>NC_140204.1:12608195-13808195 GCF_965226575.1 Pagrus pagrus | reverse complement strand
AAACAAGTACTTCCGGAAAAATCATGCAGAGACAGGCCTGTGAAATAGTAGTCAGAGAATGCAGAGCTTCTTGGTTATTAACCTGGACTGGAGGTCTTCACAGATCTGGAAAGATCTTGAAATGTTAAATGTGGAATCGAACCTGTCTTTTAAAAAAATCTGGAACTTGCAACCGTTGTTTGCACAGATCTTTAACAGCTACATGTTAACATTGATTCAGTTGTCAAAACAAAACACCTTGTCCTGCCTGTTGTAACATTCGTAGTCCTGAGGCATGTAATCCACCATGCCAAGAAAGTTGGTGAAGTACATCCATGCTGATTGAAACAGCACGGCTAACCCACTCGCTATTTCAGTTCCCTTAAGCGAAAAGAAACTATAACGGGGGCTCTTGGTTACAAATTGGTTAACTCCAGGTGAACCGAGGTGCTCTTGAAGTCAAACTGATCAACGTAGAAAGAGGAGGCACATGGGCTTGCTTCAGGCGCACTCGCACCGAGCCATGGATGTTGAAAAGCCTTTTTTAGTTTAAAATAAAAAAAATAACAAAAGGAAAACACTTACACAGTTTTGACCAAAACTTGGTCTTCTTTAGATCGTAAACTGGACCAGAGGACCAGTCACGCCTTCAAGAACACCGTGCCCATGTGCCTCCGTTTTCTACCTTAAAAGTTCTGTTGCTGTCACTGTGATTTATAACAAACACGACCAGCTTTGCAGTTTTGTCTGTTCGTCATGAACTATAAAATAACGATTGCTCATCCGTTGCCACGGCTGCTGACGCTAGCATTGCTATTTTATTATCATCCAACCTTTGTCTGACTCTAAGAAACGTGGATTTTAGGTCGGACCCTGAGGCCAAGGGTTTCGGATAGGGTTAGGGTGTTTAGGACACACGAAGACCTCCAACAAGTGCAAACCCAGACTCACTGCAACATAATTGTAAGAAGCTACTCATAATATGAGGCATCCCATCCCTTGTTGCTAGGTGTATATTTAGAAAAAGAAAGCGTCTCTGCATTTCACAAACAGAATGCGTTCAAGTCTGCTGTTTTAATCCGCTACATCTGGCCTTTATTGTTTTAAGAAAATCAAGAGTGGCAGATACTTTAATACACTTTTTTCTACTGGTTCAGTACCCAGATGATCATTTTGGGAAAATTCTAGATGACAGAAAAGACAAAAAAAGAAGTGACACAAAGAAAAGGGCAGTTTCTCAATCATTCTCCTCCCCTGACACTATGAGGAAGACATATTGTACACAACGTCTTCTGACATCCAAAGTCTCCCTGTATGCCTGCATAGCACAGAAATACACCATAGATAACATTAGGATCCATTGAGTTGGGAGTAAGGGGAAAATCAATGTAAGGTGAAAATTAAATTTGGCTCAAAGAGCCTTTAGGCAAAGTGCAATTTGAAAACACATCTTTTATTTTCCCCTGGGCGTCTGATGGGGTTGGGCAGGAGATGGACGGTGGATCTAACCATCATGGAAAAAGGCAGAGGTATGCTACGAGGGAAAGGGAAACACCTCATCTCGCTCCTAATGTGCCTCCCCTTTGATTGCCTAATTCGGTTAGGGCCGTGCGTCCGTTATCGGATCATATCAAAGGTCAGAGGCGTCCTGTAGACAAATCAATCTCGCCGTCTGAGGAGGCGCAGAGGAAGCATGGATTGAGGGAGAGCCGATCCATCTAGTGGGGCCCAGAATGAAGGTGGGTGAGGAGAATGAGAGGTGGGGGCAAGAAAAGTAATGGCATCTGCTGCTCGGAGAGAAGTGGGCGAGGAAGGCGAGATTGAACTGTTGACTTGGGGAATGCGATATGCTCAGAGAGGAAAAGAGTTTACATTATTGCTTGCAAGATAAGAGCAATTTCTTTTGAGAAGACCTGGCACGTTATGGCCTACCCTGACTTCCAGATAGGCGAGTTGCTGATATGTCCGGACTGAGGCAAGTGATTTTGAGCGCAGGACTCAAAATGGTTGCAAGATTCTTATTTTTCAATAATTCAAGTTTGATATCCTCATTCCAAAAAAAGAAAAAACCCATCTGTCTGGTGGTCACCACTGCCTGACACCATTAGCTCCATGCTCTAATAGGTGTGAAGATAATCCAGTGGCTGCACATCCCCTCATGCATGGCTTCTCACACTCAGTTTCATTCATATAGTTCAGGCAAGTTCGCAGCGGTTCGTGCATTGAGCTGTCTTATCTAGCCTTGATACTTCTGCACACGGCGATGCAATTAACAGATATTCGACAACAATTTTGAGAATGAATAAATAAATCATCATCAGAGATGCCAAGTGACTGCTTGTTTCAGCTTCCCGAATGTGAATATTTACAGCTTTTTTGTGTTTGTATTTTTGGGTTTTGGACTATTGGCTAGAAAACAGCAACTTGCAACTTGAAGGTGCCACATGAGTTTTTTGGTAAACAATGTTTCTGTTTACATTTACTCACCAAAACACATTATGTGTCTCTTGGAGGCCTTACAAAGGTGTCGGATGCGCGAAATCCTCCGGTAACATTTGCAAACGCCAACTTTTTGAACATTTGAAAACCGGCATTGTTTTCAACCATGTTTACTTGCGAGCAGTCATCGTTGGCGCTGCCTTGGCTAGCACTGTGCCGCGTCTCTTCACCTGTAGATCAGTGGAATGGTGTGAAACCGTTGGCAGTGGTGTGTTGTGCATCACACGCGTGTTTGCATGAGATGAATCAGAATGGGGAAGCGGCCATTAACACATAGCTGGCAGGCACAAATGCAACAGGGTACATTTATTTATACTGATATGGCTACGCAAAAAGAGTTGTCTCACATTGACACACATATATTTAATGGGGTTGCACCTTATAGACTGTAATAAATTGCACCATAAGAATTGCAATCCCGTCCTCATTTAATTTTTAAGGTTTAAAAACAATTTCAAGTAATCACTTAGAGCTCTGGAAGAATAGTGATTGGCATATGCCGCTTTTTCTGATATTGAAGACTAATGATTAATCAAAAAAACTGTCAGAGTAATTGGCAATGAAAATGATAATTAGCTGGAGCCCCGGCGCTGCCTTTTGGGAGGTCCATTAGAGGCTGTTCATGAGAATCACTGCTGAAGTGAAACCCCTATTTATCATTCCTCTCATTCTTCGTCACACTGAATATTTTTTAATACTCCAGCCCTCTTAGTATGCCCATTAACAAATAGTCATAATTAAACCAACGATGCATAAACACAGTAGTGGTGGGCAGCAGTCCTGGGCAGAGTTTATAGGTGAGTATAAATCATCCACAGTTTAATGCCAACAAGATGTTTAATTTGGTACCCCTGAGTGCGTAATTAGTTCAATTAGCCTCGGTCCTGCACAGAGAAGCACATACAGAATGGACCCAGGTCGCCCTCTGGTCCCCCTGCATTAAAAGGCAACGGTGTATTTCCTCCTGTAAGATTAAAACTCACTGTGTAATAACTCACCGGAGCCTTCCCTCCAGACACCCTTGCAACGGTTCAGTGTGAGATAATGTTTGCTCAAGCAACTCTCAATGAGATTCAGCGCTCCGGTGACACCATTACTCTAAGCTCATTGCCTAGTCATGTTGGGTGGGTCTACCCTGCCTCAGAAAAGTCAAAATGAACAGGCACCAGAAGAGAGAGCACCTCTCGAGACAGATTACACGTCTGTGGACAAGCGAATAGGCTTGCACTTCACCTCTGCCTGAGACAAGCGGGTTATTATCTTTTGGTGTTCCCTTTTTTTTTTTTCCTCCTTTCACGCTCTTGCCAGTCATGTAATGCATCCAGGACAAGATGCTCGCCCGGCAGCCTGAGCAGGTGGACGACAAGGCAGCTTACACATTTTCACTAATTGCAGGCAGTCACTGAAACGTATCTGAAATGAAGATGATGGCACAAGCCTGCAGAGGAAGTCAGAGCAGCCTAGGCCCGAGCCAAAGTGTTTTAAATGGATTACACCAGTGTGTCATTGCGATTACACGCTCCTCGCAGGGACCGCGACAAGATGAATTGTATTTTTTAGCTTTACAGCAGATCTTTTTTCTTTCTTTTCTCCTCCAAGTTGAATGCATTTTTTTCCCCGCTACTATGTAGCGTGGTCTGAATGTGGGATTGTTTTTTTGCCTTTGAACTACCTCACAAACAGTTCATCTGCTGCTTTTCCTTAAGGGGATGCTTTCTGTTTATCTAAAAGTGGAGTGGCTGACTGAGAAAGCGTTTTCATGCTTCGTAAAAGATATTTTAGACTTATTTTGGCTTGCTCTGCACAGCTGAAACACTAGAAGTCATCCTCATTTTGTATAGTGCTTCATAGCATTTCAAAACAAACTCTTGGTAGTGAACCTCAAAGGGCCTAAGAAAGCGATACATATAAACAGCTGTTTTATTTTGAAACCTCTATATACCATTAAGTCCAATCATTCACACCATGTTTAACAATAACATCCTACCTTTTCCTTCTCTTGTCGGTATATCACTGCAGCCATGTCATTTACATTTACAGGAATGGCAAAAATTCCCTCTTTAGTCACATATACAACAAACTACATGTCGTAAAGCTCACTGATAAATAAATGATTTACTGACAGTGCTTTAGGAGTGTCCTCCAATCCCAGCTTCATCTCTACAGAGGATCAGTAGATAAGACAAAGTGCGAGCAGGCTGAAAGGGTTATGAAAGCTTCTGAATAACAGAGATAGAGTGTTTGTGTGAGAGAAATAGTGAAGAAAGGGCAGGGGGTTAAACACTCCGCCATGACCCAGAAGCACATATGTTCATAGCCTTCCCGGTAACTTTGACTTGCACCGCCTTCCTACTTCCGTGACGAACACTCTCTACTGAGACTCGTCGAAACACACTGTTTTCAGTCAGTGTGATGTGGGGGTGTATTACATCTGGTCTTGTACTGGTGGAAATAACCCACAGACCCAGGCAGAAACTGTGAGAATTGCAATTGCAAGTCTGCGTGAAGCTATCGGAGACGTGTAACAGAGGTGTGAAGTTGTACGCTGCAAAGTAGTCTGGAAATGGCCGAGTCAATGGGGATGGAGTCTGCTTCGAAATAATCAAAATAAATATATTTTCTCTTTTCTCCATAATTTTATTTAGTCATGAGGCATTTTGAAATTTTAAACAGGTGAATTAAAAATTTAAGCGCAAATCTGAAGTAGACTCCAGAAGAACTTTCTCTATGGGAAAAGAGCAAAGATCAAGATCTGTTTTTATCTAAAAAGGCACAATATGTAACATTTCCGCCTAAAAACAGCTAGCTAGCCTCCTTATCGTTTAATATTGTTTGTATGACTTGGGGATGGATGGAGTACGATTATTCATTTTCACCGGCAACTCCGTATTTTGTGTATTGATTGTGAGACACCTAGTACCCGAAATTACACACCATGCATTTAAACTAGTTTCATGGTATCATGTGACACTGTTGCGTTCATTCGCGCTAGCGTAGTTGGGTGACAAGCTAGCAAGGAACTTCAGATTTATTGGCATGTTACGGTAATGCAAGGCAGTTGATAGTAGTAGGCAGTATGATATTTCCCTTCCATGAGCCCTATCCAAAATGCTTCCTCTCAATACTTCCAGTTCAACGTAGCTTGCGAGTTTACCCTTTATTTTGCATCGTCAAAGATCACAGTAGCCTAGTTTGGACAACAGGACGTCCGATACTGGAGTACAAGAAATGGACCGTCTGCATGATGCTGTACACAAGGGAGCCTTTGAGTTGTTCCACGTTTGAAGGCCGGTTTCGATTGTGAATAATAAGTGGCGATGGGAAAATGAATATATCAAAGTGGTTGCACTTCTTCATGCTGTAAAGATGCCTTGCAAGGATACGATTTAATTAATCCATGATAAGATACCAACTGGCGTATCCTGTAATTGATTGCTATTGGCTAAGTAACAATCTTCCACCTGGCTATCCACTGGTGTATTCCACCCTGTGCTTCACACAGATGTGCCTATGCTGCCTTCAGCACTGGAACGATCCCTCAGTCTCTCCGCGTCATGTGCCTGCAGGAATTAATGCTCTTACTGGGTTTTAGATCAGTGAGCACACTTACTCCTCAAGCTAATCATAGCAATAGCGTCTTTGAAATTTGATCAGCCTTAACAATGACCATTGTGCACTTCTATTGAGTGCCATACAAATTAGCCTCTGTGCTGGTGGCCAGTGGGACAATGAATTCTGCTGGCTTTATCACATCTCGCCTCAGCCTACTATTAATCTTGTGGACTGTATGGGATGAATTAATGCACCGAGGGATTTGTAAGGCTATGGATATGGATTATATTGTCTAACGGTATATTTGAATTGGTCCCTGAATGTGATTCCTGTGGACTGAGATTAAATTCAGCTGATAAGAGTCGGCTGTAACAAACCACATTATTATTGCCCTTGTCAGTCTGTTGTGCATGGCAAAATGAAGCAGTGCTCCCATAATCCTGTTCATCTACAAGAGGTCCGCATCTCTAAATGAATTTCATAAGTACAGTTGGTGGGGATTGGCTGGAAAGTGATTGCCATTTTGCTTAATATGTCCTATGGCAGACTGTCACGTTCCAGTTCATTTTTAATCTTGGTTTCTTTCCTAATTCTACCTCCTTCGCTTCTGAATGAACTACTGAATCATGTATGAACCATTCACCACTGTTTAACCATTAACTGTCCAAACTGAAGAGATAGGAGGGCCATGAACAATCATGGAGAGCAACTTCTCCCTCCACCAATCAAACAGACTACCCACAGGGATGTCTAGACTGTGGCTGCTCTCTGTCCTCCCTCTCCGTTTTTCTACTGCATTACATCAGATTACTGTATCATAGCGCAATTTCTCTTAATGCTCCCTGCACTGTAAAATCATCACTACAGTCTTTTATCTAATCCCGACCTAAAGTGATTTCTTTCCCGCTCGTAATTGAAAATTATGTTCTTAAATGACTCGTTAAGCGTTGCACATTTTCTCCCACACACTGAAAGCATTTTCCTCCTTTTTTTTTGACAGTCACATTAAGAGAAGTTAATGTGTCGTGTGCATTCTAAGCATCTACACTCAGTGGAGGCAATTTCAAAACGGTCACAGGCCGGAAAATGTGCACCCCTGGCTGCGCCTAGCAAACAACGCTCACACCTCCACAACAATTTGGTTTCGGCTTTTTCTGGTTTATTTCTGTTTGCCTCTTTCACCCACGGTGGCACAGCGAGGACAACTGCTTGTAGCTATTCGTGCTCTCTGGCAGGCCAGTGGGCGCTACCAGCTATGATGATTTCCAAGCCAGGGAAGATGAGAAAATAAATTAGCATTCGGCTCCAGGCTGTGCCACAATCATGGTGGAGCATCTCCAAAGAGAAACACAAGCACCCACATTTAAAATTGCATATTAATAAAGTGTAGTAATGATTCACCCGTGACTGTTCCCCTTCCCTCTCGGGCCACCTCTGCTCCCTCAAAGGCAACCCCGTTCGCTCAAACGCATGGGAAACGGGTGGTATCATGGCATATGAGGGGGAAGACACATTCAACATTAAGCTTGCTACTCGCCTCAATGAGCCAATGAATTTTTTATAAACTGTCCCCAGAGGTTCATAAACATTGAGCGAGAGAGCAGGAAAGACTGAGTGAGCGACAAAGACAGAGATTGAAAGGTGGGGGTCCCTCTCGGGGTCCTCACTCGATGATTTTCTTGCATCATGCATGCATGGACACCTGCTGGGGCTCAACTTACAGGGAGGTGGTAGCACTTGCCTCACAGCAGCTGTAAACAAGGCTGCGTCACTCAGTGTTTTTCAGCGCTTAGAGCTGACCCCGGCTTCCATTTGCCCTACTTTATGATTACCATAAACGCCTGGATTGCCTACATAAAATGTGGAGTGGAGACGAGGGCCTCCGCTTCCATTAGTGGCCGCTTTTTACTGGAAGGGCCAAGTGTGTCCCCAGGGTAAGGCCAAAACTCTCACTGTCCTCTACAGTCTGTCAAATAGACTGTAATCAAGGACTGGACTAAGTGGATAGCTGCGCTGATGGTGAGGTTCATAAAATGATTATTCATAGACAATACACAGAGTGTGTGTTAGGCGAGGTAATCGTGGGGCAGGAGTGTTTCCGCACAAAAGAGATCTTTGAAAAATGAAAGCTCAATCAGTGAAAGCGAGTTGTCTTTTGCCAAATTCTTGAATACCCTGCAGCCGATCAGAAGCAGCAGAATGCTCTTAGTGAACTGATTTTTAGAGATTGGTGGTGGTTTGCCTATAGATAAGAAAAAAGGGCAAAAAACAAAACAAAAAAAGGATGTTTTTATTCATTTTTATGTAACATTCCCTATGGTTAACCTTCAAAGACAAACTTAAATCAAAAATAATATTGACAAATACCCCAAAGATGCATGAGAATCTTTAAAATCATGAGACCTAGTCAAAGTAATAACATTAAAGCATGGAAGCTGTCTGCTATATGCACATAGTCCATTGTCACCCATGCCTCATAGACATTTAAGGTCATTTAATCACTTGGGAGTACGAGTCCAACTCTGTTTTAATATCAGCAATTGTGCAGGCGGTGCAATCGGGTCGCAGGGTCTTGCTGAGACAGTACATATAATAAAATTGCCTTGTCTTATTCAGGGATTTGATTTCCAATTTGATCTCATCCTGTTTGTGTAGAGAAAGCAACTTTTCTATATGACTAACTATAAATATGGAAATCCAAAACAATAATTCAAAGGTTGCGCTGCATACAAATTTGCAAGTGGCTAAAAAAAAAAAATGCATTCAAACAAGCCAGTACAGCAAACCGTCATGATTAGCATCGACTGTGTAGGGAGATGCATTTGCCTTCTCTTTAAGTGAAGAGATTAAAATGTGAAAGCAACTCCCATAGGAACTCAGGGGAAAGCAGCACAATAATATATGCACGGGGGGGAGAAAAAATCTATTATGAGCATGATGACAAGAGATCAATGTTGCCTCTTATTCCCAGTGACAGCCTGAAACTAATATACTCATTAGCGTTAATGCCACCGTGATATAAATTGAATGGGCTTTATTTTTAATAGTCCTGCTTCTGTCTGTATTGGTTAAAGAGTGGTATTCTCTGAGCCCGGTCCGGCATGTGGCCTTGGGCATCAGCGGCTAGCAGTGGGGTGAAATTGGATAGTTATTGTGAAAATTGTGCAGGGAATTGTGCTATATCGTGCACCTTAAAAACACCTCTACTTTGCTCTGCTGTGTTCTCACTTAGAATTACAGTAGCTCGATGGTCGTGTATAGGGAGAGCATCCTGACAAGCCAGAGGAACATCTCATTCATTGCGCTTTTCACCTGTTTGTATTCACCGTGCTGTCTGTGTTAATACAGATTTAGCAGTTGAGGTTCAGTTTGTTGCCAAATCTGAAGATTAATTACATTTGTCTTTTTCTTTCTTTCTTTGCCTTTTTTTTTATCTCAACAATTTAGTCCTTGAGCTGCTTTTTTTCCAATGACAATGACAATAACATTGTATTTTTCAGTAATGATAAACGTATGATAACAAAGCATTGCGCTAAGTATTGGCTTTATTTCTTTATTAAACAGTCCAGTTTGAAAAGCCCAGTTAATGTATCTACCCTAGCAATTATCAAGCTTAAAACACCTGTCCTGTTAGGAAAGCTCAGCAGCTGTCAGCTATATACGGCTATGTATGTGTGTGCGTGTGTGTGTGTGTGTGTGTGTGTGTGTGTAACATCTACTTTGATTTGATGCTCTTGCATCTAGTTCAACCAAACCAAATCCTTTTTGTGCGACATCATTAACGTGCTTGTCTTTTGATTACACAGCAGGTCCAGGTGCTATAATGTCAAAGTATAAAAATGCTCAACCCACGTAGAGTGCACACAGTGCCCGTATTCAGAAACTGTGGCTTGGCTGCAAAAACACCAGCATAGCTGATGCAGAAACATGGTGGACGGTGCCAGCACAGGCCTGTGAGAGCTGACCAATCGGAGCAGACTGGCCTTAAAGAGACAGAGCGTTCAGACAGAGGTGAACAGTGGTGCTGCAGCAATCGAAAATATTGAAATATAATGTGTTTTTTGAATATCAAAGCATGTTTCCACTTTCTAGCCGACACCGAAACTAAAAGTATGAAAATAAATTAAACATCATATGGGACCTTTAAAAGTAGGTATTTTCTTCCGTTAACACATCTGTTGCTTTTAAGGAAGACTTAATTAACCCTATCATGTGTCATCACATAAGCATTTGTTCATGTAAATCACATAAAACACAACATGTGGTCCGAAGGAGTGTTGGGAGGGGAAAAAAGACTGCTGGAAGGGGAAACAGCTAAGCTGCCGAGGCTGGGAAGTTTTTCACAGCTGCTGCCGGCTAACAGAGACAACAAAGCCAGGAGCTGGGATTAAACAGTGTGTGCCGTGTACCAGAGCTGACTTCTAATGAGTGAATGCAATTTCCTGCATCTCTGAAATATGCATTTGTAATATAATGGTCAGTACATTGCATCATTAGCGACGAACCGTCACAATGGCGGCCAGTTCTGAACATAACCAGCAACTGATATGATTTACTGTACACTTCAGTGGCAACATTTCTAATGAGCTCCCTTCATTTATACTTGCTCAGCTGGAAGTTTTGTGACTATCTATTATTTTAATAGACAGTTAATGATAATTAGGCTTATAATTAGAAATGAGGCACAGATAAGAGGAACGGGCCGGGTTTTTAGCAGAAGTATGAAAAGTCAAAAATAAAGTGGTTGAAGAAGTACTCAGATCCTTTTACTTGAAGCAACATTATACAACTTTTTAACCCTGATATAACAGCTACAAAATTACTTTGATGGTACAGTGTCTTGTAATAAGGTGAAGCGCCCCCGTATCACTTGTTTCTGCACTATGTAACTTCAGTGAGAGGGTAGGATCACAGCGTTACATACATGTTTACTTCAAGATACAAGTTTTTAAAACATAACATTGTTATGATGTAATGAGTTTTGTTTGTAGTTAGCACCTACATTACATCTGACAAATGGTGCTGCACTCTGAAACTGTGGGGGGCGCCAAATTGCACAAAAGTTAAAGTAGCAATAATTTAGCGTAGAAATACCAGGTTACCAGTCCTCAATTCATAATTTTAGGTAAAAGAACAAATTCCTAAAAGCAAAATCAACTTAAAGTACCCAAAGTAAAAGTGTGGTCCATTTCAAAATCATATATAACTGGATTACAAATAATGTGTTCATCACTTTAATGTTGCAGCTGGAGAGGGTGGAGCTAATTTTAATTACTCATTTTGTACTAATAATATGAATCTGCAGCATAACAAAAACTGTCAGATGAATGCAGTGAATCGCATTGAATCGCACAATCAGCACTCAAACAAGTACTGAATGTTCACAGAAAAGCAGAACAGTGTATGAATATATTAATTTCAATTTCTAGCAAGTTTGACTTCTGTATTTGGACAGATTTACCTTCACTTAGAGAAACTTTCCCTAACAGAACGAGTGTGAGTGACCGCTCAGACCCCGTAACCCTGCAGCTCGGTCTCAGGGCAAACCCAAGACAAATAGTCTATAGTCACACCTTCCGACAGAGAAAAAGCATGTCACTAGATTCCACTGCTGGTTCGGTTACACAGGGCCGGCTTACAGATCGATACGAGCCTGCCAATGACAATGTCTGTGTTAATGCCTCAGCCCGCTGCTGCATTCTCCCTCACAGAGCCACTTTTTGGCAACCCCTCCTTCTAATTACATATGCATTCTTTGTTTTCTCTCCGTCCATTCTCTGCGACGAGCTTCTAACAAGGGCTAAAATGCTTTCATTCCCTCATTTCACTAACTGCCAAGGAATTGATGAAATATTCTTTCAGTTATGCAGAGGATGCCAAGTCTGAGTTTGGAGTGTGACGAGTGCTAATACTGAAATGAGGGGTTGCGTAATTGTGTGCTTCCTGCTGCATCGCAATCATGTGCTTATGTCTGACTAATGGTGGCTGCGTCCAAGTCAGCCACCTCGAACCTGGGCCTGCGCAGACAGACCTGAAGAGAGGATGGAGGGAGGGTGGAGGAATTATGAACAAAAGAATGATGGAAGACGCGTGAGGGGAGACAGAAAGGGAACAAAGAAGAGACAAGAAAGAGGAAGGAATATATTTCTGTGGGTATGAATTATTCAGTCGTCTCCGAGAAGCAACCACATGATTGGTGCTGTTGTGCTCTTGCATCTTCAATTCTGACTTTTTTTTTTTTTTTTTTTCACTTGAAATATGCAATACGATTTAATCTTTTACGGACTGGTTATGTTTCATGACCCCGAAGCAAGAAATGAAAGTCCTTGTAGAAATAAAAGCAAGTTGTCATGATCCAATGTACACAGTGTTGGAGAACGGGAGCCACTGTTTAAAACCCATAAAACTGATAATGCAATAATAATAATCTCAGCTGTTTGATCTGTGATCGCACATGAAAAGTGCCTTTAATGTTGTTAGTCGAGTGCAGTGATTGACAGGTAGGGTCTTTTCACTCGGTCCTTTGATCAGCAGCAGGTTGACAAGGTGAAACACACCCTGATCGTCCCCGCTACGATTGCCGCGCGGCAAATGCATGCGCACACGTCATTTTGGTTTCTATGGTTTCCGTTTTATCATGAGACAAACTAATCAAATATTGAGTATTTTGGTATTTCTGTGTTTTGTGTATTGTGATTCACACCCAGGTTCTGTGCTCCATTTCATACATTTTATCAATATCAAAAACAGTAGGGAACGCAGTGAAGAAAAATCACTCTGCCACAAAGCCTTCAGGTCTCCACTGTTGCATCCAGCAGGCTTTGTGTTCACCACCTCTGCTCAGCCGGTGTTTGTCTAACAGAGCTCTGCAAGCAGAGAGGAATTGCATGTTAGAGGATGCCTTGCGTGCATGTTTGTGTGCTTCCTTAGGCGTTTGATATTCCTTGAAATCACCTCTATTCTGAATAAACAAAGACATTCAAATTAAAAGGCTCATGAATGCCTCCTTATTAATGTAATGATAACAGGGAACGTGCCGTATGCACTGCATGTTTTGGAGCTAATGAATAAAGTGTAAGCATGAGGTACACACTCTCAGCAGGAGGAGTTTCAGTGAGGTTTAATAACGGCCAATCACTCCAGCTCCTGTCATCGCCTTTAAACACTGCAGACAGCTCCCTAATGGGCAAAGAGGAGAGTCCGGGCCGGCTTCTCCCGAGATAAAAGTCCCCCTGTCACACGGCACGCATATGTACAGTACAGTAGAGCTAAATCAGTGCACGGACAGGGAAGTAATTGGCAACTATTTTGAAGAACGATTAATCATTTAAGTCAGTTTCCAGCAAAAATCCAACACAGTCCCTAATAACAGCTTCTCAATTGTCAGGATATATTGTTCTCTGGCTGTCTTGTGTGATAGTTAAAGAAGTACTTTGCCGCTCGAAGGATGGCCCTTGCATACAACTGGGCTGTCTATGCAGGAGAGAGACAACAATTTTTTAAATTAGTGCAACGTGACAAGAGAAAACAGGGGAAAACCTTTTGCTTAAAAGGTTGTAAAAAACCTACAGTGACCAGAATGCACTGCACCACACGGGATAAATAAACACTCCCGCTAATGGCTGACAAGTGGCTGCTCTCTCTTTCGACATCCGACTATGCTCTTTGTGTCTGTGGATGCACACTTACAAAATGTGGAACAACAATCTACGGTGGAATCCGCCAGGTGACATGTTTTGGCGGGTTTTTCCTGCAAAAAAGTGAGCGGCATTGTTCAAAGACACCAGTTTGACATGCATTTTTCTCTCGATTCGCATTGACGGACATTATAAAGAGCAATTTCACAAGTGGAAACTCTAATCCACATCATCGTCATGTACGTAATTGATACGTGAAAGTATCAGTTTGCACATCTGCAAATTTTGATTCGGATGTGATAAAAGCCAATCACTTTCACATTAAACTATTTTATCACATGTGAAAATGTGGAATTTACATGTGAAGAAACTTTCCCATGATTTCATGTGCCATTTGTGTTCCACATGTGAAAAAAGCCATTAACACATGACTGTGTTTAATTTATATTTGTAAATGTAAATTTCACATGCGGGAATTTGTCGTTTTTTTCTTTTCGCATGTTAAAATTTTTGTTAACATGTAAAAAATAGCCAATCAAATCACTTATATACTCCAGACATGCTCATAAGGGCCAATGAATGTATGCTGTGGCCTGTTTGTAGGCTACGCAGTAACATGTAGTACAATACAATGCGCTAACATCTCTATGTTTGGTTCTCTTTGGTTATATTTGAGTACATTTACATACTTTGAACAATACTACTGCTACAAACCAGCCCTGTAGCTCCTGCCTCTCAGCTTGTTCCCATTTTAAAAACAGCCTTGCACATTCATTTGTGCTTTTGCCAATTTTGCACCTGCAAGAAAACCCAATTCTGTAAGTACTGCTATCATCTTAGCCGCACTTACCCTGCAAATATGTTTATGGCATAGCTGCATAATGGCGTACAGGTGTCGGAGCATGCGAACACTGTGTGGACTCCATTATCAGAGCAAAGGGCTCGTGTCTGGAGAGCTTCTTGTGCTGAGGTAGAAAGAGCAGAGCTAAAACAGCTGATTCCCCTCAGTCAGTTGGCAAAGCAGAGAAAGTGGGCCAGCGGTTGTATAAAGAAGAGAGGGGAGGAAGAGGACACACAGAGGCAGAGATCATAGACTGAAACACACACACACACACACACACACACACACACACACACACACACACGCTGCTTCAAAACAGAATTTCTATATTCACCATACAAAGCCTAGTTAATTTTACAGTTGGATTGCACGTACCTGTACTTCAACATTAATGATGATGTTATGGTCGAGTTTTAGAGACTCCTAAAGATTAAAGACTTTCTTTGTAGCTCTGCAGATTCTGTATACCACCTGCTGGCAATCTCTCTGCGAGTTCATTTTTCGGGAGCTTCTCATTAAATTTATGAATGCTTGAAGGAAGTCGGGTTTTTCTATTCTCTCCATCTGTATTTTTGTCCGTACGGGATGAAGTGCTAAATAAGTTCTTTTCTCTCGCCTCTCTCATTGCTCCTGACGTCAGTCCGCTCTGCTTTGCTTCGTTTTCGGAGAGGGTTTGCTGAGAAAGCAACACATGCATACATCAGCTATCTAATCTATCTCCTGCTGAATTTGTCAACACAGCGACTCGCCGTGCCAACTGAGGAGGTGGGCATAATTTGACTTAATCTCTCCTTTACCGTCCCCGCTCTCAATGCTGTCACCACAGAGTAAGAAAGACTAGAGAAGTCAAGGGTGGGTGGGGCAGGTGTTGGAAAGGTCAATGTCACACCATTAGCTATGGTGAGTGTAGGAGGGAGTGATAAATAAAGAAATAGATAAATAAAAATAGGCCTAGGTAGTTAGCAGCGTAATGAGACAGCTGCGCCCATCAGCAATCGATGAGCTCCAGAGACAGTAATCGCTACGGCTTCCTTTACAGTGTTTTAATTGGATGTCAGTCATCTTCACCGCCGCTGCAACAGCCCTGCTCGACCGGCTCTGTGTGCTTGTGTGAGAAAGACCAAATGATCGAGGTGTGTCTGCGAACCTGTGCCCCTTAGTCTGCTGTATAATTACATAATGTGTCCTTTGCATATCTGAATACTGGCATGTGCACTGGGGTGTGTATCAGCCCGTGTGTGGCAGCACTCACCAGTCATTAGCATTGATTTTTCCGGTAGGGGCCCTCTCTCTCTCTCTCTCCCCCGGTGTCCGTCTCTCAACACGCCTCCCCCCACGTCCTCCCCCCATTGCTCTCTTGCGTGCAAATAGCTGTAATTTTGCTCTCACGGTTCGTGGCCACCATGGGCTCTGGCCTCCTGCAGTGTAAAAGATGGCAGTCATCGATCGGGGCATCTGGACGCCGGCACCCCCCCTCCTCCCCTGCTGAAGGATCCCTCTGTCGATGGGAATCTCAGGTAAGTTACGAGCGCGCCTGCACGGCTTCCAATTAACTAACAGACTCGCTGCCAGCCAGCGCCTCCCTCCCTCCCTCCCTCCCGACGCATTTGTCAGCTGTTTGCATTGAGCCGCACAGCCACACTTAGCTACTGCAGGCCTTTTAGAAACCATCAGACGCAGACTTAAGTGTTGTCAAGCGGTAACAGCTTTACGTGGAGAGAGGGGCGAGTTTTGGTATGTATGTCACAAGTGAGGTGTTTTCAGCGAGAAGTGACTACTCAGCGACAGGCTCTAGTTTCCATTTCTCAAAAAACACCTCTTTCACCTTGGATGGCGATTATCATTCACAACCACCATGACGGTATAATCATAAAAAAATAATTGTCTGGCCTTTTTCTATGGAACAGCCTATCATAAATGCACAGCCTATTGCTTTAGACGTGATTGCTCAGGAGTAATCGGGCTCATAACCAGTCTCACCTAGACAGGGTACCATTTCCTGCAAAGTCACTGGGTGGAAGAAATAATACTCTAAATGTGATTGTCCCTGCTGAGCACAAATCCCAGTTGCTGTTTCTGTGCTGCCTGACAAAGTCATTATTTGAAGTCTGCGTTGATTAAATATTGAGTGACATGAGAGAGCTGTATTGAATCAAGTTCATTAT
This sequence comes from Pagrus pagrus, assembly GCF_965226575.1. NCBI lineage: Eukaryota > Metazoa > Chordata > Actinopteri > Spariformes > Sparidae > Pagrus > Pagrus pagrus. Next base: position 13,791,522 of record NC_140204.1, on the reverse strand, counting down.
GTTAGACAGCACCTCTGCGCCAGTCTCTGTGCTCTGAACACACTGTTGCATTGGTGCTCACTAACCCCACCCTGGTCAGGTAGCCAATCACAACCATTGATTGGGTAATTAGCATAGGACACATTGACTAGTTAAGTCATATCATGTCCTCTCTGGAGAATAAGTTCATAAAATGGCTATTAAATCAAAACTTGTTTTTAAAAAAAAAAAAAAAAAAGCAGTAAGACGACCAGAATTAATCAGACAAAGACAACAAACAGCCGAGCGGGAAAATGACAAAAATAATAATAAAAAGCTTCACAGCTGTGTGCCTACAAAACTCAGACTCTGGCCGCCCGAGCTGCAATTAATATTCCAAGACCACGGCTCAACTGCCACCGATTATTTCAAGTGCCATTGTTTTTTTCCCCCTGCTGAAGAGGCTTAATCATCTTAATGTTTTCGGGAGAAGTAGTGAGAAGCTTGACATTTTCTCTTTTTTTATTTCCTTCAATGTAATAAGGCCAGAAATGTTTGCAAGCCTGAGCACATTAGGACCTGATTACTCCAATTTTCTTCCATCTCCATACCAAATCCCACGTCTTCCCCCGCTCCCCCCTGCCTGAATAAACCCAGAGAATCTGTCATTTTGCCAGGCAGCTGTTTTTTGGCAGGTTTTCTTGCCTCCTCCTCCGTTCTTTCCGTCTCTCTTCCTCCCTCTCCGCCCTCTCTCTCTCTCTCAGGCACTAAGCCCACTGGGCCCAGTGGGGGAGATCTAGCAATCCGCGTAATGTGAGCATAATAACACCAACAAAACATCTCATTCCACGTCTAATTCAGTGTAGCGGCTGGGCCACCGTGTGTGGGATAGAAGACAATCCTCTCTGCCTTCTCTCACCACTGCAGCCTGCGACTGGCTTTTTCTCAATAGGTTTTTTTATGGAAAGAAAATAGGATGGATGACGCTATACCTTGGAGTTCAAACAAGACAAACCTCACGCAGATTTTTATTTCAAACAGTACCGCTTGAGTTTGCATGACCCATGTTACAGAAACGACGCCATGAATATAAAATCTACCTGATTTCAGGAGCATTTTAGGTTATTGCATTATGAGAAAAGCCGGTGGCATTGTAATCAAAGGCTTTATGCCTTCTCTTTCTGAATTCCAGCCCATGGGGTCCTGATTTCATCAGCTATATTACAGCTCTCATTACTTCAGAAAAAAAAAAACACAGTGGCCCACATTTTAAGTCACTGCTCTCTTTATGAGCTTATTTTGCCTTCAGCGTTGATATCATCAGTTTCTTTTTATAGCGTCTCTATTGTCCATGTCGCTTGTAGTCATAGTATTTGAATCAAAGTTTTGATTTGGCATGGCCTCGGCCTGACTGACTGTACTACAAAGCTCTGAATCTATCAGGATCAATCATTGGTTGATAATTTGTGAACCTTAATTAGCAATTAGCTTGTTAGCTTGTTCTCAGGATGTAACAATTAGTGCTCACAAACGATTCAAAATATAAATTAAATAAACGTTTAGTTACTTTGAGGGAATATGCTCGCCGATTTATTAAAGGTGCAATATGTAATTGGCCACCTGTTGAATTCATACTCTCAACAAATAGTGTCAGCATATCACCAACTGCTAACAGCTGCTAACTGTATTCTGTTTATACATCCATGAGTATGTTGCTACTGTTAGCTTGCTAGCTCAGTTAGCCATGCAGCTAGACTACTGGGGGAGTGTTGGAATATACAACGCTGGCACAGGAACTCTCGGAGTAAGAGGTTTTCAGGCCCGAGGCTAGCTGGTAAGCATGCATGTTCAGTTGATATCTTCACAAGTCAATACATAGGTGTCTTTGACATAATGTCAAAACTGTTATTTCTTCACATACAGATGTAAGATTTGGCCAACGGTCTAATTCATATTCCAGACAAAAAAGTGGCAGCATTTTAGCAGAATAACTGCGAACTGCTACTAACCGCAGCTGCTTTTAGCTAGTTAGCTCGTTTAGCCGTACATGTAGGAGTCTGGACTGGGAGCCGGGGCACCATGGGAGTGTTGGTGTTTACACTGCTAACACAGGAGCTTTGGACCGGTCAGGCTAGAACAAACTGGTGACTTCAGTAGATATCCCAAATGATCACAGATATCACCCTTACCTGCAAGACCCTGTAGCCTTTGCAACAAAAAAGGTGTTAAAAATATATGCAAGTGCACACATGGGCACAAAATAAGTACAATCACATTTGGTATGCAGTGGGATCATGATCTGTATGATAATAATAGAATGGAAGCAAGGATTTAAGAGAGATAAGCCTCCTGCCAGTCCTCCATCCCTTCCTCCCTTCTGCTTGTCAATCATCAGCGAAAACTTTGTTAGCACTGTCACCTGAAGAGCTCACACTTCCAAGGCTCCTAATTAAATCTCAAACCCTAATTATCGAGCAAAAGCATAACCTTCCCTCACCTCCCTGGGTGCCACAGTCGAATCCCTGAAAACACACACACACATACACAAACACAGCTTCCCTTCCTGTCCTGAGTTTGTCGCGGCAGCTCTGCAAAATCACGAGGCGTCTGGAGGGAGGCGTGTACCTGGTGTGCTCTCTCCGCAGTCGACCGAAAACAAAGACACTTAACATTATCAACACAGGTGACAATCACATGAAAAGATCAGCCACTTACGAAGGCACCCGGGGGTGGTTTGGGGATGCAACACAGTATGACTGTACCGCACAGTTTGCTTTCAGAGAGTACTCAGCCGTCACGGCTCTCTTTTTCGAGATATTTTGTGAAACTTTGGAGCCTCAGTGTACAAATGTCAAACAATGGCTGCTGATATTTCTTTAGATCTACAAACTCAAGGTCAGTCGGTAACATCTGGACGCTACTTGACAACGTAGCTACTCCATTTTGGGCAGTAAATGAAAACAAATGAAATGATGAGTAAATGTTCAGCAGAGTCCAACCTTCCCAGCCATTTCTTTGTTTGCATGTTATTTTAACATGTCAAATTACTCCACTGAGTTGGTTTTCAGCCACTGATCAAAAGCAACTCCAGCAGACAGCTGATGGAGCGTGTTGCCTGGTTTTTAATCAAGGTCACCATCGCTTCTCCACATGTATTTTCCTCATGCAGTTGAATTTTTAGCAGGGGCAGCTTTTGTACTCTGAAGACAGCTTAATTGTCCAAATAACATATTGGTGCGTTTCCAGCTTGCATCACAGCTGTGGCCACTGGGCAGTAAACGGTAGTTAGCAGCAGAAATAGCAGACAGTGACAGCAATAGCAATTAAATTTATAGAGCTGTCTTTATATAGATCACCATTTTGTGAATGGGTGTGTATTTGGCGATCAGGGACTTACACGAGACGATCAATACCACTCTCGTATATCTGTCCATTTAATCTAAGGCTACAGCCAACAGCTGGCTAGCTTAGCGCAAAGACTGAAAGCAGTGGGAAACGGCTAGCCTGGCTCCGTGTGAAGGTCACAAAATCCTCCTGCCAGTACAGATTAAACAAACCAGTTACAACATGTTAATCAGTGAGCTTTGGAGGTGCACACAGCCAGGCTAGCTCGTTTCCCTCCATTTCCAGTCTTTAAGCTAAGCTAACCAGATGCTGACTGTAGCCTTACACTGAATGCCCAGACATGAGAGTGGTATTGATCGTCTCTTCTAACTCTCAAGAAAACCCTCAACAAGTATAACCCTCAACAAAATCTTCTCTGTTAATAAAAAGTGGTACTTGTTCATCTAACAGTGCCACTTTGGATTGCAATAGGAAAGTTACTGCAGCGTTAATTGGACCTTGCACATAGGTTTCTATGTATGCATGTATGCATATCAATATCCCTGATTGTTAATTTCTGGCACAATTAACAGCTCACTACCTTGTTATGGCACAGGGCCACTGGAGGGAAGAGAGAAAGGCTCAAAGGGCCCCTTCAACTGCTGCATACTGATTTACTTTTTCACTCTTTCCTTCTTCTCCTCGTGTTCCTTCTATTGTTCATCATACTTGCACCGCTTTCCCCATTATTCTCTCTTCAACATATTTTTCCCTCTCTCTTCTAGTCCGTTCAACACCAATGGGTGTTATGGCAGCAATTGCTTCCTGTGACCTCTCAGTATGATGCTCCTCTTTTTGATCCAACACAATAGGGCCTGGATGTATGTGTCAATTAGCCAATCAGGCTGTCAAGTCTGTGAATAGCTTTTAATAAATTTCAATACCATGTTGGAGTGGCAATCAGAGTCATTCAGGAATATTTACATTATGCTTGATTTAAAGGAAAGATGAATTAATAAGTACCATTTCCCAGAGCAACACAGATACCTAGGTGTCCATTGTACTGAGAACAATAGAATTATTAGCTTAGTTTTGATAGCAAAAAGCAGCTGAATTTAGGAAACGAAGATGTCTTATGAAATTTGAAAATAAAAATGATAAGCTTTCTTTAGAGACTGCAAGAGCAGACCTGGTGTAACCCTAACCCGAAGGAATAGTGCTGCAACGGGCTCATACAAGTCAAACAGGAGAGAATGTGCACTGTCCAAGGTCCTGAAACTTCCCTCAGCAAGCCCCAGAACAAAGCTCAGTACATCCAGTTTCATTTGGGGTTGTATCTCATTTTTCTAGTAGATATTTCATATCTGCCTCATCACCACTTGACCCTGAAATCGATCAGGTCCGGCATCATAAAGGACATTTCATTCCTCTAATGAGGACCGAGGGGTGAGAAGGCTTCAGCGAGGATTCAGTGTGGAGGGCTCTCTATGCATACACACACAGGACAAATGTCTCATCCATTATCCAGTGAAATTAATGGATACAGTATTTCCTAAATGGAGGTCTGAATTATAAAAGCATTACAGAGTTAAACAAACAAAAAAAGACTTTTCTAGTATTTGATTCCTCTATTCATATTCTTTTCCTTTTAACGTGCTCTGGGCTCATTTTCAGTGAAGGTCAGTGAGGCTTCCTTAGGGCCATTATCATAATAAGAGGTGCACTGGTTTGTCTGTTTCCCGCAATGAAATTGTTTTATTTTGCCCCGTCTGTGTCATTTATATTCAGTGAAGAGGGTCAATCAATCACTGTGTATTTGAGTGAAACACTCGCTGCATTCAAAGCTTTTGATTTCTGATTTTTCAAAAAAATTAAAATAAAACTGAAAGAATTAAATAAATAAATAAATGAATGCAGATGTTGTTGCTACAAATTGCTACAGGCTAAGTGCATTTAGTGTCAACTAACTCCTTTTAAATTATCTTAAAACACTCCTCGACTATAATGTGACATTCAAACAACACTCTGTAAATGTTTATGTGGTTAAAAGGTATTACTTTTTCTCAGTATCACCACTGCCAACCTGGCCATCCAGCTTTCTCTCACAGCTCAGCAACCATCCACATGCGGTGATCATTGTACTCATCAAGAACAGAGCAATTGAACATGCCCATTGGAAAGGGTGTTGATGCATGCTGTCTGGCTCTGAGTGTAAAACATCATAGTTTAACTGTCCAAACTATCATCTGGGAAAACTGCTTGTCAAATATACATCTCTTGCTACAATTCATTTTAAAGGATGACATGCATAAGGTAATAATTTACCCATCTTTTACGGGAGGACATCCAAAATAACAACTTCACATTATCTGTGCAAACAACCTCCGAGGCAACATGACGCCACAGAGCGGCTACAAGCCCGGTGACATGTTTTCCAGCTGTGCTGCCGTCATCGGTAACTGGCGTTGCTTCGGATGACGCTTGACTGGGAAGGACATCTTGTTTCAGAAAGTACATGTTGTCTTTCATTTTTCCTTGCATCTCTTCCTTGTGGCTAAAATAGAAGGAGGAGATTGAAAGGAAGGACTGTGGACTGTTTTTCATTATTGATGAGTCCGCTGATCATTTTCATGATTACCTGTTTAGTCTATAAAATGTCAAAAGAAGTCAAGATGCTCATTATAATTTCGCAGAGCCCAAATGATCAAATTGTTTGTTTAGTCCAACCAACCTGATTCTTCATTTACTATTATAAATGACATAGGAACGTAGTAAATCCTTACATTTAATGCTGGAACTAGCAAATGATTAACATTCTTGATTAAGAAATGATTCGATTATCAAAATAATTGGCGATTAACTTTCCACTGTTTAACAAATTGATTAATCAAGGTTCCTTGCAGCTCTAACTAGTAGTAAAGCAGAAATCCAGGACTAAATTAACTCAAAGCTACAATATGTACAAAGACCATCAAATCCCAAATCATAACAACGGTACAGTAAAACTTCATGTCTAGGGAAAATTAAACTGAACATGAACAGGATTTCTTTCTGAGAAACTGGTTTTCCTCTCGGTTATTTATACACAGCGCTAAGTGCTAAACGTGTCACCTTAATGATCACTCAAACTCCCCTTGTAAACTCCATATTACCACTTTAAAGTCATTCCGTGTACGTTTCAAAGTGCTTTTCCTTGCAGCATCACTTGAGGTCTGTTCATGGACCTAAATGTAATGCTGTCAGTGGTCTCCCCACGGTTTGTGGACAAACTCTGATCTTTCCCAAAGTGCAACGTTCCCAGAGTCCTCTGTGCTGTTCCAGATCGTCTCTCTCTGCTTCTGAAATGGAAACCTAGTGTTTGCTTGCACACGGCTCGGGTCATAGGTCTCCACTCATTTTCCGAGCAGATTCATACCTCAGCGTTACCCCTCCTGAGATTTTTGCTCGCCCACTCCGCTCTGTGGAACCTTTCTCAGAGGAACCTTGTCTCCACCGTTTGACCTCCCTTTCATTACGCTCTGACTCCCAAATGTGTTTCGGTGAAGAGTGCGGGCTTTGGGGGTGCAGATCGACACTCCTGCCACGCGACCTCTTCACCCTATCACTGCCTCTTCATTAGAGGTGACGATATACATGGGAAGACTTGCTATCCGCGCCATGATACGGTAGACTTACACTCCGCTTAATGAAAGTGCATGGAGGCCATTGTTCAAAGGCATCATCAATCGTGCACCGTTAGTTCTCCTGAGTTTAACTCGAAGCAATGTGCTGAATGGGCACTCAGCCTAACCCCATAATCCTCTCGCGCTGCAGCATGTACTACTTCCTACATTCCTCCATCCCTGCTCATGTTTAATATCAAACAAACCTTTATTTGTGTTGCTGCGTAAGGTGCACTTACTGCAACACACTGCTACAATTCACATCACTCGGCCTACTTATGTGAGGAGAAATATCCACCTTCATTATGCATAGGACTCTTGACAATCCCCTCCTAGGATTAGGTACGTGTGTGACAGTGAGGGTGTAGGCAGGCGGGCAGGGCTCAGCCGAAAATGGGGAAAGTAGGAAAATATGCAAGGTTATACATTTTTCCCCCTCTGCTCTGTCTTCGTGCTCTATATCTGACGCCCCCCCATCTAGCCAAGCTAGTGTAGTATACATTAAACTGTAAGTAATGACAGAGCTCAAGTATATTCTAGTCAGCGATAATAGGAAAGCCTCTGGGATTTTTTTTATTAAGATCTGCATGCACACATATGTGAACATATATAGACAATCCACAATGCATCTCGTCTTTTTCTTTCTTTTGTGTTATTCCCAGTAGCTGTTGAGCAGTTACCAATGTGTGATGGGTTGGCAGATAGCACTGTAAAATGGCTAAAAATCGAATTTTTTTGCCATGCAATAACAAATGCAACACAACTGCACCAGCTGCTATGGGACATGAATGCTGATGGTTTAGGGGAAAGGCTGTCTAAGTTTTTTCCCTACAAAATAATTAGATCTGTATAACAAGTTTGCCAAATTAATGGGACAGTTCTGCCTAGAATAAGATGGATGGACTGTGCAGCTGTTGTGAGGGGGGTGTCGTACCCCAGCCACCAACCTAAAGCTTTGGTATTTGATGACCTGAGGATGAGTATTAGTCTCCAGTACCTCATTAAGATTGCTGTTGTTTTCTTTTTATTTAATTATTTTTACAAATTTCCCCCTTTTCAAAAAAATTGCAGCTTCTAATGATTTGGTAATTGTCCTTGCAATTTCAGGTTATGTCTATGTGTATGTCATCTACATTATTAGGAGTGAGTTGCCCAGTTTTGGAGCTCAGGTGTACATAGTATTACATGTTTTATTCAGAAATATCGAATTATATCTCCCACTTTTTGGTTCAGTTTTTTACACTAGTTAAATCAGTCGGTATGGGGGAAATGGATTTACTCTGCAAAATCTGCGGGAACCTTTCATGTTCTCACTCAGTGAAAATTAAGATCTTGTATTTTAACACCTTGTTAGGATTTTGCCTATAGATTAACATTTCCTCCCTCATTATCGCTGCATATATGCTGTCTCGCTTCTCTCTTCACAGCTTCCACCGTGAGAGATTTCATTAAAGTAGCTGCTTAATTATGTAGGTGTTGAAATTTAATTAATGAAAGGGTAGAGCAACTCCATTACTCTGACACATTTTTGACGCTTAGCGAGAGAAACAGAGAGATCTCGTTTTAGAGGAGCAATGTCCCTTGAAGATGTCTCTCTTTTTTTCCCAGCCCGTGTCTAGTCTATAGTACCTGTCTTTTTGGTTGCTAAGCTTACACCTCACCATCGATCATCCCGAGAAGTGTCAGAAGAGTTGACAGAGAGATTCTCCTATCCCCAAGTCTCACAGTCTCCCTCTGTGAAAAAAAAAGACCAGTGACAGAGAGTAAAAACCATCCTTTCTGCTCATGTACACGTCAGAACATTTTTTTCACTGATTCTGGACTGAATACGAATTATACACAGTCTGCCTGCACTGTCCAATCGCTCTCGGTACACCTTACCTTCATCACATGTGATAATGAAACACCATAAATGTATATATCATGTGTTTCAGAGTAGGAATTCTGGCCTAATTGGCTAAATATTCTCAGAGTGAGATATGTGGATCCTACTTTTAGAGTATTTTATCAACTTTCTTAAATTAGGAAGTCATATCTCCGGCAATATTTAGGTGACTACAGACCTACTGACTCCTAACCTGTTCTTGGATTCAGCCAGAGACTTGCACACACAATCCGTGGGAGGAGGAATGTTCATCAAAGACAATGAGGTTGATAAAAAAAATTACAGTTTTGGAAAAAAAATAAAAAAAATGTATGACTGACTTTGTGTGGGATGCAAAGACGAGCACACACAAACAGAGGTACTCCCAAACTGACAGTGACAGGGGGGGAAACAAAATGCAGCTCTGCCATGCTGGTGAAATGGGCTCCTACCATCCGATAATTTCACTAGTGATAAATCAGACTTTGATGGCTCTTAACAATGCTTCAAGATAATGTGCAAATTAATTCACATTCACAAGCTGCTTCATGCAAATAGTGGGTTAATTATCTATTTAAAATTACAGATGGTGGGGCCATAATAGCTGCGAGATATGTTCACATTGTTACAGTGTTTTTCCCCATGACAGAAATAACAAAATTCTCCCCCAGCTGTAAGGGCATATTAAATTAAGAGGGATAGATGAGAACGGGGCTCGGGCAGATTCTAACATCGCTGCTGCGTGTTCAATGGTGCACAGCAAATGCAAGATGTGTCCATATTGAAGGTATTAAAAAACAATGTGAGGGTCTGTCACGTAGCTGAGTCAAAGAATAATATTCTTTAAATGCATGGACATTGATTTTTTTTTTAGACACGAGAGTTGCTTGTCAGTGTTTCCTGACCATCTACTTTGCAGATGAGTCCAGTAGTTTGTTAAGTTTGCTCTTTCAAAATGCAAATGTTAGTTTCTGTTAGTCTATATGCACCATGGTGAGGTGGATATTACATTCCTTGAGACCTGAGGTACATTCCCACTATGAAACTTATTTTGTGTTGAAAAAATAAAATATTTCTTTCAGAAGGCTTCTTTAATCGCATGTCTTATGTGGAGACAACCTTGTACAATACACACACACGCACACACACACACCAGAACCCAAACCCGGTGCGTTCTCATCTTCCCAGCAGGTGCCTGACTGGCCGAGCGCCCTGGCGCCTCCCTCAGACAAACACTGTGCCTCTCACAGTGCACTGAAGTGACCTCCCTCCCTTCCCTTAAGCTGGAAGCCGAGAACAATGTGAACCACATAGCGACAGAACTTTGACATCTTTAGCAAAGAAAGTACAACTTCTTCAAAGTTGGCCTTTAAAGAAATGTGCAGCGTTACCGCTGCGGCAGACGTATAGCCTGTATCCAGGTGTGGGATTACACAGGTGACTAATCCATCTGAAAGCTGGTGCAAGGCAGACTCGATGGGCATGTTGAGTCACAGAATCATTCTCTCACAAGCCCTCTTTAGTGCAGGATCAGAGAAAGCTTCGGGGCAACATTTGCCACGGCAGGTTTTGCCTACATCCCTGTCCCTCAGCCTGCACGTCCTGCCACGCCAGCAAGTGGCTATTACACAATCTGTGGCACCGCCATCTCTGAGAAACGGAGACGGAGGCAAAGGGACGAGGGGCACGCTGGTGTGTGTCAGAGGGCGCGAGAGCCGGAATGGAAGATGACGAGACTAAAATGAAAGAACAAAGTTGGTGGCTTTCCAGCTTCTCTGTGGGGCGTTCATACAGTATTAAACCATAGATAGCCCTAAGTGCAGCAGCTCTAGCCAACCGGCCAGCTCAGCCGAGTCCGTGCCACAGACTCCCTTTGATGTTGGGGGGGGTTGGTGGGCAGAGGGAAGGGAAGGAGAGGGGAGGAGGGATAAAGAGGACAGGGTGGGTAGACCGCAGCTGTTTTGGCCTCTCCACTGTCACAGCTGACACGGCGAGAGCCAACAATAATTCTTCTCTGTAGATCTGCAACTACAACCCTCGTCCACCCCCACGCAAGCCACCTTCCCCAACCTCCTTCCCGCCCCCCTGTTGGCTTGGATGCCCACCTGCTTGCTTGCCTGCAAATTGAATGCACACACATATAAATACACTGGAAAAACAAAAAGACTAACTCAAGCATAAAAAGACTGGGTGTCTGTTCAGAGTCAGTCATATACAAGTGCATGAGCTGTCCATGGGAAAATGCAATCACTGTAAAACATTCTCGGATAATGGAAGTGAAAATAGGGTTAGTTGAACTCTTGCATTCAATTCATAGTATAGCGTTGAATGATTTGCAAGTGTGTGATTCTCAGAAAGCAAGACATTAGCAAGAACACTGCGGCGTCCTTGTCATGCTCATGTTTAATCACCTATACTGCAGCTGACTTGGAATGTCTTATATTATTGGACTTCCCAACTTAGAGCATCATTACAAATCCCTAACTCATCAAGCAAATGTGATGCTGGAGAAAACTCAGCAGGTCAGTGAATACAATCATCTACCAGAATTGACTGTTTATTTAACCCCTCTCCTGAACAGTGGTTATCCAATCATTACTTAGTAATTTAATGAGGCCAGGAGGGGCCGTCAAGCCTCGGATTTCTCCAAAGATGCATTCATAAATCCCATCTGATGCTCTACACTGAAATGCGGATTAGCATACGGTCAACTGTCAGAAAATTGAGAAAACAAAAAAACTTGGATAGCTTGTCAAACAGACAACAAAAAATACTAATCTTACCGTTTTTTCCCCGATCATACTTGCACTGGAGTGCAAAAACAGTGTGACCCTCGGGACATGTAGCTTTAGCCTCTTTTAGCACAATGTCATGCATGTACCCATCAAGTTAGCACTGAATACCCTTTAATGCAATGAGTCATAGCTGGTAACATTTAAGATGTCAGGAGGAGAACATGACCTCTACCATCTCATTTCACCTTATCTCAGGGAGCTAGCGAAACATTTAATTAGCCATTGCAGATTGCAATGCACTACTTGCTACAGCCAGTGACGTGTCGTCTGGGCTGGGAAACCTGATAACTTACAGCCAGACGAATCTGTTTTTGGCAGTAATGGTGATCATTGTAAACTGTATAGGCTAGTGAACAGTCATGTGCTTAATACGGTGCTGTTAAGCATGTGAATAAAGGTCGGGCTCCACAGACAGATGCAGGTTTGAGTAGCGTTGCGATTAAAATCTAAAGTCTAACTCCAAAGCATTATCATAAAGCATTAGACAGTTGCAGTGAGATTAATTGCAGGGTTTGTTCTGTTGCTCTGATTGGCAGTGAAGATAGTTTGGCTCCAGTACAAGGGTCTAGGACAAGTACCAGCCTAATTTTAATGGATTAATACAGCCAAAGATCTCACTTGAAATGTATTAAAATACAAAAGCTGGCAGTTCATTTGTACAGCAGTGGTTAATTGTGGGCTATTGTAGTACGTTTATGGAACTCTCCGTTACCTCTGTCTGCAGGAGAACTCTCTCCTTTTCCAGTGACTCACATAAACCTTCTGCTATCCCACCCCTACGCTTTCCTCCCTGAACTGAATGGGTGTCTGATTCATAGTGTTCGGTGTGATTTTTTTTTTTTTTTTTTTAGGTCTCTTTTTTTAGAAAAGCCCTCCTCTTTGAAGTTCATTTTTAGACACCCCACGGATTACACTCGGTGCTCGGTGGAATAGGTTAAACATGTCCAGATGTGCTGTGAAGAACTAAATGAACTGGAGACAATTTTCATTGTGATCCATAGATAATTCTCAACTTTTTAATGATGCCCCCCGGCTCCTGTGGAACATGATACACCTACAGGCACAAGTACCGTCGGAGCATAAAGGGAAAAGTCATCTTTGTAATAGTGAAAGCTCATTTCCCACGGTGTACAACAGTACCTTTACAAAAATAGCATGGCGATTGGGATTTATATGTTGCATGTCCCTGTGCCATTGTGCCGTACGCAAAAACTTACAATAGATTTTAGAGAATACCTATACAACTTCTCAAGGGGCTTGGAACTCTCTCTGCTCCATTTACATTATGGTAAATAGAGCAGTATTGTTGAGATGTTGCATACATTTTCTTGCTATAGAATTTTTTTTAATATTATCTTCAGCTAGTGTTTAAATTTATGAACAAAGTTTGATGCAGACATCTACACTTTACAAGTTTGTTGCATTTCAGTTTGATTGCATTCTTTGATGTGTTATTCCCAAATCTTCTTGTATTTGAGACATGCCAACGTTTTCCAAATAATCTGTGATCATCTATTTATACGGGTGTGCAAATTGACTCACCGTAACCGAAAAAAGAAGATTTCTAATTGAAAGTTGTTGTTTTTATGCAGCAACAATGTTAAAATGAATGCAGACTTGATGCTAACCCCCTGAAACTAATGGCTGCCTGGTTTGCTGGGAAAATAACACCAGAATATGTAAATCCACATGCAATTAAAAATGGTAAGCAAAATTGTTTAGTGATCTGTGATAAGCTAAAACTTGCAAACGAAATGGTACGGGCCTTTGATATAATGGCCAAAAGCAGTGGAAAAGTTAAGTTAGTATTCACTTCAGTGTTACCCATCGATCAAACAAGGACTTTGGTGACCTACTAACCTATAAAAAGTGCAACATTTTGTCTTATTTTGGAGTTATCAACCAAATGGTCCATACAGAAGCTCATTATGAAATCAAACTCTTGAAACTGAACTCATTTTAAGCAATTTCTCAGGCTGTCCATTGCAATGACATTAATATCAAAACATTTGCATCAGCCAAACACATTTGTTACTACTCCAGAGTTGTTGCAGTGCACAACATCCAAGCATCCATCAGTGCAGTGCTGCCTTTAAATCAATTTAGTCGGTACTCTACTACTTTGTTTGAAAGGTACTCTGTACAGTGGGTGAGATACTGCAGTGCAACGTTGGTATTCTGGCCAAGTTTCTCTTCGCCATCCCAGGAGGAAGTTCATGCATAATGTATTAATTGTTGCACACATCCACATGTAAAGGGCCCACAGGTTAGTATTCCTGCAGTCTCACGCTGCTCAATAGGTCACCCAAATGGCCATGCCCAGCGATATCACTGCAAATCTATTGAAGCGGTTCAATTAAGTCCACAAGTGCTCTACAGCCTCCAGTGAGTCACTGCTAAAGAGCCTTAATAGGCACCTTTTGAGCGTTGCACATTGCTGATATGTTTCAGATTGACACATGCACACCTAGTCTCTCACAAACACAAATATAAATGCGCACACACTCCCATATGCAAAGGCCCAGGTCCCACTGGAGAAAGACTTTGTGAATGTCAATGCAATTCAGTGGTGACAGCAAGCCGTGTCAGCAGTGAAATGGGCCCTATGTTGAGCGGAATGTAATGACTCACAAGACAATTGGAGTCGAATATGGAATGGCTTCCACTTTGTTGTGATGGGCTGAGGGTGGCTGACAGGCGGACTAGCGAGCGAGCGTACAAGAGCCCTTCAAGGGGGTGTCCTCTCCTCTCTCCCCATGTGTGTGCTCCTTTGGAAATACATTTCCACTCCAGCATTTTTATTTATGCCAGCTCCCCTGTCGAATGCTCAGGGATATTGGTTCTGTCTGAACCTGAGTGAGAGGTCCGGCTCTGCCTTTCTTGTTATGCCTGCGTTCTTAGCATCTGGCATTTATCTGGAGAAGGCTGGGGCCTCAAGACAAAGCTGCGTGTTGTAGTATCTCAGAAGGATGATAGCAGTGTAAAAGCCATGTTCAAACAACAGAGAATCTTTCAAACCCAGACAGGCCTGAGGAATTGAAACTTTTCTCTTTTCCTTCCATCGAAACTTATATTTCACTAACCTCTGCCAGCAGAGAGGCATCACTATTTTATGAAATACTGATTTGTGGCTTCGCTAGGGAGAAGAGAAAAATCGAAATAAAATATTACTGACATTACGTCCTCATTTTGACAATGCCATGTAATATTCATTCAGCGATATTTAACAAGCATGCTCATTTTTTGTCACAGAGCAAGAGGTATATGGTGACACCAAACAATTCCTTTGTTTCCATCACATGTTGTTGACGAGCTAAACGGGGAAAATAACAACTTGCTTGAATCAAATCACCAATGTACAGTACGGTATTTTGCTGCGGATGATGAAACTGAGCACAACAAATATCATCTCTGCATAACAGGCGCGGTACAAATGATGTTGATGTTACCCAGTGCATAAATATTTTGCTAGAATACATTCTACTCGTGAATGAATAACGACAAAGTGAATGGCACATCCAGCCTCTCCGCAGTCCTCTCTGAACGGCACAATTAGACGCTGGGAGATTTGCATCCTATACAGAAAGCCTCTTCATCTCAAACGTCTCTTTGATCACCTTGCTGACAAGAGCAACAATCCAGCCCCGGCATTCAAAGTAGTAAGCAAGAAGGAGATTTTTATTTATTTTTTTTCAATAATTTATGTGTGTAATGTGTCAAAATGCTGAAAATATGCATGACAAAGAGAAAAACAAAAGAGAGCAATATGAGTGGTGCTATTAATAAGCTAGATATAATGTGGCTCATATTAAAGTGGTGGAATAGGGAAGGCAGGAAGTCGAGATGCTCACTAGTCTGAAAGCGACTAAAACAATGTCAGCAAATGGCTGGCAGGGGGAAATGCCAGCCATTTTGTGCCCTAATGAACTGATGATAAACATCGGCAGGCGCAGGCAGCCAGGCAGGCAGGCCGGCTCGCCAGTGGGCCACTGGAAAAGGGACACAGTGGGAGAAAAGGTTTGAGGGGTGGTGGAGATGAATCACACGGCCGAATGTCGGAGGCGCTCAGGGCTGCCGAATTAACAAGCTACTTCCAGTTGTTTCACCAGCGAAGATCAAAGGTGGTCATTGTAGCTGCCAAGGACATCTTATCAGAGCTATCTATTTTTTGGATCTTTTAATTGCAGTTTTCGACAGAGTGCTGAAACAACAAAAGTTAACAGACACAATTAGGGAAATATCCAGGCCGGGTCCACTTTTTCCTTTCCTACCTTTGAAAACTTATAGTTGATGTTTTTTGCTTCCATTACATGTTCTTGTGTTTGAATTTTGATGATGCACAGGTCTAATAATAGGAGATTTGCATCATATCTAGGGTGCAGTCTTGGAACCCCTTGGCTGTCATCTGATTTAGCCTTTGGGGGCAACGGTCGGTGTTCAGGGCTTCTGGTGTAGCCAGCAGATATCCAGATAATGACAATTAACCGGGCCAAGAGTTCCTCCTCCGTGTAAAGGTCATTGTTCACAACTTGAAATGCGACGAAAGACTTGGAGTTGAGAGACAATGTCTACGAACATATTGTTCCACAAGTAAGTTTCACAAAAAAGCTAATAAAA
Organism: Pagrus pagrus; assembly: GCF_965226575.1. Lineage (NCBI taxonomy): Eukaryota > Metazoa > Chordata > Actinopteri > Spariformes > Sparidae > Pagrus > Pagrus pagrus. The sequence continues at coordinate 13,775,302 of NC_140204.1, read as the reverse complement.
AAGTCAGTCGGTGGCTCTCGAGATTGCATGTCGACCAATGCGTTCTGCCTCATTTCCTCTCCACGCCGACTCTTTACTTGCATGCAACCAAAACCAGCTCAAACGTGGTTGATCAATATTACTCGGACTACAAAACGCTCAAAATCTTGTCCCTTGCCTATAGATTCTTCCATCAAATGCAGCCATCTGTTTATAAAGACTACTGTATATTGTATGGCTTTGTTCACTTAATGACTGAGAGATCACTGTATTTGTGTATTTATCTTTGCTTTTCTCATGCATTTGAACTGGAAGGGGCTGGGAAAGAAAACGGTGAGGTCACGTATTACCATGCTCCAATTAGGGATCAGCAATAATTGCCTCAAAACGTGTTTTGAGGTTCAAGTGCTAAACTCTTCATAAATAATAATGAGCGTTGTGTTTTCTGAGCTTCCACCTCGATTGTTGCTTATTTAGTCCCAACTTTTGAGGGGCTTTCAGCATTCACCGCTCCGACACGTTTCCTTGGTAGATAAGCACAAGTAGAAAATCGCCTGCTATTCTGGTTTACTTCTAGGACATTAGCAGATAAATATATAGTTATAGACTTAAAAACAGATGAATAGCCCAAACCTGTTACCAAAGTTGGAGCCTCTCCGAATGAGGTTAATGTACTGGACAAAGACACACCTGCTGGTAAAGTGGCACTTAAAACATCAGCCATTAATGCAGTAGTTATCATCAAAGCCTTCAACACACACACATGCAAACACAAAGGCAACCCACTGCTTCTAATTCGCCAATCCTGATGAGTTCTGCGGATGAAAACGTCTCTTAAGTACTCAACCACAGTCAATTACTGTTGACTTACAGTAAAAGACAAATCAATTCCTTCTCTTTCACTGTGTTGTTGACTCCTGCTGAGGCGACACAATGCTTTCGCTCTTTTTTTTTTTTTTTAGGGGCACAAAACAGTTTAAGCGCTCTACTTCTCTTCTTTTCAGCAAGGACAATTTGCTGCGGCAGAGCAGTCTCAGAATATCAACAGTCTGGGCCAAAACACTGGCTGCATACATCATAAGCTCCAAACTCCAGGAGTGATCTGAAGCAGCCTCCGAAGACGCACAGCGTTTGAGTGACACCACCAATGGATTTGGCTTTTAGGCTGTCAAATGGCACCTCAGCTTAAGAATGTGACACAATGAAAGATGTTATATTTTCTTGTCAGTGTGGGTATTAGAGAAAGGAAGTCATGATATTGAACTGATAGAAACGAGACATCTGCAAATTATACACTGCTTGCTGCTGCCGACTGCTCGCGTGATGGTTCTCTGTGTGACATCTCCATTTCAGTCGATCTCCATAACAATTTGTACTCTCATTGATACTATGTCTTTATTTTGATCCGGCACGCGCTACAGTACTAGATAACCTGTCTAAACATCTTTGGAGAATAAGCCTCCAGTGTAACAAGATAAATCACCTTTGCCCAGAATTATCATTTCACAGTCACAAGGCCACCCAGAGCTCTTGCAGCATGCAACTTAATGTGCATTTTCAAAAATACTGAATGATCAGTCACATAGTCTGTTTTTGGACTGACCTGTTTTATAGAGTGGCAGTGAGGGTCAGCTAATAGCTCAAAAGGTTGCCAGGTACAGTCACACACCGTGGTTCGCGGGTGGAGCCGCAGGGAGCAGCTTGTGATGGTCGATGTCACTGGAGCACTTCCTTTGTCTCCCGGTCAGCTGAATATTTCATAAGTTCAGAATAGAGAAGGTGGTGCTCTACTCAGGGCAACTGACCTGTCAGCTTACACTACCATAGAAAAAAATCTTTCTTCTGACCGTCCCCTCCGCCTCAGTACCTAGCCTGAACTGAAAACAACACTCCAGCATACCATACATACAGTACATGCTACATTTGGTTATGTGTGTTCCTACATGCAGAGATGAGTTCATTGTTGCTGGACTACGCCGGGCTGATCAAGTGAGATAAAAAAAAATGAATTGCTTTATCTTCAGCAATTGATTGCTTCTTTTGTGAGTCGCTGTTCCTTTCATTTGATGTTGTCAGGAGCCGGATATTAAGGATGGAACAATACAATGAGGTTCGGTCACATTACTATGACACAGTTATTGGTACTATGGTTATTGGTAAAGTGGCGCTCTTATCGAACAGCCCACTTATCAAAGGCTTAGCAGAAAATAGGGAGCTAACGTTAAAGGAATAGTTCTACCCTTATTTGCTTTCTTTCAAAGGAGTTCCAGAGAAGATTGATACCACTCACATATTTCTATGGTAAATATGTAGCTGGAGGTTAGCCTACATGTAGCTTATCTTAAAGACTGAAAGCATGTTGGCCAATCCACCTACCAGTATCACGAACTCCAGTTGGCTAGCCACATGCTAATGTTAGGTCGCTGGGCTCGTTTTTACACTGTAAAAACAAAGAACTTTGAAAAGTGGATGAAGTTATGGATGAATGCACTGAGATGACATCAGACATATACTGTAGAGCTTGCACCAGAAGCAAAAGGACGTGCAGTCTGTAAAGTGGACTTGCGTCACACTGCATTGTGCGAGTGGATGATTCACAGCTTATATGTTGTTTGTTAAACCTTAAAAACCTAGTGTGATAACAACATTTGGCCTTTGTGTGTATTGTGGGTATTTGTTGCCTGTAAAATGTCGAATTGTGTTTTTTCGACAAATTCAGCAAACAAGAATAAGGGTCTCAATTAGTGAGCATTAGGCACATAATGTTACCTCTTCACAGTGCCAGGCTTGCTCTTTTACCCATTTTTAGTCTTTATGCTAAGCTAAACTAAGCAGGCTGGCTCCAGCAACAACTATTTAGCATACAGATGTAAGGATGACATTTGTTTTCTCACCTCACTTAACTGAAAATTAAGTGTGCGGATGTTTTTTCATTCAGTTTGAAGGAACATAGTTCCAGCCCTTGAGCTACGTCTGAAATTGGATGAGCAGTGTTTCTTTCCCTCAATTTTTAAAATCTTTGAATCTCTCTTTTTGTTTCCACTCACCTGCCCTCCGGGTCTGTGCATTCATTCTCCTTCCGTCACGTCTAATGGTGCCGAAACCTGTGCCTCCTCACTCGAAATGCTGAGTGGAAAATATTTCCATTAACAAATTCTCTTGAAAGCCATCCACTAACTGTGGAAGATGTGAAAACCGGACTCATCAGCCTGAAGAAGAAAGACATAAGTCCTCAACTCCATGGCTACACCTTTAGGTGAATACTCACACAATAAATGTAACCTTCAAGGTCTCCGCAGACAGAAAGCACACAAAGAATCCATAGATCTTTCACAAATTATCTAAAATTCTGAAGAAATCCTCCACGGATCTGACGCTTATAATTATTCAGAGGTCACAGATCAGAAACTGAGATGCTGTTGCAGCAGAAACTGGGTGATAACTCCACACAGATGCGTTATTCTATTCAACAAGGGTCGTGCCTTGAAGAAGAACCGTCTTTGTGCACTAAAACATTCTGGCAGAGGTTCGAGTGTTTGAAGGTCTGATACTGGGTGAGCTGAGTTTTTTTTCTTTTCTTTGTTTTTGAATCTCACCTTACTCTCTGCAACATTTTAATTCCTTTAAGACTTACATTTGGATAAATCTCAAGAGGCCTCTCATATAAGCCCGACTATAATATGACAAAGGCTGAAGCTGCCTTTGAACTGTGTGGACAGCATCAACATAAATTCGACTGTTTGTCTTAGTTGCAAATAGGCAAAAGCCTTCATCATCTCTGGTGTGGTTTACAGCAGCAAAATGCTAAGCACATTACCAAAAACAGGGATGCTTTCAACTCCTACACAACAGACAGACCCCCTGTTCCTCCCTGCTAACCAAGGAGAAGGCTTTTTACTGAATACACGGGAGAGAAGAGGGCGAAGCATCCATCCATAGTTAGAGCTGTTTATTCCTCTGCTTTCTGGCATGTGATGCACCTTGGGTGTCCCCGGGGCTGAACTCTCCAGGGTCTTGAGCAAACATAACAAGGTTTGACACGGTATTTAATAGCGGGTAGCGATAGGGTGAGCAGCACAATGTCTGTGTCAACACATGACAGTGCGCTTGAACCTGTATTAGCACAGCACCGCCCCCCCACACAGCCCACATCAGTTTAGTTTAGTAGCAAAATTAGAGTAGAGGCTCATCCAAATTCTCATTAAATTTTAACCTCTGGACTTGAGCTGACAGCCCCCAGTAGAGTCAGTGTGCCTATTTTTGCAGTTATGATGATGGTCGTGGAGAGAATAAAGAGATGAAACCAAGTGGGAATATATCTGAGTATCTGATCCACCTGAATCTATGTTTTTTTTTTGTTGGCTCAAAACTGAGAAGGATGTTCATACACTCTGAACTGAAATTGGCCGGTTTCCCTAACAAAGATTAAGCCTTGTTCTAGACCAAAATATCCCTGTCAAGCGGTTGAACTCAAATTGGCCCTCTCAGATGCCGTTTAAAGAGAACTTAACGCAGCGTTCAATGAACTCATGAAGGTCAGAGTATTCCCAGGACTTAAGGGTGTACCCCCTTCGACCTCGCCGAGATCAGTCGTTACGATCTCATGATAAGTTGTTCCATAACACATAACTTTACAGAAAAGTACTCTTGATAGGAGCAACTCCTTTATTTTTGTGTCATCTATTTCTTCATATTTAAAAAGAAAAAATATTCTTTTTGTGTCATTCAAGTAAATGGTTTAGAAGCTTAACATGAACCGACAGCCAAGGACTTCACCAAGGAGCGTTACATAAAACCCAATTAATCATGACATATTAAGCCTATTACTTTTAGCTATACAAAAAAGAAAAATAGAAGAAGATCTGTAAATGTGTTTTTTCCTTTAACAGTCAGTGGTTCGTATTGTTTATCCCCACAATATTATTGGTGAGGAAATGTGTTTATAGGTCAGTCTGCAATCTGGCCATGAACTCACAGAAACTGCAAACTTTCCTTCCATTAATTGCTTACCACAGAATCAAAAATAGACACTTTTCCTATTACCTGTAGTTTTGTTTATCCATCTAGCATTTTCATGTAGGAATTATTATTTTTTTAACCAAACTATACCCTCGATCTTTATTACTGTGCAGAACTATGCACGCTTCTCATTGTAAGGGGATACCTTGTAGTTTGGTAGACAGAAAATAGTTCCTACATGACACTGCTCGCAAAAAGGTCTGTGGATTATCTTGAGAAACCGGGTCATGATATTTGGAAAGAGACGTAACTGTTGAGTTTTTCAATTTGTTTTGAGCACCACGAGCCGAGTGCCATCTAGTTCCATTATATTTGAGAGAAGGCAGACAGCTCTATGGCTGATATCTCCAAAACTCTGCAACTCAAGATGGATAAATGGGAACAGTAAAAGGAAACATACAGTATGTAGTTTTGATTTGGGGGGTGAACTGTCCCTTTAAAGTATACCCTCGCAGGAAAATGTTGCCCCTATTCTGTGTACTATTAAGAAAGACCACAAAAATGCTTCAGTAGTTTTTTCCAGAAAGAAAACTAACTCTCCAATCAGAGCAAAGCTGATAAAGATATTCCTCCCCTCTCAAAGTCTATGCATACTGTAATCACATGCAGTGATGGGACTTTTTCAACATTGTCAACATAAAATCGGTGACACCGATAAGAAACTTACATAATATAGGCCCTTCAGTGCTTTTACTGTGATTTAGATCTCTTTCCAACAGGGCAAATGAGTGATAATTAATATAATTTCACAGAAAGTAGTTTGATCAGGCACACCGTGTCACAGATAGCGTTATAGCTCAGAGGTTTGATCACTCAGATAAAGGGGCGAAAACAGCTCTAATGTGTGGGGAAGAGCGGAGCTGCGTGGGGGAAAAAAGCCCCCTGTAAAAATTGCAACAGTGCAGCCCTTATTTTCCTCTCGATTGATACTAATTGGCAGCAGAATGCCTTCCTGACAAGCCTCTCGCCCTCAGCACCTCCCGCATGCGAGCGTGATGAACTGCCAACTCCGGAAATAATCCCAAGTTTAGCTGGGAAGGATCATCAAGGCCTTTAAAAATCTGCTGGGACCTGAAAGATTTTTTCCCCTTGCCTTTCCTGGCATTTTCACAGACATCTTAGGCTTGTACTCTTTGTCTTTCTCCTCTCTAAGCCCACAAAGTGAAATCTACTTATTAATTTTAACTCAATTACAAGGGTAAAAAAAACTAAAAACCTTTTGACACGGAAACAAGCTCATCTTCACATTAGTATTGTGTGGAAATATATCAAAAACCTTTTACACAAAGATTTAATTAAAATTGTTACGTTAGAGTTAAATACAAAGGGTAGAATAAAAACATCAATCCAGGGTTGTGGAAAAAAGCCACCCGCTGCTGCCGGTAACAGCCTTCAGTATTTATTTATTACTCCTTGATCTCTGAGGCTGTTACTGTTTGTGCAGTCTCAATGACAGTGTACCAAATATACCAGAATATAGATCTTGAGAAATTGACAAAATGATTTACCACACGTCGCGCTGACAATTCTCATTCTTCATATGTTTAAAAAATTGACTTCATAGTAAAAGATCATTCTGTTTTTTTCCACAGCTCGGGGTGGATTTTTTTTCCGCTCGTGCGTAATTTGACACTTGACAAAGTGCAGTGGGTTTCACGGATGAATGAGTGAGTGTATCTATCAGGTCTGCTAGCAGGGCTTTCATCTAACTATAAAGTCCAGTCTGTTGTGTTTCTGCCTCAGTTGAACCCTAAACAAATACTTTTTTTTTTCTACAGTGGATCTTTACCAGGTCAATGAGATGTGTAGGGTGTCAGAGGAGAAGAGCGCAGATGTTTTAGGCAAAAAAAAAAGGGAAAAAAATCTAAATAAGGGAAAACCTACGCCACTAACGCACTTAGTGACGAAAATTAATTTGTGGTTACAAAACTTCTTCAAAATACACATTTCTGAGAATATAAGAAGTGATGTTTTATTATTCCATGTTTGTGAGAGAAGCATGCAGAGGGAAAAAATGTTTTTATGCCTTTGGATGCACTTAGGGAGGGTCATTAATTGAGGAGTGCCGCGGTTCTTTCCCTTCTTCCTCTTTTAGGAGAGGGCAGGATAATGCGCCGATGATAAATTGAGTTTATGCCGAACTGCTAAATTCCATCTCTGGTGGTAAATCTCGCTCTCTTCCTAGCTAACTTCGCTCATCGCTGAGAGTGGAAGTCGGGGCACCTTTGTGGCCCTGTTGACATTTGAAACAAATCAGCTTTGACAGGTCAGGATCCCTTTAGAATCACCGCCCCACAAAGAGGTCAATCACTAGATGAATGATTTATCTCAGGGAGCATTAAGGGTCCCTTTCCAGCCAAAACGATGGAAATCATCTTTGAGAGAACTAAAATATGCTCCTCGCAGCCTGACTTGGCCGACGAGCATGCTTACAGTGCCGTCAGCGTTCAAGACGACTGTATTTTGTTGGAGGCTCTGAGTGTGAAGGTCACCTTTCTTTCCCACTTGGCTGACTTTGAACATAAATCTCCACCAATAAGGGAGCAGAGGTCCATCTTTGTACACATTCAAGCCCATGTTGTCTGGAGCATGTGATTCTCCCCGAAGGCTATACAGTACACCATGCTGCCAAGCTCTCTTAAATGTGCCAAAATGCACTCTGCCTTGAGGTTCACCGTGTCCAAAACCATGAAGCCTCATCCAGCCAATGATGTAAGTCCCCCTTAAGAGCAATGTGTGCAAACTGGATTTGCTCTGACCTGCTCCGGTAGTCTGGCGAATCTCTCTGTGGCATAACCTGTTGATGAAATGATTGTGCATGTGCATAGTGTAAGCATCAAGCCATAATATGTCTTGTTTTTTTAGTCGACTAAGTGGTGTTTATTTCTCCATTGGCTGCAGAATCCTCTCCAGGGTTAGATGATCTCTTTTGCAGTCAGAACACCCTCAGCTTTCAGCAGTTATTGAGGTCATGTCCTATTACCATCTGTCTTGAGCTGCATCAGGAGTAATCCTTGAGTTCGCTCCCTTAACCTTATTAAAGAGATCAAGTGCAGCAAGCAACTGCTGCAATTTACATTTGTTTGGACCAACTGCTAATTTTATCGTATGGGGATGGTGAGATAATGGCAAAACTTCCATCTGGCATCATTATATCGCCAGACAGAAAGAAATCCAAGATATCTAAGTGAAGAATAGTTATATTTAAAGACATCAACTATTTATCGGTTGATGGACAGTTACTTAGGGAGTTCACAGGCTTACCTGGTCCGTGCCTCTGACCCTTCATCACAAATATGTGAATCCCCACGTCGACACGTGGCATCAACAAGGCCTGCGAGGCCAAGGAGTCTCAACAAGACACAGCAGTGCCAGGCAGTGGCTGTCAGAGGCTACTAGGCCAGCTGCCTGTTAGCTTATGAAGCTAGGGCTCGTGCTTTTCCCAGCCATTAAAGCGGGGCAGTGGTTCAACATGCAGGCAGCTCTCTGCGGTGGCAAAAAACAATACAGTAGGCCTATTTCCCCCCTTCCCCCGTCCATTAAGTATGGAGTCTGGTGAGGTCCAACAACTACATGGTCAATTTTCTTTTCAAGAGAGATAAAGGGTGTTGTAGACTGCTGTAAAACCATTTGGCAAGCAACCACATGGAACCTCTCACTTGCACGTTGGAATAGGGGCACTATATGTTCGTCATAGCCTAGTATTTAACAATTTAACGCCAGAACTGCCACAGGGTGCATTTTTGGGTGCAGGGTGTTTTAACAATATACTGAAGTTGACCAGTTGTAGACTTTTACTAGAACTGTATTTTGTTGCACTCCCTTTTGCTAATTATAGTCAAGAGATATCCAGATTAAAAACACTGGCAATTATAGCTGCAATCACCACTGGGTAAAATTTGCCACTACATAAAAATGCATATATTTTTCGCACAGTTTATGTTTCAGAATTACAAATGAGAGTGTGTGATCTGAAAACTATGTCAAGTCTTTTTTACTGTGTCTGTCATGTTACTGGGTATGTTGCAATTGTATGAAGACAAAGTAAGGCAAGATAAATGGTCAAATAGACTAAAAAGCCTAAAAACAGAGATTCTCTGAGAAATAAGAGAAAGCTTAAATGGTCACCTAAAGTTTCTTGGTGATGTGATGTGAATAATAACAATAATTTTGTGAAATTGGGTGCTTGACTTTTTCAGTGTCATTGTTGTTGAGACATTGAATCACCCATAAGTGCGGTTGTTTATTGTGATTATTACGTCTCATTATTGGCCATTTGGGATATTTAGGGTACTTCATACTGCATATATTGACTTTTAATGCCCAATTTTCAGGGTCATTTGAAAGTGATGCACACTGACGGCCATGCAAAGCAATTAGTGTTGTAAAAGAACAAACTACAGGTTGTGATTAAGCAAACCAATTTTAGGACTTTAGACGACCCTTTGACTGGATATGCTGTCATCAGGGGAATTTTTACCAAATGGCAGTTTTAGCGATTTAAGTTAAGTTTGTTCTGTCAATAGAAAACATTTCACCTCTGATCTGAACTGACAATCATTATACATTTAGATTTAATTAAAACTAGCTGACCTAAACTAAAGGCATGCGTCCTCTGTTGGATCTCTCTGGAATCTGTACCCTGGGTATCAATCTACCTGCCTGCAGTCTGATATCAAAGGTGATGGATGATGGCCGGCCAATGCCAAAGTCAGCTATTTCTGAGAAGCTATCTGGTTCAGACTCACTCAGGCGCAAATCTGAATGTCACAGTCCCGCTCACATCAAAGGGCCCCTTTTGGATTCATTAATTCGCAGAGACGGTCCTCCCTATCAATTATAGCCATGATTAAAATGTTTTGGAGTTGTCTCTCTCCGACTTGGAATATTTTCACTGAAGGCATAACTTCACAAGTGTGGCTCCTTTCTTCAGAGAAATTAAATCCCTCAAATCTTCTCTCTGTTCTGCAGTTGAGGAAAATAAAATGCACTGCAACATTCATGCTGGTACTGAAACCAATTTGTTACAGCGGTATGAGTGTAGGTACATTAAAGAGAAGCAGGAAGACTAAAATCTATACAGTACAGCGGATAGGGTAAAGAAGACTACACGAGGACATGTATTCAACTGTCTCTTAAAGTGAAGTTGCAATGTGAATACGCTGCTGGCACAATGATGATGACATTCAGCAGGAATAATTGCAGTTGTGATAAACTTAACATGATTTACATGAATGAAGCCACATGCAAAAGGCTAAATTTGCATTTTTTTACAGGGGTAATTTTCTCAGACTTAAAGCTGCTATAAGTGATATTTTTTTTATTAAAATAAAATTCACAAACATGTAAACTTTATCTAATCCACACACTTTCTGATATACTGGTGATTTGGAAATGTTAGCCAATTTGACAGCGTAAACACAAAATTACCATTATATACGTTTGCATGTGAAGATGGCTATACAAACCCCCAAAGATCAATTAACCATTGCTTTCTAAACTGTGTAAAGCCTGAGAAGCACATCGGAGAGAAAAAGTAAATACTTGCACATGTAAATAGTTTTAGTGCCACTTGTTTAGAGAAGCCTCTCCCCCCTTCCGCCTCCGTTGGAGACTAATTTTCCTCATCCACCCATTTGACTTGAAAAGACCCTCTGAAGAATCTCTTTTGAGCTTGTTTGTGGCTGATGTTTGTGATGTTTATTTCTGCAGTGCACTGGCACTGCCTCGCAGTTACTTCACTGGGAAGAGGAAATGAAATTGATTGATGACAACTTGGCTGTATTTTCATGAAGGCCACAGCAATGGTGTTGATTGGTATGGGCGTTTTCACCCCCCTTGTATTTCTTCGTCGTCGACATAATTGCTGTGATCGCTTTCTGCAGCTACGCAGTATCATTATGTGATGTTTCCTCTGTGTACACAAATTCAGCCTCTACCCTTTCCCATAAGCTCTGGGAGCCAGGTGTGGGTCCATGTGCTCTAAGCACTCTGTTTCGCTGAGTCCTTTATTTTGTGTATCGTTTAGCATCCACACCAATTGCCATTCAACTAAATCCAATATCAGGAAGCACTATTAGTCAAGCTCAGGACTGCAACACAGCGCTCTGCATCCTTACATCGTCAGTTAACCTCTACAGTAAGCGTAAGTGACACTTGGTAAGCTGCATCACGGAGAACAACATGCTAATGTGCAACAGTGGACAGCTGCTGTGTTGCTTCCTTTGTCCAGAGTCTACAAACACAAAATGCTTATCCGTGGGAATCAGCGATGTGAAACATTACATGGTTTGCCAAGCCAGACAGCACATAACTGCCTCGTGTTTCACTGCATAGGTAGGCATCCCTCTGACCGTGACGCTTCGGACATACTGGGCCCGATTTCATCAAATCGCCTGCATCCCAGGGCGAGACAAAACAAGGTCTGAAGTGCACAGCTTCAAGTTCAGAGCCACTGTGAAATAGCAGGAGCTGAGACAGAAAGGATGCCATCTTTTATTCTGGACTACACAGGAGAAGTCTTTCCACTCCTGTGTGTGAAGAGTACCTTGCTGTACTGATTATGTCTGTTTTTCATTTCAATATTTCGCCACACAGACCTTTCTCTCGTTTTTTTTTCTAAATTCAAGTTACATCACCGTGTAAATACTGCGATTTCTCCGACAAAGAAAAGCCTTTCGGGCACTGCTGGGTCACACATTAGTGCTCTTGTGGTCCTGGTGAACCTCAGATCAAAATCCCCACAACTCCAATAACAGGAGACGAACCATTTCCTCCTCTGCGCCCCTCCTCCCTCATGTCCTTACACCAGAAGTGTTCCTGAAGGCAAGCAATCAATAGAGCTCATGCTGAAAGGCTGTAAACCTGAAATAGTACCCATGACAAGCCCTTGAAGGTAATAGGTCAGATGTATTGATTGATCTGTTCATAAACACACATTTTAGGACGGCTCCCCGCGAAACGTTATGTCCATGTATTAAGCAAACAGCTGAAGATGCATGTGATTTATCTACGTCCAGGTAAAGATTTTAATGTCTCTCTGGCACTAATTTTACAGGAAATGTAGCCCTGAAAGGTTTGTTGGCTGAGTGGACCTGCTACATAAATCATTTGTGTCAACCTCAAGTTTCGGAAAAATTATAAAGTGCCTTCTCAGCCAAACTACACTGCCAGAAATGTGATTCATACGTCACACCACATACCATTGTCTCACCTCTGCTGTCACACTTGGAGGCATCATGAGACTGTCTGTGCAGTAGTAAAATGTTAAGGCTATAGTGCAAACTGACATTTACTGAATGTCCCACATCCATGTACTTGGGAGAAGCAGACATTTCTTGATAAATAGCGTTATAACTGCCTTCTTAAATGGCATTTGAACTACTTCTGGAACATATTCTACTTTATTATTTTTAGGGACTGTATGTAAATTATTGGAGGAGGAGGCTAAACCTTATGTTTCACTTTTTCACAGTTATTGTTTTCAGTGTTGGACCCTACTTTAGACTTAGAATACCGGGCCACATATCCGGCGTGAGCTGTGCCAGTGCTTTGCAGAACGTCTCGCTTTACATTTTGGCACCGGTGTCAAGAGGGGAGAACAGCCAAACATCTCACGTGAGGCTGCAGCGGCGTCACATCGACATCATACCATTGTTTTACTACAGTTTCACTTTTTGTATTTGTTGAATATGTCACAGAAATGAAAAAAATACAGTGTGTAGTTCGGCCACTAGGGGTCTAATAAATAAAAAAATATAAATTTTAATATGTGTCGCGGCTCAGGCAGGATGTTCACGGACGAGGTCATGCTTTATTCACGTTATGTTCGGTCTCATTTGCCGACCTCCGTCCTCATTCTCTGACTCTCTCATGAAAGAAAAGCAGTTAAAATGCACCATTGCCATAAAAAAAAAAAAAAATGAAGAAAAAAAAAGAAATCTGATTTGTCTGGGTTTGAACAATGTCAGAATCTTTTAGGGGCAATGTAATAACACAACTCACAAAATACATGACAAAAGTTTGGCTGTTTTTAGACATTTTAGTGCAGAAATGTTACATATTATATCTTTAAGCCAAAGATTATTTTCACAGAATATGAAAATAAGTAATAGCTCATCATGCAGGCCAACCATTGTGTCGAGGGCCTACAGGAGACGATAAGTCTGCACAGTTTTACTTTATAATTGAATGTGCAGACCATTTTAAGTTACGGCATATTTGCACTGTACACTTTTGGAGTCCTAACCATTCCAACGTGACATAGATTTCTGCTCATCCAGAGGAGACACTATGTCCTTCATCAAACTGAAATTGAGACGATGCAATCTCTCTTTCTCCCCCCTCATTCTCCCCTCCTCCCTCTTTCTTTCTCTCTGTCTCCCCTCACTAATAAGCAGTGCTCTCTTCTTCATGCATGAGGGACTCGGAATCGCTCCCCTCCCTCAGTCAGACAGATAGCGGGGGAGATGGATGTGTCAGTCAGTCAGCGCTGTCTCATCTCAGTCAGGTGCTCTGTGTACTTCAGGTTATTTAGAGGCCTGCTGGCCAGTAAACCGCACACGGCTCGTTTTTTAAGTCTCAAATTTGTCTGGGGAAAGCAGAACTGAGCTCATTTTGCTTAGTTGTTTTCCAGCAGTTCACAAGCCGGCTGTTTTTTTACTGGTACTTCTTAGATGTTGGCCCGCGTGTCAATTTATAATTCAGCTCTCTAAAGATAAATAAATAAAAACAGCCTTGGATGTGGAGTGGTGCTCGTAGCGTTCGGGTGGCGGCTGTTTTCTTTAGGACCCTTTTGCCAAGACGTTGCACACCCCTACCCAACGGAAACTGGAACAGGCAGTTCAGTACATCTCTCCATCTGCCTCACTGCTATGTCATGTCAATGAATAACAAGCACCAGGCCACAATCTCCAATTATGCAAATCGATGGCGGGATCCAGATATAGGGTTGTTTGCGGCAGATCTAAATGCAGATGCACTGATGGTTTAGAGCCCCATCACATTACAGTCATGAATAAAGGACTGTCATCTACAGTACGACGCTCTGCTCAAGCGTGCCTGTACGTATTGTAAACTACAGTGACGTTATAAAAGAAGCACAAGCATCTGAGAAATATAATTTTTCTATCTGCAAACCCTATTAATTTCCTTCAGATCATCCTTGAGCTTGTGTATGATGACAGCTCGATGCAAAACGTGGCGCCAGTTGACGGCAGGCCACATGTTTTGTGCGTTCTCCTTTCACAGATAAAGTATCTTTTAACACAATTAGATACCAGCCCTCTATAGTCCATCCATTCAATCGGCTTTCATTTGGTTTGAGTAGTACTTTGTTGAGACTCTTGAGGCCTAATTCCACATTCTGTCAGCTAATGATCAGTAAGTGCTGGTTTAGGATTTTGACTCATTCGTGTTGGCACAGAAAGCTAGGAGCTCATTCTCAATACCACAGCACAAGAGACTAACGCCTCAATGATATTTTAACAGATTTTACTTCATGAACAAGTCTTTTTTTTGGAATAAAATTGTGTAGATGAAGTTCACCTGCTGCTCAGACACTGATCATAGAGTTAAATAAACCCGTATGCCGGGTATATCGTTTAAATGAAGGTTCTGACCTGTAATTTGTATTAACTTCCCAGACTGTGGAGTTCAGGCGGGTCAAACCAGATGCTCAAAAGACAGCTGTTTCCTTTTTCTTATAGTGACCACAGACCACACGCGCACAGACAGGATGACTTCTAATGACTTCTGCTTATTAAAATAGTCCGTGTGGGCAAACCGTGCTTGCTGAGGAAGAGCAAAGGAAGCGGCCATTTTCATCTTTTTTAGTCTTGAGGATGTAATGGTTTAGTCAAAGCTTGTGACCGTTCCCTCTTCATCTGATAACAAAATCTCCTTCAAAATTCTGAGACAATTTTGTTCTATTGAAACATCATCTCCAGAGGGATACAACATTTCATCAAACCTGACGTTTCTCTTCATCTTCAAGCTATCGACGTCACGGAGAAAACATTATTTCTCACTTTCGCACAACAAAGGGCTTGTCAGCGCTATCTGTTCGAGTTGCAATCACAGCCGGAGTGATGACCTGATCCCACTTAATACAGCCTTGTTTGAAGTGCCCCGTGGATCTACAAAGGAGATGGTGTGAACTGGTGGCTGAATGCACTCCGTTCCTGAAGAGCGTCACAATAAGAGGCATGGCTGATTCCCCCCCTTCACTTTTTTCATCCTCATCCTTTTTCTTTTAACGTGCTCACATCTGGGTCGCAGTCATGGCAGCGCCCGACTTCCTTTGTACTTGATTTAATTGGCTAGCGTTGCATCTTGACGTGGAGTTTTCATTATCACTTACTATAGAGTTGGCCCTCTGTTCAAATTAGAGCAGCCAGGGGACGCTGGGACTTAAGCACTTCAAATCACGATGCCAGTCACAAACATTGTGGAACATAAGTTACCAATAAATTGTTTGAATATGTTCAGCAATTAACCTTAACAGTCACAGCAGGGTTTTTAAGAGTATAAGCAGCTCAACAAAGACTGATAAAACTGTAATTGCTCGGATTTCCAATAAAATAAAACGTAGCTCCGTAATGTGACAAAAACACTGTAATGACTCCAAATGTACAAGTATTGCTCGCTATTCTTTTTAAGAGAACTCTTCCATCGCCTTCCCCACGGAGGCATCTCATTTAAATACGTAAACCGCTGGGAGGCCAGCCACAAACGCCTAATTGAAACCCTTTTCAGTTTATGAATAAGAGAACACCATGTTCCCCGGATGACTGAATGTCTTTAACGGCAGGGCATCATTGCAAATGCAGGGCATGTTGAGTGGCTCTCGGACTGTTACATAACACCCCACTGCAGGTGCGACTTGTAGAGAAAGGATATGAATGGCAGGCGGCAGCTTGTAAGTGACCATCAGCGTGTGAGTGGGGGGATGGGGGGTGAGGTGCATTAGAGGCATGACAAGTGATGAGTGTTGCACTTTGCTGTGCATGCTGAAACGGGAATCAGACATGATAATAATAGTCAAACTATTTTGAGCGAGGCAGGTGCGAGTTTGTCACAACACCACATGGCAGGATAGGAAATGTGTGAGAACAGCTCACAAAGCAAATGTTTTTCTTTATCACATGCACTCAAAGCCTCACAGTCTTAAATGATATACTGTTGGCTATCCAATCAAAAGGAAAGGAGACGGTCTATCATAGCAATCTCTTCCAGGACAGGATTGAGGGACTCAATTTGGAGGCATGAAAAGGGTTTTGTGCTTCATCTATGCATGCTGCATGAGAGTTGCGAAGCTAAAATAACGCAGTTCTGTTAAAGCAAAGTGCTGCATCAAACACCCCGAAACCGATCGCATCGCCGTTGGATTAGAAGCTGTAAAAGATGGATGTGCTGTGCGAGTGTGCTGCTACACATCCTCGGAGTTGCTAGCAGCTGTTCAGGGTAGGGACTTGGCAGGTACAGATCACGAGGGAGCTCGCTAGCAACTCTCTCCTCCCCACCTCCTCCCTCAGCTAGCGATGGCCTCATTTATCTGTCACCACCCCTCCTACTCCCCCAACCCCCTTCCACTCCAGACATCTTTGTCTAACACGCCTTCGCCGTCGCCGTCGAGCCGAAACAACTCCCGTCACTTTTGTTTTTGTTCCATCAATTAGGGTCCTGCCAAATGCTGTGATCGGCCACTCTGAATGCTGCCTGCTGCCCCAACAACTTCAAATCTCGGCTGTCACTGGAGTCCTGTCCCTTAATGACTTACCAATAGGCTCGACATAAAGACTCTATTAGTCATTCATATTATATATCCCCTGTGCTGCCCTGTAACATGGTGGCAAAAATACCTATGGGCCCCAAAGCGCGTATTGTTGTTCTCCTCTGAAATATGCCTTCAATTAGGATGTCATATCGCTGTGCCTCAGTCATCTTCTGCTATTGCTTCGAGTTATGACAGCGGATCGCGCATTAGTTCTCCATCTGACGGATGCCTTCCCTTCAGAAATTCTCATTAGTCAAATGCGTCTCTATCCCATCACGGGCAACTCACATTGTTGACCGCGCATGCTTTTGATGATGACCCACACCCCTTGCATTTAAAGCCTAATTAATTACCATAGATAGTAGACAAATAAATATTTCACTACAGCAGATGACAATATTTCATATGGTGCATTTATATTACACAAAAACAATCGTTGTCATTGACATCAAAGTAATCGCAGAATCACATGGTTTACCTGTTAAAATGCACATGTGATTTGTATCATGCTAGAAATATAAAACTAGACTTAAAAATCAGGATCTCTGAACATAAGTGTTCTTTGTCGTAATCATGATGATAAATCATCAGTGATAAAGCACTCTGATAGTCATAAGCACAGCTTGACTGGACTGCATTACATGGGCACTGAGACAGTGAAGAGGTGCTAATATTCTAATGATTGATGAAATGTTTTGAGTCATTTTTTAGGAAAAACAAAATTCTCTGATTTTACCTTCACAAATGTGAATATTTTCTGGTTTCTTTCCTCCGTGAATGTAAACTGAATATATTCGGTTCGTGGCCAACACAACACATTTGTGGACGTCACACTGGGCATTTCCTGACATTTTCTGTACAAAACAACTAATCAAATAATTAAGAAAATGACCAGCAGATTAATGGATAATGAAAATAATCAGTATTCGCAGCCCTACTTCCTTGATACTTTGATTTCCAATGGGATGAACATGTTTCAGTATCCTACGCCATGAGACTCTGTGACTGGAAAGGTTGCGGTTCCCCCTGTTGAGATAATACTTGTTGCGTTGGTCGAGGCTACCTTTAATTAACCTCAGCTGTGTATATTGATTGTGAAATCGCCAGAATACATACTGAGAAAGGGCGCCTCGCCTGAAACATTTGTGTGGCAATATTGAAAAAGTCAGACTGGAGTGCTGTCTTATTTTGTCTCTGTTTTTATATTTACTTCCTTAGGTATTCAGCACCCTGCTCATCCTGTATTTTTAATTGAAAGGAAACAATCTTCCATTTAATAGCACATATTGGATTTTATTTTTTGAGAAAGACAGTCGGACAAAAAATATTCACAACGTGCCGGTTCACATTAACATGCTTGAACTTGCAAAATCTATGTGCTGTATGTTTTTCTAACACTGTCAAGCAAAATATGGCACAGAGCGTATGAAAGTGTCCATCTTCTTGAAACCCTCTCAGACTTCACATCAATTGCTCCTTCTCCTCTGCGCCATACTACTTGCTGATGAAAGCGGAGTGCCTCACCATTTGGACGGCCCGCGCCGATAGCAGAGCTCTCAGTCTGACAATCGGGCCAAGCAGGTGTTTGGCGTTGTGTTGGGGGAATAGAGCAGCTCAACAGCACATTGGAGGATCAGAGGAGGCTTCGGATGCACCTGGTCACGTGCCAAGGCCTCCCTCCCCACACAATCTGGCCTGTTCTGTTCCCACTCAGTGGCAGACGCACCTCCGCTGGCAGCTCTGATGGACGCTAAGCTCTGTTCTGGTGACAAATGCAGAGATCATTCGCTCCGACCCACGCAAGCGTTTAATCATGATGCACTGCTACTGCTGCTCACACCCCAGATATTATATCGCGTGAAGTCCTGTTACTCTTACATTCTGAGAGCTGAGAGGGTTTTGGTTATGTAAAACTGGCTGGGGCCTATTTCAGAGCCCTCTTTGATGGGGTCTTACCTGGAGCTTTACAAAGCAAACATCACGCAAGAAAATAAGGTTTATGCGTAGTCACATTGAAGTGAAGGATACTTTTTGAAACACATTTAGGATGCACGGCACGATTTGGACTCAGCGCATGTCCTCTACTGTGAACGCAAGTAATAGGCATGGAAATCCCAGGTTAATATATGAATAATTCTCTCTTGTATATGCAGACCTTTAGCTGACAAATTCCATCTGACTTTCACTAAATAAATGGATTGTTTAGATGTTTAGACTGCAATACTCCGCAATGTGCTATGTTTATGCATAAAATCGAGCCCGGACAATTTATCTTAACACGGAATCACATTTATTTATCGTGTGGCAAACGTGTTTCTCATGCTGGTTCCTCATTACATGCAGGTGGCTGGAAGTCTAGTGTTTAATAGAGGATTCCAGCTTTCATCTGAATCATGTGCGTGCAGATAGAGTTATGAAATTTCCCACTGTATGGTATAAATTTATCTCCGAACCTGTGTGCAGGGGAGGTATCAACAATATCAAAGGTAGCCTGAGCGATGGGAATGAGAGCATCCCAGAGGGTCTTCGAGCTGAAATAAGACAGATACAGCTGAGTGAGCCTTGATGGGAAAAAAAAATATATAGAGAGAAACAGGTCAAAGAGATGGGGCTTGGACCCTGGGGATACCTGAAGATGGGAGAGAACATAAGGTATTGTTCACCGACGTCAGGCTTTCAAAGACTGAACCGTTACCTTGTGACAATATAGAGCAGGAAGACACTATTTAAGTAATTAGGTAGTCAAAGTACACAAGGGGTTGCATAAGCTTGCACTACTGCTGTGTACATAGTCAGCAGGACTAGAATGCATTTTGCTTGGGTTATCCTGCAAGTCTCCAGCTTTAAAGAATACTTTGGGAAATATTTGCTTTCATTGCCAACAGTTAGATGAGAAAATCAATACCACTCTCGTATCTGTACAGAAAGAGCGAAGCAGTGAAGCCAGCAGCTGGGTAGCTTTGCTTACATAAAGTCTGAAAGTAGGGGGAAACATCTAGGTTGGCTCTCTCAATTGGCATTAAAAACAACAGAGTACCAGGCAACCAGGAAGTCACCGCGCCAGGCCAAGAAAAGGTCGGCGCTTACTGTAATGTCCTCGTTAAACCACAACTTTTCAATTTGAGCGAGTTTTTGTACAGATTTAACAAACGAGATTTAAAATTTTAATTAGTGAGCTTTAGAGTTGCTGGTAGGCAGATTGCAGATTAGGCAGATATCTAAAATAACTGTCTCCTGGAAGGCATGAGAATGGCATCAGCCTTCTTATATAACTCTCAGCAGGAAAGCAAATAAGTCTTTTGCCCAAAATGTCAAACTATTCCTTTAACCAGGAACACTCTCATCATAGACTTTAACCATTTATTGCAACAAATGGAAGTGCAGCTGATGGCTCCGCTCTAAAAATGCTCCCTTTAATGACCAAGCAGCATGCTAAGCCAAAAAAAAAAGGAGCACGATGCAGAAAAACCCCTCTGGTTTCGAAGAGTGAACCCTAAGTAGGACAGTGAATGCTGTTTTTCACTTTTGATTCTTGTTAGGACTCACAACTAAAAAGGTGGAGGCTGGGACTTTAGCGCCAAGCTTTGTCAGCAGCAGCAGCAGTGTGTGGCAGCATTTGAGTAGGAGGGATATGTGAGGCGGGAGTCATATTTTAAATGGACCGCCTTGTTCTGATAATGGGCTGTGATTGGTGCGTCACTGATTGGAAATGATGATTCAATCAGCAGGCTGTCATTTATCAGGCTAAACTCTTTAAGCCCTGGTGCTTAAAGTCCAGTTTGACAACCCAACTTGTCAAATAGTCTTTGGGTTGGTGGGCAGCCCTACTCACCAACCCAAAGCGTCGTTGTTTGGACGAACTGGGAAACTCAAAGCGTATTTCTTTCAAGCAACCCTTCATGCATCCCCGTTATACTCCTTTAATCACAGCTCCCATTTCAAGTGTGTTCCACTCTTAATTTGTACCAAACCCATGATGAATAAATAAGTGAATGCTTGCTCTCTTTGCTGCAAACTTGTCCCTATTTTACCCTAGAAGCAATCAATGAAGGATATGCTCTTGTGATAGGATGATTTCATAAATTTCTTAGTGAATCACATTGTAATTGCTGTTTTTACGCTCTTGCAAATGAACTGAGCAATTTGCTGTTGCAACACAATGTTAGCAAATTTGCACCCTCTAACAACCACATCATTATTATATCATTCCGTGCTCATTCTCATAAAACGCGACAATTTCGCCGCTGCCTGCGACATGATTAAAATATCCGTTTTCCGGATTTTATATTTAAAGCCCATTTGTATTTTTTTTTCTCCTCCTGACTCCATCTTTAGCGTCCCCTTTACTGTCTTACATGATATCCAGCTGTGTCCTTGCAGAGCTGATAAAGCTGTGGGACATCAAGGATCATCAAGGTGATGCCTAGTTACGGGGCCCTGGTGTTTTCTACACAGCGCAAAATGTTGCTAAAATGGTGCAGTGACAGAGCCGAGCTGACAGCTGAGAGTTTCAATTACTTCCAGGTTACTGAAAAATGTCACCGCCAAAAAACAGTGGGGATTTACCGAAGGGACCGCTGTTTAATCAGCCGCATTCACTTTGTGTTCATATTTAGATCTCCTCCTAGGGATTTTGTTGCTGTTTTTCGTGGCAGCCATTCAAGATGTTTTGCCTCCAAAATTTTCCTAAAGAGCTCTTGATGTCTCTGCTTTGGTATTGTTTCTCAAGTGAAAAGTGGAATAAATAGCAGCTTTTGTGAGTGCCATCCTTCAACGTTTTTTGAAAGTGCTTATGCAAAGTGAAGAGACAACTTTTGTGTGAAGTAGCATACATGCATTCTGATATGTGGGCAGTGTGTCCATAAGGTGTTGTACGACGCTACGAAGCAGCCAGGCTGTTTCTCGCTAGAAGTCACGATTACTCAGAGGCGTGGATTTTCAGTATTCAGCTGCACTCTTTTCAAATGTTAATAATTGGTTTGAGATAGATGTCACAAAATGGTATTTAAATCGAAACACACAGGAAGACACAGGAGTTGACGCTAATACGTTAATACTCATCCAGTCAATACAGCCAGTGTTCCAAAGGACTATCATCTGACTGTCCTTCCATTTGCCAGAGCGATGACTCATTGCCATTCACTTGTTCTCAGGACACGTGGACAAAACTGCAGATTTGATTAACATTCTCGCAATGATCTGAGCCGCGGAGCAATTACTCGTCAGGAACTGTAATCACTCAGAGTCTAAGCATGCATTTAATTACAGGAGTATTAACAAAAAATAATCGTTCTTGAACACCAGTCACACAGAAATGAGATTTGGCGAGGGGACTCTGAGATGATTACTGCCTGTAAATCTAGCCATAAAATTCGGGGCTATTATGTCTCGTACTCAAATGGCTTGTTCAACAAAACTCTAATCGCATGCATAATTTTACACAGTTCATTACTGTAGTTCATTAAGATACGAGAGGTGCTTTTCAGAACGGAGGCGAATGTATGCCGTGGTGTGGAATATTCCCTGCATTTTGCCGGCTCGAGATGTTAGAACAATGTAAATTACACACACGGTGTTAAATGAAGCTGCTTTAATCGCAGTGCAGTAGTTGTACTGCAAATTACCAGTTCTATTTCTTGCATCAGTCTGCTTGTAAAGGCACCACACTGCCACGTCTTGATGTTTCCCCTAACATAACCCTGTAAACATCAATTAAAACCATTACATAATTTATGTGCGACTTAACCTCTGCACATGCTGGCTACCACTGCCTCTTTGCTGCTGCTTTTGTTTTCCCGTTTTAGTTTCCTCACCCTCTCTTAGCGATGATAACGTGTGACAACACAGCACAGGGGGGCCACACTGCAGGTGGCCGCCGGGAACCTTGCCGTCTCCCAAGCGGCCGGCCTCTGGCAACCGCTGACCTCGCAACACGCGCACACACTCATACATACTAACCACCTAGTGTGTCAGCCGCAGCGGTGTGGCAACCCAGGGAGCTTGTCCGACATGCTGAGTCGACAACACGGGGAGCTCAAGTGGCAGAGAGGACAGCAGCCTGGGGGGGTTTGCCGGCCGTGTACCTACGTCACCGCACGAGCATGGTGTTGACAGGTCAAGCAGATAAAACACAGAGGCCAGTGGAAGAAAAATCACGTTAAACTCCTAAGCTGCTGAGTGTTACTGACTGGACATGCGGAAAACAATGAGTAAGCTTGTTCTGGCCCAGTGACTGCCCTTTATTTGGTGTGGTTATTCCAATCAGAACAGTAGACGAGCAGAAAGTCTTAACGAATACATTTGTCGAGTGATGTGCTGCGTTACTAGCAGTTTGAAACGTGCAACAGCCTCGTCAGGCTGATCTCAAAGTATAAGGTGAAGCTTTCATCTACAGCTGTGGTGGACTAAATAAGTACATTTACTGAAATACAGTATTCAATGTACTTGCACTAGTACAGCCTCTCTTTTTCATGCTACTCTCTACCTTTACTCCACTACATTTCAGAGGGGAATATTGTACTTCTTACTTCACTAAATTGACAGCTTTAGTTACTTTATACATTTTGAATACAAAACATATGAACAACTATGAAGGAAGATGGTGTTCTGCAATACAATAAACTATCGAACAGTACATAAAAAGTACAACTGAAATGATTGAAAGATTTGACAAATTAATTGGTATCTATTTTGATCATCATTGTCATTTCACACAAAAAAAAAAACTTTTTATGGTTCCAACTTCACAAATGTGCTGCCTCTGCTTTTAATTATTGTAATTTATTTTTGATCATTTTGAGGAGGACGAAACAAGCATTGTGAAGATGTCACTTTGGACTCTTGGTAATTGTGATGACATTTCTCGCCGTTTTCAGAATCCCTACAAACCGAGCACAGCACTGACTCAATAGTTCATAATGAGCTCCACCTCACCAACTATAACAGTAAAGCCCTGCTTTTACAGTCATTCGTGAGTAATGTGAATCTGATGGTATGACAAGTAAAAAAAAAATAAATGAATACAAAAAAAACAATCAGTCACAGGAGCCATTTTTCTCACCCTTGACTTTTGATGTCTCACTGGACATGAACAGCAGCGTCCTTGATCAAAGTCCTGTGCTTGTTACACAGCCATCCATCCCCATCCAGCTCACTATACTGCCTTTTTCACTCTCTATACTTCTTCTCCTGCCATAATAAGCTCCCTTCACAATCATCCTTTGTGTTTGTTTTCTTGATGAGGACGAGCATTTTTAACTTAAATATATTGACTCAAGTAACATTATCCATGCAGGACTTTTTCCTTTTTGGTGACAGTTTGGTCTTTTTCCAGTTGATAGTAGTACTTTTACTTAAGCAACCGGTCTAAATACTTCCTCCACCACTCATAGCAAAACAGCAAAGCTAAATCGAAGCGTATCATATTTGAACCCATGATGTTGTACTTGCATGGCTCCAAAGCCACCTGGGAACATTTGCTTATTAACATTTAATGACATTCACATTAAGAAATATTTCACATCCAGTCGCACTCTCAGCTCTTTGGAAGGAACTAAAACGAGACGACGAGTGCCCAGACTATAAATAACCGCCAGGCCGAAGGAAGAAAATACAAAAGCAAAGCTTCTTCCAGCTACACCATTCGACAATGATAAGTCCACCAGCAGTCATTTGTCTCCCGTCGAAATTGGTGTTGAAGCCTCCTTCCTGTTCTTATCACACTTGGCAGTTTGTGTTATGTTTATATGCAGTTATACAGTGTGTGCCCTTCTCCCTGACAGCCGGGCGGCTCCTAAGCAGGGAGCATATATTTCAGGAGAGGGTGCCCTTCTGGCAGCTAGCAGGCTTAATGTCAAGGGGTGTATGTAATGTAGTAGTATTTCCCTGGAGATTACCTTTGGTTTAATCAGTTGCAGATAGATTGGTCGGAACATGAATGGGAATGCGTAGTTCTTTCTCTTTTGCATTTTTCATCTTATTTTTTTCACAAATTTGCATGCAGCATGTGAGCACATACAGGTAATAGTATTAGTCCCCTCTGAGTGGCGTTAAGGCTGATATGATAGTACTCCTTTTTAGACTTTTTGATTTAGCTAGAAAACTCAGCTCCAACTTATCAAACACAAAGTTTTTACGCCCAGTACTCTTATGTTTCACAGATTTTTTGAAACGTTTGATGTTATAACAAACCTCTTGAAACGCAGTCCGTTATTATTCCACGGCACTTCACAGGAAGTTTAAAATTACCAAATGGCAGTAATTCAGTCGTAACTTTTGTTATCTAAAACTTGGAATTATGCCTCATTCCAAATGCCTTTTGTCACATCCTAGATTAAATGACTCATTGAAGTCAGTCTAGCTTTTCAAGTGGCTACAGTACACAGCGTTATTGCGTATTCATGCAGCAAGCACTGAAGTGATTGAACAGCCAGAAACCAAGCTATTTTGCAGCGTGACATAAAGAAAAAGCTTCCTGTACATTGCAATTGAACTTGCATGCTTAAGACCTGCTATTATCTGCAATCAGTTGCTCATTAAGTAACGACTGCCCTTACTTTGTGTGAAGAACACAGGGGTAATAACACACATCACTCGTCTTTCAAGCCATTTCCTGTCCTTAAAAAGCACTTGCTGTAAACTGCGGCAGTGAAGAGAAAGGGCAGATGCGAGAGGCAGCGGCTTGTGATGGAGCCGCCTCCCCACTCTGCACACGTTCAATAACGTGGTGAATCAATACTCTCCAACATTTTCTTTGTAAAACATCTCTTTACACAAGCTTTGTTTGATCTACAAACGATGCGCAGCAATTAATCAAGTTTAACAAAACCAGGTATCCAGTTTGAAGATGAGTGTTAAAGATGAGTTGATCCAAAGTAGCGTTTCATTCAGGAATAGTCCCTCAAGTGGTGTACCATGCTACTGTACTTTCATCTCCACAGGTCGAGGCAGGGTAAACCCTTATCTAAAGTGATGACTCAAAGCCGACAGTCTGGCCAAGGCCGGTGTGCCTATATGAATCACCCACAAATTACATCGTAATTTGTGATGCATTGTTTTACATATTCTGGACCGAGTCTATAATACAAAGGGGAAAAGACAGCGCTCTGGATGAATTAAAGAAACAGTGTTGCGAGATACAATGGATCTAATTGATCGGAACGAGCGCCGTGATGTTTATTTTGGCCCGGTTTCTGTCTTTGTTAATCCTTCAGTCTTGGCTTAATCATTTTTGAAAGAATTTTCACACTTTCTCATGTGTGTTTTTCCATTCTCCTCTCTAAGCCGCCAATCTGCAGAGCACAGAGAGAGCCAGCCACCGGCTCTTAAGTATGCTTTTAGGGACCTGCATGGTTGTTTTCATTCATCTCTTGTTTTGTTTTCCGTCAGATTTTGTGCTGTTAATTGATACAGTCTGCTCTTATGTAGAAAATCAGCAACAATGAAGCATCAATAGCTGTCTTTTTTCCCTCGACAATTCAGGCCATGTATCATCCCATGCCGACTCTATAGACAAACCTAGCTGTTGCAAAATTGCAAAGGTGAAAAATACAAATTGTCATTGAGTAATCAAACTTTACTGCAATCCAATTACAATGTGTTTGCAAAACAAATTGTGAGATGCTAATTTCATGCATTTTACTCCGCATAAAACAATAAACAATCGGAGTATAAATATGATAATGGTGCTATTAAATCACAGGATGCAAATTTAAAGAAATCCAATGAATTACGGTCATGCTTTTACCTTAATAATATGTAGTGTGTTATCCACGGTCGTCGTTATAGCAGTCACCTTTTTTTAAAACCACCTACAGTATATCAGTGCCACATGCAGAGATTCAGTACAGTGGGCGAGAATGATGATAATACCCGAGGTGTGATCATACCATGTTCCTGCCAAATAAAAGTGACAGGAGGAGACAGTAATCCCTGCTCGTCCTGCTGCAGTTTTTGACTGTAATCTCAGATTAATGTCCAGGAAATGTCCTTACGAGGTGATTGATTGCACACCAGGGCAGATGTTGCTGCGCGTTAAGTCATGTGCAGCGCTGGAGCGAGTAGGTAGATGAATGAGTGCTCACGCTCTCTGGTGTTTTCCAAAGCCTGTTCACCTGAGGGAACAATGTCAGGAGGCTGTCTTGTCAAAGATAGACGGCTTTGTCGTCTTTCCATAAGTACTGATATATATATATATATATATATATATGTATATGTATGTATATATTTTAATCTGTTCAAAAGATTGACTTCATAAAAGAAATCATCCAGGAATAGATATTTTTCTGACCCAGTTTTGTTGGGAGCCATGTGGATTTACTGGTTCGGGTTTCACTTTAAGCTACTCCATGCTTGTGGAGGACATCATGTACTGTATGAGACAAAACAAAACAAACTTTTTTATTTATACATTATATACTGTATGGTTTTAGGTAGTACTATTTAGATATTTGTTTTTTGAAGATTTTCATTTATTGCAACTGTTTGACATTACATTTATTTTGCAGATGTTTCCGTCAAAAACAATATCATTAACAAGGAGCTGAGCGACTCTTCAACATAGAACAATATTTTTCATAAAGTTTATACTGAATGGCTGTGTTAAAGCATTTATAAAGGTTTTAAAAATTATTCTGAAGAAGGGCAGGGTGATACGGCTGAAATTTTATCACAAGTGTGATAAATTCAGTTGATATGGATAATTTATTGATCATTTTTAATGACCTTTTTTTTGGATAACGACAAGAAGAAAAAAGGTTTAATTTAACCACTTTTTCTTTTAACATTTAAGTTTTATAATCATCACAATTTCTTGACTTCTTTAAGACCAAATTTTAATTTTATTTTATCAGCATTAATCAATGATGAATAATTAGAGCAGCCCTGATGCATTTAAGTGAAACTATCAAACTTTCCGTTTGTCATCAATACATTGCTTTTGTTTTATTGTCCACGCCTGTTATGAAGCAATTGTGATGAACATTCAGAAACAGCTGTTTTGGAGATACTAGAGTGTAAACTCCTCGTATGCCGAGGGGCGCAGTGAAAGGGTTAAATACTTACAGCTGCACTGGACAGTAGCAAAGCCTTGAACAATGACTTAATGCACTCCACAGAGGCTGCTTCACATCCTTCTAATGGATCATTTTTCACCTGGCACCTCAGCTCTCTTAAGATCAACTGAGAGGGATCAGCTGTATCGATCCCTTTCCTCTACACCAATCTGGATCAATAAGGATTCCTGCATTATAAACCACCAAGCCCATTTCCAGTGCTGCCGCTCCTCGTCATGATCTCACTCTTGTCATTTGGTATTGCATAATGAATTATGTTGACTGCCTCACTACCAGCCCCATTGTTCATGAAAATCAGCTGCATGTAAAAGTGTATTTAAAGCGCTGCCACACCTTAAACTCGATTCCTTCCCATCCTCTTCTAATTAGAGGTGGAATTATTGTAAAAGCCTTATTATGTCCATCTTTAGCCTCGGCTGCAGCATGTTTTAATGACAGTCGTTCCTGGAAGTTGTCTTCATCAACGCCCAGATCTATTCCCCGGGTGCCCATTCTGGCAGATGATTCACTGGCATGTTAAAAAAGCAGTTGGACGTCTGCGAGATTGTTAAAACCTGTGGGGGGAAAAACGCATGCGCTCCATCAGTATGCAATACATCAAAGATGCCGAGATGCCTCGATGATGCGCTCACTGGCATGATCAAAACAGCGTGCTTAAAATGCAAAATCTCACCATGATGGCTGAGATGGGGAGGGTGCACTAACACAAACAGCAATCTTGGGCAAAAACAAAGGAAGCAGCTAAACACAGGGAGTGGAGCGCCTTCATAGGAAATGAATATGTCAACGTGATAATGACCCTTTAGCTTGGATTCCACCTTTATCCATTCTACTGGGAAGAAAACGAGAACCCTTTTCCAGTTTGATCAGATATAATAACTGTAAGATGAAAAAGGAAGCAATTATTTATCCTGCTTGTTGACACTGGCATCAGATACTTGGAGAAGGTGCTGTGGTGTCAGATCTCACCGGGTAATGTGGTGGTGGTGGGGGGCGGGTTGGAAGAAGGAATACATTCTCAGTTTTACCTGCAGCATTTCCAGTCCTTTATTATGCGAGGCTGCGTGGGGTTAACGGCACAGGGAGGCCTCCACGCCTGTGAGGATTATTGCCAATACACTCCCACAAAACAGCTGTGGAAGGCAAATAATTGTCTTAAGGTGAATAACAATGCCATGTTATCCCAGCAAGGGGGGGCTTAATACAAACCAAATAGAGCTTATTTCACCAACCCATGTTTCATTTATGAGATGCTCGTATGAAGCCTGTTACTTTTGGTTGATATTCATGGCTTACTGACAGAAATGCGAGGGGGTAAAGGGATTTAGCAAGATGCATGAGGAAATGAACAGGGGTTGCAGGGCTATGCCAATATGCCTATAACACAGTGTTACAAGGACTCTCCCCTGAGTGAGTTTTGGATTTTGTGAATGAAACCCCTCCTTATCTATTCTGCTCGGGCCGCCGATCAGTAAATGCTGCCCAGGGCGAAGCCCTCTCTGCATGGGCGCAAAGATTCAAACACATTTGCAAATGAGCCTGTTCCTCCAATCTAAATAAGCCAAGATGTGCAGAGCCAGAGGTAAGGCGTATGAGAATGGACTGACGTGGTCATTACTTGGTGGGAGTGCGCAGTATCGCCTCGGGTTAGTAACCGAGCAAGGCAGCCGTGACATTGAGACAAAGAGCTTGTGTTTCTCACCACACCAGGCCATGCTGGGCCTTGTTTGTGACTCATGTTAGGTCAAGCAGACACTGTGTACCAAGGCGAAGGAACTGTCTGGCAGGTTGACCGTCAGAATCAGCGGGGGACTTGCCAAATCTCCGGGAGATGTGACTGTAGAAAGAGGCTGATGCATTTTCTCAGTTATTGGTCATACTACATTTGATGTCTTTGGCAAACAAGTACAACTACTTCCTATTAACGATTACAAATACCCAACAATTATTGTGCTTGAGTGGTTTGTATAGTTTTTAGTTATTTAAAAAAGTCACCCGTGATCCTGTTTTGAGAGACGTTGATAGGAAGAACAAGTTATTACAGATTAAAGTCTTGCAGGGCTCTTTTTCACCTTCCTTTTCAGATAATTTTATGCATTATTTTGCATTAGTCTCCATGGACACTTTGCTTTTGTGTATGTTTGCAACTTTCAGTATGTTTGAGTTAATCTCCTTGACTTATCAGCTATGTCCCTACACTCTTATGCATGTGCTATAATTAGAGCCTAATTGAGATGATGTGATTAGTAATTGCACAAATTAGTTGAGTCCTGAATTTTTTTTGATGGCTATGACATGATATGTTAATCAAGAAATTTCATATAGATTTGCAGTATATATCACACAAGCGAATGCTTAGCATAGACAGAATCAATAGTTCATCCAGAAGTCATGTGTATAATCTTAGCCTCTACATTACCCAGTTACATAACATTAGATTGGTTGTTGTTTATCGGCTCCAGCCCTGTGGGGTTATACATTGGTATAACTCCACAAAATGAAAAAAACACACAATATTGTTATGTGTTATTTCCCAGTGATGATCAATGAGAACTAACATCTGAGACGTATGTCCTCTGAATGAATGAATGAATGAATGAATGCTGACTCAATGAGCTAAAACAAAAAGCTTTCTCATTGCAGTCATCATTGTTCACCTGGTGCATCGAGGCCTGATCCTGTTGACACGTTGAAAATATGTTCTGCTTCTTCTGCCGTTTGATACGGTTTCTGCCTTGAGCAACATGCTCCCGTTTTGACACCATTGCCTACCTAGCATTTCCCTTCTGTGCGGGCAAAAAAAAAAAAAGGGTCAATTGAAGAAAATGAAGAAAATTGCAATTTAAATATTCATAAGGCTCTTTGTCTTTCCCCTCCCATCTGTGTCAGGGAGAGATCATGCTATTCCGCCGTGGATTTTTGGCAATTACCTCTCATTGTAACCTCTCTGTGTCCAAAGTCACCCCTGTGCTCTTGAGAAGCACGGGCAACCTTAGCACAACTGTGAGGTTAGGAGAGGATGCGAACAGATTGGATACTGCTGAAGCTGACATCATTTCCCTGTTGTTGAACAGCAGCACACCTCGGCATTTGTCTGCTGTGAATTAATCCTAATGCCATGGCTGTGCAGTCTGAAAAAGATTACATTGTATAATTGCGTGTCTAGCTCTCTCAAAATGAGCCGCTGTGAATGTCAAGCAGAGGGGTCTAGATGTGGGGGAAACATTTTTTTGTTTTCTGACAATGGTGACATCCTGATTTTGTTGTACTGTAAATCCTGTACATGCCTTACTTTTTGAAAGATGTATGCTAGTCCCCCCAAAGATGGCATCTTTTGGCCAATTTAATCTTTTTAAAATATGGTGTACACAACTCTGTATAGTGACAGCAGTGCCATTAGGGTCCGCATAGCTCAGACAGGATCTTGGCAAAAGGCTTTAGCTAAAGGCCAACACTCTGCCAGCTCTGTCACACTATCATTCCAGTACGGACCATAGGGAGCCTGCTCCCCAGTGTCTCTGTTCTCTGAGTGCCAATTACACCATCCAATTGAATTATGCCCCTGAGTGGTATTATTAGCAGTTGTTGAGGGATCCAAACATTTGTATTCATTAAGGCTTGTTCACAGGAATGATTGAATGACCGCCCCAGGCTAATTAACATGTGAATAAAGACAATGCGTAACAAATGTAAGTGTTTATTAGCTACCTGCACTGCAAAAAAAATGCCACTTTTGGTGCATTTGTAATCTTGTAATCTTGTAATCTTGGCCTCGATGCCATGGAGTTCAGCACGAGTGCCACTCTGCATATCTTGCAGTCTGAACATCAGTCCCACAACACGCTTCAAGTGGTACTAGCCAGGGCTCAGTTTGATGTTGTTCCACATAGAAGAGTATTCAGTTTAATCAAGCTGTGAATGAAAGGGCCACCAGCTCATCCCAACTGGTGCTGCAGATAATTTATTCCCCTAGCCTGGCATCGGCAGACTAATTCGCAAATGCGTATCAGTCTGGAACCTCTTAGTTTACTTTCGATTTCCGAGGGGGGCTATAAATGGGTGCAGACCAAAATGGCTCTGGACGATATGTGACCTGCAACCGATCAGAGCAGTTAAACATATGACATAGTGCTAGGCGACGCAAGCTAGGTTCTTGGTCTGTTTTCAGGCATTGAAAAATGTTCTGCAATTACATTGCACTGGATGAACCTGTAGACTGGACGCAATTAGATAGACTTACAACCAAATCAAAGACGTGAAAAATAAGATTTGTGACTTCAAATCTGGACTGGGTAGGCTCCCGCAGAGATGTAAGTCTTGAGCAAGTCCAAAGTCATTTGGTGTAATTCCTGAGTCATTTTGTATTTGGCAACTCAGTCAGGTCCTTAGTTGAGGCAGGTCATGTCCCAAGTTACTGTAAGTAACCTTAGATACTGCAGTCTTTAACTTTCAAGTCCAAGTTGAGTGACTTTTTTTTTTTAAGTTGCCAGTCATCAAAACAGTGACTTGAGTCGGCTCAAGTCCAAGTGACAACAACAACAACAACAAGTACACATCTCTATGCTCCTGTTACTAATTGCATCAAACCCTGCCCAAATTAGATTGCGGTTGGCCTGACACCAAGTTATATAGAAACCTGTCTGACCTGCAAGAGCAAATGGACCATGAGCTTGCAGATTTATCCGGTTCCCAGGCAAGTATTCCCCAGTGCTCCCAATTCTGCATGCTGTGACCTAAAGAGGATTCAGTGTTTCTGTACACTAAAAGACCATCAGTCATACTTGCTCCAGTGTAATCTTGTTGTGAATATCAGGGCCAACAGATTGCCGTCATGGCGCACCCTTTATCAAAGCTTTCGGCACCACGCTCAGTCAGGTTTTACTCATTAAAAAATCTTGTTGACACCAGATGGGAAACAGAACCACCTCAGTGCTTCAAATGTTGCCCCCGTTAACTGATACTCAAAAACGAGTCGACATTCATAAGCTGAAGTCAGTCACTCCTGAAAAACAGTACTTCAGCATGTTAGCATTCCTTGTTTTTCTCTGCCTTAATCATGCCTTTCGTCTACCCGGGCCTTTCTCTCTCTCTCTACAGCTCTCCCTCGGTGGCACAGCTGATTGGGCTACTAGTTTGTGTCACAAAGCCCCCCTCAGTTGGAGTGAGGAACTGGTTGGCAGAGTCCTTCCCTTCAGTGAAATGCCCTAGATATCTGCATGCTCTGGTAGTTCTCCCTTTTCGTCCCACTCTTACCCTGACACAGTCACATCCAGTGTACAGGTCTATTGTTGGTGGGTCAGACCTGGCACTGCCACTATGTGGGTCAGGGCCAGAGAAGCAGCATGCACCTTCTTATGTGTGAAGTCAACCCCGCCAGGAAGTATTGCTCTTTTCCTCTCCACTTATTTTGTTCTCTTTGACAATTTCTGTGTTCAATGTAAGGCCACCGCAGGCTGCAAAGCCAGTGCCGCCCCCACTTTCTACCACCTGCAAGGCAGTTGGTCATCTAAAACTGTTCACAATTAGGAAGGAGCCTAATCTCTCTCAGGATGACTGCAGCACACTTAGTCAATTCTACACCACAGTGATCTAAACTTGGCTGACCTTTCTTGCTCATGCATTTCTTGCAACACGGACCAGCAAAATCTCCACAATGCCTGCCACAGACGACTTGTTTTTGTCTTCATCCTTTGATGTAAAACACGTCAGTGTAAAAAAAGGAACGTAACTCACTGTCATTTAACATCCTTTGATTATAAATGAACATGGTGTCGCTCATTTAAATTTCCACAAGTGCACTCGTTTATTTTGCCAGACGCCCAAAAATCAAAGGTAGACAGTTGCGAGATAAGATCAATCAAGAGCTCTCTTTTTCCCCCTCTAAAATTCAACTTAACAGAGCTGCGACTTTATCCATGTTTAATCCCTAGCCTCATTCCTCCATAACAGTTCCCCTATGCGCACACACATAATAGGGCAGAGTGTCTTATGATTCAAAAATTGGTTTAGCTTGGGTATTCAGCTTAATAGCCGAATGGATTGAAAAGACAGTCTGCAGAGCATTTTGATTCAATTCATTCTATACAACTTTACCAACCTTCTTTTAATGAAAAAAAACAAAAAAAAAACACAGCATCTAGTGGATTACAGGCTGAATTGTCTACTTCAAAGGCTTGAACAGAACAGCCAAGTTGCTAACCTTGCCTAGATCCAAGTTTACTTTTTGCTCGTCCTTAGCTCCAAATTCAATTTCTACAATTAAATGTAATCTAGTGTAGGGAATGCAGGTAGCGCACAGAGGTTTGATTAAAAATTTAACAATACCATGACAGGAAAATCGAATTAAGAACATGGCTGCCTCAGTCAATCAAGTGCTAGGCTGTGGAAACTCATCAGTGTCTCGCTATGGGAGTGTGTCTGCGTTTGTGTGTGCGGGGACGTGCTTGCGCGCTTGTGGACGCGCATAAACACAACCCTGCCATCTCAGTACACTAGATAATCCACATCCTGGACAAGCGCAAACTGCAGTCTTCCAGAACACTGCAGAAGGTAATTACAAATTAGGCCAACCCTTGGATCATGAGGCAGGCGGCATTCTCCAGTGCATCCTATCACGCCGACTCTGCCTGGCCAAAACAGGCTTAGGCCAAGTGAACAATGACTCAGACCTCCCCGCTGTGACAAAAACGCAAGCAGGCGTCCTGCACTAAGCCCGCTGGGGACTGTTGTCCTTGGTGAATGGCTTACCGGTGAATTAGCACCAGAGGTCAGTGGTCGGGCTGAACACTGAGAAAAAAATTCTAGGGAGGTATACAGTACATTCAAGGTACAACAGAACAGTATAACACCGAGTCAATCTAGTCCTTCTGCTGTGAGTTTGCCCCTAAGAAAGAAGAATTTGATGCGAAGCTGGCATGTGGTTCTCCTCTCAGAACCCTTAGGTGTAGGAATAAGTGTCTATCTTCATCCACTTTCTACACAAGCATGGCAGTTTAGTTTCCCCAACACATAGGAAGACGTCGCAGGCTGTTCTGATGATCATCATCATCAAGCTTCAAACTTACGTCTACTCCCCTGACAGGATGTACACGCGTGTATGAGCAAGAGAGAGCTTGCAGCAACTTAGACAGTGAGCCTGTGATCACTCTTTTGTGTGGCAGAAAGTGCTAGATTGTGTGTGTGTGTGTGTGTGTGTGTGTGCGCGAGTCAGCGAGCGAGGCAAGCATGTCATTATTATTTCGAGCGTGCCGTTGAGCGCGCACATGCATATGCCGCCTGTCTTCACGGTCATCGGGGCTCTGATGATGTGTTCAAGGTGGCACGACAGCTCGGGGATGGCGCGCTGGGCGAATGCTAAGGGGAATACCAGCCATCGAGACGTTCCAGTTCATGAAGTGTGCAAATCAGGCAACAGGGGAGGGGGGGATGGGGACAGAGATTAGGAGGGAATGGAATAGCCAGGCCAGGGCCAGACCACCTCATCTGGGAGGAGAGGGATTAGAGGGATAGAAAGGACAGAGAGGCGGTGAAGGGGAGTAAAGAGGAGAGGGTAATAAAAGTAGGGATACAAAGACAGAGGGAAACTCAGAAATAAAAGATGAGTGAGAGGATGCTAGATACAGTGAATTGACAGTGAAGGTGAGTTGATCGCAGTGAGCACTTCCCCGTACAAGCTGTATCATCAATGGAACAGACTCCTTGCAAACAGCTTAGGGTTGGCTGCCATCCTCCAAGAGGATTTTTTGGAGAGCTAGTTACAGTGTGAATTAACAGCCGCGTGGAGCAAACACGATACATTATACACTGCCTTGGAAGTGATAAACAAGTCTGTATACCAACTCGTCATGCGTGTCATTTGGGCCTTGGGGCATCAGGAATAGAGAGAACCTCAGCCTTGCGTCTAACAGTAGTGACTTTTTCAAACACCATGGTTTCAAATGAGTCTTTGTATGTTGATTTTTTCCCCCTTCTCACCCTCTCTCGGTTGCTATGGCAACAGGAGTTGAGGATTTGGTAAAAAAAAAAAAAAAAAAGCTTTTTAAGAGTTGCCAACATTCACAGACAAATTCTTGGATCCTTTAGCACCTCACTTTTTTTATTTATTTGCAAAGTAAGTGTTTTTTTTCTTTCAACCCTCCTCCATTTTCCCGGCAGTTTTCTGGTGCTGTTTAAATAACCAGATTAGTGTGAAGAGCAGTATTAAGGTTGCAAGGGCAGGAGCAGTGCCAACAATGGTGCCTGGCAGATTTCACTTCCCTGAAACAAGACACAGTTTAATCCTCTTGTATGAATTAAGTCACACTCTGCAGCGAAACCTGTAGTAATACCCTTGAATATAGATTTTTTTTTTTTTTTTGCACTGAATCAAACTCAGTACATTTGCGAGATGCAGATATCCTGTTAATAGCTAAGCTGATCAACAACTCTGAACAGTTTTTTAAAGGTTACACTCTGCCAGTGTGAAATCATAATGCATGCACCCTTTTTAAAGCTAGTCGACTGTATATACACCGTATAATGTACTCTATCATTTTATCTGCTGTATGTGTCAGTCTAACCAGTACATTTTTTAAAAGGTCATACGATAATGTGCATTATTATTATTCTTTATCACGACATGCTATCCATCCGCACAATCTGAAGGCCTGACTAACATCGTTCGTATTTTTGAGCGATGATAACGAGTGACTCCTCCCCATTTTGTTAATAAGAATGTGGAACTAAATGGGCAGATCGGCTGAGTGATTTTGTCAGAGCCAGGGACTAGTATGAGTGTGTGTGTGTGTGTGTGTGTGTATGTTTGGGGGTGGTTTTGTGTAATGGTGCTTCTCTCTATTAGATCCCATGATGTAATCCATCTTCTGGATAATTAGCAGTGAGGGGATAGAAGGGAGGAGGTGGAGGAGCTGGCACGCACCGTTATAGATGAAGGCTGTTCGCCTTTACCCTGATGGAGGGTGTGTTTAATAGCTGTGTGGCATGTTAGTCTCTCAAGACAAACACACTGACTTCCATGTTATCTAAACGCTCTCCTATACTGTCTGAGCATACCATTTTAGTTTTGCCAAGGTTTACTATAAAAAAATGCCCACTTCCTGGAACTATCTGAAGTCTCCTTGAATCACGTTTCGGTCTGATTTTTGGACTTCTGTTGTCGCGACGCTCTACTATAGGGCTCTGATGATAGCCAGCTGGACAGCTAGTGTCTGGCTTCAATATAATTTAAACAAGTGAGTTTTATAAAGAAAAATTGCCCATACAGTTGTCATGAACGGGAAAATTAGCTTTAAAGACCAAAATCTTTACCGTCCAGCCTGTAAACTTGTTTATTTCTGCTGTATATTTGGGAAAATTTAAAATGGACAATGACTGGCTTTTGTTGCCACTACTAGAGGAACTGCAGTGTTTGGCACAGCCAGGACGAGTTGGCTTCATTTTCAGCCCCTGAGGTTGCCGCTTGGTTTGTTTTGCGTAAAAAGGAAAAGAAATCCAAATCCGTCCTTGTCTCCTAAATATGCAATCAGTTAAACAATGGAAGATGCAAATGCTGGATTGCAAGAGTGAAGCAACTTGTAGGATCAAAAGAGTAAGTCTTAAGTAGATTTTCTCAGTCTCACACAAGCATGGAAGCCGCACACACTAGAATAAAGATACAGTAGACTAATGGTACAATAAGCGTTATACAGTGTATGGGTAGTATAATTCAGGGTGAAGATGAGATCAAATAAAACTTAAAGATTCCCTGGAGATTTTGGGCATACCTTCTAGACTGGAAGTGCGCTGAATGTCAGTGTGACGCCTGCAGTGCAATTACCGCTTCCATGTCCCATCCTGGGTACCTCGATTATTTCAAAGAGAGCTCTCTGACATCCGGACTGGCATATTGCCATGTGCTCTTTGGCGCCCGAAATACAGGCAGAGAGCATCGGCGCGAAGGAATCAGATTTATTACTGGAGCCTGAGATTAAATAACAGAACACAGAGATGGTGCTGACCAACGACAAAATAAGGCTGCGTGTGGAATATGCAGTGCGGTGCTTGTTTCACTTTCCCACAAATGCCCAACGACGAGTGCACTTCAGGTCATCTATATTTAATTTGAGTGGCCATCGCAGGATGATGAATGTAAACGAGAGTGCGCATGTGTTTGCGTCCGTGCCGCCAGCGATGGCCAATAAAGTTGCCCTCTCCTTTTGATTCGAATAGAGCTGCTGCCCTGCTTTTTCTTCAGAAAACTACTCATTAAAACCAAGCTGCATGACTGTATGCGCACTCCCACATACAGGCACGCAATGTTGTGTGTGCCCGCACGCTTTTGTGAGTGCATGCACTTTGTATTTGTGCTTGCGCCGGCTCCGGCGAGGTGCTTGTCAGGACCCGTGGGAGGGGTCAAAGGGAGAGGTCGTTAATCAAGACAGACAGGAGCAACACCCTGGCTGTTCCCAGGATGGCGGCGTTGCTGGAAGCTGCGGGTCCCTCAGCCCAGATCCCTCTCTGATCAGAGCACCAATTAAGAATCACTCCTCAGCAGAGGCAGGGAAGACAACCTTTTGTTCCCTGGCCCTTACATCACACTATGAGACAAGAGCCCAGGAGCATTTAGGTCCAGCTCACTTTTGGCACAGCAGGAAACCAAGTATATTCGGTGCACTTTTGAGATATTTTTACAGAGCAGGTTTTTACTTTTTGTGAATTTCTGTCATCATAATTTATGACTCGACAGACCTAAGCGACGAAGAATAGAAAACACATACGACGCAATATGCAAGCAAAATCCAATTACAACACATATAGTAAAGCAAAAACTGTTATGGAGGAAAAGTACTAAATAGACCATAAAAAGGCGGTAATTAGACAGCACAAGCGAAAACCAGCAAAGTGTCATCGCTGACAATAGAATGCGTCTCTCAAGGATCTTTCCATGCTTCAACACTACTCATCAAATTGCAGGGCCTCTATTCATCTTTGTTTTTTTTTTTTTTGCCTCCCCCAGACAGCACTAATGATCAATTCCAGCCCTCAGCATATTTATTCATGAGTGTATTACACCTGGTTCCTCTTTGTTGCCGATGCATTTCCTCAAGTATTATGTGACG
The DNA here is from genome assembly GCF_965226575.1 of Pagrus pagrus. Taxonomy (NCBI): domain Eukaryota; kingdom Metazoa; phylum Chordata; class Actinopteri; order Spariformes; family Sparidae; genus Pagrus; species Pagrus pagrus. Next base: position 13,736,360 of record NC_140204.1, on the reverse strand, counting down.
CCTTGCCTCCTACGCTTCTGGCTCAGATGCCATCTCTCTCTGCTCCTTCTCACTGTTGGGCTTTGTTGAACCTCGCACACGCACGCTTTCATGTGCACGCACACACGCACACGCTGCCTTTGCTCGTTGGATAATCGGAGCTCTTTTATTTAGTTTCTCCGTCTTCCCCGACTATGACTCAGTTTTATTCTCTCTTTGTCATGATGGTCATTCCATGGAAGAGGGTGTGAAATGGTTGTATTTGTACCAGTTTACGCACGCAAGGCATTGTTTGTGTCCTTCCACGTACTACCGCTTTCCTTTTCTGTCACGCATCCTGCTTTTTGATGCAGTCCAGGAAACGTGACATCGAGGTACTGAGTACAACCACGAGTGGCTTAAAGCAGTGAAACCACTGAGCAGACTCTCAGGAAGTGCAGCTGGACTTTGAATACAGACTCATATAGTAGTTACAATGTCCTCCACACTGTACTTTATAATTCAAAGTGCAGCTCCTGCCAATGATTTTTTTTTTGGATTGCTATTATCAATATTATTTTGATTAATCATAAATCTCCTCCAGTAGAAAAAAGTTTCTGGAGCCAAGTGGATGTCTTCACATTTTTTTTCTTTTTCAGAGTCGATCTTCACACAGCAAATCTTCACATTTGCAAAGCTGGCACCAGGTTTTTTTTTGGTCTCATTAATGACTCGAATCTTAAATCAATCATCAAAATTGTTGCAGATACATTTTCGCAGAGTGAGAAATCAATTTATCATGCAATTTAGTCCAACAAAAATGTGTTAAAAGCTTTGCTCTTTGTTCCCAGGACTAACTTTAAGCAACCGTTCCCAAACTTCACGCTGAACTTGGGTAAATGTGCTTTTAATTATGCTGCCTCCTCTGCCTGGACCATTTTCTGATGAGACTCAAAACTGCAAAATTTGTTCAGGCTTGCTGATGTTTTGGGATATTTCGGTGCAAGTCTAATTTAAGTTTTTGTTTGAGTCTTATTTTCTATTCTTCATGGTTTTAGACCGCTCTTGGGCTACTTTTAGGTGCCATTTAGGTTGTTTTAGTTATTGAATATTTTTACATGATTGTAATTTTTTCTAATTATATTTCTGTTTATTTTTTTCTAATTTGGGGAATATTTTTTCTTTCCTTCCTTCTGTCGTTTGTCTGTTTTTTTGGCCAGGACACATTTCTTGTCCCCTGGTTAAATACAATAAACAAATAAATAAATGAATGATGAAGAAATAATGAAAAACTAAAAATCCCATTTTCATTTTGAACATTATTTGCCATAATGAACAAATGACTGAATAGTCACCAAGTCACCAATAGAAGACACTGCATTGCCTACAGACACTGCGCTGGCCTTATCTGTGCATTATTGCTGGATGGAGTGGGCTTCATCACATCTGTGACTCTCTGTGTCCTTGTTTGCTTTCCTGTGTGTGTGTGTGTAAACACAGCCACTAGGTTTGTCTGCCTGTTTCATCTATTCACAAATGCTTCAGCCAGACTTTCATGTCCCTCCATCTCTCTCCCTCCTTATCGCTCTGTCTCGCCCTCTTTTTGCTTTTCCTCTTTCACTTTTCTCCTTGCCCGACTGATGGGATGCGCTGCTTTAGCTCAAGCTCGGTGGTTAGAGTTTCCTTCCACTGATATGATTAGGTGTCATTAGCCGGTTCAGCCCCGTCAGGCTAGCCCGACAGTCAGCAAGTGAGAAAGGTCCATGCTATTGATTGCCTCCACTTCAGAGCCTTCAACAGCAGTCTCTGGCCTTGTTTCGCTCACAGAATTTCACCTTCCTACTATGGCATCCGCCAGTGAGTTCGACCGGAAATAATGAAGAATGACACGTATATATGTCTCTATGTATATATCCATTTATCAATCTGCCCCCACATTCGTCTCTTGACTCTTTCTCTCGATGTCAGGCAGCCGTCTCCCCCCCCTCAGCTGTGTGGTCGCCGAAGAATATGAAGTTTGGGCTGCGGCTGCCTCACTGGGGAAATATAAGTTGACTGTCTATTGCATTACTGTTTCTAAGCTTCACATCAGGAGGTGATCAGATTCCCTGAGGTAGAAAGAGCAAGGGGAAATGGAGAAAGGGATGAAAGTGTGTGTGTGTGCGCCTGCTCGTCTCTCGATGTGTGTACCTACATGTTTATATCTGGGGGTGCACATTATGGCTATTACTTTCCACTGAATCACATCTGAACAGGAACTCTTGCGTTATTGTTTGTGTCTGAATCAGGAATCTTTTTAAGCTGCATATAGTGTATACACAAACAGCAGGCAGCCCCTTTCAAACAACAAATCATGTAACTTACCTTTATATTAAAAAAAGGATGCAAACGGAAATTCAGTTACATTTTACACAAACCCTGGCATGAACAGGATACGTAACCTAGTTGTTTCTACACCTGGACGTCGTTTTTTATTAACAACAAACTGCCTCCACACGCGACTCAACACTGTGTAGGACTACCAAAGGCAGACTCTTAACGCTAATCTGAAGAATGTTGATTTTTGAGTGTCATTCTCAGGTCCCCCCCTGCTGCTCACTGTGAAATTTTCATAAGGGTGACTTGTTATGAGATTTGACAGTGGATTCACTGACAAGGTGGTTCCAGTATTGCAAAAAAAACAGCTGCTGTCCTGGGACTTCCAAACACTATGTTGTCTCGAGTTTGTGATGGTCAGCAGTTTGTGGGGGAAAAAACCCAACAACTTGTCACAGAGATATGTCAGAGGAGGATGGCCAGAATCATTTAAGCTAACAGTAAAGCCACAAGTAAGCAAATATCAGCTCAGTGCAAGAGCAGACATCTCTAAACTTATTGAACTTTTGAACGGGTGACCTATAGAGGCAGAAAGACACACATGAGAGGTTCACATTCAACATCACTGCATGGATTCGTCACTCATTTTTTCACAGGAACTACATGCTGGTGTAATGGTGCAAAGGGTGTTTCCTTGACACATGTTAGGCCTGTCAATACAAATTGGGGATCGCTGTAAAGCCACAGTGTACCTAAGCATTGTAAGGTGCATCCCTTCACGGTCACACGCTGTACTTCCAGCCCGATAATGCACCACGTGTGTCCTCATCTCAAGATGGTTCCAGGGACATGGCAATAACTTTTCCAAAACCTCCACTCAATAAGGATTTGTAGCTTGGGAATAGCTTACCTGAAAAAAAGTGTTCATATTTGTAATTAGCTATTTTGCTTCATTATTTGATAATGGTTTGACAACTTTATCATTGTTAAGTTTGTACTCATTTTGTACGATGACAAACTCCCTATCTGAACTTTACCTGAGTTTTCTCCCCACTCTGTGAGGTTTATATGTGTGCTCCTTTTCTGATTGAATATATATCCCCACCAATCACAAATTAGGCCTTCCAACTATTTAGTTTTACTAAATCAGGGTAAGCACTTTATCCAGCGGCCTATAGAGGCAAGGACCAGCGATACTGAGAGTGCCCACAGCACTGCTCTGACGCTGAGTAGCAGCTTAACAGGCTTATAACGGAGCAGGGGAGCGAGTCAATCAGCTGCTATTGAGTGACTCTGTAATGGCCGGCCTGACCATCACACTCCCCAGAGAGCCAGTTTTGTTTTCCATTAAGACTGTCATTACACAAGGAGGCACGACACAACCTCCAAGCGAGTGTGCCTTGAGTGTCTATGTGAAGGAACTGTGAGAGAAAGATGATAATGGCTTTACATCTTACTTAATACTTAGCCGTCAAACCGGCAGTGCAGTAGTTTTCATGCCAGCTGCTATTTCATATGATTTGATTTTCTAGTGTGCCATACATGCTAGAGATTTTTATCCCACCTCGTCTCATACTGGAGAAGTAGAAATAACCCTTTTGTCTTTATAGAGTTAGAGGACCACGGTTTGTATTTAACCCAGTGTCCTGCACCAGCTAGAGAGGAACTTGATGCTATCCCTGTCAGCCGGCTCACCGGCCTGGGAGGGAGAGCCATTAGTTTTAATCAAGCGCCACTCTAATTGAGAGGCCTCCCATCTTCATAAAGATAATTACTAGAAATGTCAGAGTCTATGCGCGCTCCCCCCCTCCCCTAGACCCGACACACGAATAGCGGTAAGCCACCAGGCTGGACATGTATCTTTATAAGAGGGCAAAGCCATGGCATCTTCTTGACTGGAACAATTAGTCAACATTAGCTGCAGATGGTTTCCATAACAGGATTAAATGCCGGTGCGTTACTCTACATCATCCCTATTGAACCTTGATAGAGCGATCATTTGAGTTATAGAGTAATAGATTGGAATGATTGAAATATCTGCACAAGCAGATTTTCCGCCTTTATTGAGCAGTTTGTAGTTTCCTTGAAATGGTTACAAAGAGAAAAAGTATTTCCATCCTGTATAATATTTAGCTTTTTATATAGTCTAGTGCTCTCTAGAATATATTATCTGATATTTGTACTTGATATTATCTGTATGCAAAGTGAGTACATGGAGCCCAGCCAGGCTTTTTATCTAATGAAACCTAGAGGGTAGTCTGGGTGGTAGGTCTGAATTAGAATACATTGCTGGTAATAGCGATGGCTGGACTGCATCATATGGGTCAGAGTCATGCAGTTTTGGGTGACAGGCATTTCTTTTTAAGGATGGTTTCTTTGTTAAATTTAATTGATGTTTAAATTATATTTACGAGCATATCTGCACTTGCTGACCAGTTTTAAAAAAAGAGAGAGAGAGAGGCAGATGGCATAAGTGGGCACTAAGTGAGAGTGAGCATGAGGGAGTGAGAGTAACTGATCTGAAAATTAAAACTTAACTTAATTTGTCCTTGAAGTTATTCAACGTAATTTTCTGTATAAGTCTTTTTAATGATGTGGTCTGAGCACTGTGTGAATGGAACTTGAGTCGCAGACCAAAGTCTCTGAATGCTGGCACCCAACAGCAGTCTCATGTGAAGAGGGTCAACTACAGGTTAGACATGTATTCAATAATGCATGTTATAGCAAGTCATCTGTTTAATACCTTTAAAGGTTGACATTTTCTCACAACATCGAAAGACAAGGACACTGTGGCAGTTCAGAGATTAACTCCTTTTTTCAGTTCCATGATGCTTTGTCATTTTTATGTATCTATCTATTACATAATTTCCTCGCTTTCAGTACTTTAAAATAAAACATTGTGCATAGTGAAAGGGAGGTTTGTAGGGAACTTATCTAAACACAGATGGTGTCATCATTCTCAACATTTACATCATAAGTCATAGTCATGAAAAAAGGTATTATATATTGGATTAGGGGGGCAGTGGTGGCCTAAAGGTTAAAGAAATGAGCTTGTGACTGAAGGGTCGCCTGTTCAATTCCCTGGCAGGATAATTTGAGTGGGTAAAGTGAAAGGCATTTAATCTTACATAGTTTTTATACTGTTGATTAGTTTATTCTATAGCATTGCATCATCCATATATTGATCAATTAATTATGTGTGTTAAATATGGATCTCGCCTGAGCTAATTTTCTAAGTACAAAGTAGCATACAGTGGGAGTGCTCACGTTAGGTACATGTACCTTATAATAATGCTATAGTAGCTGAGAAAATGAACTTTCCATTGGTCTAACAATAATGCACAAATAGAACTGCCAGTGTGACAAACCACAAACATACTGAAATATATATTGTATATCAACAAACAACGCCCACCAGTGTGGCAAAATTCATACACTTTTTTAAAATATTTAAGTCATTGGAGCACACAATTCAACTGTCCCGCATGTCCCAAGCATCCAAAGTCTCATCAGCTCTTTGATGTAGCGGCCCTGTCTCCTGAACATTGACTGATCGCTCTCGCCGGGCCTGAGCAGACTGTCAAGAGAATGGATCAGGTGGCAGAGGGAGATTGACAGCCAACGGGCAGGAACTGCTCCTCAAGCAACCACATTTCAGCCAGCCCATCTCTTAAAAGGCGGTGGTAATTGAATAATAAGTACATTTTAGGATGCAGGGAACGTTTGGTAGCTGCCTTAGAAACGTAGAAAGGCTCCCTGCTGCGTCTTGCATCTTTTGCTTTCGCTTACCTTTCGCCACTCCAAGCAAAATAAATGGGATTATTTGAGCTCATTTTTGGTAGAAATCCTTGTAAAGCAGTCTTTGAAAGTCAGAAGTATGCCTTTAAATGTACAACACGTTGTCACTTACCCGTACTCAGAGCACGATAGGGACAGCTGTCAAGAATACGGCTTTTAATTAGTTAAATACTTAACACTTCCCTGTATACGAACAAGCCCAGCAAATCACACATATGGTAACAAACTCAAGTAAATGGTTATGGATCTATCATATTCCCCAGTACAAGCGTTAATTTGGTCCGACCCACGCACAGGATATCAAGAAATCAATATTGCTTTCCCATGTCTGTGGCTGCGCTAGGTGGGTCTAATTGAAATGTATGAGGGAGCCTGCTAAATGATCTGTGCAGGCAAGGGAGCCAGAGTGATTGCAAACATATGGAACGGTTCCTTAGACAAGAGAAACATTTGTACAATGCTGAGAGAGAAACAGACAGAGGAGCGAGAGAGAGCAAGAGTGGAGGAACGCAAGAGAAAGAAAAGGTGGAAAAGGCTCAGAAAAGATGTGGGCGTTAGCACATTATCAACCCGTTAAAAAGAAGCGACAACTTAAACCTGGAACTGAGCATCCGCTGTGGTCACGCGTAAGCTGAAACACTGAGCGCTGACCTGCATGAATGTTTGCTTTGTCGTATTTGTGTGAGCAAGTCTGTATTCTGGTTTCTATTCACGGCTCCTTCTTTCCGCTCTTCCTCCTCCCACTTCTCCCCTCCATCCATCTCTCTTACCACGTCTCTCTCTCTAATAAGCTATTGACATTTTGCTTAGTAATGACTACAGGAATAATGGGTCTCGTATCGTCCTGAATGAGCAATAAGTAGAAGTGGCATCTCCTAACCTCCACAACAGGTAGACAACCAGGTTCACTCAGCTTCAGTTGGTCAGTTTAATTGGGCTCTCTCTTCTGGGTAAAGGGTACCATCCCCTGGCACTGCACCACACCGCCGCTCCATGATGCAGAGATTAGTCAGGGCCATCTTGCTCTAATGCGTCTAATACAAGTGAGTCACGTCTGTTAGAATCACAGCAAGGAGCCACACAGCAAACCACACAAAACGTGTGGACAGGCGTCATGATTTAGAGAGGATGTAATCATTCTTTTGGGTGCCCGAGCTTACACCGTGATAGTCTGAGCTACCAGAATGTCTGATCAGCTCACATATTTGATTCAGCACTGTAGTTTTTTTTGTCTTTTGTAGCTCGAACATCAGTGGTGAAAGAACAGTTTGAAGTCATACAGTCAAACAGCAGCTCTCACTTCAACGAAGAAAATCTTTTTTCCAAGTAGACCTTTAGCCCCTCACTAATGCTAGGTTTTCGGGAGTTTTGCACACTTTTCCTAACTAGCGGAGAGGAGATTATTTCCTGACAGCTGACTGGCAATAATGTGTTTTACAAACACATGCCTTCAGGCTACAAACAAAGCTCGAGCAACATGCTTGTGGCCTAAGCAGGGCTCTTGAGCGAGTGTCAAGTGTGCTGATATAACTTCGAAGTTATCTACACCTTGCACATTGCTTTAAAAACGGATGTTAATCTGGAGGTACTGTACAAGTGCACACAGTCCATGTTAAAGCTTAGGAGGTGAGCTTTTCCTCTCTGCAAATGTGAAATGATTAGCGTTTGGAGGATTTTGTGAAAGCCGACATCCCTAACAAGGCACAGTTAAGCCCAAAATTAAAAGTACATATTTGTCGTCTTACCTGTAGTGCTCCTTATCCATCCAGACTTTGGTGCGAGCTCCTGAGTTCTGGAGATATTGGCTGTAGAGATGACTTCTCTTAAGAGAATCTAGACAGTCTCGGCTTGTGGTGCTCATAGCTCCAAAAAAAATACAAGAAACAATCTTAACAGCATTGTCTCTTCCCAAAAAATGTGACCCAGTTACTCGAGATAATCCACAGACTTCTTTGCAAGCAGTTTCATGTGGGAACTACTTTATTTCCACCAAAGTACACCCGACAACTGTATTATTGTGCAGAGGGAAGCATGCATCTCCCAGTGGGAGAGAGGCTAGCTAGCTAAAATAACTCAACAAGCTAACGTAACAGCTCAACTGAGTAGAAGGCCATTAATGTTTACATCCTGCGCTACCACGAGCACAAGCCTCTTGTCCAAACTGAGCAGCTCACACCAAAATAATCCAGAGGAATAAATAACAGCACACGTAAGAGTGGTTGATTTTGTGGTTAAATGGCCCTTTAAGTTATGATAAAAAAAACACGTCAATACAACACAAGATGAAGAATGTGGTTAGATTTTTGTCAGCCTTTCTGCCAAAGAACACTTGGACATTTCAGAAAAGACACCCTGGCACATGGAAACCACAAAAGAGCATCAATTATTCATTTAGTCAATGTGTTGACATGGACAGCTCTGGTGAGCACCGAGGTGAAGGCAGGACTAAAAAGCTCCAAGACATGAAATCTGGGCGTGAATACAGTAGCTACGCATCACAATAAAAGCTTTCACGATGACGAATCTCAGTTCAAGGACATGTAGGAAAGTCTGTTTAACAGGGTCAAGGAAACTAAATGTCGGCTTTTATGCTTTCGATTTTCTGACCCTCTGTTTCTAATGCAAATGCATTTAATGCATTTTATATGTACGCCTTCCTAAGAGCAGGGAATTATAAATATAGGAAGACATATAGGTGTAGATGCCATACAGTAGTGTTGAGTGGCAGGCAGATTGATTTGGTTGGCACAGGTCTGATTTCTATTATATGCACACATTCAGGGGTGTTATATTGCTTACTATCATTTCCAGCAGATCTCCAGTATATGTCTGTCTCATTCACCCTGCCACTACAGACTACTAAGTGTTTTGGAGCAAGCATGATCCAGCCGAGTGTGTGCAGATGTGGTAATCCATTTGTTTAAATACATCTGACATGTTCATTAAGCCGCTAAGCCACACACCCTCACATTTCTCCCTTTTCTCTCTCAATCCTTCTACCAAAAGCTGCTTTTTCTTACCGCATTGAGACGGTAATTACCATGCAGTCAAATGAGAGGATGGCAAGCAGAAACACAGCGCTTGTCTGTGGCTGCCTGCCAGCCAAGCTACTTACACTGTGGAGCACACAGCGCCCAGACAGTGCAGGCCAGAGTGGGGCTGCATATAACTCTGGCTTCCTGAGCTAATAAAGATCATCTCTGTGTCTGAGGATTTTTGAGTGTACATGATATGGCATGTTGGCAATCTTTGACGGAGGAAATGTTTGTTGGAGTTGAAACACAAGAAATACAGCGGAAACAGGAAGGAAATTTCAAAATAATGCAAGACTGAGGCCCTTATCATCTGATACACAGAGCTCAGAGCGTTATGTACCACCACCCCTACTCTTGACACCGACAAGTCAAAGAAATCAGACAGACCTCATACCAGACTGTGCCATTTTCATGATTTCAGAAAAGAAAATCAAAGGTTCTCCACCATCTTTCCACTCCAGGAGCGTTACAGACTCTCTGCCTGTTCGCCCGCCTGCTTTTCAGGCGTGTCGCTGCCAACTTGGCATATTACCCAGGCACTACACTGGTGTCGGCAATGAGCCATCTCTGCCAGCTCCATGATTGCCATGATCCGGGTCGGCAAGAGTATTACACGGCCACCTGGAAAGAGTCGAACACCTGGACGCAGCTTAGTGCCCGGCTCAGCCGTAATACAGATCTTCTCTCTGCCAGTATATACACACCTCCTTCCTCTCCCTCATATGGTGCACACAAGTGATTAGGCATTGTGTAGGCTCACTGTTGGTCAAAAGTAGGTAACATTTTGTCGAATCAAACCGCATTCGGTGTTCAACCTGTTCATAGGCCAGCTGGAAATAACGGCAGATGCCAAATGATGCATTGTGTTATGCACAACAGGTGATATTTATATTTGCATGACAGCATTTAGCAGACACTGTTGTTACTTACAGTAATTCATACATACATTCATACACTGATGGCGGTGGCTGCCATGCAAGGTGCCAACCAGCACAACAAGGATCTTTTGTATAGCTGGTACAGAGATGGGCTCTTGCCTCCATATTGCACCACAGTAGCCCCCACACTGTGGCTACTGTGGTGCAATTTTGGAACAAGTGGTACAGAATGGATTCTCACTTGGATGTGTCCAACAGTTACGTTAAGTAAAAAAAAAAAAGCTGTCTTGCACAGGCAACTGATTTGGCATCTTACTTTCTTTTTCTGAAGGATTTTTTTTCTTTCATTCAGCATTGTCCAAGCTATACTGATTATAATTCCTGGCCTTTGAATATACTGTATATCTTTGTAACCTTAGAGAGAAAATCAGACGCTTCTTCTTCTTCTTCTTTCCTCTCTATTTGGTTTGCTTGTACTCGTGTTATAAATCACCCAGCTTTTTATTCTGCACTCAAAGCGCTGTGAAAAGCAGTTGTGTCCTCACCAATGAATTTTCATGACAGCACTGTCATCCCACAATGTGCCAAGATGATCCTCTTGACCTCTGTCGCTAAATTTCATTGTCTGTGATCAAATTTAGAATTTATATTCCCTCTTTTTATATTGTTATTTTTGCAGAGGCTTAACCTGTGTTTCCTTATTGTTGACGCTTAACTCAGACTGGGAGGATCCATTTGCTGCATCGTTCAAATAAATCTGCCCTCCAGTCCACCGAGATAGCCGACTGGTTAAATCCATCCGTGCCCTTGGTGGATTATGACTGGATAATACTGTACTCCTCCTGGGCCTTAGCAATTTGTACTCGCTCTTCACTTCTCAATTGACTTAAGTAGATAAAAAGAAATAAAATGCGCTTGAACAACATGATTGCTTGATTGCTCGATCTTTTTTTCTAAATCATGAGTAATCAATCATCATTATGTTGTTATCACATATCCATTCTAAATGATAAGACTTCCATTGTTGGACACAGACATACTCTGCCACAAGACAGGTATTGTCCTCTATCCGGGCATACTTTATTTATATCACATAATTCACTTCAAAAAACCTATTCGTCTTCTTGGGGGGAACCAGTATTCATTAAATATGGTTCCCCTTCAGTAAGTTCAGGAGTCACAACTCACAAACAGCGGGATATAAAAACCATGCCTCAGAGAGCCTGAGGAGGTAAGACGTCTGACTTTTTGTGATCTTGACAATGGCTCTCGCTGGGGGCCATCAAATCCAGACAGCTCTCACAAAGGTATTCAGCGAAGCCCAGTCTCCAAACTAGTCCTCCCAAATCATCACAACCATTGTGCATGTTGGACGGAGATTTAAATGCCGATTGAACACAGATGCTCAGGAGTGATAGTGACGGTCACAGGAGAGAGATAGCGCATGCAACACAATAGCAACAACACGGAAAGGTCACGCAAGGAAGGAGTGTGGGTGAAATAAACAATACCGCTACCGAACAAATGAGGTGGGAGAAACTGTGACTGAGTTAACCATACCTCAGAATTTGTGCTAATTACCAGTCCAGTGGGTGGTTGTTAGTGGGGTATGTCCACTGCTTATGTGTGCTTATATAAGCAATCAATGGCTTTAATTAGACTATTAGGTGGGATGGGGTCCCAGCAGACTGCTTCCGAGCCTCAAGCAACCTTGTTGTTTACCTTCCTGATTGCTGAAAGCACAGCACATTGGGAGGTTGAGGTATTGTAACGATTGATGCCAAGGTTGGCTGTTAGGTTTTACACATAAGAGCAGAGGCTAGACTGAGCAGATAGTAGATTTTTACCCATGTTACCATCATGGCTCAAGGGATGGTATTGTCAATGGATGGATGGATTGTCATGAGATTTTGTAGGAACTTCCATGCTCCCCAGACAGTGAAGCTTATTGACTTGAATGATTCCCTGACCTCCTGCAGCACTATCATTAGGTTAACGTGTTTTGCTTTCAGTGAAATGTCTCAACAAGTAGTGGATTTAGTGGACATTTAGAACAGATGAGATGTATCACCACGCTCACAATATTTGGTGATCCTCTGACTTTCTCATTTGAATATGTCGCGAGTTAAATTTGCCTTTTCACATGGGATTTGACAAATTTCACGCAATTGGCTTTTTTCACATTTAAACTAAAGATTACAAAATAATGTCACATGTGAACTGGACATTTTCAAGTTTGGCTTTTTTCTCACATATGAATGAAAATTTCAGAACGCCTGTAAGACTAATTTCCACCAGCCCCAGCTGTACTCTGTGTTAAGTGCTAAATATGGTGATTACGGTAAACCTACTAAACATGTTAGTGTTGCCATTGTAAGCATGTTGGCGTGCTGATGTAAGCATTGCTGTGCACAATTACATTCCCAAGGTGCTGCTAGCACGGCTGTAGACTCTAACCAGGCTGGTTGTATGGTGACCAACAATATAACAGATATATATTAATATATTTATTATAGTATCAGGAATAAAATGCATACAGCTATATCTCTATTCATATATTCATGTTTGTGATGAGTGTCGCCAACGTTATGTCAGCATTCTCTTTTAGAGTGGTGCACCTCTGCTGTCTATTCTCTTACTCTGCTCAGTTCTGTCCTCACATTCATCTGAATTGCGCTCCATTTTTTTCCCCCCAATTTCTTTTTGAGGTGTAGAGTAAGCCGACGGTGGCCTTTTCCCTGAACCGCTATAGCATCCTCGTAGATCCAATAACACTGCGTTTACTGAGCAAACATGCTGAAAAACCACTATGGCACTTTTCCATCTTCATATTCAATATTCCACATCAGGCAGATTCACTGACCCCTCAGAACTGAAACGCTGTGAAATAGGAAACCCTAATGCTGGTATTATTTTCAGTAGCCTTTTATCTTGAAGAGCTGGATTTTTATATAAGCAGCCAGGGTCATGTGAAGAAGGGGGGTTTCAGTGCCAGCTTTTATCCAGGAGGGAGAAACAGAGAAAGAGCGACTCTAGTGATGCAGGACAGGTAATGAAGGGGGAAAGAGGAGGAGGAGGAGGAGGAGGAGGAGGAGAGCGGGGAAGAAAAAAAAAATCAGACTGAGCTCATGAAGAGACAAAGGCAGAGAGTGACAGAAAGATTCAGTTGAGAGAGCAAATGAAAGAGAGAAAGTGGGAGCTGGGAGGTGGAGGGGAGCACTGTTATAACTTCATGCATGTTTAAGCAGAGAGGTAACATGAGTTAAATGCCCAGAGGATGTGGGTACCAGCGCCCAGCCGGAGAGATGACACCAGGTGCAAAGCATCTCATGCTCATGACACTCATGAGTGTCGGTGGAGCAAAGTCACACTAGGGGCGATTTTAAATGACGGAAAATGTATTAATTTACATAATTTATTAATCGTTTAACTCATTTATTCGTGAAATATGCTTAAAATCCATCAAGATTACAGCTTCCCAAATGTGGGAATTTGTTACTTTTCTTGATTTTTTTCCCATATTTTTCGCCACAGCTGCAGCATGGCTCTTGGGATGCGTGCTGGTGAGCCAGTCCATCCGCCACTTTGTTCCTGACTAAAATATTTCAACAATTATTGGATGGATGGTCAATTTTGGACAGGCACTCATGGTGTCCACGTGTCATCCCATGACTTTTTCTCTGGCGCCAGTGTGAGGTTGAAATTTGAGGTTTGGAGTGAAATGTTTTGGATGCACTGCAAATTTGGCACAGACGTTTAAATTTGGTACATAGGCGCCCTGAGGATGAATTGGAGTAACCTCAGCTATTCATCTGGTGCCATCAGCAGGTCAATGTGTTTATCGACCTTATAATGCAAAACTAATGACGATCCCATCGACACCAGCTGTACCTTGTGTTTGGTGCTAACTAGCATATTTTATGTATTTATGTATTATATGTATTTTTAATCGCCTGTTGCTATAACTTCTGGGGAAACATCAGAAGATACGTCTGACAGGGAGGGTGAACGTACTTCTCGAGTCGGATCAATTCAGTTCAGATAGACTTTTATCGACAGTGGTGTTTGTTTAAAAAATAAAGACAACAACTCCCATGATCCCATGCAACCTCACAACTCAAACCACAATCTTTTGTTTTCATTGTTTTGATTGAGGGACCCCTTGTGGCCAAAATAACATACTCTGCGTTTCATCTTGTATTTTCTTCAAGTAGTCACTTCTCGCTCGGAGAAAATGTGTTGGCATTGTTTACTATTTTCCCATTCATTGATTGATCGTTAAAATAATCTAAAGATCATATACTGAAAATAGTCACTGGTTGCAGCTCTGACAGACAGAATCTGACATCCATGTTGTACAGTTCAGAATGTACAGCATGTTCAAAATAAATGTTTTGTGCTCGGTGCCCATACTGTTCTGTCCTTCACTATCTCTCATTGTCGTACACACACTCGCACACAGACTCCTCTCGTCTCACCGGGGAAAATATCCACCGTCAGTGCGAAAAATGGAGTGGAACAGATGGCATCAGAATGATTGAAACCACCTACAATGGTTCCCACAACTTTCCTATCTTTCTACCCAACCGTCTCTCCTTTGCTGACTACTTCTCTCTCCTCATCCCCCCCCTTGTTCCTGCCCAACTACACCCATCGCCTGGATGCATCATCCCAGTCTCTTCAATGCCATCCAGGCTCACAGGTCTTGCCAAAGCGGCTCAGGCTCACTGGAAGCCCCGTGGCGCTACACAAAGTCAGCCAAGAGGAGAAAGGGAGGAGGGAGGAGTACAAGGAGGAGAAGAAATAGGGAGGAAAGGAAGAGGCAAAGGTTTCTGGTGTTTTTTTCCCCACCAACGGGAAGCCTTGCTCTCATTTCAGCTGCGGTATTTTTAGCCCATCACATATTTTCTTGAAAATATCAGAGGATTTGCACCAAAACATTTTGAATCATTGCCTCACATTCTGAAATGTCAAATCCACAAACAAACGTGTGTGCGTGATCCTCTCCCTTTAAGCAGTTGTCTCCTTTCTGAACTAATTTTCCTCTTCTTTCTTCTCACCCCTATCATCTCCTCCTCTCCAATCCACCTTAGCTTGTCACACCTCCCCATCACCAACCCGATTGCTGAGCGCCAGTCATGTAAATGAGATAGTTAGCATAAAGGCATGGAGAGGTATTTTTAATAGCAGTAGAGGTGTTGATTAGTGTCAGAGAAGCAGAGACAAGGCAAAGTGCAGGCAGCCTCTATTACACCCCGATTCTTTGGGGACGTGTTGTGTGTGTGTGTCTGTTGATGTGTGAGTGTGTGTGTGTGTGTGTGTGTGTGAATAGGTGTGAGAAAAAGACAGAGGAAGGGAAATGTGTGCCTGTGGGTGCACATTCTCACATGCATTTACAGTATGAGGTCGTCTATGATAGTGTGAGCGTGTGTATCATCAAAGTGTGTGTACCTTTCCTCCGGGAGATCATCGTTAATGCATAATACATAGCCCCATATTTCCGACTATAACAGCAATAATGTTGGCGGCGCTGAGTTTATGAAGAGGAGATCAGGTGTAGGAGAAAGTGATTACAGGGCATAAACACTGCAACTGATATTGCTTTATTGTGAGAAGTAACTGGCATCGAGATGACAGTAGCTGAAGGTAGCCTCGAAGAAGGACGCCAGCAACAATGTTAATCAAGTGCTCCACAGCAATGATGGTGCGTAGTTACCGAGGAGTCACGCGGTTAACGTGTTGTCCTGGTGAATTAAAATCGGGCTAAGTGACGGACATGGAAGCATAAAGGTTCCAAATGTGCGTTAAACTCCAGTGTGTGATGATGATCTGGCTCGGCTATGCTGATTTGTATATGCAATTCACGTCAACAATGAAGATTTATGGGCATAATCGGGCCACACTCTTCTCTCGTAGTACACTGTATGTAATTGCAGAGTTAATTACATTTTAGCTTGACACAAGGCAATGTGTGCAGCATTTTTAATTAGACCTCTAAGCCATTGTTCTTTTGATTATTATTACTTTATATGCGTCACGGTTACGTAACACATGCCATTTGTCTTTCAAATTTTATCCAGAGCAAGGTGTGACCCCGGCTCGCAGCCTTTATCTCAATCTAAATTTGAATCCAACCTTTAGATAAGGTCTAGGAATAAATAAATAGCACTTCAAAGCTGGCATATCACTGGCTCTTCATTCTGCGTCCAGGGGCTTGCCCGCTTGCTTTTGCCCGTGTCAGAATTTTCATCTTCCCGTTCTCCCCAGCTGCTTCCCTCGCGCCGCTCTCTCCCTCTCGCTCGCACAGATGGCAGAGGGGTCGAAGCACTTTAATGAATTTTCAAAGGAGCTGCATTGGCAATATTAAAAGGAGCTCCCAAACTTAAACACGTCTGACACCGGAGTCACACGCATGCGCACGATGACATGGGAATGCACATATAAAAAGGCACAAGCACCCATTCTCCCCCTTACACGCATGAAAAGGATGCAAGCACACGCACACAAATGCTACACACACAGACACACCAGTATAATTCTCTTCTCAAACCAATAATGTCCACAAACACAGAGAGAAAATACCACATCCTACACACCACTGGGCAGTTTTAATTAACTCCATTAGAATGACAGGCACCCTCTGGAAGGTCAAAGGTCAATTTTAATGATGAGCCTACATATGGCAGCCACCGTGTTGCCTTGCAAGGGAAACGAGCCCCACTTCTGCTGATCCATCTGTCCCGTGGTAATGACTGCACCTGGCCTCGCACGGGCCAGCGCACACAGGTACCGCGAGCTCTCAGAAGTAGCTCGGTGCACAGAGGGAAACACAATTAAAAAGCAATAAGCGCGCTTGCATCTTGCGGCCACATTGTTTACTCATTATGTCTAATTATCTATTTGAGTCAGAGATTTAAAAGACTCCTTTGCACGAGCGTTTTCGACAGTCGGCGTGAGCGTTTACGGTGCAATGAGGCCGTAAATGACTGTGATCTTGGACCCGATGAATTTCAATTGGAATTGCAGTCAATTGTCAGACGTGTCCTCACGGCCTATGTTAATGGTTTGGTTGTTGCGAGAGGCCAATGTTTAGGAACCTGATTTGTGAGTTGAGAGAACTGTCAAACATCATTACAGCCTCTCTGTTTTCGCTTCTTCCACACCGCAGCCCTGGAGGAAGCACTCCAATCCAAGCCTCTTTTAGCTGGCCTTGATCGCGCCAGTCGACATACGACTGCCTGTAGGGTTTCCCCCCTCGTCTTCACAAGTGGCTGATATGAAGGGCCAAGCCAGTGCTGCGCTGCTAGAGGCATCAAGGCTATTGCCTTTCCCTCTTTTTATTCCTTCCTTTCAGTCCTGTCCTTCCGTCTACTTCTCCCCAGGCAAGAAAGTCTTTATCCCACCTCTATGTAGCTGAACTCAGGGTCAGAACGCAGCGTAGAGCCCATGGGTGTCTGATCTCCCCAACTTCTGATCACTCATCAAGGTCTGCCAGGCAGAATTCTTTAAAAAACTGCATTTGAAAGAGTCCCTTAAATCCCCTCAGTGGTCTTTTTTTAACACAAGAGGGTGGGGCAAGGCCCTCGGGAACATACATCAGACCATGGCTGTATTTGATTTAGCCTTTCTTTCATATTTTACTTTCTTTTCATATAGCAGATGGCATTAGGATATAACATATAAACTATTTTTCATGTCCTAGAGTTCTGTGTTTGAGCTCCTTATGAGAAACATTGTACAATTGCAATTGTTTGATCGTAAAGGATGTGCAATTATATACGATTTTATACAAAATCAAGCAGCTATTATCTTGTCTGTCATCATCACAATTGACTCTCGTCTGACCTGAGAGAAAAAAAATGAAAGGAGAGTATTGAGGCTGTGGGGATTGAGATATACAGAGCGATGGCGCATCGCTTCTGTTTTCAAACAGGAGACAGCTGCAGCAGGAACGCAACATCTGCTGCAGTGCTAACATAAGCATACCTCCTTCCCGTACTGTCATGCCTGAGCGGCCTTTAAACCGGACAGCGCAGAGTCTGACAAGCGCCTGAAGTTTGGAGTTTCTGTAACTGCGCTCATCAGGCTGTCACTCACAAAGTACTTATTCGCACCTCGACTTGAAGAGAAATTAAAAACAAGTGAGCAATATTTTTTTTTTCCTCAAAGAAGAGCCTCAGCTATGGAGCCAATCTGGCTTCTTGTCTGACTTGTGTAAACTTCGAGATACTTCTGCAGTCTGTGTGAGCCCAGGCCATCTGTAGCCTCTGTCAGCGCTTCTCTAGTTCTTTGTTGCAACAGAGAAAAAAAAAAAAAAAAGAAGTAATGTTTATATCAGCTCAGATGGAAGGGTGCAAGCTCTCTCAGTATCATTCATAACATGGCAGCACTGTTCTCTCTCTTGTGCAATGTCTGCTTCACACCTTCTCCCTCTTCTCTCTGCATCAAGGCCTTTTTGCAGCTAGCTGGAGCTCGGCCAGCCAGAGCCATTTTGTCCCATTATGTGGCACTGTACAAAAACAGCTGTTCTCATTCTTCACTGGTGAATAGGTTAAATGGTGACACAAGAAACAGGGCCTTTTTGTCATGGTCTAAATTGACCGACAACTGGCACTGGAGGTTCCAGTGTTTCTTCTCGGCTGCCTTCCAGCTCCATTGCTTTTGGTTTCCAATTAGTGGCCACTCAGTCCTGCAGCCATTTTAGACTGAACTCGCTCTCTGTGTGTGTGTGTGTGTGTGTGTGTGTGTGTGTGTGTGTGTTCTCTGACATGTTTCCATGTGCCACGAAGGAAAAACAGCTAGCAAATGCAAAAAAATGGCCAACCCACTGATTAACTTAAATTAATCTGTAAAGGGCGCTGTAGAACTCGAGGAAAGACAATAAATGCCCACTGCGGTGGCTCGGTTGAGTGCTCGTGTCTAGTTAGAGTAATGATTGTTTCAGCTCGTGCCGTCTTGAATGTAATATCATTTATTAAACTGATCTTTGTGTTTGTAGGGAGTTGACAAAATAAATGGTAGGATTTATTGAGACTCAAAGGTATTGGCATCCTTTACAAAGATTAGATTTATCCTACAATTAAAGTTCATATCTTTACAGGGTACAGCTTAGTTTACTTCAATTTAAATATTTATAAGCAATTCAATGCCAGTGTACTGTATGTGGGCTGTAAGCGCACTTATGAATCAAGTGTTTAACAGCACATTGAAATATGCATGCTTAGCATAACACAGTGAACCATGAATGTCACATTTTATATTACATACCCTGTTAAAGCAGAGAAAAGTGCCCAGCAAAAAGATACTTGTAGATAATGAGAGAAAGAGATATTTAGAATGAAAGAAAAGATAAGAGCCACTTAAGATACTCATCAAACTCAGACTAATACAGCTTTTCCCTCAGCTGACCTCGGAGACAAATTCACTGCCACTCTGATCACCTTCAGTCCTCGATCTCTCTGAGGAGTTGAAAAGCGGAGGGGTGGGAGAGGGTAGTCGAAAGCAGAATATGGGCGAGAAAAGGTTCTGACAAAAGTGGCTGGTGAGGAATAATCGAGCAAAAAGTAATGATTAACAACCTCATCAAACCCTTACAGATATACTGTGGTCATTTGTGTTAAAGGAGATAAAAGTCAGAATCTTTATGGACGTTTAAGGTCAGATTGAAAGATGGTGAAATATTTCTCAGGTAATTATTAGAGTGATAATTCATGATTTGTGATAACTGCGTAGAAAAATTATGAGCGCAGTCTTCGTTACCAGACACTGACACCAACATCGTACCAGTTTAAAATCATTACAGACATGAATCCAACACGACCTCATACCTGAACAAGAGAATAGGTACTTTGCCAAAGACACCCAAAGCCACATATAAGACCACTCTCACCCGGAAATGATGAAAGCTATGTACACGCGGGATGTACGGCACATTACCTTATATTATGTTAGATAAGTATGTTACGTTATTTACATTGTGAAACACTCTCAGGGTTAAGGTTAGTCTCAGCGTTTTAATGGGGGCAAGTCCTGTCTTTAACCCATCCATCCACCTCCACCTTGTGCAGACTTTGCTTTTTATAATATCAGCTGACTTCCTCCTTTGCTTCCATAATGATTACTACGACCACTAAAGGTCACTGCCAATGTAAACCTCAGTCATTTCAACCCCCTGAAACAATCGGGCTAATTTGAACTTATCTGTAGGTGTGACTGTCAGTGACAAAACAAACTAGCTCCTCCGACTCCCTTAAAATGCAGTATTGTCTCTGTAACGGTGCACTGACTGTTATGTGATGAACGAGGAAAGTCAAGATCAGCTGTGTCAAAAAGAACCTCCCTTGAGGAAACTGATGTCCTTGTCCAAGAGCCACAAAAAGTCTCAGAGGACTGAACGTACAGCACCGCAAATATCCCACCAAGGGCAGATGATGTCTCTGTAAATTTAATCCAAATTTCTAGACCGCATGTAATCGCTGTCGTCACGTTTTCTTTACACATCATCGTCTTACAGTGAAAAGCCGTAAGTGCATTCTGTGAGTCCCAAATGAAATGACCTTATTTGATCAGATGGGAATGTGTAGAACTTATTCATTATGCAAGATTTTACTCACCGGTGTACTTTTTACACACATCTACAAGCATAGTGTCTTTTGTGAAACAAAAACATTCCACTTCATTGCTTCCCCAACTTATTGTGGCACAAGAGAGGTCATGGTGAGCAACAGTGTAATCAGAGGAAAACTGCTGAATGAAACTGTCACATCACATACAAGAAGGAAACCACTTTAATCTGAAGCCAACTCAAAAGGGTCATGGCGTGACTGCCAGTTACTCACTGTGGCATAGCCATTTATGCCTTATTTGCAACGGGTAGTCAAAGCAAAACAAAAAAAAAAAGAAAAAATTGAGTCCATGCCTTCACTAAAACCCATGTCTGAGCACTGACATGCTCACTATGTCGCATCACAGAGGCTTTTTGTAATTCCCCCCTCAGCACTGACCACTCCAAACATCCCCAAATCCCTCTTGTCAATAGAGCAAAGACAACATGAGGAACGGACTTCTCAGCTTTTCTTTGCCTTGTCAAAAGTTTCCATATCGTGTTGTGGGTTCTGCACAGCATAACTAAGACGCTGGAAGCAGCTTATCTGCTTAAAACAGGAGGGTGAGAGAGGGTGAAAAAAGTGTCTCCGTCTTCCATCTTTTTCCTGGTTCACAGAGTGGGTTTATTGAAGCCACCAGAGCTTTGGTTACTCCCTCTAGATTCCCCCCGCCGCCATTCCCGCTAGTCTAATCCACTTAGGCCCAATGCTACCTCCACTCGTTTTGATTGGCCAGGCTTCCAAATTTCCACCACAGGACTCAGAAAATCAATAATCTTCACTGCACTGCAAAAAGTCTATCTTTTAGAAACACAAAATGGGATTCATAGAGAAACAGAAAGAGCAATACAGATGTGCGGCGAGCACAGAACTTCGGGTTATTCACCTTTCTTTTTTGTTTGGAATAGTTTGCTCAGTTGTTGAACAATTCAGGAGTTTTTCTTGCCAAAGTAGAATTTTAAATGATATTTTTCGTGTGATTGCCCAGTCTCTATGGTTCTCTGGTAGAAACAGTTTAAGATGGAACATCACATTTAAAAGTTTGCGGCATCCTGCTTGCCTCCTTTCCATTTGTACTGTTTTCTTTCATTGCCGTCCCTTCAAGTGTCTTGGTCTCTCACTCCCTCTCAACCAAACAACACTGATGCTAATGTCATTGAAACCCCAGGTGCTTCTAGTGCCTCTTGAAGTCTGACATCAGTCCCTGCCACCCCCCTCCCCTGGGCCCAATTTTCCTGGTATGAAGCTTCAAGGTCCTCAGCTTAGCTCTCTGTTTAGCAACAACAGTAGCAGCGAGTATGAATGTGTGTCAGACTGAATGGTAATGAGTGTCCCAGAGACTGAACCCCAGTCTTCCCCTCTTTCCCTGGAAATAGATTTGTTCCCGTGTGCAAAACAGATACTGTAATCGCATTCCCCCATCGTTGATCCTCTTGGGATTTGTTGCATGCACACCAAAAATGTAAATGAATGCAGGGGGGGGATAGACATCATCGATGATAAATCATATTACTGGTAAATTCTGCTTAGCAACACGACTAGACTGCACTGTATGCAATGGCAAGCCAGTGTTAGCTCTGTGTCTAGTATTTCCCTCGCACTACACCCAGTTATAGTCACTTCACTCCGTTTCCTTGTTTTATTGCACATTTACAAGAAAGCAAAACTGCACTTTAGAAAGGTATATTCGTAGAGGGACCACTTTAATTGTAAAAAAGTGTGCTGTAATGGAAATCCAGAGCATATTTCTCAGGCTGCCAAAGAGTTGGTACAGTAAAGTAGAGCAGAGCGCAGGTTGTGTACTATCCCTTTCTATAAATCTTTGGAGATATGAACGTCAGGTAGCAGTGACGCAGTGAAAATGTGGCTAAATGTTGCTTTTTTTAACCGCACCGGTTCATTGTTTGTGCCGGGGCGACCCTAAGGTCTTTGTCGGTCGTGCGGGACTGTCATTTTATTATGCCGTTGGAACCTTGGACCTGTCAAACTAACAAGCTTGGGGAAATGTCGCAAAGGTTGAAGCGCACAGGGCGAGAGATATCTGAGGGCTACTAAATTACCTCAGAGACGTATAGAGAAAGGGGAACACCTCGGTGTATGTTTGTATGAGCACATTAGTTTTCGGTGGTTATGTTACACTTGTACAATAAGCATAAAAAAAGCAAAGGTTTGTTGGTAATAGATGAGGTTTCTGCTTACACCCTGCCTACCTCCACCCTCAAAATCTCCACACACTGACAAATATTAATGCAAGTTGTGCAAACTTTGAATCCTCGGGGGAGACTATCTCAGACGTTTCATGTCCCTCGATTAATAAATGATGTCCCCCTCTTGACAGGAACTATTCTTAACCCCCAGCCTGTGCAATGCTGGGACACCATCATTTGTCAGGGGAGCTAGTGACAGCTCGCATTGAAGTTTAGCTTGCTGTACATTGTAATTTGCTGACGTTTCTTTTCTCTCTTTCTCTCCCTCTTATTTTCCCTCCTTCCCCTGCTCCCTCTTTTCCCCGATGGCCCGCTTACAGATGTGACCAACTCTTCCACACTAGGTAAGACTCATTCCATTTTTCATAGCACTGTTCTCAAGAGTGAGAGTCATGTTTGAGTTGTCATGTGTCTTCGGGAGTGATGTGAATGCATAAATATGGAAGAGAGTTAGATGGGGGGGGAGGAGTCGAAGTGGCACCAAGATGCTGCTGTTTGCTCAGTAAGGTATGCAATGCTCTGCAATCCTCACCCATCCCGTTTTCCCACATGTGTGCATGATAATGCACAATGGTGGCTTTTTCTGGCAAGCCGATTGTGTGCTTTGCGCCTTCAATTTAAATTTTATTCAAATGAGAATCAAATGGCCCAGATTGTTCAAAGAATACGCCGGCAGTGTTGACTTAAACAAGCATAGCGCGGATGGTGTCTGTTTCCACACTGTGGAGTGTGTGGATCTCATCCCTCATCCCTTCCGCTGTCCCCAACCCCACGTGTCAACATGAACCCACTGGTGCTGTGAACGCCGACAGTGTCAGAGCCTCGGATGTCCTCTTCTCAGGGGATGACTTAACAAACGTCTCTCATGGAACTTCTAATCTTTTGTCACTTTAGACAATTTTATTATTATTAAATATTTGGAAATATGAATGCCATTTCTGAACCCAGGTATGCCTGAGTTAACTGAAACAAGTATGCCTGATCAGCTGAACTGCAGTTTGGGATGGGAGTTGATACCAATCGTTTCTGCTCATCTGTCAGCAAACCAGACGTCAGAATAAATGTTGGCAACATCTGCTAAACCACCGATATATTCAAACTTTACTTTAATGTTGCACCTGTATGTTTATTTAGCTTTAAGTTTCAGTTTGTAAAGTGACAATGCTGTGCTTATGATCTGGTAAGGTTTAGGCACAAAAATAACCAATACCTGGTTTTGTTGCCACAAACACGGCTGGAGGTTTCCTACATTTCATCAAACAATATCCCAGATTTGTCGCAACAACAATGGCTGGAAAATATCCTGACTGGAATGTTTCAAGCTTACAAATTTCAAAACTGCTAAAACTTTGATATGGCACATATTGTACAAATGAAAATATCTTACATACGAAGCATACAATTTTAACCTATTCATAGTCTTTTGGAAACATAAAATGCCAACATTTTATTCTTGTGTCAAGGCTGTAGTCAGACTCTTGATTCCCTTATTAATTCTTGACCAATTTGCCTTAAATCCTTGCCTTCATGGCACAAATGTTATCATAAAATATAATACTTATCCTGGGAAAGAGACGTATTGCTCGGTTTGGAAGCAGTCGGGTAGAGTGTCGAATACAAGGCATTCCTGGAATTTAACTGCATGTTGTGAAGAAAAAGGTTTCAGCTTATTGATGGTATTTCCATCATTTCCACTCCTTGTTGCAAGTTTCCAGCAGCACAGAGACATGAGTTGACATAATTGTTTTGCAATACTCAACCAGCAGAAAAACATGACAGCATCGGTGAAAGGAATTTATAAGCTTGGCGGCATTTTGATGGATCTGGTTCTCAATTGTGACCGGTTCCCAAATCCCATTGCTGAATGCAGAACGGTTCTGTGCAGTATGAAACATGATCCATATATCCACAGGAAGACAAATTTTCATGGGAGACATTAGTGGCATTTCTCAGTTGTTAAAATTAAAACGTCAAAGACAAAATGCCTCAGAGCAAATCTTGGCTTGATAGAATAATTTGTTTATCTGGGGAGGGAACTGATGAGGGGCAGAGTTTTAACTTCTTGTTGGACTGTAGCGTCATATTCTCTTAAGTTGTGCTCAAGGGCTCTCGCATTAGATGCACATTGTTCTTTTTGTCTACATAAGTGAAAATGGCGCTAATCACTCAAGGACTATTCATGCATACCAGAGATTGTATCAGCAGTAAAGAAGGCCTACAGCAGAGCAGCAGGCTTAGTGAAATACAGAACAACTGAACTCTGGTCTGAACAAACGAACTCAGTGTGAAAACGACCCTTGCTGTTGAATGCCAAGACGAGTGTAGCATCCTATGTTTTGTTTCCAGAGACACTCAGCAGGCTGCAGGAGTGTGATAGAGGTCAAATGCATGATTGAATCTACCTTAGCAGGGCCTCAGACCGGGACAGCAGGACCTTTCAACACTACCCATGGCTCTGAGCATCTGTTCATCACGGGAAAATCAATCATCTCATCTCAGATGAGAAAAACTGGCATATCTTGATGTTACTCTTACTTGGCTGGCAGATACAAAGTTGTTCTCTTTGCACTTGACTTTCCATATTTGGACAGTTTTGGGTGACGGCCACCTCATTGTGTAATTGAAAACCCAGTGCCATGCCACCACACTAGCACAGTTTGGCTGCCCGGCAGAGCATCTGCAAGCAGTTCTGGTCCGGCTCTCAACTCTCTGAGGCAGGCACTGGCTGACTGCTCGGAAACAGAAAACCCCTGGCTAGCTGAGAATAATAAGTACCCATGGGAAGCTGCCAGATGGACATTTACTGTGAGCCTAGCTGGAGAGGGAGAAATCTGTCAAACATCACACTAGGCATCTGTGGGGGAGCAGCGCAGGTTCACGTCCACTATGTCGGATAAGAGGAGTGCTCTTTGTCGAGACTAAAAGCTGTTAGATTTTTAACATATCACATCCAGTTGATGCATTTGCCTTCTTTCAAGGTCAGCAATTCAGATTGCATTGACGCCACCTGTTAGAGTGAAAGCTTTAAATAATATCTAGATAATGGATGCTTGAATGATGTTTATCATACGATGGCAGTGGCCATCGCAAATGTCAGTAAGTGCTGTAGAATAGGCTTCCTTGTTTGACTCAAATTAGATGCCTTGTTTCCAGGCATTCAGCAGCTATTAATTAAGACCAAACTCAATTTGCAGCCAGTTTCTGCTGTGTTGCTGATGAGAAAAAGGAGACAAAGATCTGAATTTATGTTTCCTATGGGGATTTTTAGATACCTCCCCGCTGCAAAGTCTCTTATCTCGCCCTTAAATTTTAGCACTCGGTACTTTAGCACTCGTCTGTCCCATCATAGGATAATTCAAAGTCAAAAACATGTTTTTGCCTTAAGATAATCCTTGAAGCACAGTCTTCTGACTTGGAGTAAAAATGTCCAGTACATTTTTTTTTTCTCTTTTGCACACTCTTCAATACAAAGCTATAGGCGAGGAATTACAATTGGCTCATTATGCTCTCGGAAGCTCAAGGGCTTCAGAGCTGGTAAGGAGAGGGAGAATGAGAGAGAAAAGAGCACAAAGAGTTCATCCCAGTATCGTCAGCAATGAAATAGGACCTTGGTTCCCTTGGACAAGCTGTGCACCAGTTATTATTGCATTATGTCTGGCAGCCCTCCTCTCAGACAGGAACTGAGCCACACTTGATCAGTGATATGACACTGGCACAGAAGAGAGTGATTGCTGGCTGCTTAGTTAAGCAAATACCATTGCGCTGTTGAAGCCTAAAAGTAGATCTGAGCTTGGTATTATAAAAGGCCAGCCCGGACAGTATCCAAAGCACTGGTAGCTTTGTAATACTCAGGAGTGGCTTCTTCTAAAATGGTTTTGGGTTTACTCATCTCTCCGAGGACAAGAACAATGCTATTCACGGATAATAGAACACTTTCAAGCCTCCATCTGGGTTTCTCATGCCCTGGAAAAATGCTATTATATACTGCTCAAAATACCAAGGACAAATGCTTAATTAGAATCATGTGTTTTTTGATAATTATGTGCATTATTTATAATTTTATTTTGTGTATAGAGGTGTTGTCCTCCTATAGGAGTATGCTCTGTAATGAGAGAATGCAGAAGTCAAAAGGTGTATCTCACAGAATATATTTTATAGCAACGATCTCCAGTTCACAGCCCTCATAGGAATGCTCGTATCAAGAGCAAGCAAGCAGCCATAACCCCAAACCATTAGAGATCAACCATAGCTTGTTCCTGCAGTGGGTCTTAAATGTGTAGCGCTTTTCTTTCTTTAGCTGTGCCCTCTGGGTAACGGGCCATTTCGCTAATGGTGAGTTTCTCAAGCATGTGTCAAAAGCCTCCTGGCATTATCAAAAGCTCTTGAGGGAGCTTAAAATTGCTGTATGTTGAATTTTTTTTCTTTTTTCCTCCCTATTTTTTAGAAGACCATCCACTGCTGGATAAGTTGTTAATAAGAAATGTGACTGATAGCTTGTTAGCGTGACTTTGCATACATTCCACAGTAATTAGACTTGAGTGACAGATTTACCAAGTGTTGGCTTTTACAGCCACATCGGAGAAATCTGCTTGCATTGTACTATGTTAGCAGAGTCGTTCTTTGCCACTTATTTTTGATATTTTCATAATAATCATTCATTATGGCAGACGATCGCACGTGCGACTACCCATAGTAGGCACACAGATCCTTTAGGGATGGCGTCAAACAGCAATTTAAACACCGCACAGATTTGTGTACACTTGGACGCCCATATCCCTGTAAGTGAAGCTGGGCTGCTGTTACGAACAGATGGCTTATCTTTAACTTTATCAGCGGCGGCTGTGTCACCAGCAAACGCGATAAGTTGTTCCAGTGCCTGGGGAGAGCGGCATCCATCAGTAGCTAACAGCATATGGTGAAGGCACATTAAGGTGTCCTTTCTCTCTTCTCCTGCCTTCCTGTTCTATGGGTGGTTCCGCAGCCAAGCATCAGATGCTCACTTCACAGGACAAAGTGTGTGTGAGTTTTGAGTGTGCGCTGAGGGGCAATGGGCACCCAATTTGAGATCTTGTGCTTCATGTTTGATCTGTTTTATGTTTTCAAAGCTCTGCAGCTCCACTAACCCTTTCTATATCCACCTATCCACCTACCTACCTTCCTGTTTTTGTCTCATTTATTTCTTTCTACCGTTTCATAATGCTTGTTTGTGTCTTTAAGAAGATCTTAAGACTTAAACATGGGTGTTTCCAGGCATGCTGAAATGAAAAAAGTGAGGTTTTTTGTGAGAGAAATCACAAGGCAATATCAGCAACTACGTCTGTGTCAAGAAGGTGTTGTTTTTCCTCTCTCTCCCACTAATAACCTCCATTGCCATACCGGCCCAACCACCCCGATAAGGCACTCTATTCCAACATTGGAAGGAAAGCCTGTTTACCAGATCCTCCATGTGTTGCGTTCCTACATTAAGCTGAATGTCAATCAAAACCTTGTTTGCTTGAGCAAGTGGCTCAGCCTTCCACTGGCTGACATGACAGCATGGTGTTGGACACATATCAGACGCGCTACAAAAATTCTGTTCACCTCTTGTGTGGATTGGGAAGCACGCAGTAGCAGTAGAAGTGTTTATGATGAGAAGCTTCTCTCCTGGGGCACACACAAATCATTACATATTGGTAGCAGCTGACGGAGATACAAGATGGACGTTTTTATCGACTGGTATTAGTAGATCACAGATATATCTGTATTGACGTATATGTTGTCCAATACACAATGAAGATAATGCAGAGATAGTGCTTGGGGTAATGGGGTATATGGTCACATCTGTGTTTTTTTTAAATGTATTGTTATGTATAATTATTAAATTCAGAGTGAAGGTTTACTCAACTGAACTGAGGGTAGTGCTAAACTGTAAAATATCCTGCCTCCATCACATATCTTTGTGTTTGATAGCCACATTTGAGGGACCATTGTGAAATCGCCATTGTGTGTGTATTTGTGTGTGTGTGTGTGGATGTATATTCTACACGTTGTGGTGACATAGATCTGTTAACACAGTCACGTACTGGGGACTCGCCCTCCTTATGGGATCTAAACACAAGTCCTCATAGCGTTAATAGTTCAATGTTAGAGTGAAGTTGGTTTAATGTCGGGGTAAGGTTAGGTTTAGGTTCGGGTGAGTCTACTGGCATGTCCTCAAAAGTGATGGAAACATGAATGCGAGTGTGTAAAAAAATATTGGCTGAAATATCGATATCAAGCTCCACATATCAGTGTGTTTCTGTCATTATCACACTAGACTATATGTATTATGCACATCCGCACCCCTGCTTGAAATAAAAAGCCCACATGTGTAAGTCCTCAGGTCTAGCAACACCTTGCCTCAAGGCCTGTGCCATTTCCTGACACCGACTACATTTGTTCTTTTTTTAGAGTCATTGTTTTTCAGCTTGAATGTAATAGTGCGTTGTAATAACCTCCAGTGCTTTTTAAATTTACTCTCTTGCTCTCAGTTTTGACACCCCCTTTTATGCTAAGCTTCAACTCATGTATGAAACCTCTGATATGTCACAGCATGCATCCCACCCGAACCCCTCTAGCCTTCCCTTTTCTACCACTATTCCCACGTTGACATCTCTCTAATAAGCAGCGTTAATTAGCACGCTCTTCAAAAATATAATTTTCTATTGTGCATCAGGGTTTGGTGATTAAATGAACAAAGGCAGTCAAATGACTGACACAATAGCCTCAGCTGATTAAGTGTGCAGCCATAACAAAACTTGGTGGAGAAACAATCAGGGAATCTACTTGATCCTTCATCATCCTGTTATCTCGTGGTGACTAGACAATTTGTGCTAAGAACATGCTTCTCAAGTACAGAAATGTGTTGTTTATGTTGTCGCACAGTCTTTTCCAGTCAGGCTGCTAAAACCCAGATCTGGTTGCAAAGTTGCACATTCAAAACTTTAAACACATTTAAAATAAGGTTCCTTTATTGAATTTTCTATATCAACAAGAAAGATGCTGCTAATGTGCTGCTGTTTTTAAGACCCAAAACTGTTTGCAGTGTCAAGCCTGAAATCCCTTGTATAACCAAGCTCTATTGGGATACCAGCTGAAGTCATATGGTCTCCTTTGAGACAGCATCTGGCCCAAGTTGGCTCAATCGTCCTACATTCATTTTGGCAGTACATTTGAGAATGATGAAGACCACTGGATACAATCCATGGCCTTGCTTCTCTGAAGGTTGAATGTCAGAGGTCGTTGGGTGGCCAACCCATCTGCCGAGCTGGCACTGCAACATACAGTGCAGACTGGATGTTAGTAATCGAGGAGCATGTTTCGTGGGAGTCTGAGCAGAGACAGGCTGTGTTCATAGCCTGCTCAGATGTAATCTCTACATCTACATCACAGCATAGGATCCTAATAGATTATGTTATTGCCACTGGTTTGTTTAACACTGTTTTGACAGATGCAAGTGACAGTAATTGTGTTTTTTGTGACCCGTCAAGGTATCGAATGCAAGGGCATATGCTCAATTGTCTCCAAGAATATCACAGCAAACTGTGCATTCAAAACAAGTTTAGTCATGGCTTGAAGTTTAGGATTCCCATTGGATGAAGTACTGATGATTAATGTACTGATAACAAACATGAATCATCAAATCAGATCTGAACTTGGAAGTTTTTGTTTAAGCATGGGGTCATGATCATGGCAGGATTAACCTATTGGGGCGGCCCCCAGGGAAAATGATGGGTGCTGAAGTGAAAGCCACTGCCTATATACCACACTCTGTGCATTTTGTATACACTCTGTCACATCACAGCTTTAGTCGGGTACAGTGCACACATCGGACTGTACATGGCAGGTGCGTAATATACCCAAACCTCAAGAGCAGCCAGCACTCTGATGCTTGTGTAATACAGTAGTAACCACTAACTGACTAAGTGTGTGGTCATTTTTTTCTATGAATTTGGATCATGTCAACACAACATAAACAAAACTAAAGACTCAGACTAAGGGTGACAATTTCAGCAAATTATACTGGACCCATCATAACTCATATTGGACTGATTTCCAAATGCAGTTGCAAGTAATCAAATTAAGAAACTGGGCTTTTTACTCAGTTGGTAATCAAACCTTGATCTTGATTTATAACATAAATTAAGTTACACAGGAACTTTTTACAGAGCTGTGCCAGGCTAGATCAGATGAGGGAGGAACCTTATCCCCCTTTCACATTATTTTATCACTATTCACTATTATAATAGCCCACCAATTTTTTTTTCTATGAACCACAGTCTGGAATAAAGAAAACTGAAGCTGCATAGCTAAAGTAGCACATTAGCAGCACAGCGGCTTCAATCTTTGTCAGTGCCTATATGGAATGTGTAAAAACACAGTAGTGCTGTCTTGGTCATGCAATTAATACTCACTGTAGTTGCACATCAAACAATTAATTAAATAAAATTGACTTAAAGCCTCAAAAGTTACACAGGTAAAGCATGAGTGAAACATGGCCCTCAGCCTGTGTAGCTGTATAGATCAAAATAAAAAGTCCTCCCATCCTGACCCTAAATTTAGGTCTTCTGTTCCCTCTTAAGTGTTTGGTCTACCTTTTATCGTCAGTGCTTAACTTTGCCCACCAAAGAAATCACTTAGGTTTGACCTGATTTTTAGGTCTACTTTCAGAGTGAGAGACAACAAGTAGAAAAAGCATACCATTCAGTAAAGGGGACTGCAAACCATTAAACTGGTAATTTATTTACTGCATTGCCTTCTCACAGAGGTAGTTCAGTTAACATTTGATTAAGGATGAGATGCGTGCTGCAACAATTTATAATAATGTTCCACCCTGGTATTAGTCACTTTATGCGTGGTATCCACATCATCATTCAGAATAAAGCATTGATCTCCATATAAAGTGAGCGGTCTCGCACACAATACAACAAATTATGGGCTTAGAGCCTGATGTACTAAATTGCTTCTCCTTAATTACCTTTAACAGTGCAGCATGCGTCACTGCGCCACGGTTAGGGGCAGCAAAACAAGGCTCTGTAGAGGCTGCACCATATTTACACCCTGCAGAGTTCTGTGTACACAGAAAGCTGCTCCCCCATGTCCCTGTACAACAGTACTTTCGCTTTCTCGACCGACACCAAAATAGAAACTTGTGTTAATTAGTCCTTTGCGGCCTGCCATATGGAGAATCCAGGTTTGTAAATACAGGAGAGGATGTGTCCTCAACTGTCCCTTGTTGCAGATTAAGGCCTGAAGACAGAGAGCAAATTTGAGCCAGGTTGTTTTCTTGTTTTTTTCCTGCTTTGACATGTGCACTGACATTCTTGCAGGTCAAAAAGAGAAATTACTGTAGGGTTTGTGTTTGCTCGGGGCCCTATAGTCACCACAGGCCTTGCTAAAGGGGTGCCCTTTGGGGTTTGGCAGTGACCGTTGGATTGAAGTCAAGCTTGAGCCATACGGGTAGGTTAATGAACTGCTTTGTTTACAAGAAACAGCATTGTAATCTCATCACCACTCTCACCATAAACCAGGTTACAAATTGCTTTGAAGGAGCATCTCAACAGTGACTCAGCTCGGTGTATTCTATTGTTCATTTCTCTATTTGTGTGTTGCAGTATGCAAATATGTGTTAAATGGTATATTAGGTCAGACTAAAAAAGGACACAGATTATCATTAGGGTGGGCATTCCTGACCAGTATCCTAGGAATTACATTCATATTAGACAATTTGGCATCTCCTTATTTACTGTACATCCTGTGCAAACGATCTGTGCCAAGATAAGAAGTAGTGTGCCTGATACAGTATGCAGAGAGATGGAAGGTAAGAAGATTGGGGCGGTGGATGGACATGAAGCGAGTCTGACTTTAATGCAGGACACCAGAATTCAGATCCCATCACATACTTGCAATTACAGTTAACTTTTTATTAATAGAAACAGAAGATCTCAACCAAGTGTTTGAGATGCCAAGCCCTAATCGTAGCTTGTAATTTTCTATTTGCCATATAATCACAATCTTCCCCTTGCTGTATCTTATACCAATACCAAAGTTGCTTTGTGCAGATACATCAGACAGTAATCAGGAGAAGACATAAAGATACTACACAATCAGGGTTTTTGCACTTTCATATTGACTTTTATTTCTGGCTTTAGGGTTAATAAAATAAATGCCTGACCATTGCAGTGGGTGACTTGTTAACTTCATAAACATGACTGATGTAGCGTAGTCCTCCTAGCTCATCAAATTACCCATGGAACTGTGTCCCCAAGCATGCTCAGGGATGATTTCACAACATGGAGCTGCTTTCCAAGGACAGAAAACACATATGAGCAGAAAACTTTACAGTAATGCATTGACTTGATTCATTGAAATATTGCTGAAGTGGTTGTGCTAGCTAGCCAATTTAGGGTGCGTCTGACGCTTTACACTAAAGAGCATAAGAGTCTGGAGTAGTGGAGCGTGCACTTCTGTATGTATTAACAAACAGGTAAACTGTCAGCAAATGGATCAACAAAAACTTTCCCATCAATATCTAGTATAAAACAAATGTAGCACCTCTTGTGGAAGAGCTTGTCCACAGCGACGAGGATGACGAATAAAGAGTTGATAAGACACAATACTGTAACAATGAACCTATGAAAAACACAATCTCGTGTGAAGAATTGTTTCCGTTAAATCACCCATCAGTTCACAGTTGTTGCATTTAGCTAAAACTGCCATGTCAGCTGTTCATGAAACACTGACTGCTCTTAGCACTCTGCTGTTGAGTGCCCAGAATGTTCCCTGCCAATCCAAGACTGTGGTGCCCTCAGTAGCTGAACCGTGTATTCCAACAGCACTCCGAATTTAAGGTCCAGTTAGTGCAAGATTGTGCTCTGGCGCTCCGATTGGCTATTTGAGAATGTACACTTACATCCAAACATTGCAGGCACCCAGTTGGTAAAAGTTATTTAAATTTTGTTCACTGTCAATACACATGACCTGCCATGACTGCAACGCTACACTTTCAGTGCTGTGTATAATTTCAGTCTCGCTGTAAATAATGACAAGCTGCTGTTAAAATTGCATGCGACGTCGAGGCTACAATGGTCACTTATAGTGTCACCATGTCGTATTAATTTAGCGTTCGTCTGTGTGTGCAGAAGTCACTGCATGTCAGTGTACCCCGTCATTAATTTGCTATCTCGTTACCGTACAGACAACTCTCACTTCTTTTATTCACTTACTCTCAAACTTTCCTCTTTGCCATGGCATTATAATCACCTCGCCTGAAAGATGGCAGGCAAGGAAAAGAAATCAAGATACTTTATGCAAGAATAACAAGCTGACACTGCACAGTCAACGGCAGTGAATAATCTTTCCCACATTTTTTTTCCTCCCCATAGATTTCCACCGTAAACATAGTGCGTTATCTATTTTCATCCTGCTGTTTTCATCTCTTCTATCGCTAGAATCGTATTCGCTCTTCACTTTTCTATTGTTTGATATCATTCTGTCTGTGTCATGCACGTATTCACGCACCTCGCAGTATCGAACCCTTTTGTTCAGTAGTAAATAACCTTTTACATTCATTACAGACATCATCAATCATATGACAAGTGCCAAGCAATACACATGTAGACATCTTTGGGCAGAAAGATTTGCACAAATGTATCGAATGAAATCACCAGACTCACTCTCACCAATGCAACTGGAAAATGTGAGTAAGTACAGAATTACAGAAAAGATGCATTTCTTCTCCAAAGAGATGATGAATTATGTCAGTGTCTCTCATGGCAAAATCATGTCATCACTCTCTGAACCATATTAATTACTGAGCCAGAACAGGTAATTTACGAGGCGGACTTTCAGTGAGGCTGTGTTGAGTTGGGTGCATTATGATTATATTAACATAATCTGGTCTTGTTAAATAGGATCAGCAATATTATTAAAGCTGGCACAGTGTCGCTAATTCCACCCATACTTAAGACCTAATGAGAAATAAGGAAGCACTTACAAGGAAGCGTATAGACTGAACGGCAGGTAGAGATTATCTGTCTGCCTCACTCAGTCTCACTCTCACACTCTGCGTCTGTGTCATGCGCACAATTACACAGAAACCCGACACACACGGAAACAAAGACGAACCGCACACACTCAGGAGTATACACTCTTTCGCTTGCAGTGTCTGTCTCTGTGCCTACCTCGCTGAAATGAAAAGCGCTTTGTAATAAAGCCAGGAGGATTTTCAAACACATCATTATAAGACTCTCGGGAAAGTGCATGGAATGAAGACTAGTTGACACTCCATGATTTGGCAGGAAATTGGGGTTTTGAAAATAAAATCATACTGTTGTCAAAGGCAGTGCTTAAGTCTCACATCAATTATACGTTGCTGCATTAGAAATGATAAAGCAGGGACTGCAAAAGAGCAAAAGTGAGGATTTGCATTCATAACTGATTGCTGCCATTGAAGCAGTAAAGTAGAAAGTCACTCATAACATTAAAAAATGATTTTCGGCGTGTATTATATTAAAACCTGCGATACAGGCAGGGTTTTATCTGTCTTAAAATTGATACATTGCAGTATTCATACAGCATGTTAAAGCATAAGGAACTTACATTTTATGTTGATTCTGCTGGCCCCTGTGGACAAAAACGGTACGAGCACAATCGCCTCCTGTCATAAAGATCTTGATCCTGCTAGCCCGTGCATTTGTTTTGGAATGGAGTGAAAGAAAAACACAACATATTTTTAATACCATTCTACTTTTTTTAAAGAGTTGGATGCATAGTGATGAAGTAATGTAGCCATTTGTGGCTATGTACGATGAATAATATGACGATGGTGAAACAAAGTTAACTTTGTTTTAGTACCATTCGTACACCGAGGTTACATGTAATCCTACAGCTAAAAGATTTGGTAGCTCGGTAATTGGAATTTTGTTGACCTTAAGATAAAGTTATCAACATTAACTAGTAATATTCCAAGTGTCTTCATAATTATAAGCCAACGGCAAGATATATCTCAGGAGCAAGACCTAAATAAAATGTTATGTTACAAACCAGTTGTTCTGCTGCTGTCTGGCAATACATAAAGGTCATACTGATAACATTTTTATGTCGACAAATCTTTTTAAAAAATAATATATTTACAGACCTTGTAGAAAGGTTCAGAATAAAAGTATCTCTTCTCCCCAAAAACATAATTATGATTGTGGATTCAGAATTTATAATGTTCATCTTCTAACAGGGTAAATGGCCAAAATGGATGATTTCTACGAACAGTATGCGCCCAGCATGCTGTGCTGCCCTAGCGTTAGCAATGTTAGCTAGTGCTAAATCTGACAACTACTTGAGGGGGCAGATGATTTGATCAACAGCGGTGTTGTAACGTGAATGCAATGGAAGTGAGATGGAATGCCACATTTAGCAGCTGGATGTTATCAATAACACCTTGAAGTATCTGCCGTCATACCACCAGACTACAGAGCAGCTCCTTTCTTTAGGCTGTGTCACACCTCAATTTATCTTCAGAAATCTGCCATAAAATAATCACGTCCAACAATTGTTTTTACTGAGTTGCTATTGTGAATGCATCCAGTGCAAGTGCGCAATTATAAATGTGATACATTCTCCTCAGTTGCTTTGTTTTGTCTGGTCTGTCCTCTTGCCAATATTTTGTCATCACACACATAATTTCCACTGATCAATGATAATTATCGGCCGTGGTTGTGGAGAGAGACCTTCGGTGGCTCTGGCTTGTGTGAATGAGCTAACGTGCAGAATCGCGGACAGCAGTCCAAGGGGAACCATTCGCCGTCTAATCGGGCTATCTGACAACACGCAATGCTAATTCAGGTGTGAACAGTAAGCTCATTTCCATTTATTAATCTAGACATGTTTCAAAAAGCATTGAGGGTCTGCCCATCTTATAGCTTCCCATTGGACACACAAACAAAAACTTAATATCCAGAATAAATTGGGAACGAAATGAGTTAAAAAGGATTAATCATTATGCACACGCATAATATGACAGTCAATACCCTATCGATCACTGTGGAATTTTAATTTACCCATAATGACACAACATTAAGTGAACCTGATTGATAGTTTTTACACATGGGAGGACACAATTATGTTCCGCGCAGGCTACACGTGCACGCGCACACACATCCCCGCACGCGCAAGTCTGCCGCAAATCCACACACTCACATTCCATAATGTTATTATCTCATTCTCCACGGTCTCATTTTTCACAAAGCCCCGGGGTGTGTGAGGGACAGTCAGGGTTGAGCTCACACAAGCCCAGGCTACACACCCGACTGCCAGCGAAGGTCTGTGTTAGTACCAAGTGCAACACTGCCAGCAGAGACAGGGACGGGAAAATGGAAAGAACCCAGGTGATCCTGCAACACAATGTGGTGCAGGACTCTTTCACACTGCCAGTGAGAGCAGCTGCTTGACTTTATTGGAGATTACAGTGTATTTGGAGATTAAAATTGGAGACTTGTTATTCAAAAGACATGTTACTACTGGGGCGATAAGTAGGCTAAGATCATTACAGCCAGATTCTACAAAATGACCACAATATAACGGAGGGGTTTCTCTGTTGGGTTTGCCAGAGCCAAGACCAACTGTTATCTTTAAAAGGTCACCTTTTTACCGATTAAATGTAGCATGGAGGTGAAGTTCTGTCAGAGACTCGAAGAGACAAGGGTTGGTTATCTAACTCAAGAATGTCCAATCAATACCTGTCTTTGTGAAGAAATTCCTCTAAAATTGTCATGGGGAGAGTGCTTTCTTCTCATCAAACACCCTTCCCGGCTGTGTGAAAGGGACTGCAGGATTTATTTCACAGTCGAGACACGCAACTGTCCATTTTCCCAGCTGTTACAACCAGCTCTGTGCTGCAGCGTTGCTTGGACAAGGGCCGTCATCATTGCGATGAATTTCAGGACCTCCTGTTCATACTCGCCTGTAGAGTCACCACCTGACTTTGGTGATTTCTCAACTTTTCTATTAGCTCCACCACTAAACTAATGCATGAATTGTAATCAGATTTGGTGCACAAATTCATTTCCCCCTCAGGATACACTGTAATAACTTTGGTGATGCCCAGACTTTCTCTCCACACAAGGTCAAAATTCTATTTGTCCAACACTTTGGTTTATGACTAAATACTTGCAAAACATTGTGTTTGTATTTGATGTTAATTACCAAATGGTAGCTTGCCCACAAGCTAAACTATAATGCTGATCATGGTAACTATTTTATAAGCTAAACATAAGCATGTTAGCTTTGTTTTATTATGAGCAACTCAGCATTAGCATTTAACCCTGCTGTTCTTAAGTACAACCTCTGAGCTGACTATAGACTCTTGTCTTGATTTCTGTTCAGTGCTGGCTCTTGAAGGTTTTGAATTGTATTTTCTGGGCGTTAGCAGAACTATTGTTGTAAGGTGTCCATTAAAAATACTCCTATTCCTCACTCACATCTGTCACTGTGTTATGTAATAATAAAGACCCCAGCCTTGAGCTGTGGAACAATCATCAGACTCACAAGTGACGTGTTGCTGGAAGCAATCGGGATCTGATGACTGGGCTGCCAGCAGATAGCTGTACGCACATGATTAGTGTCAGATCAGTGACATCATCTAATGTGATGCCCCAGACATGGGCCAGCTGTTAGTATAGGGAGCCAACACTCCACCATAATTTTATTTGTGGGCACAGGCAGTGGAAAGTGTTTGGAAACCGAGTGTGCACGTGTCTCTGTCCCACGAACAGTGGTGTCCATGGCCTCGAGGGGATGCCATTGACCATTAAATCACAGAGTTAGTGATTAGCAAAGTTGGAGGGGCACAGGCGGGAACCAAAGCCCAAACCAATAACTCTCAACATTGAATTTAACGTTTGTCTAGGAGGTGCTGTAAAGTGTTCTCTCCATTTTTCAATTTCCACATTAATATCTTAAAAGAGGTTACAGGACTCATGTGGCGTTGACATCTTGCTCGAGGGTTGTTAGGTGGTATGTGCGATCTACTCATACACTTCCGCGGTGGTTATTTAAAACAGTGAGATATGTATTGTTGCAGTAGCGAGAGACAAAGCAGATATTACAGCTGTCAACAAAACAACATGAGGTGTAAAATTTGCCGTAGGGAGAACACAAACTTAGGGTGCCAATGATATTCTGAATAATACATTATACATGCAAAACCTGACTATATAGAGGCACTACACAACCCAGTGAGAGAACTTTTCCTCTCCCACTTTTGTTGTCGGAAAAGTACTTTTCTAACACATCCACAAGACTAGCGATGGCAACATCTTTAAATTTAGACTTACGGATGACGCCCTCTGAACGTGTGATGAACACTAATTAACAACCTTTCAGCTTGAGAAAATGCTAGTCTCCTGCTTCTTTGCACGTTGCATCCCCTTGCTGATGCTGCTGTGGCGGGGCGGGTGGAATGGAGGGCTGAAAAGGGACACCTTTTTAATGCCCCCCACTCCCATTTCCATTATTTTCCAGATAAGTTTGCCTTAGAACTTCTGCTGATGTGCCATCTTGTGACTGTGACGTGGTTGGCCAATCATGTTTTCAAGATTTTGTCATGGGGACAAATGGATAATTAAATTTTAATTTGTGTTGATACCGTTTGTGGTTGATAAGCTGTTTACTTGTTTATGTTTAATAAAGCGTGAAAGGAATAGAGGGGACAGGTAGGGAACACTCTTATTAAAATTCAAATAATAAAAGAAAAAATAAATTGGCTTTTTCCTCCGAGGGACAGTTTTTTTAATATCCATTTGAGTGTTTAAACAAAGAAATCCCATTTGATAATAGCAGAAAATGTCTATTCCCCATTAGGAAAACAAAATATTCCATTAAAACTTTTATGTAATTCAGCAAAAAAATGACTTAAAATAAAAGAGAAAGCGATGTTTGGAATAACTGAAAGGTTACTTGATTTTGTGACATTTGTTCTGCATCTGCTACTGACCATGTTGCAGTCAGTACCAGCTAGGTCAGGAGAGAACAAAGTGAACCCCTCCTTTCTCTGAGTGCTGGGCATCATGCCCGGACCTGCCTGATCTATGCGATAGATCCACAACGGCTATCTCAAAGCAAGGCCTTGAACTCAGTCAATACCATTTTCGATTGTATTTCACACCACGCTCCTGTGGCTTTTCAAGCAAATAAAGTGCCACAGGGACATGTGAAGACAGGAAGAGTGCTAAAACTGGGCAAGTAGTCTCTCTGTGTGTGCGTGTATACATATATATATATATATATATATATATATATATGCATTAACATTTAGCTGCCCAAGTAAAGCCCAGCAAAGCCGGTAACATGGTCTGCAGACTCTTAATAGTAGCATAACAATAGTTATAGTTCTAGTTCTAGTTATTGATAGCACTTCTCATGCCACATTACGCATAAACAGTGTTCTCTGTTTGTTCCAGTGAGATGTTTTTCTACCAAGAGGCTCCTTATTCTATGTATTTGTGCACTAACAACATGTCCGGTGTATTTTCCCGTGAAATATTATCCTAACCATCTAATCTGCAAAATTCACACTGTTAGTGTTTACTTTGCTTCAATCAACAATCTCTGCAAATTATTCCCTTATCTCTCTAATCTTGCCTTGTATAAATTTCAGAACAGTCTCTGATGCCAAATTAGTAAAATACACCGCATTACACATGACTTTATAGAGGTCTCTTTAACTCGATAGCTCTCTTCAGCTACAAGGACGATACTCACTGAAGTGACTACATTTTAATAGCTGTTAGTGCTAAATGAATTATGCTAAAGAATTTCAATCAAAGCCATTATCCTCTTATTAACTGTGATAACACAGGCGGCTAAAGCAAACAACTAGTAGACTTCCGAGCATTAATATTGCGCTTCTGCTTAACCACCGCTGGGTGTTGAGTCCCTGCACTGTATTTCTAAAGCTTGTGAAGATCTAACTGTAGAGTCTCAGAGGTGTATTATTCACAGAGAAATTGAGCTTACTACCATCGCCCTCATCCAACATTCACTTTAAAAGGTGTGTGCACATGGTGTAGTGTTCTCTCCTGTTCCCACTGCTTACACTCGTTCTCATACAGTACCTTCTCTTAGTCTAACAGTATTTTTTTTCCCACTTATTGCTTCTTGCTTGCTTTCCTTTGTCCATTACATAATTTGATTTTCCCATCCCTGTAATTTTCAGACAAGTCCTCTCTATAACAAAATGCCACCCAATCACACCATTATTATTCCCTGATTAAATTACGTTCTGTTTGAAAAAAACAACAACAAAAAAAAAACACTCAAGTCACTCAAGCTCTATTAATAAGATTGAGTATCCATGTTTAACACAATCTAATGGATGTGTGAAATAAGCCCCAGCCATTAATGTTTAATGTATAATTGAATGTTCTACATGGCCAAACTTGTTTACTGGAATAATTGATGTTTCTGATTTCCCATTCGCCTGCAATACAAGAAGGGGACGCAGACGGTAGGGGGAAGAGACAGAGACAAAGAGAGAGACCCACTTGGCTCGCCCTCTGCAGTTGAAGGTGGTGAGGTCAAGCCACAGATGTTAGAAGTAATTACCACACTTGAAACCAGGCTCGTTTGATGGGCTCTTAAAAGCTGGTGACAGACCTTATATTTCAACCGCAAGCTGGCTCCCAGAGAATTTCTGGACAAATGTGTACTCTAGAAGTTAGAAGCTCCCCAGCCACTGAATAAAGTAAGAGAAAGAGAGAAGAACTTACCTGATATGTTTCCTTTGCCCATTTTGGCCAAAGGCCTCCATGCAGGCTCTAAACTACAGCCTGAAAGGTGCAAAGTTTATATTTTTCTTTCTGTGAGGGGATGTGTGTGTTTTCTCATTTCATCTGTTAGGTTTGGCTTGCGTGTTTACCTGTGAAGAACAGCGGGGTGTGACTGAGGTGGAGAGTGCAGTCTCACGGTCCGCTGCACATTAGACATAGCACTGTCTCTAGAGTGAGCCTTCATGCTTTCAATCTTTCTTTCTGTTTTGATTTTGGTATACAGGGTTGAAAGATACAAAAAAATATCTAAATGTGACTTTTTTTTTTTTTACCAATACTCAACTGTAGTTTAAAATGTGTTTATTTCCAGTTAAGTAAACTGCAGGCCTGTATTTGTGGTCTATGTAGGAATACGAGCGTACTGGGAGTCATCCCAATCTTACTTTATTTCTATATCAAAGGGGCTCTGTGAAACTTCTGTGTTGTGCCTGAAGCCGTTTTAAACTAACGTTAGCCACTGTTGCTCTCTGTTAGTCGAGGGAGGCACTGAGACAAGGCACACGAGTACGTCCATTAAGTCGCGTCCTTTGGGCTATCGAGGAACCCAAGTGCACATTCACAAAGAAGTCCAGCAGCTTCAAACAACCTTATCATATCGTCCACAGGCTTGTATAGGCAACCGAGACAGAGGAAGATCTAATTTTTTCCTTTCACATTATAATCCGCTCACATAGAGTCAATTAAAAATAATAAGAAAACAGATGTAAACTGCCACAAATTGTTACATAGAGCCCCATAATAGAATTAGAGAAAACAAAGAAACTGGAACAATGACCAGTTAATTTACTACATTTCTGTACGACGATTGACAATTCAGCTAGAAGATATATTATAGATAGTACATTTCTGACAGTACTTAATCATGTTCAAATATAATTAGCATTTAGAATTGGTGTTATATTTAGTGTATGTAAATCAAGACAAACATTAGTAATGTCAGTCACATCAGGCTGACAACAGCTTCTGTTGACAGCTCTGTACTGTAGCTGCTCAAGCTAACGTTAATGTTAGCTTTACAGAGCGACAGGATGTGCCGCTTCACAGCTCTGAACCACTGGACTCTCAATCGAGAATATCTGAAGTTATGGGATTAAAATGATATGACGTGCTGTCAAGTGGTGCACCAGCAAAGGCAGTAAAGAAGTGCACTGCAAGCTTGTAAATTATTGTATGATTAAAACAATTCTACAAACTGGCCTTGCAAGTACTTCATGGGGAAGGAAATACAATCGGCAGACCTCAAGGATACACACAATATCTTGGTGGCTAATGCTGAATGTACAAGTAACTTTCCTTTGTTTACAAGAAACCTCCACTGAGAACCATTAACTAGGCAGCAGTCAAGGTTTATTTTTATCATTGTGTCTTCATTTATTTATTTTTATTTTTTTTATTGCCAGCTCACAAAAGTAATGACTGTTTTCAGAGCTAATAAAGTCAACGGTTTCCATTTTTAAAGTTTCTCTTGGCTTGTTAACACTGTTGGATTAGTAAATTACACATAAAATTGGCACTCCTACAAAAAAAAACTGCACTCTTTGCTCTTTGGATATGAGAAAAGTACATTTTTCAGCCGGCTCTCTACCTAGATATCCCTGTACTTGAATACATCATTTCACTGAACTCTCTCATGTTGTGTCCTCGCCTCCCTTCTTTCTGTTGCATCCCACACCCCCATTTACACCACAATAACCAATCAATAATCAATGTGCATGGCCGGCCAAAGACAACTCACCTGTGATACTGTTTACAGTGACTGGACAATAGCCAAGCCTTGATCAACGCACACAAAAGCGCTCACAGTTGCACCCTCTCACCCGCTGGCTTTGCAGAGCTTCACACTCGGAGGGACACTTTCCTCTCTCCTGCCGCCACCCGTCCCCCCCAACCCCTTCTCCTCCTTTCTTGCTCCTTCCACCTCGGATGCTTAACCACGCTGCCTCGGAGTCATTTAGATTTCTCCCAGGTGGTTCAAATTTGGTTTGAACTACAGGCAGGTTTAAGCTGATGAATAGCTTTTATTGAACATGAATAAATTTAAGGATTGAGATTAGTCAGCTCCTTCTCTCTGATGATCTTAGTCCGCCGGAGGATGTGCTCAGCATTAAAAAAAACTGCACTGAAGGAGACAAAAATGTGCGCAGCTTCCATTGAAAAGGCTGAGGAGGGAGGGCGCATTCTGTGTTCTGTTAGCTGTGGAACAAGTACACCTGCATATGAGAATATCAATACATAATGGATATACCAGAGCATTCGGTCACTGTCTTGTTGCAGAGTTCAAAATGTTTCTTAGGTTGGAAGTCACTCTCCTAGCTCATAATCGCTCGTGTCCTCGTATCGCAGATGTCCATCTATCCCATCCTTGTCCATAAACTATCCCTATTATTTAGCCTCTTCAAAATTAAAGCCCCTGACACCAGATCTCCCCCAACGTGAGTAATATCACAGCCATTGACCTTCCCATCCCT
This sequence comes from Pagrus pagrus, assembly GCF_965226575.1. Taxonomy (NCBI): domain Eukaryota; kingdom Metazoa; phylum Chordata; class Actinopteri; order Spariformes; family Sparidae; genus Pagrus; species Pagrus pagrus. The sequence goes on along the minus strand of NC_140204.1, from coordinate 13,692,257 downwards.
CAAGCAGGCACCGGCTTGCACATTGATCGATCCTGCTGATGGCCTTGGTGCTAATCTTCCAAGGGACAGACAGGAGGTGACGGTATTTCACTGTTCAATCTGATGCAATTACCCTCAAAATAAACACATTTTGGATAGCGGCTGACCTTCCGATGGAAGAGGGCGGGTGGGCGGCACGTTTGTGCTCTCGCACATGCCTGGGTGACTCCAGTTATTTATCAATCAAGCTGACATCATAAACAAAACATATCCTGAGCGAGGCATCACGGAAGAATAGTGTGTCAGGTCTGCTGGCAACAGAACTCCACTTCCTCTAAAACCTTTTATGTCCCGCGAGGTTAGATTGACCCGGTGCAATTTCACCTGCTGCCATTTCACTACTTATTTCCTAATTAATTTTATTTCTGACTCTTGATGAAACCCCTTCAGTCCATTTCACAATAACATGAAGGGTTTACATCATGAAACAAAATCCCCTCTGGGAAGATTATTACAGCGATTAAAATGAATCGGGTGTGATGAGTTCACATGTGCTAAATTGAATAATGAAATGTGTTGTAATCACTCCGGGTTTAAGTAGCTGTAATTAGAGCAAATATGATTCGTTACCTACATGCTAACAGTTATAACAGCTCTGTTCGTCCTGGGCCGTGTCTTTGCCATAGGGCAAAGAAGACTGGCTTTCACATACTGTTTGAAGACAGAACCAATTGAGCGTGCACAAGCATCGCTTCCCTTTAAAGTATTCCACAACAGATTTCCTACAAAAGACATCCCTCTGAGCTACTTTCTTACACACAACCCTGACAACAACAGCACAACACACACCAACAAGCAAAATCAATAATCAACAATAAGGGAATAGGAATGTATTTTAAGTGTGCGATCAGGAGTTCCTGAGGGCCAAAAAGTAATGCGAGTGTTTATATGGGTCGTTTGTAAGTTAGTATATTCAAGAGGTGTCAATAAAAAGGGGAGCCCCGAGCAATGATTAAGTTAGTAAATGGATAGTTCAGCAATTTAGCGGTAGTATTTTCATATAGTTGGGGGACATTAAAAGAGACTTTAAAACAACCGTCAAAATCAGAGCAGCAGAGGTAGACATATCCAGGCTTTTAGTCACTAGCGTAGATCAATCCTATATGTCCCATAATGCAACTGGATAGCATCTTTAACAAGAACTTGCATGTGGAGGCAAACTTTTGAAATCCCACACCTACTTACAGAATATCAGTCAAAAATGTGAAGATTCAAGTCAAAGCAGAGTTAACAATGACAACATTTTTCAAACTTTGAAAAGCTACAGAACCACGACAGACGATGCACAACAGGTAACATCATACTTCATGGGTAACTTATACAGTCTGCTTTGACAAAATATTATCCTCGGAGTTTCCACCACATTGCTCACAGACACTTCAGCCGTGCTGGGACCTGCAGACACATGAGCCAAAATCTGGCTATTCTGGCTGATGGTCGGTCACTCTTACCACTATTCTCTCCTGCTACCTCCATGAGAAAAAAAATCCAAAGTCTGACAGCAGAAGTGCAATTCAGCTGCAAACTTTAGACCCACTTTCATCAACCCTGCTCTCCAGCTACACATTTGGGAGTGAACCCCATACTGATTGTGGCAAGATAGGCATCTGTCTGTCCAGATGCACTATGGCGGCCTGTTGTTGGAAAGCTAAAGGGACAGCGACAAGCACTTAGCTGGTCCCTCAGCAACCAGTCCCATTTCCTTCCCCTTATCTAAAGCGACAAGAAGAGTTTTCCAGCCCTCCTATGCCTGAGGCTCATTCTGCATTATCTCCTAGTGTACCAGCACCACTAGCTATCTTGTGTCCCTGATTCCCTGCGTCTAAAAATATGCTAAAAAGGATGATGGCATTGCTAGAAATTCAGGGGTGTGAACAAGTTGTGCTGCTCGGATGTTTTTCAAACTGCCGATCATATCACAGGATGATGGACTCGGAGCAAGCGTGCAGAGAGCGTGTGGAGATCGGTGCAGGCCCATTTCCCTGTGTCTCATGGCATGTGCGACATTGCCCTTCCCAAGCAAAGGCTGTAGTTACCGATCCGATAAAGTGTGTGTGGAGAATGCAAAGCGACAAAACATGAACTAAAGCAGACACCCTAATGAGATATTGATTGCCCGTACTGATGTTTACACTTTTGCCTGTCTAATACTCTCCAAGTCCACCATAAACAATCAGCCATCTGTTCAAGCACATTCTGAGCTCTGCTGTGCAATTTAGATACGTCTGATATTTGGATGAATTAACTGTGCGCTTAGATAAGTCAGCCCGTACAACTAAGACACATCAGTCATTCATTTTTACATGCTATATAGCTATATACAGCATGTTTATGCTATATTTATACTCCCACTGCACAAACTGCCAGAAACAACCTAAAACAACTTCATGAATATGCATAGTTTCTAAGCAGTTTCGAAACTAAATGACTCAACCATAGCATACTCACACAACTGAAATTGACACTTCACGTACACAGCCCAAACTGCACCCAAACAAATCACATGGAAATGCATGATTTTAAGCCGTTTTGACAATTTTGAAGACTCAGAGGCTACAAGCAAAAACTGTTTATTCTTGAGAAACAAGACCGAGAAAACCTCAGCAATTACATCTTAAATAACAACCCCCTCCCCCACTCCATTTTTTTCCTTTTTTTCTTACTGCTAAGTACCAAATGGTCCCATTTTTCTGCGCTCAATTAAAATGTGTATTAATTGTGAAAAGGCCCCAGGGACTCGAGTCATTCGGATAGTATTCATTAGCCGCGGTTTATACTTTATAGCCAGTGAATGCAAAACAGCAAATGATTGAAACAAATTTTTGTTCTAAACAACAAAGAAATGCTCACCCCGAGCTCCCCGTTGTTTGTGCAATGGCCCTGCTGTCTACTGTAAGAGCTGAGAGCTCCCATATAATGAACCTGGGAAGCTGCTCTTCTTGCAAAATCAATAGTGACGAGCTCCTTTAAAACTCTCAACTTTGAGCCTTTGATGCCCGAGAATACATTACCGCCGTTAACTAGGGCTCCCGTCCAGGCAATAAGCATGCAGCTCACTCTGCAGGCTCCATTTGCCCCCATCCCCACACAGACTTTCACCATTACTATTACAATTACAGTGTACTCCACAGCTGTAGTCTACTAGTTGCTTTATTTATCGCCCTGATCATTCCCACTCGGCAAATCAAATGTTACAGTTTTATTAAGGGTCATCGATAAATCTGTGCACCGGGCATGACAGTGGCTATGAAGTAAAAAGCTGCCAGGGATGGTTTGATGTGTGTGTAATGCTCTATGCATCCTGAGCACTTCATCACTGAACAACCCCACTCACCCTGTAACCCCTTTCAAAACATACCACACACACCACGCAATATTCATGGAGCCTTCGGTTTTCGTATTGAAACCGGCTTTGCACATAGACATTACAGTGATTACAATAATAACCGGGCTTGAAAAAACAGATTTCGAAGGCCATTTGCTTGTGTGTTTGTGAACACATAAATACTACATGTGGGGACAAGAGTGTGTTTACAAGAATGCAAAGAAGAAGAAATGTTCTGCCTTTGCTTTTGGCCCCTGAACTCCACAAAAGCATCAAAGCAGGCATGAATTTACATACATCCTGCCATAGGCTGCCTTTTGCGATTCTGCATATATCCGCGGTCGTACTGTGTTGCTTTGGTTTTCAAGTGCAGGTGAATTCAATATTTTTGTTTAATGTGCTGGCACGCATGCATTTGTGTGCGTTATGGTATGTGCGGTCTCCTCTGCTATGCTGCTGTCACTGCCACGTGCTGTGCTATCATCACATATGCGCTGGGCTTGTTAAGTACTTCCCCACTTTCTTTTCCAGCCATGAATTGCAAATGTGTGGAATTAAATTTGAAGCAAATAGGTTGGATTCTCACCTCACTGTCCGCCATTAACTAATTGGCAGCATTGTGTGCGCAGCGAGGATCAGGAAAAAAAAAGGAAAAGCAGGGAAGGAAACAGTCATCTTCAGAGCGTGAGAGTGAACCAAACTCTGAGTAAGACAAGCTGACAATGAATAGACAATTCCCATGCGTCCCCTCTCACATTTCTTCTTTTAATTTAGTGATGTGAAGCTTTAAATGGTGAAGCGAATCACTTTTATGAACAAAAGGATGGTAATTTTAGCAACAAAATGACGGCGACATCTGAAACTGGCATATAAATATTTGAAATCGCCTTTTCAATTAACCATGTGTGTGTGCGGTGACAAAAGTACACACCAGTAGCAAAAACAGCTAGTAGACTATATGACGTGGTGAGACATCTGCGCCTGTTCATTCATGCATCAAAATTGCATGCATCTGTGTAGGTTGGAAGCCGTTATGTATTTACCAGATGCATGCAGCTCACGGCCTGTTGATTGCATAAAGGGATTCTTGTCCCCAGCAGTGATATGTGTGAGATTACATCTGTGCTGCAGAGCCCTTAAGTGTAAGAGTATAATGCGTGTTGGATCTCATGTGGGAGGAAGGCTATTTATACAGATTATAACTGTGAATAAGGTGTAGAGGGGGATATAGCGTATGTAAGACTGAGTGAAATGACACCATCTGAAAACCCAAAGGTTAATTCATGTCATCTTTTAAAGCAGAACATTTTTGAAAATGGTTCCAGTTTCGGAAAAGTGAATATTTGCTGGATTTTCTAGGTGTTCTGTGACAGGAATTGTGGAGGCTTTGGGTTAAAGTCAAAGCCTCGGGGAGCATAATGGTAGCATGGAGTCTGGCGCGAAAATTACTTAATTGTAAATACATTTCACTCTATAATAATAACTTTGGAATACAAAACTTTATTTACATACCACCTTTCGAAACATAATCAAGAAGTGCTTTACAAACAAGATATACAGTTGAATCCGCTGTTCAATCGCTGTGTGTTAACGGCTTCCTTTGGTAAAGCTCTCTGGATCAATGGAAAACAATGCCATGGTGTTTCCTAAGAGTTTGGATTCCTCAGGGAGCGACTTGTGCTTCTTTTACAAGATTTAAAATTCTGCATCACCCTTGGAGACTGTTTGTTAATGTTGGCTTGCACAGCTCGTATCATAGCATTTGTTGAGACGCGGAGATTTCAGATGTGTTCACATATGCCCGTTGGTGGACCCAGTTTTTCATTCAGGGTTGGATTTGCTATTTGTGCATACACTATTTGTGGCCATCCATACTCAAATAAACGCTGATTACTGAGCAGTACTGATTGTCTGCAAACAAAGGTATGAACTGAGCAGTGATTCTGATAATGGATAACAGAAGAATTTACCTAAACACAGTGTTTTATGCTTTATAGAAGGAATTAGCCCCCTGCTCTTCATTTTCTCAAAAGCAGCCACCGTGCCAGTATCGGTTACAGCTCTACCTGTCATTTTGCTCATAGACAGTGACACTATAAATTGGCAATTACAAAATGTCAGCAATCACAGCAGAAACGATGTCTGTCACAGGCTTGCAAAACACAGATGGTTTTCGAGAAACATAGGCCTTCCTTAGTTCAAGCGTGGTCTTTTGAAACACATTTAAGCTTCTACTGGACAGAGCTAAGACACAACTTACTTTCCCCCCATAGGTTTTCAGGTATATTGCTCACCTTACATGCGTTGGACATCATTATTTTCCTGTTTATATGATTCCCATATATCATTGTTCCCATATCCTGTCACCTTGTCTGTATCTATTCTTACTTAGTGCTATAGTACTTTGCAGACTTTTCTCCTTGAGGAAGTACTGTTGTATCTGTTCAAATCTACGGTATATCTCAGATCAGAACTGAACACGATCGGAGTCTGTGCTTTGGAGTTCATGGTTTATCTAGACTGACTGACAGTATTGATGTTTCCCAGGTGTTGTGGTATTTTGAGTCCATTTTAGTCCACTGCATTCATATTTGCTCAACCATACCGCACTGCAATTATCCAAGGGAAATGTTAGTGTATAACACACAGCGAAATGAAAAAAGATTCAACAGAAACATGGCTTTACATTTTAAAGGAAAAGTTGACATTGTGGCAAACTTTTTTGCTTTCTTATAGTTATATTTTATCAGTTCTATCAATCAATACATTTCTGGGCATTAACTATAGAACTAGAGCCTAGAGTCATTTAGCTTAGCTTGGCATTAAGACAGAAGACTCTCTCTTTCGCTCTAAAGCTCACTAAGTGTAATAGATTTGTTTAATCCACACACACGGAGTGCGTATTGTTTACAGGGAGTGTCAGGCTACGAGTACTTGTAGCCTACAGGTTGACCTTCATCCATTTTTCAGGAAGTCACGGCACTTAATTTCCTGTAAAACCACAAGTTTCTATATTTCGTTTTTTCTATGGAACAAATAATGAGATACAACTTGAGCATTGGTGGTGCTGCTAGCTTCATATTTTATGCAAAGACATGAGGGAAGTATGGATCTTCTCATCTCTTGCAGAGAAAGCGCCTCTCCGAGTGTATTTTCTATCTGTTCCATTAAGACAATGATTTATGTGGCTAAGAGACTTGACTTAAAGTCCCTGATGACTCTTGTGTTAATGCTCAAGCAATCTCAGAACACGCTGCTCTTTGTTCAACAGCAAGCGCTTCTTTTCCCCGATCATGTGGGAAAAGCATGTTCTCCACAATGAAAAGGGCTTTAAGGTTGGTTGTGTTTGGTTTGCTAGAAGAAACTTCAGGCCTCAGGACAGAAATGTAAAACAACGTATGTATTATAGAGCTATCCGTCTCCCTCCTATTGCTTTAGACGTGAAACACCACAAATAACTTAATCCTGCTGGAGACTTGACATCTCTACCGTTACCAAACTGGCCATGGTTTTTCTAGTGCTAAGTAGTTTCATTCATGTATCCCTTTTCACTTAATATAACGCAAGCTTCATGTGGTGCAAAGCTCCGATGCAAAACATTGACCGGGAATACTTGACGGGATACGATACACACATGCACGCGCAAACGCGCCTCTCGACTGAAAAAGAAACAGCGGCAGCACAATCAGCAGAGCCATTTTTAATGAGCCTCTTCCCCTCTCCATCTATCAGAATGGAATTAGGACAGCACTCAGCTACTGAGGGGAGTGAAGCTGGGAGAATGGGGGCATGTGGCAGGAGGAAAAAGTCTTCATTAAGGACAGTGAAGTGGAGGTAGGAGGAGGAAGCGTGGGAGGGGGGGAAAAGAGAGGAAGAGAGACTTAAGTGATCCAGAAATGCCTCTCCCCTCCTCTCTCTGCCACCTAATCAGGGAGACAAAGTTATGCCGGTCAGAGCGTTTGTTATTCCTGCTAATCCCTCATCATGGTATTTCATCAGGTTTGGCATTTGGCTATCTGCATTAATTAGATGTGCGAAATGGACACAGCGTTAATAACTGACACGTGGCAGATAATGAGAGATCGCCTGCACGGCCGTATCCTCTCGCCGTCGCATTTCCTTTGTCGGCACCGACACGTCTGTGCTTGAAAACAGTGCAAAATGTTTACCTGCGCCCGGATTTCGTTTATTGATGATTCAGGCTGTTTTTAGTGCCAGTGGCGATAATGTACTGTCTGCACTTTGGGAGATAAGTGTGTTCTGGCGCGATAGTTTCGGACTTGTTCGGAATCCTTCTGTCTCCTTCTCTATTTTTATCTCCGCTCTCCTTCCAAAATTTTTCTTCCGCTCTCTCCTCTTCTTTTATCCTACATTTCTCCTTACCATTCCCTCCCATTCACTCTTTCTCTATCTCACCTGTCTTTCTCGTTTTTTTTCCACAGCCTCCCAGAGGAGAGCAGGAAGCCCTATCTCTCTTTTGCACACTCTCCTCACTTTAAGACTGTCTCCTCCCTCCCCACCTCCCCCCTCCCTCCCTCCTGCCCACCTTCATCCGTATCAACGCCAGGTGAATAGCCCTCACCCTAATATTCATTCACACTGTTTCCCCTCTTCTTCTTCACTGCCTCCCCTTCTCTGGCTGTTTTTTCTCTCCCTCGCTGTACCACTCTCAGTTTACACTCCACGCTTTAATATTCAGTCATCCACCCTCGCGCTGCCTTCTCAATGCTTTGTCTCTCCCTCCCCGCCTCCCTCCTTCGCTCTCTCCCTCCTTCCAGTGACGTGACTTTCTCTTTAGTATTCTGGAAGTCGTTGGCAAGTGTATGATGATGCGCCTCACTCCGTCACCGGTCTCAGATCAGCTGCAATCGTGGCAGGCGTGATGTCTTCGACCTTAACGTCCTCTCTGATCTAAATGCGCCGCGCTCACTGTATCTCAAGCCAAGACAATCTCTTGTAATTCGTCACTTTCTCCGTTTCCTAATTCTTTAAGTCATTTATTTTGCTGCCCTTTCTTCCCTCCGTTGCTTCCCCGCCTTCGTTCTCACTCGGTGTTGCTCTCTTTACAGCACAATCCTTTATCGGACGAGGCGTGTTGACTAAGAACACATTCTTATTTACAGGAGCAGCCGTGGGGAGTAGTCGTAGAGAAAGAAAGGGTCATGCTCATTCACACCTTCACGCCTGGGAGCTGCCCCAGTGCCGTACTGTTTGACACTGGGCAGCTTCATCGGGGCAGTGGAATTGCCTTGCTAAAGGGCACTTGAGTAAACTTTGAAGAGTTCTTGGGACATTTTCCGCTTCGCCTTCACTCTCACACCTCTTCTTCAATCCTTCCCTCAACCGGTTCTTCTATTCCTCTAACCATCCTCTCTTTCGCCTTTACATTTAGCTCTCCCTCTGCTTTTCTGTCTGTCTGTCACACATCAGGAGTGAGTCAGAGCGAGGCTTCTGAATATGTCAGAGTGCCGTCTGGTCACTTTGAGGTTTCATCTGTGAAGGTTTTCCTCCCGTCTCCTTCCTCCTCTCCCACCTTCCCCTTCCATTGTAAACAGCTGATTACACCTTTGAGTTATTCCATCAGGTCTTTTTCTAGCCTAATGATTCTTGTCATGGCGCAGAGCTGAAAATTGAGGCACTCACAGATCCCCAGCGTAACAGAGCCTTTATCTTTCAACTTTCAAATCCCAGAAGCTCCTTAAGTGCTCTCTTTGGAGATTCAGCACCCAAAGCTGAATCTCTCGGTCAATTTACCAGGCAGCCAAGTCATCATTATTTTGTGCGTACTACCATGATCTTACTATCATTAAAATTTGTCCCTTAAGTAACCGTCGGGCTGAGAAGAAGGACAATATACACGGTGTTTGCAGGTACTCAGCCTCACCGTATTATTTATTAACATGTTTTCACACGCTTATTTTCTTTCCTCTCTTCATTTTGGAATAATATGATGATTCAAAAGGAACGACTGCTCAGTAAGCACACGTAAAATATTCAAACGGTGCCCTATTTACAAAGGCTGGAGAGTTTCTCTCCCACCGCCTTCACATGTTTGTTATGTGATATAAAAAGAGACACAGCCGCAACTCCAGAGACCTCATCCACAGATATTATGCGCCAAGCAGAATCTTTTTATAGCAACTGTAAACACATTAGCTGACTGCATTAAAATCCACTAAAAATTTTAGGCAGTTGTCAAGTTTTGCACAGAGGCTATGCCACGTCTCCATTTACAAAAGGTGAAGGCACTGCTTGTGTTTTGGCTGAGGGATTAGATGTTTGGAGAGTACAGTAGAGGAGAGCTCGTGTGTACTTATGCAAAATCCGATGTGCTCCCACACCTGTGTGCAGAGGAGCGCATCGGCGTGCGTGTGTGTGTGTGTGTGCTTTCGGCCAAGCTGCCAGACGGCTGCTATCTTCGTGAGTCAGACGGGCAAGGGAAGCTGGCGAGGCACGCCGATCGTTTGAAGTGCTATTCTCCCCCGAAACTTCGATCCGCCCCAAGGAAATTTGTCATGTTGTTCCACCTTTCTGATTCCTGTTCGGTGCGGCCGAGGGTATTTGTTCCTATTTGCTGTCGACATCTCTATACACACACACACACACACACGCGCGCACACTTGTGTGTAGCAGACCGGTAAAGGTAACTAAGAAATTTGTTTGGCCTTGCTGTGAAATCCTTTTCTCGCCTCTCTCTCTCCCTGGTTTGGGACAGAAAGTGGGCCAAGCGGTTGTTCTAGCCCAATTCTTGACAGGACCTACTTCATCATGTATCCACCCACCCCTTGGCTACACACTGGTTTGCTCTGCCTATCATTGATTCTTTGTTCAAAATTTGCCAGATTCCCATTCCCCTACTTACCTTTTTATCTCTCTGTGCACTTCTTGATCATCTCTACCCATCCTCCCTCCTGGTTTCCCTCCCCCTCTATCTAACGATATCTACCCAAGGCTTACACGATATGCCGTTGGAAGCTCTTGTCAGTCCATGTGAATTGAATACCTTTTCCTCCATTGGTTAATTAAAGCCACTCTATCTCACATTATTAACATGACTCCTCTGAGATCCATCAAATCCCCTGGCCAGTAAGTAACAATATGGCCGGAGGAGGACGATAGAATAAGAGTGATAGAGAGACATAGGTGGAAATGGAGGGAGAGAGGAAGGAGGAGAGAGAGAGCATATTGTGTAGAGACAGGGAGCCTCAAGAGTGATTCAGCCATTGTTACTCATCCCCTCCTTTTTGCAAGAGGGCTCATGTCATGAGTATTTTAAGTGCTCTCCATTCCGTTGTTCTCCTTTAATCCTGTTAGATAACTCTCTTCCTCCCTCCTCCTTCTGCGCCTTTCTTTCTATTTCTCTTCTCTCCTCCTCCGCTCCCCGCTGCCCACTCAGCAAACGGCGAGTCTTATGCTCTCTGCCACAAAAGAGGCTAGAGTGTGCCTAAACAAGGTAGAAAAAGGAAAAGGGAGAGGAAGTGAGAGGGAGAGGGAGAGCGCGGGAGAGAGAAGATGACAAAGATGTGGCGGTACCGGTAGGCGTTGGAGAAATCTGCTGGCCGGCGCGGGCTCATTTGTTATGAGGAGGGATGAGTGTGGACGAGAGCCAAGACAGTGGCGAGTGAGTTGTGAAGTGGAGCCTGCACACAGCTTGTAGTTAAAAAGGAAACGGGATGGAGTTTGGGGCTGATTGGAAATGCATGTGAATCAGGGGGTATTGTAAAAATTCAAATCTGAATAGCTGCCAAACAGCCACATTTAAATGCGTGTCAATACTTTGGACAGCTGACAGAATATAGAGCAAAATACAAACACACTCATGGCTCATGCGCACACACAACTTGGAGAAAGAAGAGTGTTCTGACATTAAAGTGCGTTTTGTAACATCAAGATAGAGCCTCCCTTTCCCATTCCACGCTCTTCATAATGGAAGAGGTTGAATCAGACTGGATTCGCACTTGTGTGCCAAACGACACGTGATGCAACGTTTCAAACCCGCCTTGTAACCACAACGTGAAACCGGCAGCACTCCATCAACCTCACCGGAGCCGCTTCGACTTCACAAGAAATACATTTCCCACAAGCCTCCATTACCAGCCCATCATTTACATGAGGACATTTACAAATGAGGGAGTTGTAAGAGCAGGAGCCTGGCACTGTAGTTCATTTGCCAAGACGAGGTAGCCACTTAGCGCAGGTGAGGTGGGGCAGCCACAATCCTGCAGCTCCTTACAAGAAGAAAAAAAATAAAAATGGGTCAGAAAAGCAGAGAGAGAGTTCACCAGACCAATAGCACAGACTAGTGGTGAAGGGTTGGAATTGCGTGAAAGAAGTGGAGGCAAATCTTAGATCTGTGCGGTGGATTTCAGAGTCTGTTTAAGGACTATTCAGTCAAATGCAACAACCTTGATTTCAGCTATCACTGGAAGTAGGTAATTCCCTTTGATGCGGTCAGTGCCATCATTACCACTTATTTGAACAAGCCTAACTCTTTCATTCATACACCTGATTTACTTACAAATTCCACTCTCCCTCTCACAGCCAGAGAAATTAATTCAACACAAAGAGGAGGTAGGTGGGGCAGGCACTTGTGCCGGTAAGAATTTGCATGACCCAAAAATGCCCTGCCTCTCCTCCGACTCCATAAATCAAAGGGACAGAGAGAATCCCCTGGCGCTCCCATTCTTTGTCCTCAAAGGTGATAAATTGATCCCTGCTTGGCTAATAAGCAGAGGCACAGGGCGGCCCAAACCTCCCAAAGATTTATGCGGCGGCGAGCGGATTTATAGAGGAGGAAATGTGAGCGATCTGGAGAACAAAATCTATTTACTTCATTCCTTCTCCCTGTACTCATGAGATTTGAGATGGGAAGTCCTTAGGGAAACCTGAGGGTATGAGCATCGGAGAAGTAATGTATCAGGACAATAGAAATAGAGTTTCTGTCATGGAGGCGATGAATGCGATGGAATTACCTGGTTTTGATTGATGAACATGTGTTTCCAATTACAAAGATTCTCAATCCATGTGAACCCGCCCCATGCCTTTGGATGAGTCGCAACTCGATTCAACTTTCAGTAGATATCTTTCCCCAGATCTGATTGCTGAAAATCAAAATAACGGACACTTAAGCGTTCTTGTGTTTGTCAGCAGTCTCACCAAGTGAAGGGAGGCGCGAATGTGGAAGGCAATCCGACGACATTCAGCCTTTGCCAGGCATAAGAGAAACCTTTTAAGGTAACTCAACCAGTCATCTTAATGACGTGAGGTGATACAGTGACAGGAAAAGCGGTCTTTTAAGAAGATGATCAATGCTATCATCTTCTCCAAAGCTGACTGGAAAAAGGGGACAGAATACAGTGGCATAGAGTTTCCTGACTGTGCCAAAGGCAGATGGAGCTACCCTCCTTTCCTTTCTCTTCATCTAATTCCCCCTCTTTAGCCTTAATGTGTTTTCCCTCTCCCTGTCCTTCCTCGCTGCATCTTCCTGTTTCGTACTCCGTTTCATCACCTCATCCGATATCTCACCCTCTACCCTTTCTGCCTCTTTATCCTTCATCGCCCGACCCCTTCCACCTATTAAACAAACCGTACGTCCTCTCGCTTTCCGTCTACCGCGCGCTCTCCCTCACTCCTCTCTCTGCACTGACAGCATGCTTATCCTGTTGTGTTGATGAGATATTTAAACGATTAACATTATGCATGCTGAGCAGATTATGATAGCCTTTAGGGAGGAGCAGTTTCAGCATGATGGAAAGTTTTCAGCATGATAGAAAACTCTGCTGATAAGAGGGCTTTGACTGCAGACAGGGGAGAGGTAGCAGAGAAAGATGAAGTCTGTGCTAACCTATTTTTCACCGCCGCGGCAGCCGCCTTTCACATTCCTCAATCCGAGAGAAAGATGGACAGGAAAGTTCAGTTTGATTCAGAACTTTCAATCGCACATTTCTGTGGAGAGGACAAAACTTTACCGAGGATAAAAAATGTGGTTATTTATAAAAGGATTAGCAATTACATTAAGGAGAGCAGGGCCGCCAACTGCTAGCTTTATAAATAAAGCACCAACACATGCCCATCTTTCACACCAACTATAAACTACTCATAAAAAGTGAAAGTTGCTGCTTCATGAAGTGGTTTTTAGAATTTGTTTCTCTGAGTTTGGATGGCATCATTTCTCACTGAGACAGCTCACATGGCATTCGTGATATCCCGTCAACATCAGCCTGACTAAACTTATGCTAATGTGTCTAAAATATCAAACCCCCTCCCAACCAAAGCGTATCTTTTTCTGGGTTGCATGACGCCAATTCTGCGCAGACACATGATGTACCATATAACTAATTCCATCTACGTCTGACAGTGACGCTACCTTGTGCCACTGAGGCAGCTGTTGGTACAGAGAGAGAGGGGGGGGGAAGCGAAAGGCAGATCACTTCCCAAATGCTCATTTTTAGCTGGCTTGTTTGGGCACAGCGCACCAGAGCTGACGAGCTGAGCACAGAGTTTTTGACACAATGGTGTCAAACTCGGGACTGTGATGTTCCGCTCACACAAGTGAATAGCACCGCACCTGCTGGCAACATGCAGACACAGACACAAACAGACTGTTATCAAATCCGCGTGGCAATTAGTGTGTTTGGGAGTGCGGCGAATCCTAATGACACATTTGCCTTACATTGTTTCATTAAAGAGACGCTCAGGGAGATGGCATATGGAACCTATTGGAACTGCTGACACAATGTGGAAATAGAAGTGCTGTCGAGTTATCAGTGTTGGAATGGTACAGTAGTGTTGTTTAATTCTGATAAATGATTTGACTTATTATTATTGTTACTTTCAACTAGAGCTCCGTTGTAATTCTTGAAACAAGTGGGAGGGTAAAGGCACAACAGAAGATGATCCATACTTAGCTACTGCGTAATGTAAGAGCGGCTGTCTTGAGAGTTTTGTTTCTCCTTCTCGTTCGTGTTCTGAGAAATTATTTAACAGATGGGAGCCTCACTGTTTTCAGTGCCATGCTGTGTTAGTTCTGAAGTGAAATGAAGTCTATTTCTCCTTTTAAATGTTTCAAACTGCGTCACTGAAGTAAAGCTCACCGATATTCAAACTTAAGTCAAGTAGCAATTAAAGTCAATGGAACTATTGGAGCTCCAGCTGCACTAATCGATATTTTTCTCTTAACAAAAGGATCTAATGACTGCAGTGTATGTTTACTATGAGAGATGTCCCTTGTAGAGATGAACCCACAGCCAATTAGGCCCTAGTTTCAGCATCTTCAGCTTATTGTTATTATTGTTACTGCCAGCAGGCTGCTGTTTTCAGGGAAAAAAAAGCATGGCTAGACCCGCTGGACACCACTTGCCCGGCACCAAACTGCAGACAGTAAAAGTTAGCTGCTGATGAAGTCTAAGACTGTGAAAATAATTAGAAACGCTACAAAAAAAGTTGCATCAGTGACAATCTCATTTAACAAATCCCCAGAACCCAGGGCAGCCAGCCCCACATGCTAGCTCTTACATAAGACATGTAGTGTTTCCCACCTATTTTAATACGTTTTCCACGCCAAGGTGATGGCCGTGTTGGTGTTGCTGATGTAAATAGTGGAAGATGAGAGATGTAGTTCATTGAGTAGTTGATGTAAAACTAAATTCTACTCGACTGTCTTTATGACAAACTGCAACTTGAAACGGAGGGACTTCACCTAATGAAAACTTTCATTGAGTCTTTCATTTTGTCATAAAGTATATTGGATTTGGTGTGTGCTATCGTGGTAGCCATAATGTGATTGACGTTCAAGTTAGGTACTCTTGTGTCACGGTAAAAGTATTTTAAGTACAGTAAGAAGTACTGAAGTGCTATCCTGACTCCAAAGATTAGTTTTCAGTATTCAGTACCGGGCTCTCTTTGTATCTGGTCGATATATTAGTTGACATTTCTAAAGTATCAAACTGCCACTTTTTGTCACAGGCTTGAAGCTAGTTTCACAGTGGTTTTTGCAATAAACTTTGAACTAACCCTCTATACCACAGTCCATTTCCTGTGCTATTTATACAAGCCCAGTGGTGCCATAATTCCTCTGCTTTGTCAGCAGCAAAGTGTGCTGTAAATTACAAGGCATTTATGACTGGGTGTGATCTTCCCAGCATTCAATCAGAGCACTAAAAACATAAACAAATAAGAATTAGATTTTTTGTAACTGCTCCCACTTGTCTGGCGTTTTAGAAGTCGTGTATGGATAAGTAATATCTTCACCTCCACCTCAACATTCTGGTGGTTTTATGAGTCGGGCTGGTGTCTCTGTTGGTTACTGTTCAGGGGAAGGTCATAAACGGGCGATTTATGTGTGAAGTGCAGCCAGGAATGCTGATGCTACTGTCAGAGAGCAGAGCTACTGTCTGCTTTGACTCACATTTAATGGAAACTGTAAAGTCCACAACTGCATGTCCTAACTCGTGCACTTTACAGTATGTGCTCACACGGAGCGGGCGTTAGCATAACTAGCAGACAGGAGATATATGGAGCAGTATAATAAGATAGATGGATTAAAACTTTGCTTCTTGTGACACTTAAAGCTGGTTTCACACTTTCAGCAACTTACATCACATTTCAAGTCTAATTTGAGGTCCAAGTGCAGCAACTGTGCTGCCAGTGCTAAAGTTAATAACGAAATGAGAACACTTCATTTGCTCTCAATCTTCCAGTGGAGTCTGCACTTCTAGAAAAGATTAGAGGTATGCAGCAGGGTACACATACTAAATATGAACTAGTTGCTTGTTAGCATCCATATTATTAGCATATTGGCTCTTTATTAGTAACTATAAAGCACTTATTAGTGCCTTACTCTGCAAGACTGCAGGACATTTAGGGATAACTCCAGCGCCCAGTGGTTGTATAATATGATCATGCAAAATAAATCATTAATAAATCCTTTTCATTGACTAATAAAGGCCAATATGCGACTAATATGCATGCAATTAAGCATCTAGTTAATAGTTAATGTGTGTTCCCTAATGTTACCATGTTATTCCGTATAAACACATGACTTGCAACGCTATCTGACATCATTGTTCACAAACACAACACCAGCTAACATGGTGCTACATCGATTACTGCACCACCTACTTCTTTCACAGCAGCTATCTGGACTTTAAAGCCACCATTGTTAAAATATGGGCATTTTAATTGCTATCGACAGGGTCCATTAGCATAGCTTCTTGGGTGGCCATGGCCATGTTTCTCTAAATCATTAAGCTAATTATACAAGCTAATTTATCAGTATGCTCGGAATGGGCTGCGTGAGCAGGCGCTGCTCTTTGTTGGCTTGCATAATGAAAGGAGTCCATTTTTAGAAGGGGGGTGGGGGGCTGGGGGTGTTTGAAGGAGGGGAGGGAGGAAGAAACTTTGATCTCGAAAGTAAACATATGATTTTTGCATATCAAGTGCTTCGGCAAAGTGGGGGGAAAAAAAATGTGAAGTAGGATTATAGATGCAAAAAGTCAAGCTAGATTCACATTTTGTAGCGCTTTGAAGATGTTGCATGGGGACAGCAGATAGGAGAGGTAGTGTCTGCCACGGTGTCCGACAGCCAATTATCACTGTCATTGTCATGCAAGACAAACAGGCTGCCAATCATTTGTGCCGCTGTGACGTTTGAGGAGAGTCAAACAATTTCAAGCTGTTGGTTGTTGAGACTGGCTCGGTCTTGGAAATGTAAAAGGTAAACATGGGAGCCGGTTAATATTGATGTGTGTGTTTATCAAAGCCTGCCTGTGTGTTGTCAAGAGTGAGGGAGACCTCTGTGCTCCTCGGACATCATTTAAGGTCCCTTGCCACCCTATTATTTTCCAGTCATCAATCTGAAGCCGGCGGTTGACAAAATCAATTAAGGCTCCATATTATGTGTGCCGTATGGTTATCAGTGGGCGTGTATGTGCATCTGCCTGCATGTGTGTGTACGTCAGGCGCATATTCATGGTTTCTTGCACACAACTAAGGGTGTATGAGAGCGAGTCACTGTCAGAAATTATTACTTACAAGCAGCCACAACCAAACATCCTGCTATCCTGTCTTCAGTATGTGGTGGAGACACTGTCAGCGTTCAGGCAGCAGTCTATTTTTAGCGGCTCTCATTATGCACAACAGAAAATCACCTCCTCAAAGTACATGGAGCATGTTTACAAAACCTAATGGGACTATGCTGATAAAGCAGCAATGCATAGTGTGCGCTGCCTTATGCTCGCTCCACATATCTAAATATTTGATTATGTACGCAAACTGAGCATTGATCAACGGTACACTGATCTAAGTGTTTTGTTGTGAATGGACAATGAAAGCATGACACATCCTGATCTTTCTTTCTTTTTCCCTCCAGGGAGATTCTGAGGAGTTCACTTCTTTCATCACTCTGGTCCGAGGCAGCAATCGCAATAGATTTATTCCAAACGGGTAAGATCCACCTTCCTCGAGATTGTGTTATTTAATAAAACACTCCATCTATGACAATCACTGACCAAGATCCTGTTTTCAATGTTCAAATGTCAACAATTTAATTAAGTCAACCCACTGAAATTAAATCACAGGTCAAACAAGTAAATGTTGTTAGTATAGATGAATGGAAGGGAACAATACATGTCTTCACGTGATCTATTGTTCAGTCAGGGTAAACGGGTTTCTTCACTGCCTGACTTTTATTATCTGATATGAAATAATACCCCAGCTTGGCAAACAAGTTAAGTTTGATTTCCTATTTTTAAACCAGGCTTGATGTTCGACAAAATGTAGAGCAGAGAAATCCCTTTTCACTCTTCCAGAATAATACAGTGGATTGTCCTGTCGTAATCACATTTTTCTCATGGACATCCACAGATCAGTAGCATTGAGTGTAGTTTGGCTGCTGTTCTGGACTGACTCTTAATTGTTTGAAATGTACATGCAGTATTGCTCCGTATAGCATATTGACACACATAAAGCATGCTAATGGTGCCCTCTGGAGTACAGGGATCTCCACTGCTGCTGCTGCTGCCGCCACTCTGCTGATCTGTTTTCACATTAAGACTATGTAGACGATGACGCACCCGTTCACACTTCTCACAGCGTTTTGACGCAGGACTGACAGGTGCTTTTAGCACATTTTGGAAGCGTTAATACACACAGACACACAGGGGCTACCACAAGAGGCTTCCTGAGACAGGCCAGCAATGAAATGCTCGCAGTAAGTGATCCAAATATGAACACTCCAGAATGATCTATTAAAATTATATAGTCACGAGAATTTAATGACATACTTTGCGTTATTCTATATCATCACGTTTAAGGTAGTATTACACACTGCACTACAAAAGCTCAACCAAAAATACGACAATACATCAAACCAATTCAAATTAAATGAATTACCTCAAGGAATAACTTGTCGTTATCATCATCATCATAATAATGCCCTTGTTAAGATAATTAAAAGTACAGGTCATGTCCTTTGGAACCAGCATGAGTTACCCTCTGTCACAGTGCTGTTTTTCAGATCAATGACGAGTGCTGTGGTTTCCCCCAAAGGACTTGCGGGTGCAGCTGTAATTGGAGCGCTTGTGTTGCTGCGAGTTACTGTTCCCTGGGCAGAGGCCAGCATACACGCGAACAGAACATTCCCTTACACGTCCATAGGATTTCCAATGAACTTATCAAATGCACCTGCAAGGAGAAGTTTTTACCTGCGTGCTATTTTGAGCTCAAATTATGGCAGGGCTGCTCTAACCCACTGTCTAGTTACTGGGACACAGCGCCGGGATTGATTTCTTATTCTTGCCAGCAGCCTCCAGTACATTCCCAAGTGTCTTAAACGGGTGTGTGTAAACGCTTTGGGGCAATGATGCTTCTCACTCAGAGAGCATTTCACACATATGATGCCCTCTGTCCCTCTCGGCAATTACTGTGAAAATGTGCGAGAATTTGTCGGCGGCTCAGGTGGCAAAGTGATTCAAATTAAAGATGACAGCGACAAATGTAGCTTCAGTGGGAAGGCAAGACAAAAACAGTTAAGCACAGACAAGTGAGTTAGACTAACTTTGCGCTTGAAGTATTGTAAATGACAGCGGCAAAATTGTCGCCATTGCGAGGCCGGTTGGAGGCCATTTGAATGTCCTGTTCAAGAACCATTAAGGCATTAAATTTAAATTGAATCTGCTGTTTCTGCTCAGATGGAGGGCTTTAAAAACACTTGTTAAATCATGTTGTAGTGCAGGTGCCCTACACCTGTCAGATGGTGTTATATAAAGCAGAATTCACAGCAGTGGCAGGTGACCTGGTTAAAAATAGAAGCAGGCAAAAAACTTTGCAAAGTCCACTTCCTAAAAGTGCTTACAATACCTGTTGCCATTAGTATGTGTGGCATGACCTAACTGACTACTGGTCCATCCTGCTACCTGGAAGGGTCAGTGCAGCTGATATGATTGTGTTTTCATACTTCTTCAATTTGATATATTGTGTTATGCCGAGCAAAATGTGTGCGTGAGTTTGTGTGTCTAAGCATGTGTTGTGGGCCAGCCCCGGCCGCAATGATTTATTATACCGCTTGAAGGGACTTGTACTTTCATGAGGTCACATGAGCAACATGGCAGTCAGGCGTAGCACGCTGTTCTCTTCGGCCCTGCTGGCGATGGGGAGGCATGCCAAAACATCTAAAACAGATTCCAGTTTGCACATATTAAGGCACACATCTAAGTATATGTTCATTGTGCACGCACGCACTCACACACGGACACACACAATAAAATCAAATACTGTAATCCAAGCTTAATACTGCTTTATAACCTGCACAGGAGGAAAACGTTATGCAAATGCACATTAGCTATTCCAAAGACACGTCGGATTTAGGCCCATCTTGAATGTGTCTTTCGAGAGGTTAATTCTATGCAAATACAGCCTCATGAGGTTGAAAAAGGATAGCCTTCTAATAACACCAAGTGTGTGCCACAGAGATGCAAAGTGGAGTCTTTTAGATTGACTTCGGATGATTATTCCTAGCAAGGATTTCAAATGTAGAACCAATTATTACTGCAAACGAGTCTACACGATCTTAAGTAGTTCATTTCCATTTTCATACTAACAGTGAATTTTAGGGCTGCACAATTAATCAAAATACTATCAAAATCCGATATTGCCACGTGCAATATCCATAATGTTTGACAAAACAGCATTATAATGAAGTACTGTAGTGCTGCAGACTAGCCCTGGCCTACAAATCTTGTTTTCCAGATGTAAACAAAAACCATGTTTGTTTGGTAAAGACCCCAAAATATGTCATATCATCATGATTTTAATAGTGTTTTTTTCCTTTCTTTTTTCACAATCTGTCAAAATAGTCGCAGTGTTATTTTTTTTTACCATATTATGCAGTTAATTCACAAAGCTAAAGTAGGTATACTCTGCCTGTCACCGACACATCTTTGGAACTCAAGTCAAAATTGCCAATTGACAGTAGAATGAAACCAGAGTGTGGCTGAAGTGCGCTCAGTTTTCTGAGTTACAGCTTTGGTCTCCTTATACTCACTCTCAAGTGGCTTTTGTCAAATTGTGTGAAGTATCAAAAGAGTGGGTTAAAAAAAGATGGCAAGCCAGTTCCTTGACAGACAGTGCACTACAATGAAAAAAGAAAAAAAAGACAAAATGAACACATCAAATCTGACATAATTGTTTGTGCTTTCTCCCATAAGTATCCCTTTTGCCAGCTCTCTGCAACGGAAAAATAAATACGTGCATTGTTGAAAAGCGTCACTGAAAAACATGCCAATATTAGAAAATACATTTCATCCAGTGATTTCTTTGGCTTTCAAATGACGGACTAAGCCTCTCAGGCAAGCAGTGTGTTGATGCTTGTTGATTTTGGGGCTGGTATTGACAGAACAATAGAAACTCATTTGGCTATGTATTAGTCTTTTCAGCTTGTATTCTATATTTTTGTGTCAGATTTACTGTTCAGCTGTTTGAGATGAAAAGCTTATCCCGCTGACTTTTTCTCATCTCCTAGGTGGGGGCAAAGGGGGCATTCATTTCAGTGGTGTGTCGGCGAGGTAATACGACAGCATCGGGCAGCATGGTGGCACCTGCATGAACCCAAGAGAGGAGCCTCATTTCTTGGTGAGTTGTTCTTTCGACTTCGACAAACCTCACAGTCCACCAGCTGTTTCCTTCAGACAAGGTTTCCCATATTAGACGACAATAAATCTGTGGTAGCTCATTCAGTAATGACTTTATCTCATTAATTCTGGAAAGAAAGAGCTTAATTGCAAAATAAGAGGCAGCATATTTCCTCTCACTTAAAGCTTTTAATATGAGAAAAGCAGCTTTCAGAATAAACTGGAACAGCATTTTCACTAGAACAACCACAGAACATTATGGGAGAGCCTTTTTTCAACCGAAGCATAGTCTTTGTTTTGCCGACAATGGAGATGTAGCTTTTGAATTTGAGAATGACATAATACGTGACAATGATTTTAGTTTTGTGGATGGCACAAGCATATTTAATTTAAATACAAAGATTGTCTCATATTACCAGTTTTTTCCATGCACCCAGCTCAGACAAATATAAACAAGAATCAATATTAAAAATGATCCTGTCAGTCCCTCTCAACTACATATCAGATCTAACAATTTTGACAAACTATTCACTTAATCAAGTTTAATTAATTTTTCAACAATTACCAACTACTCACAATAAACAATTACTCACCTTTGGACCTGAAAATATATCAAATAATAGCAATGTTTTGAATCACTCACATGCTGATCTACTAGACTTTAAGCCCACATTACTCTTAGATGGGGCCAACCTGAACCAACCAGTTACATTTATTGTTTGGCGGCAGCCTCTGGTGCAGGTAGGGATTATGAGGGGAACAAAGAAGTTAGTCAGGTGACGTATTAAAGCGAAAAGGAGGAGGATTTTGCTCGTGTTTGGGACGAATAACCACAACACTTTCACTCGGGACACTGCCGTATGTGCCACCTGCAAAACCAAAAGTCATCCGTCACCCTCTTTTAACTTATGTAACGTACTTCAACAACGTCATGTACGTAACATATCTTTCAGTTAGCTTACTTATTTCAACCCAAACCAAGATCTTTTGCCAAACCTAACCAAGTAGTTTTTGTTGCATAAACCTAACCAAACTGTGACCATTTCATCTTGTTAATCAAATGACTTCAAATGTCCGGTCTGGTACTTTTCAAGGGTCATATGTTGTAGTTTTCGTGTTGCAACAGTCACAAAAGTCATTTGGGAAGTCTTTTACCATCAACCTATTTAGTCATTTAGGTATGAGAACATGTTGGATGGGAGTAACTCACAATGTAACTGATTAACTCCTCCCGTAAGTTTTAATATGGGTGAAAACTCTACAGCTCAAACCACGTTTGTCTTTGTCTACAATAAGTTTGGAAATAAGACGTGTTGCGTGCAAGGCATATAATTCCTGTTGTATTTAAAAGGTTCTTGGACTACTGGACAGTTATTGGACACTAAATATGGTGCAGAATTGGAGCAAAATATGATGAAAATATCACTTTTTAAAACTGATGACAGGAAAGCACAAAGTTCTGTCAACACTCATAAGCGCAGGAATATTCGGGGGAGGCCCAACAGAAAAGCCCCGTTGACTACCACATTTAATTAACACTGTCCTTAATAATCATTTGAAAAATGACGCCCACTCAATTTTTATCACTTTTAAAACATTTTGCAAAAAAGGAATGAAAGATTGAATTCTTCACCTCTCATCTCTTAGGAGACTTTTAGCACATATTAAAAACTCAAAGTTATATTAACCAAGGTTTCAGTGCTTTATAATTACCTTACATCATCTGTTCCTATCAGTGTAGCCTCATCAAATGCCTTGCATCTTAAAGAGCACCATCATTAGCGAGAATGTTTTGGATCAAAACAACTTTTTTCTTTTCTTCTCGTCTACATCAACACTCTTCCTCTTTGAAAAAAAAGATTTTTTAAATGGCATCTGAAGGATTTAAATTTTATGTGAAGCCTCTTTGAGGAGGGAGAAAATACATTTGTAATGAGACAACAACAGCAAAGAAGACGGGGGGTTAAAAAAGGAAACGGAAACAAGGACGAAGAAAGGGGTAATCAAGAACAAACCAGACAAACAAGAGACATGAACTCAGAGTTCAGACTGAATTGGATGAAGTACTGCGGTAAGGAGAAGGAATAACAGCACTCACAATGGGACAAACACAGTGTGGCCTAATGTCCATCTTTACGGATATTACATTATTCACTGAAGCTACCCTTAATTGAAAAAAAATCTTGTCAGCATTATTGAAATCATACAATACCATCTCTGTTATTTACTTTTACTGTCAGATCAATACATTAGATAGTTGAAAATGTAGACATGGGATTAGATTAGGGTTTCAAAAACATTATAAAATCTATACAGCGTAAAAATAGGCATCGGAGCTGCAGCCACATACATCATTCTGAGCAGACAGAATGTGATCATGACGCAAATTCATAGGATTGTTTCCCAGATTTAACTACGGTCTGAAATGCTAAAACCTGTTCTCAGAAGTGAAAATCCGCGCCAAGGGGCTGTGCGATGATGTAGCTGAGAAAATACATTCAGCCGGGTATAAATATTGCACGGTGAGTACATGGAAGGCTTTTTGGCCAATGAATTATTACAAAGTCCGACGGGCTTTATGCCAGCCTCGGAGTATATCTCTCTGAGCCTCACCCTGCAGTAAGCTGTGGCTGGGGAATTGCGGTTGTAGGCACGCCACAAATAACGACCAACGATACCAGGAATCCATCACACTCATCCCACATGTTGGGTGCTTACACTTGAGTGCGCTCAACAACAGCCGGTTAGCAAAAAACACACACGCGTGGCACAGAATCGCCTGTGAGGCATGAGTCAGGGCAAGAAAGCCTTACAACCCTGTGTACAACAGTATATACAGTGTAGAAAAGACTGCAGTATATTATAGATTATTTTCCTCACATGTCCTCCATGAATACTTTGTAGAAGTGCTGTCAGGAGGCAGGACTGAGAAGGAAAATGTTTACCCAAATATTCACCTCCAGGATGCTTTGATAGATGGTTCATCCCCCAGCAGAGTAAACCGTGCCAACTCCTCGCGCTCACTCTTAGAAGAGCAAATCTGGATGAATGATGATGAGCCTATTCGCTCAACGTCAGGAGAACAAGGTTGTGAAATTAGTCTATCTTCTGCTTTTTTTTCTCCCCCTGCTAAATCACTTTTCATTTGCGCGAGATAATCATGTAAGTCAGCCAAGCATGAAGTAAAAAGGGTTATACATCTGATTGTGGCAATACAACGAGAGTATAAAGAAGATCAAAATAAGCATCTAAATGGGAAAAGGACTTTCGCTCGGCGCGCCGCATTGTCGAACCAAAGGAATGTCGGGCAGGTTGTGTCTTTTGGTGATTAGCAAAAAAGAAAAAAAGCATAATCCCCAGAGTGCTGACATATTTCTTTTGAAAACCGCCTGTCTGAAAAAGACAGATATGCTCTGGAAAATGGATCAAATCTGTTTTATGTCAGATAGCAGCAAGGGTGTTCCCAGGGTGAATCTTTACTAAGCCACAAACAGGCAGGATTAGAGTTTGAAGTACTGGCCATAGGACAATATTAACTGATGAGTGACAACTTATGATAACCTCCAAATTACTGACTTAAATGCATACTACTGCTCCCTGTGTGTGTGAATCTGCAGCGTTGTTCAGAGGCACAAATGTATAACCTTCCCTAATTTGTCCTAATAAAAGTGCTAATTCTTTAACACTACTTTGCTATTGTGATTATGAGGAAACAAGCGTGGAAAATTAATTTTATTTCCTCGGCAAAGGAGGAATAATTTTGCAGCAGCAGAGCCGAGCCACCGTGTGTGTTTAATGAAATGCGCGGATTTATCTCAAGGCAATATGGATGAGGTATTTAAGTCTGGTGCATATTTCATGACCGTTAACTGCACACCGGCTGCTCATTAGTCATGTGACAGGTAAGGGTTCTGCATGGGGCCTTTTGAAATGCACTAAAAGATCTCACTCTCCAGCACAAGGCATTGAGAGAAAAATCAACACGTACTGTAGCACGTTCCTTATAGACACGGTCATTTAAATCATCCCTCGTTCCATATCATAGTGCAAACATTTATGGTTAATGTCCACATTGCAAAAGCAACTGTTATGATCCATTCAATTAAAAGCTCTGCATAATTAATCCGATTACAATCCCCAAAAGGAATGAGAGAGAAATGTTAATACACATCCTCTTTAGTATTAAACTTTTAGGGAAATGCTCCTTAAGTAGTTAAATCTATCGATGAATATCCTGGCTTCAAGCTGAAGCATAAAATGTTTAAATTTGTTGTTTTCAGTCAAATAGTGGTGTTTATCCGGTGTCATGCAACCACAAGATGGTGCTGTGCATTACCAATTGCCCTGCAAGAGTCAACTGCTGTAAGGGAGTCTGAGGCGATCTACCTCCCGTCATTAAAGCGATTGGTTTCCATTCATTCTGATTTGCTATAGGCTCGTTGATTGACGAGAGCAGTTTTTATCAATGACTTTATTTCTGTTCTTTTCTTTCTTTTTCAAAAACCCGTACAAGTTGCAGTGATTTACCTCGACGTCATCTTAGAGCAAATATACACCTCTTTTAGTTCTGAAAATTCAATTTCTTAATTGTTTATTCAAATAATGAATTTTAATTATTTTTGTACTTTCTCAGGCAAACCAAAATATAGTAATCCTCGTTTTTAGCTGTGAAGGAATCCTTCAGAGAGAGAGCCTGGCTTCATAACAATAAACTAAGAAAGGAGAAATGTAAACCAAACATTGTGATTAAATTTACTTTTTACAGAATAGCCTTCTGTCTGTGAAGCTTTAGATAAACACACACACAGTTGGCATAATTACAATAAACCACACTCATTGAAGGGAAATACATGTATGCATACACTGCATGCAAACAGTCATGATGATAAAACAGTATGTATTGAAATTACAGTAAAATCCAGTAGATGGCAGTCTGTCAATACAGAATCTTTCCAGCCACTTCCTCCTCACACCCACAGCTCCTTTTGTAGGTGTGCCTGTCGTCATCAGGAGAGGTCCCTGGCTTGCAGTGTCTACGCTGCATACCCAATATGACGGGTGAGCACAAAGTGACAGCGCAAATGAACTTTTATTGCCGCTGTAATGAAGTAGACAAGCTAGTCGGACATGGAATTAAAAAAAGAAAAAAAAAGAGAGCACGTGGATTAATGACTGCATGATAAAGTCACACACACCTCTGCAGTGTTTTTCCCCTCTTCAGTCTCTCCTCTTATATCTCTCCCTCTCCATCTCTTACACTTGTACAAAGCTGAATGTCGTCACCACCCCACACACACACACACACACACACACACCCCGCATCACACACGCACACACCTCCTCGCCATCTGTCTGTGCAGCGGCCCGTGTCTCTGGCACTGGGAGCAGTTGGGAGCAAGAGAGTGAAAGAGAAAAGTGTCTCTCGGCTCTGTAGTCCCGAATCCCACTTCCTCTCTTCTTTCTCCTGCTGTGCCGTTGTCTATCAAGCGGTCTCACGACATCACGCTGTCCGCCGATGGGCCCTCCCCTACTATCCCAACGCTTACGCTGGATGCCATTTGGAGAACAATCAAATTGCTGGAACCTTATGAGCAAAAAGAGATGGAGGATATGTGCTGGGTGTTTTCAGCGGTTTCACTTGGCAGTTATGGGAACTCATTTCCGCTCAGTTCATTAACTACAGGGTACACATTTCCTCGCAAATGTTAAAGCCTACAACTCCACAAGAGGAAAAATAAACATGCTTGATTAGCTTATGTATTAGGCGTTTCAAATTAATGCCGCAGATGGCAGAACTACACTCACCGCTCCATGAGAGGCAAATACATAAAGTAGAAAGAAACCCTGTGATGAAAAACCGAATGTTGCTTTATGGATACTATTTACTCTCCTGAAGTTGTAAGAAGCTGCGTGACTTTTTGTGCTCACTTTGGTGTTATATTCACCAGCATGAGTGTATTGAACATGCAAAATAAAACACACATGAACCCAGGAATCCCAACATCTGCACACAACAGAATGACAAAAAAAAAGTCCACAGTAATAGCCCATACAGGTGATTCTCTGTCATGGAGATTGTTTTCCCACTGCACGAGATTTCCTTCTCTTCTCAGTGAATTTTCATAACCATGTGGCTTTACAAAGAGCTTTGCAGACGGCTTAAGTAATTTGAACAAAAATGCATTCCCTCTCTCTCTCAGTCTCCTCCATTTAGACAGCAAGCAAAAGTGCCTTCATACCGGTGCTATATTCAACTGGAGTGATAAGAAATGGCAGCTATCAGCAGGCGGTTTGGAAGCCGCATATAACTGTTATTGTGTGTGTGCGTATATAAAATTGATTTATGTGGCCCATCACTTAGCAGGCGCAATATGTGGATGAATATGGGCTAATATAATACTATGGAATGAGTGAGAGGGTTAAGGGAAGGGCCAGGTAGTGCCTCAAGGTAAAAAAGCGATGATCAAAATTCAAAGACGCATAATAAGACACATCAGCACTCCATGAGAGACTCTATATTTCAATATCTAAAGCAACGTGAGACTAGTCTAGTTACTGCATATACAGAAGGAATACAGAATTGTTTTATACAATCTGATTATGTCACATGGACGTTTTTAACTACATTTAAGGGTTATGTCTATTTTTTTAAATTATGTTTTAAATGTATTACAAGAATAAGGGACTGTATCAATGTTTTTGGGTAGGGTTTTTTATTATTATTTTTTTTTATGAAGGAAGGTCCTTCTGTGTGGTATTGATATTTTCCAGTTGTGGGAAGTAACTAAGTACATTTACTCATTTAAAGTACTTGTACTTAACTTGGCCAATATTATATTTTTTACTCGCTTCATTTATTTTATAACTTTAGTTACTATTTACTTTGGAGATATAATTAAATAACACAAAATATAACTAACAAATAAATCGATCATGTAACGTTCAAGATCAAGACACAATGTGCCTCTCAGAGGACATCAACGTTTTTCCAAGTCTAAGATCAAACTTTATTGATGCCAGAGGAGACATTTACAAACTACCCAGCAGATAAACTATATAAAGACATTAAAGCGATCAATCATCAATCATTTTAATGTAAAAGATTACATTATTCTGAAATGTGCCATTCTGCATAATGAGTACTTTCACTTTTGGCATTTTACCTTTACTTTGCGGCCAATTCATTTGTACTTCTACTTAAAAAAAAACTTTAATGCATGACTTTTTCTTGCAACACAGTTTTTTCCTACACAATGGTACTGCAGTTTTACTCAAGTACAAGATCTGAGTAGTTCTTTCACCTCTGATATTTTCTTTGGATCCTAAAATGAACACCCTCCTCCCAACGTGTCCAAATAACGCAAAAACGTGTTCAACTCATTTAGTCATTGACTACCTGAGACAAAATACAAATAATTTGAGACTTTTTATCCCAATTTAAAGCATAATTTTATAACAAATCCATGTCTTTTTTCATGGTGCACATTCTACTTCCAAAATTGAATTATCCATTGTCACGTTTGTGGGAAAAAAATCATTAAATGGTGATTTGAGCCACTATATTTTGAAAATTAAAAAAGGTTGTTACTGCAATGAATGAGTGAACTGGGCAAAAACTATCATGCTGAACATGAATTGTGTTATGACAAAAAATGTGGGGGGAATATAGAAAATGTATAATCAGTTGTGTACCTCCATTAAGATCCTGTGTTTCTCAAGAGCAATATGTTAATAGTAGATTATGATAGAGGCAGAGGCAGGATTGTTGTCCTCTGTGTGTGGCAACTATTTGATCCTACTATTTATTTTAATTTATTTTTAAAAAAACTTTGCAAGGGAAGGCTGAAATAGAATATAAGTATGGGTGGAGAAAAAAAAGACCCTCCCCAGCTGTCCCTCAAAATTCAAACCATCCAGCGAAAAAAGAAAAATATACATAACCCTGCCCTTTTTCTGAGACCTTTCTAAAGGGTTTTATTTGCAGTCTTGTAAACAAATCATATATCTGAAAAGCTACTTTTCTGTTACAAATATCGGTCTCTCCTCCCCATTAAATGCTATAGGGAGAGACAGGCTTGGCGGTAGCAAACAGCCTCATGTTTACCCCTTGGCGCAGAGCTGGTGCCATGTCCAGACTTGTAAATCAGGCCCATTGAGGTAGCATAATGCTGATGATTATGACAGCCAGTCGCATGGGAGTGATAGAGGGACGTTGAGTTATGGGCTTGGGGAGGATGCCCAGAACTGAAGAGTCTCGCAAATGGAGAAGCACTTTCACCAAAACACCAAGTCCCCAGATGGGGACTAATGCTGCAGTTGGCGGCTGTGCCACCCAAATGAGCGCACATTAGCTGCTCAAAAACCCACAGAATAGTGAAGTATGTTTGTTTTTTTATTTCACAGTTCTGCCGCTTCACTCTATTACTGCTAGATGATATTTAAAAAAAAAAACATCCAGACTGAATAAAAG
This sequence comes from Pagrus pagrus, assembly GCF_965226575.1. Taxonomy (NCBI): domain Eukaryota; kingdom Metazoa; phylum Chordata; class Actinopteri; order Spariformes; family Sparidae; genus Pagrus; species Pagrus pagrus. The sequence goes on along the minus strand of NC_140204.1, from coordinate 13,662,298 downwards.
AGCAAGACACAGCCAAAGTATTTCTAAAGTGCTTTGTGTTGCACTGGCATGCAATCTATCACTTATCTGGATGGCTTCAGGATGGGAAATGCATTACCATTCCCTGTATTACTATAGAATGTACTGTTTGCATTCTGTTTGATTCATTCTACTCCCCTTTGCGGATGAACGATCATTCATTCGCATTGATCGTCAGCCATGATAATATAATCAGGCGTAAAGCCTGACAAGGCTGGCCGGTCCGATAGATCAGAGCTGCTGACAGCAGAGCTATGCACAGGTCATAAACCCTCACCTTCCCTGTTTGACCCTGCATCAATTTGGCTCTTTCCAATATGAATGCAAATAACAATGCATTTTTGGGTGACATGTTTATGGTTATCTCTGTATCTCCACTCGCTCCGCCTGCTGCCCCTAAATGTGCTGATGTTACCGAGCTAATGGGATTGAAAAAGGTAACCTATTGCTCACTAGTGGTCAGCTCGCCTCCGACACCTCCCCGAAACGTAAACAAAAGCATCCGCGCGTGCCCTTGCTCACAAACACACATGCACACCTACATGTCCTCCACCCCAGTCACTTGTGTATGCATTGAGCTGATAAGTACTGCGGTTCATTTTCCCCATGGCAAAGCACAGTAAAAAACTGGGGAGTAATAATTGCTTTGGGGGGGGGGGGGGGCGAGACGAGGATGGCTAAATATGCTTGATTGCCTCCTAAGCTTCGCCGCTGTGTAATGAAATATGGCTGCTGCAGACAGGGGCTCCCGTGCGATAGCTTTCTTGTCAGTTTCTCACTTGCTTTTTTTTTTTTTTTTTTTTTTTCTACCCCTTCGCTCTTCTGTTCTGGCATTTCCGTCTTTGCTCACCCGTTGCCTTTGTTACAGAATGGAGTCCATCAAAGCATTTGTTGCCATTGAACACTTATCTTAGCTATAATGTAATAATTACAGGGGCCAAATCCAGCCTAATTGAGTATTCCTCACCACATCAAAACGGCAGGCGCCCTAATATTCCTCTGTTCTACAATTTAATTTGTGGATTCATTAGCATGAACAGGGTGTATAGAGAGAAACCAGATAACAAGGAACTTGGCAAAACACACTGTTGATGAAGTCAGCTTGAAGGGGCTAGTAACCAGGCATATCCTCACCTGGGTAATTATGCTGCTCTGTCATTTACATTTTAGGACCCTAAAACTCAAAATAAATTATTCTGCTTCCACTAATGTCCATGAAGACCTTTTAATGCAACTTCCATTTCTGCTTTCACATAAAAAAAAATCAGGGCATTCACACAGAAAATTGACTCTGAATTAACACAAATGAGAAGTTTTGGGCAGACACACTACTGTAATCGTGACATTCATAATCATTGTTGCTAATCATCTCATTTGACTGCCATAAAGCCCTACAATAACGTTTTATAAGATAATGAGTCAAATTAAAGCTCACTCAGTGTTGCTAAAAAAAAAAAAAGAAAATAAAAAAGAATGTTTATCCCCCAACTCATTTTTGTTGTAACCACCCAAAGCACATTTCTCCCTGTTGGTTAAATAAGTAGCTAATCATTTACAAGAATATTAGTCCACAGGCTTGTATGGGCACAGCAGCATCTGCTAATGCGTTTAGCAAGGAAATAGCCTGAGAAAATCTTCCCAGCGCATTAAATGTAAGACTTTTTTTTCCCCCCTCTTTTGCTTCCAGAATAACTCACAAGCCTAATTTGTTGTGCTACTTAAAGGAAAATGTAATTACACTTGTTTTCATTATAATTCACAAAGCCAATCGATAACTGTGGTTAAGTCGTTCTCTACTGCACATGCAATTTTCTGTTGCTTCAACTGAAATTTGGTTGCAAAGCAAGTATTCAGTCTGAACTGTATATTTTTTACATAATGAGGCTAAGTAAACTAAATAATTACACGAACAACATAACATCAGTTTGTTATAGCCAATACTGAACAGCAAACTTTCTCAGGGGTGTATTTTTAGTTTGATGTGATCCTTGTTGTTTGTAATAAATGCATGGAAATTCGTGGTCTTTACTCCACATAGACAGGTTGATTAAGCCATTCATTCCTCTCCTGTTTCTCTCTGTCCTTCTCATTTATGCAGTTCTCTTTCCTGAGACGTCAACCACAGGATGAGGCCTACGGCAGGTAAGACAGTGAAAGGAATAGCTGATGAGTTGAGGATAAAAATGATTTGACCTCTGCTTTGCATCATTTCCCATTTGCTGGAACTCCGCGCGGCACAGCGAGGGCGCTCGCGTGCTTTTTTTCTCTTTATCTTTTCACATTTATCAGCTAAGGGCTTCAAGCTGATCATGTGTCCAATTATCCATCTTTGTTTAAGTTGCCAGAGAATATGTCAAGTGATATCAAATCAAGCGCTAAGCTGAATCTCGACTCCATCTCAATCCCTCCCCATCTCCTGACCTGCGACGGGGCAAGAGGGGGTGGAAGCAGACTATATCTGGCAACCTAAACCTTTTTAAAGTGACTGAGAGAGTGAGGGAGACTGACTGGCACTGATGGGACCAGACTAGGACTGTGCGATGCGGTGCTGCACTGCGCCCGGGCCTCACAAGCCTGATTGATAGAGTGTGATGAGACTGTCACTGAGCAAGGAGAGCAGCGGAGAGATAGGCTAGATGGAGGGAGGGAAGAAGGCTGACCAGGGTAGAGAGATAGAGAGAAATAAATTTGAGAACATGTGAAGGATGAAGTGGGGGAATGAAGTGGCTGGATGGAATGTGTTTTCGGACACATGAAGGATGGAGAGGTGCGGGGTTTGGGGTTGGGGGGCACTGATGGAGAGGTGAGTCAGATACTGGAAGGCTGAAGGCTCCACTTATATGCAAGTTAAGTTTGACAGAGACAGATCTGGCTGACATGATATCTTGAGGAAACAGCATTAAATTGTTTAAATAAAGTGGGACGCTATTAAAGTGAAAACATTCCTGAGCAATTATGACAAATTATGGTTGCACTTTATTGAAATGGATGGTTGATCCAATTTAGAACAACATATAAAAATAAATTAAAAAAACATGTTTCACTTAATATACCTGTGGTTATCTGTTATATTGAAAAGTCGGTCAAAGTTGACCAAATGACCAAAGTCATTCAGCTCCGACTTTTTGATTGACAGAACTACATATCTGGTATGCTGTATGTTGTCCATGTGAATGTCATAAATAGTTCCCTGGCTTGTTTATCAGTCTATCAGCACCTGCTTCGGACACAATATTAGATCTCGCGGACACGCGGCTTCTTGGCAGTGAATGGACTACAGGCTGAGCTAAAGCCCTGTTCGGGGAATTCCACAGTTAGTGATTTCAGACTCAATAAAGGCACCATGTTTTACTTTTATCCTTGCCTGAGGAAAGAGGGCTGACTCACCATAACGCCAAAGTTATTATTAGTGCCTCACATGTGCGCAGAAAAGCTCTGTGTATGTCCATATGAGTGTGTGAAAGACACAGACAGAGAGAGAGAGAGAGAGAGAGAGAGAGAGAGAGAGAGAGAGAGAGAGAGAGAGAGACAGGCTGAGCTCCAGCAGCAGTGGTAAGTGCAGGCAGGAGCAGCATGAGGAGCTCTTATCTGCCGCCTGCCAAGCCCTGACCGGGGCCCTGACTCCTGCACTCCCTCCCTCCTTCTGTCCCTCTCTAGCGGGGCTTCCCAGTAGTCTGCTACAGGCAAGGCGGCCAGGTGAAATGAGCAATTCCCATTCAGGGACAGAAGCGCTGCGCAGACTCGCCCTGTGAAATGGCTGCTCACTTTGGCAGATCAATGCACTCTCTTTCCCTCGTGCGCTGCCACTGAGTGATAGCCGGGAAGAAAAAGAAGGGAAAAAACGAGCGTGGATGGAGAAAAAGGGAGAGGCGTTTTTTGTACGTGTGTTTGTTTGTGTATTTGTGTGAGCGCGCAGAGGGGGTAGGGTGTTAGCAGGGCATTTAATGATATTTGCCATGGCTGCTCTGAGTGAGTGCTGTTGGAGGAAACGCTTTGCATAAACTCAAAAGACATGCAATATTGCTGGTGCCTCTTTGGAAAGAAAAAATGGCGCTTCCAGTCCCACCGGATATGAGAATCTTCAGCTGCTGAACTGGAAATTCTGCCAATATGAATGATATTAGTGACAGTCACATTAACATGCTTAGTTGTGCCAAAATGAATTCCATATCTCTCCAGTCATATTAATAGCATGGGAACAGGTTGGACATATAGTTTCCAGGGTAGAGCAGAGATTGAATGTGCATTATCTGAGCTAATTTTCTACCAGATAATCATACGGTCTCAATAACCTGTGGATTTCTTTATTATACTGTGTGTGTACTTTGCATACCAGGCCTTTGTTCTTATGATGACACAAAATGAAATAAATCAGGATTGTGTAAAAGCTGGTGTGCCCCTGATCCCTAGTGTTATTACTGGGAAATCATATTATAGTCCATATTGCAGACACCTATAATTATTCTTAATTATAGTTAATCTCATAATAATTGTTAAATTCTAATGTTGCAGGGGTGCAAGCTTTAAAAAACATAAAATATTTGACGGTTGAATCATCTCCAGAATTCACACACTCTGACCACAGCATACACTTGCAGGGGACCCTGAATATCGTCTGGCTCCAGATGATTTCGGCAATGCATTTCGTTGATTAGTTATCGGTTACGTCATTGGTTCAAGCTAGCATGAGTGCTCAGTGATTCATGTTGAAATCTCTTATTTAAATTTCAGACTCACCCTTAAATCTACCATTTGCATGATTAACACACTTGATATTTTGCTCATCTACACAAAGACATCAGATTGCTATAGTGTAGTGCAAAGTGTTTGACTCTACTCTTCACATATCACAGTCTTCATTGCAAGTGATCTGTGTTGTAAATCCGTTTTAAGCATAATACATTTGAAATTGTGCTCAGGACTTGCAGCAGGATAGACTTGATTACTTTATCTGCCCATACTATTGACCATGTTTTAAAAACCTTGGGGGGAAAAAATGCCATATCTAAATATAAAGTGTCTCTTCATAATGTGAAAAGGCTGAAAATCAGATCAAGGGAATATGAGTTGCTATTACTGCAAAAGCATTTCAAATGTGAAAACCATTAAATTCTCAGTACCAACACAATCACAACAGTCTCTATGTGTCCTGTCTAAATAAAAATTACTTCTTTCACAAAGACTGCAAACTTCTAAAATTCTGCTTCTTTGTGAGTCGTGTCTATTTAGCAGCCGTGCTTGCAATCTAAATTGTTACGTAGCAATCTTTCCCTCTTGCTGGAAATACTCTCCGATGACTCTCATTTTCAATGCTGAGGCCTCAACAAAGGTTCTAAACACAGACCAATAAACTTTCTTCAACATGTCAGAGTGACAGAAAAAAATCTCTATTATTATATTATTATAATATATCATTATAAGTATCAAACTGAGCATCTTGACAGCAAATATTCAAAAACTTCAAACTGGTTATCTTTTCTGATTAGTTGAAAGTACCATCTGTCCCTCTGTGTTTATAGGGGAGCCACAAGGAAGTATACTGGGTCCTTCACTTTTTTTTCCGATTGCAACACAGTTCATTTTTCATTTTTATTGAATCAAATGTTGATGTTTTCAATTCTTAATTAATCTTTTACATTAGGAATCATCTTGATCTAAACTTGATGTTTATTTTTCCTCCTAAGTCAGTTTTGAAAAGAAGAGGGGTTTGATGTGTCCACAAGACAAGGTCCTTCCTCACAAGTCTTGATTCAGTTATATTCTCTACAAACTTTTTTTTTTTGTTACTAAAATCTAATTTGCTTAGGCATTTTTCGTTATGTTTTGTAGCCTATAATGTTATAGTATATAATATAGTTACTGTAAGCAAAGCAAACAGCTGTGGACCTCAGTGGAGGGCCAGATTGAATTTTTACAAGAAAATGAAATCATTTCATTCCCTCTTGTGAATCATGAAGGAGTAATAGTCTCCAAGCAATCCAGACCACTTCAAATTCATTAAAGTCTGCGTGCCAAATCTATGCCGACTTAAAATGACATACTGAGCAGAGTGGGAAAAAAAGCAATGCCTTAATAAATGACCAATGAATTAGGAACCCCTTTTGAACAAGAAAGTAAAGAAGCACTTGACCTGAAGCAAAATTTTACTCTGTGTATAATACGAGCCTTTTACTGCCATGTCAAAATTGCAGCTTAATCATTTGGTAGAACACACACTCCAATGTGGAATTTAATTTTTACACTTTTACTATTCAATTTTACAAGCTCATGAAACATTTCCCAGTGAATTCAAAAGGAAAGCTATCTGACTTAAAGATGGGGCTCAAATGAACAGCTCATCCATTGCTTTTGACAGGAAATTTAGATGCTAACCTTAAACTGAAGGATCTATATTTCAGTGACAAATGCTGCATACAAATTGATTTAGCCTTATTGCTCCTGTCATACAGCTCCATTATTACAAAACTAAGTCAAATTCTTATAAACTATTTATTCCGGTCATTCCCGTTGTTCTAAAAAAAGGTAATCTGTCACTTTTTTCTTCCAAATGCCAAAAGCTTTTCCTCCACAGTCTCAAGTCTCTCAACATCAATGAAGCCCGAGTTCAAAATACAGTCAGACCTATGCAGACATGACAGCAATAAAGTGCACTTGATTACATGGTTGAAAGTTAGGACAAGGAGACAGAAGAGCACAAGATAAGAAAACAGACAAGAACAGCCTCTCAGCTTTGATCGCAGCCAACATCTTGACGTTAGAAAGTCCCGTTTGTGTGCGTTCTCGGTGGAGGCAGGTGCAGGGAGGTTGAATCTTGGTCATCAGCTGTCAAGGCAGTAATGAACAGTGTTTACAAGTAATACCATGCGCTGCCACATTTCAGGGTGTGAAATGTCAAAGTGTCCATTTTCCCCCAGGCTAGTCAGAAGCAACACTGTCAGGGCTTGGGCTGTAAACAATGGGAAAAAGAGAGGCAAGACAGCAACAAGGAGCTTTCTCCGTTTCACCCATTACAGTCAGAATGTCAAGCCGAGAAAAATAGAGATGCTTGCAAATGGTGGAAAAAGTGTATTCCAAGTGGATTCCATTTGGCAGACACATAATGATAGCAGTTAAACAAAACTGAGGGAAGGAAAGCAGGGGAGGCTGATAGAGGGGCACGGAGACACCGATAGACAGACAGAGGATGGAGACAGACAGGCCGAGAGAGACACCTGCTGTTGCATCACCTGCTGTAATAATAGTGTTGACATTCAAATGAAAAGCTCTGACAATAGGAGCTGGCTGAGGCAGCACCCGGTATGCAAATAAAAAGAACACATCAGGAAATATTAGCTAGCGTCAGGACTTTTCATAGCAGACATTGAAAACCACTTGACCCTCTGGCATCCCACAAGTGCTTATGTATCGTGTGTGTGTGCATGTGTGTGTGTGTGTGTGTGTGTGCAGGCACGTACAGTTGGCACTTTAAATGAGCTGATTTACCACTATTCATTTCATACTAACTGTGCATCTGAAGCTATGAATAGAACTATACCGGCATTGTATGTTTCTCTGTACTGAATATAAATGCAGTGTACTGAAGTTAATTATTTCTCTGCCTTCCAATGCAATTAGTCAAACCTTTGCAGAAGTGTATAGGGTTTGTTTATCTTGATTGGCATTCCAATTCCACTCACACTTCCACTCCTTCATTCTCGCCGTCATGGTATCTTGAATAGCCAGGTTAAACATAATTCAAAAACGGAAAGGATCATTAGTTGGCAAATTCATTCTTGACTCTCTCTTTCATGCACCCCACATGGCCCCAAAGGGCCTATCAATCAAAATCAGATTCAGCTGATATCACATTCACCATTGCACATATTTTATTCCCTTTTAAGTGCTCAGCAGTCTTTTGTATCAATGTAGACCTGCGGTGTTCGGAGTCGAAACTTTTCATGTTTGAACTCAGTGGGGTTTGAAGGACTGCAGACATCAGCAGATCCTCACTGATGCACAGGTCAATACCTATTATAGTAAAAGCAATAGTCAATGTGGCGCTCTCGCATTACCAGCTCTGTTTGTGGTTGCTTTCAAAAGCAGTGGCCCTCTCTACAGCGCTTTGATGGCAAATGTGACGGTTTAACAACACTGTGATTGTTTGTCCTGTCAGATTCTTTTTCTGTATTATGTGAGGGCAAAATAAAAAAGATGGGATATCGAAAGACGAGCTTCAAGTCTCCACTATTCATAGAATCAACTCTGTTATGGCCAGCTGTTCCAAAGTCTAGATTGATTGGGTGATTGCCATCAATTCTCTTTGAAAAGGCCTGAGCATGGAGCGTTCGCTTGCCAAGTCATGACCACTTTTTTAAAATCACTTCCAGAACCTCACCTTTATCAACTTGCCTGTACGTCATCATATTTAACTAATTGCTCTTGGCTCATTTCTTAATGCAGTGCTCTCAATCCACCAACATGATCATCAGCAGCCAAATTTAGTATAGTCAGACTACATTTCTAGGCATCTATAAACCTACATTTTATTGCACTTGACGCATCACATTTCCATTACATTACTGCTCTGTTGTTGTTTGTCACCATTCTCTTTTTTCCAAGTCATGGTGCTCACATCTGCAAGTTCTGTTAAACCTATTTGTTTCCATTTCTAATGGATAGTAAAGACAATGACTTTTGCAAGAATATCACACATAGTTCACAAACAGTTGGCTGGCGTTATTATTCTGCAATTGTCAATCTCATTTTTTTTTACCAAATATTTAATAAATGAGGACCCAATTTTGAGGTGATTATACATTAATGAAAACATAATTATGAATATTATATTCTGTTCTGCCAATAGACCCCCTTAAATGTTACACAATGGTCCTTTATTAATTAATCATGTTTGAATCCAATTAGCGTCGCCATGTTTGTTTATATCTGCATCACTGACATAAACAGCATGTATGTTACACCGCAGTCTCCCTAACAATCATGTTGGTAAATTCTCCAGCAGATGACACGCTGAAAACCATTTTTCAGGGCCAATGGAGAAAATTAATGCCATGTTAAATCTACAGCCAACAATTCATATTGGCTTTTTTGAATCATTGTGATTTTTTTGTTTTAGTTGCCTGACTGTAACCATTCCTATTGTGGCAATAATTAATTATAAAAAAGGCAGGGCATTAGGCATAAAAATCCCCATTATCACTGAATCCCAGCTTAAGCAGAATTAGCCAACACCAGAGTTCTGTCTGTTGATACGGTTAATACATTAAGATTGACATAGAAAAAAAAGAGGTGAAATCATTGCCATTGTGCTTGTCACTTGTTAAATCTTACATGGAGGGGAATTATTAAAAAGAGCAGGACTGTAATATTTGAATATATCTGAATGTATTAAAGGAAGGAACAAGAAAGAAAAGCAATGCTTTGATTTATACAAGGGAGCAGAGGAGTGCAGACAAGCTTGAACGACTTTAAAGTTTTCTATGGGAAATGAGATTTGGAATATGACAGAGCTCCTAATATCCTTACGCACAGCTTCCCAGCATGTATGCTAATGCCCTGTCCTGACCACTAATACACAACAGGAAAAGTGGGCTAAATAAAATGAAGGAGGGAGCTGTGAAATATAATTCTGAATGCCTATAACGACTACAGTATCAGCCGTCTAGGATCTGTACTTCTTCATTCGGATGTTCTCATTTGTATCCACACCTGTGTCATTCACAGCCTTACGTCTTAACCTAATTTCATGGTCTGCGGGTTTGGATGGATGGCTCTGCTGCGACTTGTACACCAAGGGGAGGAGAGAGAGTACCATGAGTGTGTGCGTGTGCGCATCTGTGTGAGTGTGCACTCGCACAATAACACACAATTGTGGAGGAGCAAATGAGAGAGAGAGAGAAAGAGAGAGGATGCGTTGCTACAATAGCATAGAGAATTGTAGTCAGTGCCAGATATTAACCTTTTAACCTTGTACTTTTCTGTTAACAAAAATACATTAAGCTCCTCTGGATAGCTGACAGTGAATTGGGGTTTTACAGACTTTCACTGAGCATGACTGAATGATCAGAGGTGAACCCATTTTGTGGTAATGCGCTTCAATTACAGTAAAAGTCTGCTGAAAACACATAAGTTAAAGCGATGATACATAGCAGAATTTAGCAGCAGCAAATGTTATTGCCAGTCATGATCTGAATGCTACACCAGCCATGCTCAACTGGAAAAGCTAGAGCAGGGAAAACAAGACTATTGAGAGTTTAAAAAAATATATATTGTAATGAACACAATAATCTTAAAATGTGACAAAAGAGACTATGATAAGATAATCTACATTTATAGACTACAAGTGAGTAATTCCTATTAATACTACCACAAATTGTTCCGAGAGCTTTGTACAGCATAATGCCCTAAAACCTTTTTTTGTCGGTGTAATTGCTCAGTATCTTCTTAAGCAAAGTGTCAGCAATGCCCTTTTAGTTTGCCAGAGTACTTTCTGGTGTAACGGCTTATTTAGCCAAACCAGGCATGACACCAATTACACTGGAGGGAAATCGATTCCAACAAAGCACTCTGCTGGGACAAACAATAAAATGATCAAAGTGACTGGATGTTTTGCTCGCGACAAGCAGCAAAATTAGTTTGTACTTTAAACTTAGTTTTTAACCCAGTCGAGATCTGAAATTTCTCGAAGCTATTAGGAGTATTCTCCAGCATGACATAAATACATGGGTACAAAGACAGACAGAATAATAAACAACAAAAAAAAACAACAAAGAGGAGAAGATGAAAATTGAGCGGATTGAGCACACAAGGACGATTAAGGGCTGTTGGCATTCCTTAATCGCACGGTTCCTTTTCCACTGAAGTCCACAGAGTTCTACCAGAGACGGGTTTCAAGATAATTGCTTTTTGGCACATTAATTGATAAAGCTGGTGACATTTAAAGACACTGTGGCCCAACATGCAGATTTATGTCCAGTGTCCAAGCCCTGTGTTATTTCCATTAAGTGGCTATCTTCAATTGAAAATGCTCGTGCAAGAAAACACGATGAGAAATGGCACGAAATAATGAAACAGTTCCATCCAAATAGCACAAGATGAATTTGTATAATATCCCCTTAAAATAAATGTTTTGAGTCTCAATGCGCTTCTATGAATTAGACATAAGGTGTTCTAATGTTGGTCTTTACAGGTAGGTGATTATCTGAACGCTTGGTAGGGCAGCATTATTCCTTGACAGTAATTTTGTCCTTTTCATTTCATGTACACATTCTTCTCTACATTATATATACACAACACACAACTAAATATCAATTAAAACATAACCTTTGTTTGGAAGACTGTTTCAAAAGACCCCCGCTGCTGTATTTTATCATCTTGTACCTTGCCTCTGAGGCATTTCATTTTCTATGTTGTCATTGTACATGTGAATTCTGAAGTTCAGAAGGGGAAAAAAAAGCAGTCAGTCACACAGTTTGCGCTAAGCTTATTTTAATTACTGTAGTATCTCACTCTTGCTCTGACGGTACAGTCCTCACTGAAATGTACAGTGCTGTGAAAGATATTAAAATCATAATGAATATGCTAATTATCCTTTTTTATGTTCAGAATCCTACAATGGTTTTATATTCTAAGGACAATAGAACCATTTTATGTAAGATATAATAAGCGTGCGTGATTACTGATATTAAAATAATGCGTATGTGTCATAATACTTTAGTCTGCTGTGCACAACTATAGATCTACAATATTATTGCAATCAGTAAACCTTAACTTTAACTCTTAACAACCATATAAAGTGTTAGTGAATGTCCTCCAGTTCATTTTTAGGCTGTCTGCAGCCCTGTGCCACTCGATGTCAATCTTCATTCCTTTTCCCAGACGCTAGTCTGTCCAAGATAGATCCTTCATATGTCAGAACCACACAGACCATTTCCTGGAGTCGGCTGTGACTGTCAGGCTCCATGGACCATGAAAACCGTATATGTGATGCCCGAAATTACCTCATCGTAGAATGCCACAGACTCCCACATCGGCGTGGTCACAACTATCCCTTCAAGAGACACTAAGGGAAGCTCACTGACACTTTTAGGCAGTTCTTTGCCAACAAATATAGTGGGAACTATTTCACATACTCAGGCAGAAACATAAAATAAATCCATTTTACAGTATGTGGGCAGAAATTTAGTTGAGCATGAATTATCAGGTTAATGGTGTCCGGGACATTCAGTAGGTTAAATCATAGATTTTGCAATGAAGGATGATGTGTTTTTGGCATTTTAATAAGGCACAAGGGGACCCACAAAATGCAGAATCAAAAACACTGTAAATCTGTGTGATCTGATGTGGTCCATGATGTCGGCACCCGATCTTATAATCTGTCTTATGTCTTTGCAAGAGTTGTCTAAGGCAAGAGTGAAGGAAGAAACCCAACTCTCTATGGTACAATTATAGAAGTGCACCGCAGTCACTTAGCCCTCTAATACACGGTGTGATATTAATTACTGTTTGTAAACAATGCACTTTGCAGAGATTATTGCATGCACTCGGCGTCCTCCATTTGTGTTTGGTAATTCTCACAAGTGATTAAGTGGTGAAGCTAGGACAGCTGTTCAAGATGAGTTCATTGGCATGTTTAATTAATTGCACTTGAGATAATTATTCAATCATTACTTTGATTAATTTTCTGCGTCCCAGATAATGCATCAAACGTCTGCTTGATGTCAATAGTTTTGAAAGCGTGAGTAGAACGAGGCTAACCCTTTTTTTAGGAGCTTGAGTTAGGACTAAATCCTGCTTTGTGGAGAAAATAATGCCGATGTCAGCTGGCCATGATATGAATTCATTATCATAGCTGCATGCTTGATTTGAACAATGCTGATGCTCACTTGACAGGCATGTCACCAAAGTTGTCTTAACACCCAGCACCTGTAAGGGCTGCATTATTTCCTTGTGTTTCCGACACATCAACAACAGTCTGTCGCTGCTCACTTTGACTTTTTGACTCGATTCAGTCTGCATTATGTTTGAAACATGCTCATTCTTCACCCCCTCAGATATGCAGGGTAGTGGCAACATCCAACTGAAGGAAAGCCAGGCAAATCGTTTGTGAGAGATCTTGTCAAACAGATTAATTCCCACCCTGGGCCTCGGGGTTCTGGACCGTTTTTCTGTCATGCTGCTTTGCCAGGCTCCCTCTTGATAATACCCCAAAGATAAAATTAATTGTGCAGGGAGATGTGGGATGGGGAGTATCTAAAAGGACCTTGAGCAACACATGAAGCTCTCTCTTTCTCTCCACTCCTCTGCATGTGAAAACACAGCAACAATCAAACCGTCAGAAGCATGACACATTGCACCAACGATCACTAACTTTGTTAGGAAGTTTCTGGAAGTGGGAAAATCTGAGAGAGATGTGGAGGGACAGAATCAACCCTCGTGAAATATCCTTGTCTAAGAACGTCTGTGCTCAAATTACCATCAAAGTGGAATCCCTCACTTCATCAGCAGTTTACAAAGGGGGTTGGTGCACTAATATTTGTCTACATCTGTACATTTGGTTAGATCTTCTTCTCTTCTCTGACGCTAACAATTAAGAGCTCAAATGGACTGAAGTTGTGACAGCTGTATTAAATTCTGTGCTGAGATCAGTCTGCTGAGGAATCTTAATACAAAAAAAAGAAAAAAGACAGCCAAGATAGCACCTCTTTGAGGCTGCACAAGCTAAATAGTAGTGTCAACGAGAGGGGGTCCAACTGAAGCCTTGTAGACCCCACACCCCCTAAAAACCACACCCACTACCATAATTTGTAGCAGCTAAGGAAGTAGCTGCAAATTATGTTTGTTTACCTAAACTCCATAAACGACTACTGACGATGTATGCAAATCTTTAAAGGTTGGTCCCATTTCATGGGTGGAGATTTCAACCACAACCATTGGAAATTAAACATTGGAAATAGGATTATCCTGCCAGGGCAAAGAATGACGAGTGCAAGGTGTCATGGCAAGTCATCCAGTTGTTGTTGAGATTTTTTTTATCCACACTGCAAGCGTAGTTCAAAAACATTTCTCCTGGAAATACTGACCATTTCACTTCACCATACAGTATAACAGTCACATGCAGTCACACTCTAAGTGAAGCAGACCTTTCCCACAACCTCTTGTCACCACAAACAGCTCAGAACATTAGCTAATCCCTGCTGTGACAGTACACACAGTGTCGCAGTCTTTCATCACCGTTGGCCTCAAAAAGCCACCGAAAGACCAATTTCACCAAGAATGTTTCCATAGTGGGCACAGCAGAAGAGCAGGTAGATTTTGGCAGCTATACTTCCCCCCCCCCCACCAACCCCTTGGCACCTGAGTTGCCCCTGTCACCTCCACTGACAGATGGTGCAAATGAGCCTTTATATGCTGCTGCAAGTCTCTGTGACACTGGAACAGAACTGCTGCTTTTAGTACTGTCATATAGTCAAAACACATCAGCGACTGCTTCAGAGGTGGATAACGTTTGTACTACTACTAGAGCTTAAATCGGGGTTTTGTCGGCTACTGTCTTTTTTTGCAGTGACAAATGCAGACTCAAGTGACTCGGCTGTTGTCGTTATTTTTATGTGTTGTTTTTTTTTTTGTAGCACATACTGAGACGTGGGTGCTGTCAAGATTTATAGTGCTGTATGAATAAGAGATGAGATCTTTGAATTGTTTGCTGGTACAGAATGCACATTGAGTCCTTTGTGAGAGGATTCTCAGTGTTGTGGAAGCGTAGTCCAAGAATGTGTCTGCGCTTACGGCAAAAGAAATTTATGTTTGGCAGTTTCCCTGGATAGGCATTTGGATCTCATTTTAGCAAGCATTGCACACACATACTTGTACATGTACACAATGGTACACAACCCCCACATAGACACTCATGGTCCCTGGGCAGCCCACATCCAACAGTTTGAGCTCAAGTAGTCGCCGCTGTCACAGTGTGACATCATCAACCAGGCTGGCAGTGTCCCAGTGGTGTCCTCCTTTGGAGCCAGAGATATCCTTCAACAGAGCTCATCCTGTGACGCTGCCGTGTCACTCAGGGGCCCAGACAGGCAGTGCAGCAAGGATGACAGCCCGGGAATGAGAGCTCAAGAGCAGGTAGAAACTATTGACAGGACCCTGGGGAGCAATTATGAGTGAAGCCCAAGAGCTTGCTCAAAGGAACCTACAGCTTGTTTAAGTCTATCAAAAACACAACTCAGACCCCCATTAGGGGTTTCAGTTCTTGGTAGTGAGCTAGTCACAAAAGTATGTTTGAAGCTCAACTGGTGACAGATTAATCATTTATAAACTCCACGGGGTTGTCAAACTTAAGAGTTTAGCTCAACAGCAAATTAAACTACTTGGCTTTTCTGTCAGTAAAATTTTGTCTGTCGTCATCTGCGGATCTGTGGAACAGTAAATGTAGTGACATGATTAACAAGCTGATCTTTTGCGGGCTTTTTCTCCCCTCAGCATTTGTATTCTTAAGCCTATAAAAATCCCAACAGGGATAAATTCAAAAGCTACCGTTGACACTCAGGACATCACTCTCCATAAAATACCTGCAAATGATCAAGGCAGACAGATAATGGCTTGGAAGAGGACTCGGCTTGCTGCCCTGTGACAGACATTTCCAATTAAAAAGGGTAAATAACTTGAGATTCATCTATTTCACCCTGTCCCAAGATTTATCAGTGCATCATGCTTTAAATCTGCTCACCCCTGAAATGGTAATATCGCAGATTTGGATTTCCTAGGCAAAGAAGAATGTCATATAGTTCCAATATCCTCACACTCCTATTTAAATCTCCCTGCCCTGTCTGTATTAGAGCTTTCATGAGGCAACCCAAGCGTGGGAGGAAAGCTAGTAATATCAGGACACCAGTATGATATGAACAATAGCTGGGACAGTGTTTGCAGGACTGTTGGATTTGACTTTGACTCGTAAGCATTATAACAAGTCTGTTTCACTGTATATTGTAGATCTACAGTTGTCCACATGGGGGAAGGGGATAACTAAACAACTTAAAACCTTTTACCACCCACTGTTCTATGTGGAGCACTAGCAGTATGCATCCAGTCCTCACCAGAAGAACAGCAACAATGGTTCTTTACATTGGTGGCAGCCTCTTGTACTTATGAGCGGAGCAAAGGAGGGTACTAAGCCCAGTGACATCGTAAAAAAAGCTAGAAAGTCTGTGTAGAAAATAGGTTGGGGTGGATGGCTAGATCAAACACAGGACTTTCACCCACGAGACAAGTCAACACCATACTTATAAGAACTGAACACTTGATACATAGGCATAGATGTCATTTGGTTTTGGGAAAGACATGCATTTTGTTTTGAGAATCACTGGCATCAATCAAATTTACCTTTCCACATTCCCTAGACATTACTCTCATCCCAGTGCAGGTTTCTGCCACAGCTCTCTTCACCACCCCAACCTCCACCTTATCTGCTATCTTCTGGTTTTTGATTTAACTAAGGTCTAATATCCATGTATATTTATGAAGGAGGATTAGTCTCCGGTAGAATTATTTTTGTTACTTAGATTCTTCCAGAAGTCCCTGAAAGAGCAAAGTATTTTCAACCAAATCCGATGGATACGGATTTTCTATAAATGGTTAAGAACATCACTATAACTGTAAGCTAAAATTATCACCTTCAGATTGTATGCCTCTGCATACCCGTCAAGTTGCTGTTCCTGAGCTATGGCCTTAAATAATGCCCAGAACATTTTTCACAGAACATTGTGATGTCACAATTAAGTTGACCTTTGACCTTTTAGATATAATTTATCAGCATTTCATAATTTTTTCTCCTACTAGATATATTTTTTAAAACCAACGTGGACATTTGTGCTAAATTTGAAGAAATTCCCTTTGTGTGTTTCTGAGATATTGCACTGACCAGAATGCGACGCCATGAGGTCACAGTGACCTTGATCTTTGACAAACCAAAATGTAATCAGTTAACCCGTCCAAGAGAGCCCAAGAGGACATTTGTGTCAAATTTGAAGCAATTCCCTCAAGGCTTTCTTGAGATATCACATTAACTATAATGGGACGACAGACAACCCAGAAACATAAAGCCGCCGACTTTCATTTGCCCAAGTTAGCCAAAACTGCCTGGCGCAACCCTGACCTAAATGTGGCAAAGCACGTTGCACAGCCTAATGCCACAGGTGTGATAAATAGGCTGCCTTTGGCCCAAAGCGTGTCCTAGTGCTAATAACTGGAGGTAACTTTGAGTCCAAATTCCCCCATGTCTGCATCCCCTGATACTTGGCCAAATTTTGGTAACTGGACTTGTTTCCTTTTCTTGGAGACATTTCACCTCTCATCCAAGAGGCTTGTTCAGTTCAACCAAGAGGTGCTGATATTCAGCTGCCATCAGCTCGGCTTGGTTGGCTATCTGGGCTACTGTAGATTAATTCTTACGTTGCCTTTTTCGATTAACTTCAGCCAACATTAACAGAATGCCGCATCATGATAGCGGGGACCATCCATTGGAAAAAGAAAAGAAAAAAAATCTCCCGTTTTTGTAAATAAAGTGACATGACTCATTAATGTGATGAATGACCATGCAATTCCCTAGGACCTCAGCATCAAGCCCACAGGCCCCCCTTCAACCCCCTTCAGGCCTCTTGTGGGCCATTCCGGGTGAAAGCCGAACATTTAAACGTGTGCCTGTAAGTGCTGAGGCAAGCAGGTCCGCCGGCCAAATGGTTGCTCTTTTCAGCTGCTGAAGCTCCCAAGGACCCATTTCACTGTTAACATCAAATCATTAAATTCACCCCATACTCAGTCACTTAGAGTTATAGAGAGATGGATAGAAAGACAAAGAGAGAGGGTAAAGTGAAAGAAAAAAAAAGTAATTGTAAGCTGTAAAGGCTAAATAGGCCACATTATTAGGTTGGAAATAAATGAAATCAAAACAGACAGTTCTCTCTGGTCTTAATTCTATATTGTCGACCACAAATGCAAATCACTTGGTGAAATTTAAGTTCACAAAAGACGGGATAAAAAAAAAAAAAGATGGTTTGGCTAATGTGTCACTGTCAAAGCACAAGACTTGAGATTATCATGCTGTATTAAAAATGTAATTGCATCTTCAGTCCTGTCTGAAAATCTCTGATAGCATCGTACCTTGAATTTATATGAATCCACATTCAGAAGACAGCTGGTAATTAAATCTTTATAGCAGACTTCTGAATGGTTCCAACAAGTTTGGGTATTCTATAGAAGCTTTTGTGACTTAGCAAAGTAGACATGGTGAAGTGTGTGTGTACATTCATTATGCAAAAAACTAAATGTTATACAGCAAAATGTAGTCCTTGGTGGTGTAGTTTAGATGTCCAATCTCCTTCAGCAAAGTAAACCTTAATGTACACAAATGGGTGAGTTTAACCACTGTATGATTTCATGCCACCTCAAGCAATTACAGTCTTCAGCTGTTTCTCTCAGTACACTGAGTACATTTGGTGTTTGAAGAGTACTCCTGCATCTGATGCATGCTACCCCAGGGCAAAAAAAAAATCTCTCGACAATTATCACACGTCTTTTGTAAGAAAATGTCTAATGATCTCTTATATATGTCATTTGAAATGCTCATCGGAGTGGTGTGCAGACAAATACGCACTTTGAGTACTTGCGTGGCTGTACTTTTCTACGGTGCTACATGTTCATAGTTGCACAAAAATCCTTCTAAATATGGAAGCCCCTTTCTATCACTAGGTATACTACATAACATGCTTCCTAAGTACCAATTACTTGCAATTATGTCCAAGCAGAGACTGCTAACACGTACAGTGGAATCTATTATATCCCGACCACTTTAACGACACTTACAGAGGTGCTCTACCCTCGCTACCACAGGCTGACTGGTTTCTATGGGAACCAAAGTGCAACACAAGCCAGTAAAATGAGGATACAGCTGGTGTGCTCACAGGATAAACAGTATGAAGCAAAATGAATGGAAATCTATTAAAACTATAAAGGTGTACAAAGAAAAGAACCAAATGATCAGTGACTAAAAGAACCAGACAATGAATGGAAGAAGAACACACGTTGTTTAAAAGAAAGATAGTTGGGAAAAGAGAACGACATGGCACAGTGCACTCGAGGGGTGTTTGACTTTCCCACTTTCATTACTGTGAGCTCTGTAATCTTGATGTTCAAGCCAAGTGGAGAGATAGCAGGTGGAGGCCATCATGTTTGAACTAGTCTTAGTTGGGTACAGTATGAACTCGCAGCCGCACTGTGAGCTTAGTTGGAATTGCTAAGATGAAGCACTCTGTGCTTCTGGAGAGATGAAAGAAATTACTTTATATCAGGTTGTCTCCTCTGTATTCAAACCTTAGTCCTTCGTCTGGCAATCGATTTGTAAATCGATCACTGAGATATACACCAATACACATTTCATAATGTTTTCTGTATTGTTTGTTACGCTGACTGGAGAATTGATGCCGCCTACTGCTTATCTGGATGAACCAACTCCCAATAATTATAGTTTAGTATAACGGTCATGAATGGAAACTTTTTCTTGAAATTCTGTTAAAATGTGCTATACATTTGGATGGAAAGGTAGCAAATGTGTCAGATTCATCAACTCAAATGTGTGTTTTTATTGTCATGGAAGTTTTGAACATCTGTGTCTTTGTATCCATCTATTTGCTAATTGTCCACGTGTGCATGCGCATCAAGTGTTGGCAAGTACTGTGTGTGTGTACCGTGAAGTTTGCAAAAGAAGTTTAAGCTCTAGTCAGATGTCTCCCTCAAAGGGGTGGGTTTTTTTAGGCAAGCACCCTCCTCACCTGCGTACATGGAATGAATAGAACACAATCCAACTGTATCCCTCCTTATGGTAGGTCAGACAACAAGGCAGCCCAGATTTTTTCGGGGAGTTTATTACAGGGCTGAATCAAAAAACTGAATTTCAACACAGTGGCATATGAAGCTTTTGCCTCAAGGGCCTGATTTCCTCGTTCTCTGGTGTTTTAACAATGAGGCTGTGCTTGACAGTCCAACTGAGGCAGCCGTGTTTAAGTGGCCCTCGAGTTCAGCCTGTTTTGTGTAACAGAGTTAAAAGCACCGCAGAGGATTGGGTTGGAACTCCTGGGTGTTTGGCTAATGAAATCAAACAGAAAAACAAACTAAAACCCATCTTTGTCAACTTATTGATCGCTCTCTGAGCAATAAGACATAACCAGATATACAATAAGGTTTTCTGAAGTCAAGCTTTTCTTGTGTAATTTAGAAGCTTCTGCAGTGTAGCAGCATCAGATGGTTACATTTTGCATGCTGAAACAGGAGCCACAGCCTTTTTACAAACTCACATGCCCTGATCTATGCCGGCTGCCCTGCTACTCCATAGGGTATTGATCTGTGGGGTTTCTAAGAGTAATCAGTTCATGAAATAACTCAAAATGAAACAACTATTTGACGACCTTGCATACCTTGAGTGCACTCAGAATAAAATAAAGGTTAACATTTTAATCTCGACCCAGAGACATATTGTGAATTTTTAGATAAACCTCCCACATGATGGTACCAATGCAGCCATTCAAAAAAAAAGAGGAAATAATACAAAAAGAACAACTGTGAAGTCGATATCAGGAAGAGCTTGAAACCTACACCATTTACATATTGCCAGTTAGTTCATTGCTACATTTTTTGGGTCCACAACCAAATGCCAATCTCAGACACAATCTGAAACCAGCAACAGGACATGAGTTTTTCATCACTGTGTACCCTCATGCACGAGATGTTAAAGGGACAGTTCGCTCCAGGATCAGTAATACATATTATTCTGCTCATCTGTCGTACTATTAATCCATCCAGACCCGCCAACTGTAGGGGCATCTACTCTATCTAGATGCTTGAGCTTGTGACAGCACTAGATGTTGTCCTCATCAGCTGAGCTGTAACATTAGCCAGCTTAGTTAGCTAGCCTCTGGTCCATGAGGAACTTCCTTCTGTGCAGCGATAGAGTCGTGGGGTGTAGTTCAGTAAACTGTCCCTTTAACCAAATGTGGGGATGCTTCATAGCAAAACTAGTAATCAGAAACTCAGGTTTAAATTTGATAATGGAGGATTAGATGTTTTCCTAAAAATATGACTCCACATTTTATTGTGAATGATTGTTGCAGAGAGAACAAATAGAAAATAATTATAAATAGATACTGCACAAAGGATGTTCTGAGAATCATTACTTGAATGTCCATTGTCAACAAACAGTGGGCAAGAGTTTGGTCAGAATCAATAAGTATGCTGGAATATCATGTGAGCGTGCGGCAATGACCATCCTCTAAGTTTTGATAGTGCCACTTTAGTTTGGCTCCTGTTCCAGCTGTATGAAATGAGACGCTCACCTGTATTTCTGCCAGGACCAAACTGCCGCCACAGACGGGATGATCCTCTTAGTGCCTTAGCAATCTGGGACACTATTCCCACTACTTACTTTGCCAATTTGCTCCTGGGAGCCCCTGAGTCCTTGTCTTCATTAAGGGAGTTCCTCATTGATCAATCACTGTCAGAGGAGTTGCTCTGTAATTGCACTGCGGCCTAATCATGACTGACGTCTCACCCCTCCCCCGCTCTGTCACAGGTCTCAGGAGAGAGAATGTTCCATGACTTTCACACCTTCGACCTCAAGGTAAGCCTCTCTAAGGATTTGACTTCCCTCTCTGTGGTTTATCTTTAGAGCTGTATGGTTTTATAATGGATATTATAAGTCAAATTTGGATATTGGCGGAGGTGATGAGGACAGGTAAGTTAAGATTGGTGATGTGAGATGGATATTTTTAATATTCAAAAGCCCCAATGACATCACTGCTGTATTTTTTTCCTCATATATTCTACATACACATAAAGTTGCATGATACTCTCAAACAACAATGTGATTGGGTTCTAGTTGCAGCCTGCAGTTCCCGGCTTGAGTTATTAATATTCATCAATCATGCCACATTTTCATGGTGCACTGATTGATATTTGCTGTAGGACTTGCACTCTGTTTGTCACAGTCAGTGAATAGGCCCTTACATCTGTCAAATGTATTACAGCAAGTGTAAGACAAAACACAAGTCATAACTGCAACAAATTTAACAGCCCTTGACATCTTTACCGAGGCACACAGCTACAGCGTTCCACAAGCAAACAGCTTCAGAAATGTGCAGTTGCCTATATGACAAATTTAATATTTTGTTTTATCGCCCTTGTTAAAACTAATGACTGATTTTCTGATGTTGTTTTGTTGTTACATGCATACACTACACAAGTTTCCAAATCCCTTTGCTAAGCTTTCGTTCAACAATTTTCCCACGAATGAAAACATGTACACATGCAGACATATGCCTCTAGGTACATAGATGCAGACTCACATACAGCACACGACACAAAATATGCACATATTAAATATATACTTGTTGCCCTGAAACCTACTTAATTCACATTGGGTCTAAATGTTAGCTTGCCTTGTTTTGCACAACTGTTAACACAGACAAACAGCCACAGTAACCCATACAGTTCAATTGTCCGGCTGAATGTGTTCACTCGTTGTTATTGAGACGGTGTGGCAAATGGGATCATGTTTTCTTCATACTAACATGCCGTTATGCGGAAATGATATAATTTTCAACTCACAAAATCCTTCTCTCTGATGCCCTGACCTCAAAAGGTCATGTACAACAACACGTAACACATCAAAGGTTTTCATGTTGAGAGAAAATCAAACATTATTTTTTATGGCCATCATTTAGAGGGTTTGCAGTGGTGGCACATTAAGTTTTAGAATTTAGGGTTAACAAAATATGTGAAAAAAACACATTTCTACAAGATTTGCTCAGATTGTTGATTCAAAGATCTCAAAATTGCAAGATGTCATCATCTTAAAAGGTCTCATGTTCCTCTGAACAGAAACTCTCCACCCTGCTGTGTGTTTAGCTATTAGCTCTTTTAGCTCTGTTAGCTGGAAGCAATTACCTCCACAGCTGTTAGCTCATTTCCTTGACATCACCATGTTAACTAAACCAGCAGTTTGGGGATACATTTGAGTTATTTTGAGGCAAAAGTGCTTCACAAAATTTCAGAAAAAATACAAAAAAATATGAAACTCCTGTTACAGAAATTCAAGGTTATTTGGGGTATATAAAATACAAACTACAGGATAGTGTCAATCAGTCCAATATGTTGTGTTTGAGTTGGAAATCCAAATTTCGGTATAGTTTTGTCTTTGTTCTGATCTCAAAATAGAGCCAGATACAATAGTGAGAGCTTGGATTCAAGCCAGCATATGCTCATAAAATGATTTTATAACCATTTACTTTGAATATCATCCATGTGATACGGATAATCTGCCGCAGTGCTCCACAAAGAAAACCTTTGTTTAGCTATTAACTGCACAATACGTAGGATGAGTTTCCTTTTAAACAATACGACTGAAGTGAGGATGATTATCTGGTCATGGGACGTAAACAAAAAGACCCAGGAGGTTTTTCTCATGACCCATGCTTTAGTCACAAAATGTAAAGGAGAATGACATTAAAATATTCCTGCTCGCAGTTAACTTTTCACAGCTGCAGCTCAGTCAGAAAGACGGCAAGTCAGTTTGCCATCAGCTCCTAAATCTGCGTTGTCACACCAAGACACAAATCTTTGGAGAACAAATTGGAAAAGATGCAAAATGATGTAAAAAAAGATCAAGAGCAATTTTCTGGATTTAAACTGATATGTCTGCCATGATATTAGACCCACTGGGATGCAAAAGTTCTGAAACCTTGATGTGATTTTATAAAATGACTTGTCGGTCTCAGACTTTTGTCATTGTAAGAGGTTTCACGTTGGTTTGATAGCATGGATTAGTCTCAGTCCTCTTGTGATCTTACATTAGCACAAGGTTATTCGTGCTTACAGTGATTGGACTGAATGCCTACTAGACCTGCATTAAGTACTGTGTTTATGTAAACACGGTAAAAATCTGCTCTCAACATATTAATATTTCCCTATTTTTTAAATATTTTGATTTTTAAATTCCCGTCAGTAGCTTATGAGGTGTTTTTTTCACATGCACGTTCATGGAACGATCTGTCATCTCCAAGAGAGGGCATGGACACAATTGCAAATACCCCCTCCCAATATGCTAATACTTTATCCCGTGCCGTATTTCATGCAAATGCCTTTCATCGCATATTTTCAAATGCCATTTATATGACAGCTGTAGCACAAGCATCCATAATGTTTTGACTAGGGGGGATATGCAACATGGATTTCAGTCATTGTGAATTCTGCCCACAGTCAGGAATGCTGAACTCTCCCTCCTACAGAACATGATTGTTTTATAAAGGATCATATTAAAATTGCATTTTTTGCTTTCGGATCTCATGGAGATAATTCAGTGTTACTTTATACTTTCACCGATGACAGGTGGAAGGAGTCGGTCAAGTAGAAAAACAGCTATAACTACACAGTTACACAATTTTTAGTCTATACTTAGTACGAAAACTCAAACTCATTTTTTCTGAGTAGAGTATTGTTTGTCCATTTGTGAAATCCATATTCTGCCACAGTTCTGTAACTTCAACACAACTAAACTAAAAAGTGTGGTAATTCCGTGCCAGCCTATGAGACACCTTGGCATTTACTCAGCCTGCTATGTCATTGTCTGCTATACTGTTCAGGTCCATGAACTAGGAGGAAAGTTTTAAAATTAAAATGTAATCAGCACAATCACCACAAGCAATCAGTTCCTCTTCATTTCACCTGATCGAGCCCCCCCGCTAAAACGGGTCTGTTAAATAGAGCATCTTATCAGGCCTGGATTAAGTTTTGACTTTGATTAACATCTGTAGTCGCAGTTTAGAATGTCAAAGTTCAAGTTTGGGGAAAATAGAGTTTTTAAAAATGCGAAAGCACCAGGTATCATTATCAAGGAAGAATTTCACAATCACTTTGGCGCAGGCTTTTGGCCTTCACATTTAGACCACATTTTCGCATACTAAATAGCATGAAAACATCTAAAAACCTCTTTGCTTTCTTATTCACTTTCCTGCCAAGAGTTAGCTGAGAAGGTGATACCACACTCATGCCTGTGCAGTTATTATGAACCTGGAGCCAGAGGCAGGTTAGCTTAGCTTAACAAAAAAAAAAGAAACAGGAAAAAACAGGCTAGCTAGGCCTGGCTCTGTCTGCAAGTAACAGAATCTGCCTACAAGCTCTGTAGCTCATGAATGAAGATTTTATATGTTGTCTATTTAATTTGCACAAAAACTGAAGTGGAACTGTGCGTTGAGACAGAATGCGAAGTGAATTTTACAGGCAGTATGATTACATACAAAGTCAACATGAAGACATTTTTTTTGGATGCTTATTTGCCCAGGGCAAGGCAAACTGATGGAAATTGTTCCGACGTGTTTGAGGGAAAAATTTACACTAATGGCAGAGCTTTATGAAATGGCTTCATAAACATACAGAAATTGGAGGGAAAAGGAGAGAGACAGGAGGTAAATAACATAACCGGAGTTTCTGGTGAGATCAGTCATGAAAAAAAAGGGCATGTTTGGTGGGTCTGCTGCTAGCTAGTTACAGCTAATGTCTATAGTTGGAACATTGGCTGTTTGGGCCAAATAAACACAAACAGTCCAGCTTTGGTTTGCTTTGGAGGCAACTGGTCCCTGCCGGACACAAAGTGTTAATCAATAAGCTTTAGAGGAGCTGGTCAAACAGATTGGTATTGAATAGAGTGGTAGAATGTGTTACCATCAAAACAGAGCCAGGCTAGTTATTTTCTCGAGTTTTTGTCTTTGCTAAACCACATATTTACCATAAAAGAGACATGAGAGTGGCGTCAGTCTCACCCAAAAAGCAAACAAGCACATTTCCCAACACTACTCCTTCAACATCCACATAGACAATATGATTTACTTCCAATCACAGATTAAATTAATTTGTTCCTATAAAATTGTCAAGGGAAAAACCTGGGACAATTTATGTTTGTAGCAGCAGAGAGCACGCTCGCATGCTGGGAACAAATGGCTTCAAGAGACCAACATACTGTGACACAAACCACACAGGTGCAGTCACAGGTGCTGGTGCCACCTGCACACCTGCCCACTACAGAGAGCAGAAGAATAGTGACTGAGAATCACACAGAACACCACACCACATTTGTATTGAACAGGGTTTTTGCGGCGTCAGTGGCAAACCTGCCATGAAATTAATTCTCCTTCTACCAGAGACTTAAATTTGTAAGCAATTTGTTATTTGAGACCATAAACTCATTCGCATTGTTTGTCCACACTGCTTCAGTGGGACACGGATTTAATTGTCTATTTTGTATTGGCTGCAGGAGTTTTGCCATTTTTGATAGCATTGTTTAATGAATGAATCGCAGTGCTAAATATTGCTTTCCTATTTTTCTGGGTAATTGTTTTTAGATAAACAGCGCTGATACAGCGTGGCAAGGCAATCAACTCTCAGAAAAGACTTGATTCAAATGATTTGTGAGAATTAAAACGCATCAAAGTACTGTATTTGCCGTTATCCAAAGTTCATTATGATATGCACAGCAAGCAATGCTGACTGACCAACTGTAAACATTTTGTGAATTTCAATGTCACTACAGCTGAGCTCATTTGAGGGAAAGCAAACCAAGCACATAGAGGCCGCATCCAGACATAATAAAGTGTCGCCCTGTTCACGGCCGCATGGAGAGGTGAGAACACCTCCCCAGTACATCCTCAGACACATCTGTGCCCATGCCCCTTAAATAATGTTTCTTTTGCGAAGGAAATAGGTCAGCCGTGAATACCTGGCTCCTTCCATCTCAAAAAATCCTTTAACACACTTAATTAGGAGTGTAACTATGTGGATTTATTGAGTGTGAATTCAAAAACGTTAGCTTTTTGGGTTGTTCTGAGCTGTTTTTGATGAGCTGTTAGACTCACGTGTTGAGGGAGGGCATTTGATTTTTCCATGAATCTTAAATTTTCGAAGCAGCTTCATTAGGAACTGTAAAGGCACAATAATGCCAACTCGGCCCACATTTAGACTCTGCCAACTTGGCCTTCATTTAGACACTGAATCATTCAGATTGTACCGCTGTGATTGCTTAATTAAATGCTCGGCTGTGTAATGACTTTGCTTGAAAGGGAATTAAATGTCTAAATGCTGCAGAATCCGCGTCGAGTTGAACAGAAATCAATGGGACATAGTGCTGGAACCCAAGGTGTTTTCCGACTTGTTTAGGGTGAACGTTTTGTATTGATGCCGTCCCTCAGTCAGTGAGTCAAAAGCTCATTCCTCTTGGTCCAAAGCATTGATTAGTGGCATACAAACAGTCTGCTTACTTTGTGCTTTCTGTAGAGGTCTGGGGAGGGAGTTTACAATGCCTTACAATTCAGCAGTGTATGTAAGGCTGCATTTATACTTAATGAGGTTAAACTACTGACAACATCAACTATTCTAAGGAAGTTAAGAGGCATTGAATACATGGTGAAACCAAATTCACATTCACAATAAAGTCCGATTTTAAAACACTATTTTTTATGGCTCGATGGAAGGCAATGCAGGTATGTTGTTCCACCACTTTGGTGTGTACAGGCATATCTCAATATCTACCGAATGGATGAGCACAAAATTAATCCTTATTATTTTGGTGATCCCTTGATTTTCCTCTAGCATCACCATGAGGCTCACATCTGTAGTTCCTACCTGCCTTACCAATACCTTTTGTTTAGTGCTAACTTGCATTTGTTAGCATGCTAGCACACTAAACGAAGATGGTAAACACGTTTACCTGCTAAACATTAGCATGTTAGCGCTGCTGTGCCTACATTAATTCTCACAGAGCTGCTAGCATGGCTGTAGACTCTTAGTCTTGTTGTTCATTCTCTACATATCATCAGTCTATATCCAGCTCCAATGATCCTCTTTATAGTTTGTGTTACTGACTCACATTTCACAACTGGTTTGAGTTTACAGCGTGTATACGTCCTTGCTGACCAATAAATGACGGCAAAGCATGACGAGATTTTTTTTCAAAATAACTTTCACCGTCCAAAATTATCAGTCTTCCAGCATATTTTCAGTGTTTTACCATGAAAGCCTAAAGGCAAACATTAAAATCCAACCCACATGGAAATGGTTCTTGAAAGGAGTGCAGCCAACTAATCTCACAAACATTTGATTGAACCAAAGACCTTTAGAAACCGCCAAAGCTGGGACGGGCAAACAACTCCTAAAATGACAACCGATTATCAAACTGCCTCTGGCTCGAGACACTGTAATCCCCCAGATGTTTGCAGTCTATGAAATATGAGAGTCTGAATTAGATCTCTCAAACAATGTCAGCTTGTCTGCATCCGTAAACCCTCAGCATTTAAGTCACAAAATTAAGTTGACCCCGTCAGAAAGCTTAAGGACATGTAACAAAGCCCCCGGCAGTCTTATTGCTTCATCTGCTTTCGTCTCATCTCCTCTGTGTAATAAGTTCCCACTCTAGCAAGACCACTGGGGCTAATAAGGGTTTTATCTGCTTTTGATATTAGATATTAACACCTCATCAAAGTTAAGCCAGCGGTAGGCTCTCGTCCTCCCTCCAAATTTACATTAGCCTAACAATGTCTCAAACAGAAATCTTATCAAATTCAAATTAAGGGCGAGTTGAATAGCCAGAAGGACACCGCTACCCATCACTCAAAGAACATGTAATTTGGTTCTGCTGCAAAGAATACAAACTGGCTTTGTAAATCTATGAGATCATAGTTTTCATGCAACAGTGTGAGTCATTTGAATTTGCCATCATAATCCTGAGTCAAAACAGAGCAATTTTGTGGCATATGAATGACAAATCTTTAGCTACTGGGTATGAAAATAGGTCTGAGTGACACAATCAGGATTTGCTGTTTTTAAAAAAACTCTATAAATAGAGACTGCAGTCAGCCAGTCGTGATCTTTACCTCAGGGGAAAAACGTTTGTAGCACGTGTTATTTAGTTGTTTTCATCAGATACTCAATGCGGGTTGTAACCCTGTGGTTAGCTGCAGTCATCTATGAACTTGAATTAAATGCACATCAAAACTCACATTAGACATTAATGATTAACGATGAGAAAAAGCTGATGCTTGTGCTGCTATAAAAGAACACATTGATGTTGTTTTAAGTGTCTAGCTTATTTTAGAAGTCTTATTCCTTCAAAAAAAATTCTCAAGGTAAATCCTGTATCTAGAGCGGGAGTGCAAAGGTTTCAGACTTCTTATCATCCCTTGTGGCATCCTTTGTCAGGTTGTATGAAAAAAAATGAAATATTAACTGGAAAATATAGCTCGGAGAGATAGAAAATAAATTACTTCAGTGTGGCAGGGAAAAGAAGATTGTGAGATTTATCAAGTCAAGATGGAAATGCCTGCTAAGTCTGTGCCCCTACCTTGAAAAATTAAAGAGAAATCAAATGCCTCAGAGTACACAGCGATTGTGATGTAAAGGCGTGCGTGTGTTCGTGTGTGTGTGTGTGCCTGCATACTTGTTTTTTCCTAGTAATTTATTGTTGAAATTTTATTGCTTTAAGTCTCCATATGGCTGTAATGCTTTTACATGCATTTACATGTTCCACAGTAAGAGTCTTAGGGTATGTGTTTTAATTCTAAAAGAGAATTAAGTCCACAATTAGCCTTCCTGTACACTGTGCCTGTGTCTTTTAACACTCAACAGATTTGCTGTGAAACAGCTTGACTGGCAAAATCTATAATGGTACAGATAAGTGAACATGTTAGCTAGATAAAGGTTAAACTATCAGGGATATGTTCTCCATCCATCTAAAGCCAATTTTACACATTCAGCTCAAGCAATAGTGGGTGAGGAAGAGAGAAAAAAAAAAACCTGGCAAGTCAATATTGATTGATCTGGAGCCTTAGCAATTACCTCCATGTGCAGAAGACCATGTTAAGGTCAGTATTATCTTAGCTCATTTTATGGGTCAGTGCTCTGGCTTTAGCTGAAATAAATTAATGGGGTAAACACTTTAGCTCACCTTGATGAAATTTACAGCAAGTGTAAAAGCTTTGCATAGGCAGAGGGTACAGTGAGGGAGTGACCCTCGATATTTTGCTGAACCTTTGTGAACTTAGGTGGTAAAATGCAGTTGATAAATAACACTGAATCGCCTGCAATGGAACTGGAAGAGTACAATTATATACTTTATACATAAATGTAATGAGCACATTAAATTACTGCATTGTATAGACTAAACTAATTTTGATGACCCTGTTTTTTGAAAAAATGTGTCATGCGTAAAAAAAAAAAAGACAGTTATGAGGATTTTCTGGTAAAATTACATATATTAAAAAAACACCATATTTTAAAGGTTTTTATGAATACGTCTGTGCATGTTTCTGCTTCTAGGATGTGCCAAATGTAATAAACCCATATATATATACAAATGCTATTATACGGCAAAGCCTGCTGGGTGTGTCAACAACTCTTAATATATTCTGTATGTAGCTGTATGCAGCATTCTTATATGCCCCAGGCTGCTATCATCATTTCAAACTAGGCTAACAGCATTAACAGCCTAGTGTAAAGAACAAGTATAGCGCACTATATCCAATATTAACAGCAGAGTCCTCAACTCTGCATGTTATTCCTTGACACCTGTGTGTTTTTCACTACAGGGAACAGGGGAACGTTATTAGTCAACCAAAACATTCCATCAGCTTTTCAGTGTATCGGCGTTCTTCTGTGGCCTTCGGGTCGACTCGCAAACAGCTCTGCTATGTTCTTAAGCCCAAAATAAATTCAATTTCCAATGCAGTGATCTCCTTAATGAAAAGTCAATGTCCCTCACTCATTGGCGAGCTCCCACGGGGACAGTCAGAAAGATGAATTTATCAGCAGGCCAGAGACTGCGCCCTAGGGGACACCACCCCTTATGATCAAACAGAATGCTACAGAGTGTGTCCAACCAGTCCTCCATTATTACCCAGCTTGTGCTCTTAATGTGAGCCGACGGAGGAGGGATGACAGTATTGATCTAATGAAAGTGCTATTTATATTCTCACAAATCCTCTCACCAGTGATTACAAAGGCACTCCACTACCGCGGCCGCAAGTTCCCAATTTGTTAAGTGTGCAGGGTGACAGTTTCTGTGCCTCGAACGCATGCAGTGTTATCTTACCATGCTTATTTCTGGAGAGAGTTCAACATTTCCCATCAGACTGCATGTGACTGTGTCAAACATGCCCCCACTGTATCTCAAGTGCCAAATTAACATCTTTTTCTGAGCTAATACTGAAACATAGACACAATTTCACTTGCTTTTTAAACACATACTTACATTTGCCGTCCGAGCTCAGGTTTTTTTGTATAATTTCAGTGACAGTTATGCATGTTTGGGCTGCATCCCGGTGAGCAGTTCAGAGGGGTTTTTTTGATTATTAATAACACCATGTCTTGTCAGCAGCTAACCCTGAGATAAGAGGGACATGAGGTTGTTGTCACGGCATATGGTTAACAGTACTATAGATAAGCTTTAATCCCCACCAGGCTCGATGCAATGCATAGCAAAAGTGATGGGAGCAGAGAACATACATCAGCCACGAGATAAAATAGCAGTGTGCCGAAAAGTGATACACAACACAGAGAAGAACATGCAAATAGGTTGCTTACAGTGCAGATGTAATTCATGCTCATCGCATTCATTCCATAAGTGCAGCTCCTGTGTGGCTTTCACTCACATGACCCACAACAGGAAATCATGTGTAGTTTAACATGCATGAACATTCATTCTACCCGTGGCTACTCTATGCACTCATGAATAAAACACTGAAATATGGATAATTATTGACCTCATGTGTTTGAATGTGGACCTCCTCCCAGCAGAAACTCTGCACATGTGACATCACCGATGACTCCATACCATGCAGGATGATCAAAAGATCAAACATCTCAAAGGATTTTTATAGTCTTGCAAATCATTTCTATATCAATTTAATCTGAAATTCTGCCAATATCTAAAAAAAAGGTGCCAGTACTCTAAGACAGCCACTGCATATATGCAATATTGTTGTTTACATTGCATAGCTTATTAGCAGTGTTGATGAATGCTAAAGGGAATTACATTATCTAATTATAGTCAGAGCGCATCAATTTACATTACTTTGAGTGGTAATATGTGGCAGTAAATTAGTCTATATTGATCTCAAGCTTTACTTATGGACTACAGATTGGGTTTTATAGTTATCATAATATGCGTAATAAAAAACTAAAAATAAAATAAAGAACTAGCAAGCCAACTGACTAACTATTGTCACTAAATATTGCTGTAAGGTGCTTAACATCTGTTGCAATAAGTTTTGCTAATTATAATCGGTGTTTTGAATCCGTGTCGTACTATTGCAATATCTGTCACTGACCATATTCTTCAGCCGTAAGTAATATACAGTTGCATCTGTTAATATACAACAGTCCACAGAAGCAATATGTTGTTCACGTACACTTTTTGCAGATTGATGTAGATATAGTGTGCCAGCATCTGAAATCATAAACTGTAACTTAACGTATTCAACTTGATGTGGTAAGATTATCTTTACATCCCTTGAGAAAATGCACACCATCCATTGAGAAAGGGGTCTAATTTATTGGATCCTTCACAGATAGAGGATCTCTGCTCATCTCAGTCTCCACTGTGTGAGTCTCTCTCTAATGTGGCTGTACTGCCCATAAACAGACATTGAGTGATTAGCGCTGCTCTGCCATTGACATCATTTGCATTTTAATAGACCATAATTACAACTCGGGGAAAATAAATTGCAGTTTGAAGAATGTTTGAATTACTCCGACTCTCCGGCTCTCCTTGCGAGATAGCAGCGAGCATATGCAGGAGCTGCCTGGATGCTTAATACCAGGGTTCAGAAATGTAAAGTGAAGCAGGATTGCAAACTGAAAAGAGCAGGGGAAGACAATGAGGGCTGTGTTAATGTCGTTCATAGCACTAATCAAAGTTTCTGTTATAGAACATTTTCTATAATTCAACTGATACAGAAAGAGAACATGCAGGTAGTCGCTCGCCATCTTGTTTGGGGCTACTTCGCAATACAAATAGCTGTATATCAACACACATGAAGTATTTCTGGGATCAAATATGCAACCTTTCAGCTACATAACGTGTCTCTAATCACAAGGCCACCCTGTCGCCTCCCTGTAGATTCTTGATTTCTCATTAATTCCTGTGATAATTGCAGTTTGACCATTTAATATCCCCCCCAGTCTGTCTTATCGCCACACCTCACCTGCTGAGATGTGACACCTTGCTGGGATTTGCCGAGGGATGTCTAACCCTGGCAGCTAAAGCCCATGTGACCCTGTAAGCAAGAGTGACAACACAATAATACTCCCTGCGCCTAATCTTTCATTGGTGGATTATCAGATTAGAGGCCCCAGTTGTTTATGGGCTCGGTGACTATCGAAAAAGTTGATCTGTCAAGTTTATCTTACACTTGTCGTATCAAGGCAGTGTTGGACCATACAGTTGGCTGTGGATGGAAGATAAGGCCGACATAGCTGAATGGAACCTCGGGAAAATGAGAAACAAGGCTTTTCTTTTTACTCCGACGACACACTTTATCTAGTTTAAGAAATGGACCCCACCAAAGAATTACCAGTCTTTTGGATTCACTTGATTTCTTTGACCTCTTTGGTGTGTCAGAGCTGCCCCTTTTTTTTATTTTGAAAGGAGATATCAGAAATCATCCGGCAGTTTAAGACTCTGGTTAGTGGCGTGGAATCACAAGTTTCAAAGGGGACATAATCCATCCGCTTTCAAGCTGCCCCTTTGTGGCATTTCAAAGACTTGAACCGGTATAGGTTCCCCTATCAATCTGTTGTTTTGACAAAGTTACAGGATAGAGGGAGTCCATTATTGAACCTTCTGATGTGGTTCACTAATTCAGGCTAACTGGTTTCTTTCCATTACAAAGCAGCGACTCTGAAGGTCGTGGCCTCTTCAAACGTGACTGTCAGAAGATATCTGTGAATAACAGTCAGAGATGAGATCACTATCTTTATAAATCTGGTCTTATCGGATTTGCAAGCCAAGGTGTAAATGTTTTGACATCGCCCCTGGTAGGATGGGAAGTTGAATTTCCAATTACTGGAGAGACATCCTTTACATGAGCAGAATGATAAACAAGCATAAAACCTTAATTACAGAATATTACTCAGACTGTTCTGAGCAAACCCATACAAAGCCCTTAGTCTCCAGCTGTACGTTCAGCATACTTTATCATATTTGCAGTTACCATTACAAAAAATGTTAAAAGGGGCTCTTGCAGGGGCAAATTTAACCATCAATCTTTTTTTATGATTTGACACTGGAGGAAACTAAATTTATAGATCTTTAAATGTATGACATTTTATTCCCTCAGACTGAGGGCTTAGTTAAACAATGTTACTGTCTGGTTGTATCATTCAATCTAAATTTTCAGGTTTTAGCCACATTAGTAGCATTGCTCTGTAGTTGGCAATGTTGGTTGGTCAGTCGGTCGGTTGGACGTTCCACCTAACTGACATATCCTCATCACCACTGAATGGGTTTCCATGACATTTTGTATAGTCATTTAGGGCTGCAAGGCAGTTGGGTTTCGCAAGATCATGCAATCATGTGATCTCAGAAATTCATCTTGGCAGGCTTCAGGCTATGCGCTTGGGCTGAACCACAATGGTTTGGACCAATCAGCGTCCTATGAGGAATTACTGGCAGCTAGGTGTGTGTTTTAGGTGTGGCCACCAGCGAGAGAGGCAACTATTTGAAAACAGCAATGGTGGTTTCTCACGAGGTTAGCATACATACTGTAGATGCTGCTATAGCATCTGTTCTATCAGAAGTGGAGAGTATATTTAGTTGAAAGATTAGATGAATAAAAGAAGAGTTTGATTTACCAATGGGCTTCAATGGTAGTGTTCTCTTATTGTTGATTTGATTGGTTGAATTTTACCCAGTTCCTTTCAGGATGAATTTTAATATCTTCGTTAATCCCTTAAGTTTTCCATTTTAACATCATCAGCATGAAAACCTGCAAAACAAATGACATTCTTTTCAGCCTCAGATGGACTTTGTTGAGCGCGAATTAGCAAATGTCAGCATGCTAACACACTAAACTAACACAGTGAACATATTAAACATTACACCATACCATTATATATGTATATATGATATGCATTTAGCATTGTAATCGGAAGCATGTTAGCAAGCTTTTATTAGCATTTATCTCTAAGCGCTGTTGTGTCTTAATACAGCCCCATAGAGCCTGTTGGCACGACTGTAGACTCTTAGTCTTGTTATTAGCATGCAGGTCTGAATGCCATTGATAATGTTGGCAGCTGAACCAGTGACACATGTTTTCTCGCTTTTAGTAGAAAAGAAAACAGTTGAATTTACAGGGTATTTTGTGGCTTACTCCAGCAGAATCCTCTGACAGCTAACCTCTGCCAACTATATTCCGCATTCACTGTATTTAGTGGATCACATTCATCAAACAGTGGCTTAACTGTTTGGGGATGCATGTCATCACAGTTGTGATTCATCTAAAGCCCTTTTGAGTGTTGGGGAACTGGAAAGTGCCAAACAGTCTGAGTTTGAATTTATATGTATAAGCACTAGTCTTATATTTTAGAATAGTAACAGCAGAACACTGTCCTTAAGGGATAATAATAATTTTCCTCTGCCCCATTCCCATCTTATTTATGGCACAGCACACTGGTTTGTCACTTCCAGCCAGTGTGATTATTCACCTGGCGAGCATATTATTCTAGCAAACACCACAGCTATAACAATTTTTCATATTTCATTCCAGGGGTTTGATGAGAATGCGCTGAATCCCATTTTCCAAAATACTGGGTATTCTGTGCGACAAGAATATGGCTTCCCTGATTACATTATGCCTCTGAGCTGTGTTTAGCCAAATGTGCATGACTTGCAAGTGTAATGTACAATAGGCTGCTGCGAGTGTGTCACATTAAGAAAAAAAGATGGAAAGAAGGCAGAGCATAAAGGTCCCCTTTCATCAGAATATTTACATGCAGACGAAATCCTCCAAGTTGAATTTGTCCGTCACTGGAAATTAAAACTCAGCTAAGGTCATGTCTCTCTGGTTACAGAGTGACTGCAGGTTCTTGAACTACTCAAGTTTTTTAAATTATATTATTTTAACTTGTGGCCTTGAAGCATTTCAGCATTTCAGATATTTAATCAAATTCTGGTGGTTCAAAGAAATGTTGCGGTATCATAGCGATACCTGGAAAGGAGTTCAGCCCTGTCACAGTGGCCTTATATTGACATGTATACACACACAATCGTTTTTAACTGTAATTTTGACTTTTTTTCTATTTCTAAAGCAGAGGCTACTTCATATTTAAGAAGAAAATCATCCGTTGATGCTAAAACAAAGGGACCCGAGCCACAACCAGAGACAGTCTGTAGCACAGATGCCCACCACATGGAGTGGACGCAACTCATTTGTTGCACTTTGCAGTTATTTATTTATTTCCTGGGTCTGATATAGGGAAACATCTGTCACCTTTGCCTAAGTGGCTGCTTGCATGATCCATGAACGATGTTTCAGAACAAAACACCCCCATATTGTCTGGCTCTCCAGTCCCGAGCTCAGGTGCAGAATCCTGTTAGGCATTTGGAATGCCCTGCTGTTGCATTAGAGACAGGCAAGACCCAAACACCTGGAGACCTCATGTGTGCCACCAGAATTAGCGCTCGTTGCCAAGCAATCACATGGCTGTGCTTTGTTATTCAG
The DNA here is from genome assembly GCF_965226575.1 of Pagrus pagrus. Taxonomy (NCBI): domain Eukaryota; kingdom Metazoa; phylum Chordata; class Actinopteri; order Spariformes; family Sparidae; genus Pagrus; species Pagrus pagrus. The sequence continues at coordinate 13,625,474 of NC_140204.1, read as the reverse complement.
TGACATCACACTTTCAATTGATTATATTTTTTTCTTTTGTTATGCTTTAAGTTAAAATTCATCAGCCTCAAGAGTAGATTAGTTTGTAAGTTAGGAATTTAAACTTTCCCTTAAACGTATATTTTAAGATATATTATTTGTATGTATCAGATTAAAAAATGGTATCCAATGATTAAACATGAGCTGTGTTAAATAAGGATACACTTATTGGTTTTGTAATTTTTTTTAGGACAAATAAATACACTCGCTGTTTGATTGTCCGTGCCTCCTGTGCCAATTTCCATAGTCCTTACGCTAATGACAGTCGGCCCGACCCCAAAGTAAATTAATTAAACAGGCAAAGTGCCACAATTGAGGAACAAAATGTAACATTCATGTCTGAAGCATTTGAAAAGCCACCCCGATAAAGGAAGTCAGAGTGAGGTTCTAATTCTCAGAGCCCAGCCCCGAATAGCACCAGTAGCCATCTGTATTCTCGTTTCTGCAGCACTCACTAAATCAACACACTCGACACAGGCCTGAGGATGCCTCCGCACAATCATGCATGACAACATCAAAGCTTTTCTTTATTGCCTCTCCTCTTCATTCTTTCCCCTCCCAAGCCCCTCTTAACCACTATCTGGAACTAAAAGCAGTGGTACCACTGCAAATATTATCTTTGGGGTTAGTGCAAACACTGAGAATCCATGCCGTCTCTAGTCAATGGTTTCATTCTCAGCTGATAGCCGTGTCCAAGGCTGATTTTGTCATGTACAGGTGCAAATTTGTGACCCGCGTGCACTTGGCATACAGGAATGGTTTGTTGCCTGATTGCTATTCATAGATAAGAGTTCTTAACAACAAATCCTTAGTAATAGACTACTCAGCGTTCTTCAGGATCTCTCCTTAATTGCCTGTCTTTGTTCCTACCTCAACATATTGACAACCATAAATCTCTAAAATGTGGAATGAGCCAAATCCCCAGATTTCCATGAGCGAGATGTTTCAATGATAAGCTGGATCTGTCATTGGGGAGCCACTCAGCACCCACAAACAGATTGAGCAGGCACCCAAGATGAATCTGTCGACACTTCATTCTGCATATCTCTATTTAATGATATTATATTTCATTTCCCGAGCAAAGAAAACACCATTACCCAAAGCAGTGAGTTGGAACGAGCCATTCTGCAACAGATTCCAGGCCTCCTTGGTGGTACAGTAATTGAATTACAATCGCATATGACACAAAGTTTGAGAATGATTGTATTTGTTTCCATTTGTTCCTTCTATGTTACATACTAAGCTCAACTTTGTAAACTGCTAAAAACATTCAAGCCATCAGGAGATACTATAATAACTGTTCTTCTGGATGTGACCATAGCCTTATTTTGAAAGATGTTAAAAGACCTTCAGTGGACACCGAAAACGCAGCCAGAAATGATTATGTTGCATGCACAGATATGGGTGAAATGATAAGTGCAGCTGTCTGTGGTGTGCTATAACTCCATCTACTTTGTTAATCAGCATTAAAAAAAGACATGGGCGGACAACCAGCAAAGAGGTCACATGAAATGTACCTCAGGCAGCATTTAGGTTGATTTCTGACAATCCATATGCCCGGACCTGTATTGATAACCGCCTAAAATTCATTCTCTGGTAACTGTGGTTAAGTGCTTTGAAAGCCATTGGGGTTGTGAAAAGTGTGCCCAGTTGTTTTGACCACAGATTGAAAAGCAGTTATCATTTCAATGGGGGCGATATGCTCATAGGGGAAAGGACAAAGAGGTCAGCAGAAGTGGAGTAAGTGCTCCCTAAGGCACAAACACAAGGCCATTCGAAAAGGGCCCCACAGAGAGACCAGGGGAAATTGATTTCAGCTTTATTCCTGGTCAAATGCAGGACTAGACTGGCGGGTGACCCAATGGTGGACCTGTCCACTCAAATTAGGGAGCCATTTGGAAGATATGGCCACATGTGAATGGCCAATCACGCTCGATGAATATTGTATCACAATAACGTTATTTCACACATCAAAACATCTAGAGGTCACCCAGTGCTCCTATTTTGTGTGTGATGATCTTTTTGTCGGGGCTGGCCCCCATCTACTTAAGTAGTTTGCGATAAGTGCACTGTACAGTCTCCACTAGCAAAACTGAACAGTAACTCTGTAAAATGTTTCTGGGGCACTGTCATTGGCACAAATGACATAAAGACATAAAAGCTTTTGCTACCGGCTGCATGCATTTCGACAAAGGAGGGATTGGCACATATTTTTCCACATTGATAATGGACAGAGAGTGCTTAAAGCTACACTGAGAGAAACCGAAAAGCCCCTACAACCCGATCACCCATTATCATCCCCATGGAAAAGACAAGAGGAGTGAACATAGGGAGAATATCAGCTGTCTGACACCGACTGAGTTTGCTTTGAATGGATATTTATTCATTCAGTCAACTATTTAGTTATTCACAAGTAAAGTGGCAGCCTTTCATATTGCCTTGGATGTGATGGTAATGGTTTAATTAGTCTCAGTTTGAATATTCACACAATCGTTGCTCTAGTGCATCAGTGCAACTTAGGTGAGCTAGGAGACTGAATCCCATGTGCTACAGGAGCTATATTAATATGGCACACACGCAATTTGTCATGCAATTCTTCTCTCTAGCAGGAGTGGTGGTAGTAGCAGTAAGAGAAAACAGCCGTGATTTTGTTCATGGCTTGTACAGTATGTCCTTACTGAACACATGTCTGATAACATGAGGAGTATTCAGGGACTTAAAGCCAAAAACATATTTTCACAGTTTTCATTGCAGCTATTTATTTGTTAGAAAGTAGCTCCAATGAAAACAGTAAGAAAAGAGATCAATTTTCAATGCTATGAGCACAACAACCCAAATTCATCATATTGGTGTGGCAGCAGAAATCTTACAGAGAGGTGCATTCACACCTGTTATCTGTTAAAATTATCTGCATGGCTCATGAGAGGTTAGTGAGAAAATATGTAATTTGGGTGAGTCAAACCATTAAGTGTGCACTTTATAATTATCTCCGCCAAGGAGGTTATGTTTTTGGTGAAGTTTCTCTGTTTTCAGTAGGGCTATGGCCAGATTGTAATGGGTCAAGGAAGAATCCATTAAATTTTGGACTGGATCTGAATCACAGGGTGGATACACAAATTATTTTTTCACTTTGTGAGATAGGGCATTTGGCCTCAGTGGCTGTTTAGAAACAGACCAAGTCTCAGCGAGCCAAAGTGGTAAATAAAAACGTGTAGAGCCAGAAAGGAAACACGTCTAACTCTGTGAATTAAGAATTTATTTCGACCAAACCAAACCAGAGTTGGTGATAGTTGGATGGTTGATGGTTTAAGTGAGTTTTATTTTGTTTCTGTTGAGTTTAAATTTATTTTAATGCACACACACCTCAGAAAATATATCAATCATAAACACTGGTTGTTGGGTTATTTTATCACATTGCCCAACTCTAACAGGAGCCAGCCATCATCTAAGGTAGCTGATACACGCACTTGCTCAAACTTCATAGAGAAAGCAGTCATTATGGAGCACCCAGGGACAGAAATCACCACAACAGTAAAATGTTTTTGTGTCAAACTAAGGTGTACACACGCATACCATGCATCTTCTTCCACTCTTACAAGCATCCAAATTTAATTAAAAAAATAAATAAGGAAAAATATTTTAACCTTGCTGAGATGATAAGACTTCAGCTTGGCAATACTTTATTTCGAAGTAATTCTAATAATTTTGAAAATATATCCACACACATAATGGTTGGGCTTACAGATTGAATAAAAAGTGGACTATTGGCCTTGGTGGATGTCTGCGCTCTCTGCGTGTCCTTCTAGTTCTATCCTGAGGCAATTTGTAAAACATTTGCAATTCAATCATTGCCTATCATTTTGCACTCAATGTGGTGCCCAGTGGGAGGCCAGTGCTTATAGCAACATATTGTATATAGACATGATTTATGTATGTTTTGTTTGTTTTGCTGCTTTTATGATGGTGTGAATGTGGTTCAGTTAAGAGCTGATTTTCAGCCAAAAAAGGGAAAAAAACACATTTTTTTCCCACACAACCACCAAGTTCATACACTAGACTACGGTATATAAAGCAGGACAGGAGCATTGGTACGGAAAAGAGGTTTGTACCAACCATCGCTATGTTGCTTCAACACCACAGACCTCTGGGCCTCGCTGGCTGCCAAGCTGCAGTCACCCACAGAGCCGTGTGCTTATTTTCTCTGCCCTCTTCTTGACCATATGGAGCATGAGGGTCATAGGGACACAGTGTATCACAGATTTGTCTCTGTGTGAGAGTGTGCGTATACATGTGCTTGTGTATATGTATTGCCTGTTTGCGAAATGAGCCAAATCTGCTCGCTAGTGTCTGTGGATTTGGCAGCGGGGTGCATTGATTTTGTCAGCATTTGCATTTTCCTGCCAGCCAAGAATACTTTTATTAGCTCTACCAATATAGATGCAGAAAACAGTTCATAGTCTTTTCACATTCTGCTGTGTTGGACGTAACACAATGGCCGTGTTCTTGCCTCGGTTTATGCAGGGATTCCTTTTTTCCCCATTCAAATTAAAACCAAGAATTGCCAAGCCAATGCAAGCTGTTTCTATTCATGTGAAAGATGGACTATTCTGTGGTACAAGTATAAAGACAACCCCTAGATGATAAATGTAAATGCCAAAGGTCAAAGACACTTTATAGGTGCAAGATGATTAAGTGTCTTTTACTCCATTGCCGGCCGATCCGGGGTCAGCTTGTCAGAGCTGACACGGTGACATAGTAGCAACCTCTCATTTAATCACCATATTAATTCACCCATCAACAAAGCCCTAATGACACCGCCGCTGGCCGATTAATCTCCGAATTTGATTTAGTGAGTGTCCATTCATCATAACTGACTGTTTCAGTATGCAATCAATATGGCCCTTTTAGCACTTTGGACACCTAGACCTCAAGAGGTACACAGTCATGGTGTGAAGAGTGTTGTGATAAAGTAAATGCTTGCCCAGGCCAAAGGGGGGGACGCATCAATCATGTAGCAGTGCATACATCAGCTGCACTTTTTCCTCAGGTTCTCTTGAGCCTCTTTGGACAAGCAGACTCATCAACACTCTCATCGACAGTGAACATGTGTCGATCACTCCATACTAAATGTCTCCCCTGACAACAATAACCAGTGGATACATTTGCTTTACAGATGGGAAACTTGTAGTCTTCTTGCTAGCGGCTCCCAATTTACTTGTGCACCATTGTTTGTATCGCCGTATCCTGGAATAAGCTGTGTTGCTAGTGCACCTTGTCAGTATCCGTGCATGCTTGCGCTTGGACACACTCTTGCCCATACATACACACGCCATCAAGCCGCGGGGCGAAGGCAGCTCTGCTCACTCAAGGGGAAAGTGAACAGCTGTGCCTGTGACAGCTGGAGCAGTCATGACATCCCTTCACCAAATATCAGGGATGGCTTAGGACGCATCAGCCGAGAGGGGTCCATTTACAACCTGGACGAGACGCCGAGGCTTTAGCCTGCGACCGTGCTGAAGCGACAGAGCTTAGTTTTTTCTCCTCGCATTTGCGGTGATAATGTGAGAAGTAATGAGTTTCTCCTTGGTCTTCAGCCCATATAATAGTCCCCCATTTGCTTCAAAACAAGCCCGATGGAGCAAATTAGAAAATGTTATGCCTGTGAAAAATGAGCTGAATGCTAATGTTTATTTTTTTTGGAGGTCCAGTTTCAGTGATTCCTCATCGGATTTTCACCAGAATCTTGTTTCACTGCTTATATTTTCTATAGAGAACAATATGGCAGTGATTCACTCAAGACAAAAACATCTGCCAGACGCCTTAAATAAGAAGAATAAAAAGCTGCGCATTCAGAATTTTAATCTGTTTCACTAACTAACATCGGTGGCATGTCAATCATCTCGCCTCACCCCGGAGATACATTAAGCATGCAAAAATGTTATCACTCATAAACACTTTTTCTAATCATCCCAGAGTTTGAGTTTTGTTTGAAATATTTAAAATGATGGATGTCTAAAATGTGTTAGAACCAGTCGTGATTCTGAAGGCAGCATTAAAAAAGAAATCAGTGTACTATGCAAATGAGCATAATCACCTTCAGCCCCTTTAGCACCAGACCGATTTTAATTACACCTTAATTTCATGTATAAATACCCCCTATTCAGACGAGCTGCTGCAGTAAGCCCCAGCAGAATAGACTGAGTGGGAGGACTGTATAGGTACAGATAATTACAATTCACTGTTATGGACTCTTGATTATATGAGGTGGTGGCCAACATACTGTCTTCCAAACACCATTGAATGAACTTTACTGGGGTGATAGATTAAAGTATATCACAGCTATGACAGTGCTGTCCTGTAAACTGCACAGCACTTCACACCTGGCCAAGACAGCGGCGCTTTATCTTGACGATTCAGCTTGGTCGGTTCAATTGTGATGTTAACACTAGATAAGTAAGGCAGCAGTCTTGCCACTTCATATAGCAAAGCGTATGTGACTAAAGGATATATAAAACCAGAGTTATGTTCAATCTTACGCTGTTATGTGGTACAGTAGGGAGCAGCATGGAGGAGCTGGATTTTCCCTGATCAGATGTTCTAAAAAGTGTTCAGTAAGTGGAATTCTGTCGAGACGGGTTTATGTGTAAAACAGACCTTTAAAGTTTTTGGTTTTTTTTAATTTCCTGAGTGAGGTTATTTTAAAACCAAAGACTTATGGTCGTGTTTGTGGGTACATTTGTGTTTCCAATTAAGTGCAATTTGTCTACGAAAGGTTTCCAGGTTTTAATTGAGTTGATAACATCAAATGATTTTACAGATGCAACCTTATGTTTGCTTTTTCCTTTTGATGCAAAAAAAAAAAAAAAAAGATAAATGTACGGTTAACTTAATGTACTATACTTCATAACTTAAATATATATAAAGTGCTACCTTGGAAGTTTGCTTCCAGACTGAAAGCAGCAAAGCCGCAGTCCATCATGAGGAACCATTAAAAGTCGGACGACTATAAATAGAGGCTTTTTTCCTGCAGGGACTGAAGAATGAGCATTGTTGAAAACACCGGAGGAGCATATGCTCAGGCACAGCTTGTTGCGGCCTCAGATGTTCCTTAACAGTTGATTTCCTCAAGTTGCATTTCCTTTTTCACCACGTTATTGTGCTAATTATTTTTCGGCACGTTCCACATGGGTGGCTTGCTGCTCGGACCGCGCAAGCTCAGCCCCATTCTTTTTTTTTTTTTCCCCTTACCCCAGAAGCACCCAACACAAGGACCGCTGAATATCAGGCCCAGCTGTGCGACACATTGGTTCCTCAACACTATTGACTGTTTTGAAATGCTTATGAGAGCTGATGGAGCATTTTTCTTGCTCTTCGCTTTTGCAGCCAAATCCGATTTGTGCAGAGCAAATTTCCTGCGGGGTTGCTCTCACAGTGGTGATATTCAGGCAAATTCATATATATAAAAATCAAATCATTGTTTATATTGCCTGTTTAGGATGATTTGTGTTCTACTGTATGTACTCCACCTCCTACCATGCTGGAAGGCTCAGAAAATACAAACCGAGTACTTCCATTATTCACAAAGTGCACAGTGATGCCTCTAGTAATTGCCATAGACAACAGCATACACTGACATGGAGGCAGAAGAGCAGTGCAGTCAAAAAAAAAAAGTGTGTCATTGTATTGCTTGTCACGCAGAATTTTCCAGCCATACATTTTTCACATTTCCCACAAACACTCAAACATGGAGTGGAACCTCTGCTGCCTGCCACGACGTGTGACTTTGTGTGCACACCTGTATACCAATGTTACAGTTAGAATCTGATTTGTTATTCGTTTTCTTCCAGGAGTAACTACTGCGGTTTGACCTGACTGCAAAAATCCCCTGACTTCAGCTAACCAGATATGATCTTGTCTGAAACGCCAGCATAGGAATTCAGAATAAATCTGTCACTCTCTGTGATGTTTCTGATCATTTTTCCTTTGCTCTTACAAGCAGGATGATAAAAAAAAAAACAGCCCTGTGGGTGTTTTTTTCCCCCGGTAAAAATAAAAAAATAAATGAACCAATGCATATTTCACGTTCTTTTAGGAGAAAGGAAAGTGCTGGCTGTTCTATAATTTCAGACTTTGCCTACTGAGGTCAGGGGTTCCATGCTTGAATGCCCGCATTTGCATCTTTGACTTGCTCTGGCCCAGTGAGGAAGAATGAGCTGTTGCATCTCCTGTGATGTGCAAAAGTGAGAATGTACAACAGCATTCACTGAACTACATGCGCTCCACTGATCTCAGCGTGAAACTATTTCACCGCAGCAGGGTATGCCTTCTCTCACAAAAACTATACAAATGCAAAACCACATGAAAATGAGGCCGCGCTTTTATAGGAGCACATGAATAACTGCATCAGGACACAATAAGCAAGACAGGCATGCACAAAAATGTGCTGCCTAATTCTATTTACATTTATTTTGAGTAAACAGCACATGGTCGTCATTCCACGCCTATTTTTGCTGTTTATTTAAATTTCTTTGCATGGCAGGTATCTGCACCGGCCACCGTTTTCTGTTCCCCAATTATCATGCAGGATCACAACAACAACAGTAACCAAAGGCATTTGCAGTGGCTGGGCTGTATGACCCTTGTTTGTCATTCCCAAGCTACTACGCTCTCGATCCACACAGGCAAGGTGAAATCTGCATCCATTTCTCATATTTACATATGAACTAAAGATTCCCCTGTGGGCTGACTGTGGCCTTCCAAATACTCTGCATGGTGCAAAGCGAAGGTGATGCATAGTACTAGTGGGCTATTGAAGCTGGTGACTAACCCAGTATGATACATGGTTTCACAGGCTAATTGCAGCTCCCAGCTGAATAGGCCATAAGCCAACAGAGACCTACTGACCTTGGTGAAAGCAAAAAAAGGCCCCCATGCCTTTACATGACCCATTTTGTCACTGAAAAATCTTTGCTAGACATTAAACAACTCTGAAAAGCTATTGTGAATGGCCGCATTTGCCAACAGTTACTACAGGGATGTCAGGAAAGCTGCTTGTGTAGTACATTGAGGAAGAATTTAACATCTGTCACATACCCCGGGGAGAGTACTGTGAAGTTATACAGAAAGTAGTGCTACACTCGTGTTTGTATACGGCAGAATTTCTAAGGAAAGGGGAATTGAACAGCATCACACAGCCACATTATTTCTGTGGCAGAGGCCTCTGTACCAACTGTTCACTTCCAGTATGCAACATTAAACAAACCACATGTCTGTTTGCATCACTTTACCAATATGGTACATACCTTCGTGTCCAACTATATTAGACACACCTGGAGGAAATCTGCTCCGGTGGTGGTATGCCACACAAAGATATTGATGAAAAATAACACGCCATCTTTCAAAGAGGCAGATGCTGCCCTCTTTGTTCTCTATCACCCGTCTTCCTACCCCGTCGAAGCTAACAGCTGTTCTTTTGCTGTGCACTCGAACAGCCGAGTAAAGGCAGGAAACAGATAATTGAAAATGTCGATCTCATTAATTATCACAGTGAAAGTTGTAGGAGCAGCTTTCATTGGGAAATAAATGGCTCGTTCTGACAGTTTCAGACCTGCATGCTTACAAAGCAAAATCATATTCCATGGCAAAACCTTTTGCCTATGCTGAGTGATCTCAAAAGCTTAAAGCTGCATTCAATGTCAATGGATCAAATGATTATGTGTAATGTAAAAGGGGATGCTCTTACTGACTCTGCAGTTCCCCTCAGCTCTATAAAGCTTCATAGCTTCTTTTAGGTAATTGCTTTGATTTTACAGCCTTCAACTACACTGTTTTGGTTCCCTCTCTCCGCTCTTATAGTGTTGTTTCTCATGGTGGCCAGCTGTTTTTTGGCAAAAAAAAGGTATAGTTATATCATTAAATGCTAACTGCCCAGCACCAAAAGGCAGACAGACAAAGGCAGCAAGCAGCTAGTGAACAAAGTAGAGAATTTAAGTGGTTGGTGGAATCAAAAACTGAGCTAAAAGAGGATGCAAAATTTGGACTTACATGCAACATGTAACCAGAAGCACGGCTCCAAATTAATGCAAATGTTGCTCCGTAGCTGTTGTATGTTCCAATAGACAATGATTTGCTAATGAGTTCACCATACAGTATCAATTTAAAAGGGGGTACTTTGGGAAGCTTGACTGAAATTCGGGCCACAATTCAAGGGAACTGGACAGGTTGTTACTATCATAGAGCTGCCACAAATAAATACTCACATTTACACTTCCATAAAAACACCCAAGGAAAAAATCTCAACTCCAGAAAGTGGACTATACTACAAGGCTATGGTTCTGTCAAATGAGACACAATGGCATTCTCTCTGTACAATATGTTGCCACAAGTTGATGATTTGCTACAGTGGCATGAAAAGGATACTACACGAATAAATTTGAGCCAGTGTTACTGTTGTACTTTAGCCACTTTGCTATCAAAACTTTTTCAAAGTTTTGTAGCAATTCAAACCAACAATATGAAGCCACTCCTTACAAGAGAGGAAGATTTTTAGAGAAATTCTGTAACCAAGTGCTGCAGATTATAAACTCTTGCATGGCAGAATTAAACCACTCTTCTTGGTCCATTTAGAGAGGTGCCAGCCAGTGTTGTACCTGTAACACATACTACTACAACTCCTAATTGATTTTACAAGGCAGCTTAGGCTCTAATTGCTGATTTGCCTGGGGAGATTCTTGATCCAAATGGCTTAGCAACTTCTTTTGTGGTGGGCTGTTTTCATTCATGGGAGAGTAGATAGGACGGGGATTGAATGAATGCATCAAGAAACAGGTTGTGTACTGCATTTAGAGTAAAGGCAGATATGAGCACAACAACATGAGTGAACAGATGCATTCCGTGTACTTGGCGTTCATTCCATATCTTATTTGAAAGTTACGGAGTGGCACAGCAAATATTGTTCACATTTGGAGTACGATGACGATGATAACCAATAACATTATTTTTCAGTGCAAGATCAGGAGAGCAAGAAGTCATTGCAGTGTAGTAAATACATGCAAAATTGGCTTTCAGAGTGTTAAAGGATGGCATTTTGCAAACTATTTTACTTTGTTCAAGTGAGGGAGAAATTAATTGGATGCGTTTGAGAGTAAACTCCGGCATTTTAACAAGTTTGACACCAAATCCTTGGCAGATGAATAATTGGATAACAATATCAAAAAGATCTAAGTGATAGAACTCAGCACACTTTGAATTCCAATTTAATTGATTTATTTCCCCTAGCTTAGTAAGTAGTGCTGTACAAAACAATAAAAACAATATTCCCTGTGTGCTCAAACTTTGTCATCTGCATTCCTTTTTGATTTTGAATGAAGCTTCAATTGAAAACACAACTATAAATTGCCTGAATGGTCATCGGCTCAGAGAAAGCGAATGCATCAATCAGCATTAGTCAGAGCAGCAGGGAATCTCATTTAAATTCGCATTATTGAATGACCATTAAGCTAATGCAATCCATTTCAATACCACTGTGTTGAAGGAATCACATGTTACTGCAGTGGCCAAACACAGTTTAGTCATCTGGCTGCAAAACACTGTAGCTGCTCCATAGACAATGAGTACAATACAGACTTTGTGAACCGATGCATTTGCCATTTTGCCTTTTATGCTCCAGTGGTCTTTGTATAAAAGGTCCAGAATTGTCAGCATTACTGGAATGTAAAGCTTATTTCAGTGTAAGATTAAAAAAAATGTAATGCTGCCAAAGCCAATGGCCTATTTGTTCTCTAGAGCAGCTGCAGCCTTTCTAGTTATGTGATATTACACTTTCAGGTATAACTATGGATTCAATTATTTGAATTTGTTTTCACACTGTAGAACCGATCAATATTTCTTTACAATGGCGTCCATATAGAAAAGTCCTATCTCACATACTTACAGTCCATTTAATTTTCTTTTTTTTTAATGATATCATTTCAGTGCGTTCATCTAATTTATCTCAACTGCACGTTTGATGCTTCGTATCTCATGAATAACAACACATTCACTAACATTAGGTTGCAGATCTAATTTACCTGTTGGGCCACAGACTGAAAAAAAATAGGTCAGACCACCATGTTTAAATATTATCTTTAAACATTATAGTTATGGCTGACAATGACAACAGAAAGAAATAATAATAATAACAATAATAATAAATAATGTCATGCATGTGTAATGAGTGTTGTATTTACAGTTTGTTTTGCTGCTCTTCAGTGGCAAAAGCAATCTACTTGTAAACATTTGTCTCATGTTAACATGGGTCAAACATATTGATGGCCTGATGCTAGGTGATTTCCCCTTGGATGCACAGAAAAATGGCTTTTCCCCTGTTAGTTCTGATTTGTTGCACTAATACGCCATTGTCTTCATGCGCCTTTATTAGCTAATTTTTCTCATGCAGCCATTTTTATGCACAACAACAGCTTAGACTCGGAATGAATAGAGACATGAAGGTAATTTCCCAGCAAATTAAATTTTAACCGTCATCTTTTTTTTTGTAGATGGTTATATAGTCCATGAACTTTTGCAAAATCATTTTCTTCTTTTACAAGTTAGTGACAGAAAATATTTTATCTCAGTAGGATCATATTAATGGTATATTACAACCTTTTGCCCTATTCAAGTAAAATATTGAACTAAAGGTTGTTTTAATTTGCTCTTTGTTTTCCCTGAACGATGGTTTGCCTTTCAAAATGAAGCATATTTTTAGCTGAGTGAATAGTGAGCCTTATCGAATATCTACTTAAAATGCATTCATTTATCCTGAACCGAGGTTGTACATTCCTATTATATAACTGTAAAGACATCTGCTGGCATTTGAAAACCTACTGTATACATTATCATAATAATATGATACAGATGTGATAATGTGCCACTAAGACCTTACACAGAATCCCAAATATATTCACCACATGACAGCATCAGAAAACCATGAATTAAATTTTTCAGGCCCAAAGGTCCGCCGTTAAATCTCCGAGGTGCAGCCTGTCTCTGATTAAGCTCACACATTCTGTGTTGTTTTGGTCCGCATTTCCAAATCTGCTCCTCAAACACCCGACAACTACACAGTGTGGGAATATGGTGGGAGTAATCTGACAGAATATATGCAGTTTCATAAGACTAGCCAGGCAGAAAATAGATTGGGGGCTGTGATTTGAGGGGAGTTAGGATGGGAGTGGTGGTAGTTACAGGGAAATAATGTGTCACTCACAGTGCAGTGACTGCTGCCTCTGACACCAGGGCTGAGGCATGACCCGCAGCGTCTTTCATGTGATAAAACCTGAACATTTGTACCTTTCACCTTCAGCCGCTTTAAATGTTCTTACCAAAAAGCAACAAGAAAAGGAGACATGATTGGAAAAGAGATTCATTTAGACACCTTATCCTCATCATTCATTTTGTCTGCAGCACTGCGATGTGAGCTCAGTCTTTCTGTATGTACCTCGACAGAAGTGCAAGGTAATTATTGAAACATATGGATGACTGGGCCCTCTCTTAACCCTCTCACTAATGATGCTTGGCTATTACAGAAGGGCATGGGAAGGACACTTCTACCATTAACTGATATATCCCCCACCAGAGATCCATGACTTCTCCTATGCTTGTTGGATACAGAGAAGCCGTGAGAGCTTTAGAGACAAGTTTGGGGGGAAAAAATCTGACATACATGACCTTACTCAAAAAACCCTGGTATGTTGGGAAAATATGGGCTTAAATTACCTGGTTTTGTTGCCACAGACACAACTGTAAATGGCCTGACGTCTCATTAAAATCACGTGGCTTGGTCGCCACAAACACCGGTGTAAAATGCCCCGACATCTCCTGAACATCCAGTGGTTTCACCCTTACAAATGTTAAGAGGCCACCTTAAACAGTGGTCTCCGGCTTGGCAGCCTTCTCGCTTAGCTTTACAACACCACCACCATCCTCTACACCTGCTAACATGGATGTAAGCTCATATACGCTGTTTGCGAACATAATATGACACGCATGGTAGAAATGTGAATTTGGTACACTTATAAAAAAAATTAAAAATGGAAAATATCTGTAGTTTGCAGAAATTATTAGTATATTATTATGGTGACTGGGGTGTTTTTTATGCCTCTATGACATTAAGTAGTTTTATATCTGAGCCATGAACAAAATAATACATTTGAGGATCTCATCCTGGGCTTTGGGAAACACTGCGACATTTTTTGACATTATACAGACCAAACAACTCATCGATTAACGGAGAAAATAAAGAGATTAATCGATCTTTCTTTAGAGTGCAATTTGCTGGTGACTGCGTTAATCTTACCAACAAACTGGGCAAACAAAATGTGTTTCCTTGATTATAATTCAGATGGTGTGGCCTGTTGTTATGTCATATTGACATTCGTAGATTTTTGTCTGGTTCAAGACTTAACACATTCCCGATACCTAACATGCTCAACAGTTGCTGCTGTATTTCACTGCATGTTGTTACCAGCAGAGTGAAGCAGCCAATGATGGACCAAGACGTGATGGCTCTCTGAGGCTGATGGTACCCTGTGCATGCACATAAAAATTACAACAATTGCTTAATCTTTGCTACATCAAAGCCTTTCCATTGGCAGCAGATTCAATTTAACTCTAGACGACCCACTTCAACTCCATTAACTTTCTTTGCTGAATGGGATCAGGGAAGATGCCTCCCCATAATACCAGCTCGCTTGGGGCAATTTTTCAGCTTGGAAGCTACAGCTATCTCTGATGCTAATGGACCAAACAGTTACCCTCACCAGTCCATGTAAAATGTGCGTATATCACCCCAGGTACATCACAGTGTGACCCAGCCAACTGGAGCTTTTGTTCATGTGGTCTTATGGCTATTGGCAAAATTGATGCCGCTACACAATGGACTAAAAGCTTTGGCGGACAGTTAGAGTCGCCAACACAATAGCTGTAGCCGGTCCAGAAGCAGCAGTTGAAAATAGCTTCACTCCTTCAGCTATATGCAGCACTTAGACGATTCAGCTGAATTGGCCTTTTGCTAAATAGACCAGCATCTGCAGCAGCTACTTGGAAAAGTGTTAAATATTTGCATCAGACCACTATTAAAATATGAAGCAGATGTGAGAAACATACAGTTTATAGCATTTTAAAAAGCTCAACACCAAATATATCTCTAACAAAGTTTATTATTATACCATATTTTGTGTTATCGAGTGTCTTGACACAACCTGACTGTGCTCTGGATTTTATCTTCAGGCAGTGTAGATAGAGTGAACCAGAAGTCCAGCTGAGTGGGTGAAACCACAGAAAATAAAAGGCAAGCAAGTACATCTGTTCAGTCATCCTTATTGAAAGTTTTTGGTCCAATACTGCCTGTGGACCACCTCAACTAATTTTCCAACTGGCACATGGCACGAGCCTTTGATTGCTCCATGACACCACAGCACGTCTCACATCCATCTCACCCAGTTGCTAATTGAGACAGTAGAAAAGCTTCAGCCATTCCATTCTTTCCCTAAACGACTATTGGACGCTGGAGACCAGATGGTCTGTCTGCGAATGTCACTGGTGGCCAGTTGTTACATTTGACAATGTGGGCTGATCTGGCAAGTATCAGTACAATTTTGCAGCCTTCAAGAAGGAGCAACTGGGAAAATAGCACTTGGATTGATTTCATCCCTCATTCGGCACACAGCAAATATTTTTGACAAAGACATATGGTGGAGAGAAGTGCACAGCAGCAGGCTGGCCAGCCTCAAGCCGGAGCTGTTTTCACTTGATTGTTTCAGGCAACATGCGCATTAAGACAAGCAATGTATGCAATGTTCGCATGCAGGCAGGCACACACACTGCTTTGGCTCAAACACAGACACAGAAGCGAGTGATAAACCTCCGCAGAACCACAAATAACACTCCCTTATATTACTCTCCCTAGAGCCTTTGATTTTCTCCCAAAGAAACATAATGTTTACATATATAATTCAACACATTGCTTCATGCTGCTGTTATTAAATCATATTCATCAGCCTACATGAAGTCATGTATTTTTCTCCAGACCACAACACTGCATGCCAGATGTTGGCTGTAACATGTCAGGGAGGAAGCAGCAATGCTGCCTTGAAACTCCACCTCAGTCACCCTGCCTTCAGCTGAACCAATCTGCGAGAAATAGAGTCTTTCACCTTCAGTCTATTTGGAATTGGGGGAACCAACCTGACGTTCAAAGTTGCTTGCTGAAGCAGAGTCCCTGTCTGGGCTTTGGCAGCTGGACTGATAGCCAGCCCTGTGGAATGGCAGCTGTTGAAGGGCTTTTTAAATTGCACCCAGGTTGATGGGTGGCTGTCAGGAGGGCAATGGACAGAGAATTTCGAAAGGGAAAAAAACGGGATGGAAGGGCAGGAGGAGGGGTGAGTTGAGCTGGAAGGACAGTGACCCTGACACCAAGGTGTACAGGAAAAGAAATGTCTTGAACCTCTAAAAAATGAAGTGTATAAACTGAAGGCAGTGGGGAATGGGGAGAGAGGGTTTGTGGGGAATTGGGAAGGTGAAGGGGGGTGGGGGGTGACATTAGCGTTGGAATAAATGGAGCGCTAAGGCCTGTCATCGCCAGGGTTATTTAGGTAGGCAGCACATCATCACTGTTCATCATAGTTTGATATTCCCAGACTATGTTTACATACAGCAGGATCATATCACTTTCTTTGCTAGCTTGATTGCCTGTCACAGATACAAATGGAAATGTCGACAGTGCTCTCATTCTCCTTTTCATAGCGATTCACAGGAGCCTTTGTACCCCATTCAATCTTACCATTCTAATAATTACAATGGCTAAGACATGTTTCCGCTGGCTTTTGAATGAAATCACTGTGAAGGCACAATAGCATCTCAAATTAAGCAAAGTAGAGATACTGCGTTTTGTGATTTAAAGTGCAGTGGAGCACTGTGGGTGTCATGTAATGCGACTTTTTCAGCCTCACTGGCTGATCTCGCCTTGCTGTGGTTGTGCTGCGCAACAGATGGTGCTTTAAGAAGGTCATCACGTCTATTTCCCCAGTTGTTCTTGTGCCACTTTCATTATTTGGGGATATTTAAGGCATAATGTAGAACCTGTCAAGGTGTTGTCAAACTGCACAGTGCTTGTTAAATCTATTTGACTCCGTGGGGTTCTCTGCGGAGTCTTTAAGATTGAAATGTACTGAGAGAACACTGAGGAGCAAATTATCTTAATAAACTATCCAATTAGTACTGGTGAGTGTACTCTCTTACAGCGTGCTGTAGAAAGACAAGCAGTAATGTCTGCCATCATAACATTTTTCACAGGATAAAGTGAATACAGTCTTGGGCATCAATGAATGTGTATTTTTAGGGAAGGAACCTTATTGTCAAGCTTCATACAGGCTCATTAATTTATTTTCTGCATCCGCACAAACTCTCACAGTAGATTTAATGGATTAATTTCTTTCTGTTCGTATCTACAACCAACTCACCCTGTGAGGTTCTGATAGTACCACATTGGCTACATTCATGGCCAATTATTAGCCATTAATCAATGAAGGGGGGTAGGATAGGGCGGTAGCTCTCTTATTGCCTGCTGATTGCTGGATTGCACCTATTAATCTTTTTCTGTATACCCCACTGGTCAAGAAACCTTTACAGTGGGGGGGATGGATCAGACAAAATGGGGCTACATATTTCCCTAAGTCATAAGTCCCTGTTGTGTTTTGTGCTCTCTCAGTTGCTCCCATTAGATTCCTGTAATACAATTTTCTATACACACAGTACAATCATCTTGAAAAGAGATCATTTTTTTAAAGCAGAAATGTTTTAGATTTGCAAAATGTCATTTTTCACACGTTACAAGCTGACACGTAGACTAATATCAAGGTCATGGTAATTACAATAACAGTTCAAAGACTGTTTGATATTTTGAAATGTAAAGGATTTGTCATATCCCAGCAAAAGACTGTATGCTTTCATTGCATTCATTGAACCCAGGCACAGCAGCCATAAGCCCATGCCTAGAACAGCTCTGTGATTATACGCCGGTAAAATGACAGCATACTGTACATCAAACTGTAGCCATTTAGTCTCAGTAACTCCATGATATAGCTTGCATATAAACTAGGAATAAATTCCCCTTCAGCATTTTGACAGCAGCTATTCAGATACTTAGCCCTCATACTCTGCAGTCATATTCCTCTGCCAGAATCAATTGCGCTGGCAACCATTGCCAAGCCTGAATTTTATCTCCCAGCTGGAAAAAAAGGGGGAAGGGAACAGAGCATGGAGATATGCTGTTTATCAGTCACACGACTAATTCTCTCCCCCATCTCTCTCGATTCCCCTTTTGAAAGTGAACTTGGTATTAATCTACAAGACCTTGAGCGCCTTATGCACACAATCAGCAGTGACGTGCCCCCTTTTTCCCTTTTTTGGGTCAATCTCTGACCTTTTGAGTGCCGCCCACATTTTAATTAGTCTAAACTAAAAAGCTGCTCAGTGCCCCCCCCCGACTCCCGATCCCCCCTTTGTTCTCACAACTCATTTTCTGTGCTCCCAATGAAATCCATGGGAGATATACCACATTCAAGCAGTGATTGAATATCAGTGGTGAAGAAGGGAGTTTTGTAACGGGTTGGAAAATTACAAGGGCTTAAGTGTCAGACACATATGCCTGCCAAATGTAATCAGTGGGTAATAAATGTTTGCCCTTTACACTATAAAAAAGCAACGGCAGTGCTGAATGTGTGTTCAGCTCAGGGCAGCAGATCACTGTGCCGCTGCAGCTGTGATTAAAATTATTTCCCAACAACTACTACTATCACCACCCCTCTTGAACTCCTTCCAACAAACGGCATCAACTTCTTATCATAACAGCTTTTATGACCGTACGAAGCAACTGTAATCTAACGTGTTTTATCTTTTTTGTTTTCCTGCAGCTCTTGAACTGTTGGGAAGGTTGCTTGAGTGCTGAAAGGTAAGCTTCTGCAATCGAATCTGATGTAAGAATCACTGTATTGTCACCAACAAAGATGGGTCATGGCATTTTAAGCTGGTTTTCAATTTCTGCGCGGTCTCAGGACTGTGGTAATGCTGGTTGCAGCAGAATGGAGCCTCTGAGGATATAGAGTGAAGGCCTCTTGCTCTTTTCTCCCCACTGTTTAATTAGCATGGTCTCAGAGACTGGGGGTGCCGCTTTAGCAATCACGAATCCTGCCCAGCCAATAAGAACTTGTGTTCAACCACGTCTGACAGAGATAAATGGCATGCCGCAACATCTCAGCCTCGCCCATCATCTCTGTTACCCATGCAATAGTGCACGGTGGGAAGACTAGGGAGCACCACAGATCTAAGTGGACATGTGGGTCATTCAGTAACAACATAAATCTGTGTGGGTGTTTTCAGTTTGTGTGCGTAGACTGTTTGCAAAATGAACCAGATCTGCATGGTTGTGTGTTTGCCAAGTATACCACAAAGTGGGGCTGCTTTAGAGTAAAGTGCCCCATATTTCCTCATTGTGATGCTACTTATTGGCTCTGTATGAACCTACAGAGATTCTAGGGCTGGGTTTGGTCAATATAGAGGGAATTTTCGATGGCTTTAGGTAGCGATATTGAGCCAATTAGAGAAGACTCAGAGAATGATGTATTACATTCCTAGACTTGATCACAGAAGGCATCTGAAGCTGAAGATTTGATTAAAAGGGAGCATATTTTGGTAAAATGTCAGAAAATTGGTCCGTCTTTGAAACAAGGGAACTGTTCATCCGTGCAAATGACAAAAAGATGAACAAAGAGCATCGACTGAATACATTACATGCAACATGCTGAATTATCTAGTCTTTGGAGCCAGATGCTACTTCTTGTACAAGTGTTGGCTAATGGGCCCAGAACCGTTTTATTATTTGTGTAGCTCCCGAGGCACAATGTCATGGTTTAAAAACAGGGTTTATTCCTAGGTCAGACCAACCTGTGAAAACTGGATGCAATAAAACTAAATCCATGTATGAATGTTTTATATACATTTGTGGCCCTATAGCTATACTTAGATCACATATAGGACATGGCATAAGCAACACACACTTACCAACAAATCTAAGCAGAGCTTTACTCACCTACAACATACACTCATATACAGTAACATAATTATGCACTTCAACTGTATCGCAGCAAAAACGTAAAATTTTTCTGGTATAATCATTACTTTTATGTATTTATTTAGTGTTATGCTTAGTGTTTAAACATAGCTAGAGAGCTACTCTTATGCAATGCCTTCGTAGCGCTTTGCTTGCAAGGTGTTGGTTAATTGCCTTGAGAGGAAAACTAGATTGGCAGTAATTAGCTTCGCTTCTAGAAATGTTATATTACAGGTAGGAACCAAAATAGATGGGTAGACTAGACAATAGTTGGACAATGTAATGCAGTTATAGTGTGTAGTCTCATTTTATTCCATAAATGTGACCTTCGCTTTATGTAAATAAAAAAAAAAACCCACATAATTATACCCGTTGATGATGAAGGTACAATATGTAAAGGGCACCCCACCAATCAAAGACGGAATTTTCTGGTAAACCTTGATAAGCATGTTATCTGGCCTTTAGCCTCTCCTGTCTGATAGTATTAGTGTAAACATGTATGCTATCCTTTGCTTTAAAGAAATCACTATAATCCTAGGTTGGTAAATATGAGCATAACTTGTAGTTTTCTGAAATAAAGTCACAACTGTCTTGCCGCTAACATGGGAATTCTATATGGCAATCTTCAAGTTCAAGATCAGAGCACAGATGAAACAGGAACAGAAATACATCCAGTTTACAAGCTTAACTCATACAGAGAGCATCGTCCTATTTTTAGACATTTAGTGCTGTTAATAGCCACTGGTGAGCTTCCCAGTTAAACACAGCATGACTATGAATCACCTGCAAGTAAGTGCTCGCTCCAGAAAAAACTGAACTCACCGGGCTGAACCTAATTGTAGTCTCCAATCCAAACAAGGAAACGTTTCAGTTTACATAGTGCAGCTTTAAAGCATGGCTTCTGGCTCAATGGATATTTGCATTAACTTAATTTCCTTTAGCTGATTAGCATGCAAGCTATCCCAGATAAACACCAACATGTGATCATTTACAGCTTTTTTCTGGATTGTAATGTCGACATTTGCGACAGAGTGCTACATTAACTTTTTAAACATTAACATCAAACATTAAGTGTTTGGAAAATTCCTGTCAGAAAGGAGTGGATTACTTATTCTTCTTATTTAATTTTGTCACAGAAGAAATGTAACCAATAGAGATGAGCGACCATCATCTGTACCCAATCACACAACCGAATTATCTGTACTCTGAGTGGGCGTGGTTTGAAACGGAAGTTGGTGGGGCTAACAGGAAGTTGATTATTTAAACCTGAAATTGATATTGGTTGATCAGAAGTTGTGATATTTATTATTTATTAGAAAACAATTTATTGAACAGCCCCAGAGTTGAGCTTCAGATCAATGTAACCCTAGTAACTGAAACAATGCCATCACTTTTTGTTATAATCTCAATAGGTTATACGTTTTTTTAATGCCATCAGAATACAAACTAGATAATCATTACAGAACCTTTTAAGTTATAACACACTTAAAGTGGGGTGTCTTTATTAATAAAAAAATAGGCTCCAAATCTTGACACCTCCTTATGACTAACATCCACTCCACTTATGGGGTGGCTTCAGCAGTAATTGCCGCAGCCTTTTTCCCCTGTCTCCCATTTCAGTGGATCATCGTAAGGGAACAGTTTGTAGCAGTGGGGGCATAATTAGTGATAGGCCTTGGACATGTCATACTCTGTTAGTCAGCCTCGCTTTAATTCCTTTGTCTCCTCTCTGCTCCCAGCATTTATTCAGGCTGTGTGTATGTAAGTATGTGGCTTTGCTCAGGCTTTACTGCGCATACTTAATATAGCTGGTAAAATTTCATTCGATATAAAACAATATTAGAGTAATACAGGAAAGACGTTTTATCAAGATGTGAGTTTGCACTACATGCTCATGTTTGTCTTTTCCGTCTCTCTGTAAGAAGCTACCTGTGTGAGTGCCCCTTTTGATTTCAAAAGATAAACAATCTATCAATTTTTTGGCATTGTCTCTCAAGCTAGAAAGGCTTCAGCATTCAGCTGGCTCGCAAGGCTCATTTTGGCTATAATTAGAGGAAACCTTTTTAGGCTTTCTATATTCCTTTTTAAGCAGCTCCCTGTAGCAACAAAATGCATAAAAAGGGGTTTTGTGTGATGCCAAAAGGTAGACTGGTGATTACTGTCAAAGGACGCTTTTTGGCATGACGAGTGTGTGTTTGTGTCTATGTGTGTGTAGAGTTTGCAGATGGGTTTCTCAACCTAGGCTGTTGATGTGAGGGCGGATGAAAGCCGCTTTGAGGATACAGTACGCGGCTAGGAGGAAAAGCTCTTCCTCCACCACCTTCCTTTGCTTTTCTCCAATTTTCCTTCTCTCCTTCATCTCCCTCTCTCATTCTCCCGCCACTCTCTACCCTTGCTATCTCCTCTTGACTGCCTCTCCCCTCCCCTCTGTTGTTTCCCTATCCAATTTTCCCTATACATGCAGCCCACTCTTCCTCTGGAGCCTCTTTCCCTGCCATAGCTGTCTCCATGCCTGCACTCATCTGTATCCGCTCTTTTCTCTGTCCACCCTCTTTTACTCTTATCCCGTCATTCCTGACCCCTCGCTTTCCCATGTGAGCAGTGAAGGACATTGCCCACAGCATGATTAGTCTAAGCAACATTCCCAGAAACCAGGGATTACACAGGCATGAATTAAAGTCCATTTTCAGTATATCATTCATATTTCTATCCAATATTTCTGCCGCAAAATTCATTTCATAGTTTGTGTAGTTAGTGCTGCGTTGTTGCTTTAAATCCACAACTAATTTCAAAATGTAAATTTATAAAGTGGAGCACGGGTTCAGGTGTGTGCCCAGAGCAATCTTAGGGAATATTCCTTCAGCCATAGCACATGGGCACCTCTGCAGATAGCAACCCTTCTGCTTCTGTTCTTTTGTCACGCTATTTTAGTTTCACAAAGAAAATATAAGAATACTCTGAAATGCGTTTGGAAGTGAACCTTGAACTTCAAGTTAAGTCACCGAATAGCAAGATTTGAACGGGTTTGCTTGGTTGGATTATTCCTCAGGTAACCCTCCTGACCCTACCGTTTGCACCACTTCTATCCAAGGTGAAGTAGCTGAAATAATAAGTTTGGAGAAAAAAAAACACAACACAGGCTGTGTTCCAAAGTCATATACTTAGTGTAGCTGTGAATGTAAATTCAATAATAGAATTTTATAAAACAACCTTTAATATAACCTTCTTTCCCATGAAAACAGGCTCCTTTTAAATAAATGCTTAAAAAGCTTTTATGTCCCGCTCCACAATACCTACTTCACAAGGAGAGTTTTACAGTACTTAGCCCAATAAAAACTTTATTTTTGTCAAACACACATTAATGCAATTAAAAGTAAATGTAAAAGTGGTTAAAGCTATAAAATATAAAAGAAACAATCAGGTTGCTTTGATGCCTTTCTACTTGGCCAGCTCTCTCGCTTACGTGTGTCTCATCTCCATCTCCAGCTCCGGCAGCAGGCCTATCCATCATTTAGGCTTCAAGTGCTGCTGGTGTATGTTGTTAAACATATGGGATCCGGTGAGGTTGTGATGCAGAACATGGGATCTGACTCCATTAGAGCAAAGCGTTGTTTTCACACCACGATTTAAAAGACATCTTCCGGCTCTCACCAAGTAGATCACATCAGCAAATGTCACTGGGATATCTTCCAAACTGCACATGACTGATCCTTCTCCGAGACAGTCAGTCAACAAGGTGAATATCGACCTAAAGGAATGTTAGGCCGATAAATCAGTGCACCCATAAGTTTTACTTTAGTACGTAGTGCATCTGCCAAAGTACATACTGTTGCATGCAGCATACAGACATTTTGGACATACTCCTTACATTGCGTCTTGAACTTTGATCAGCTTGCCCATATATGCATTGCAGTCTGTAGCAAAAAAAGTATGTGATTTGGAATGAAGTCGACGAGCCGTCATCTGTCTGTGTTCTTTCGGCTGCATAGTCGATATGACATATCTTCTGCTGTGCAGAGGACTGTGGGTAGAATAGCCATAAAAGCATGCCATCTTGCACAATGCAAAATGCCACAGTAGGAAATTCTGGTATTTTTGGAATACTACATTTGACTTACACTATATGCACAAAGACAAACTAAATACTTTCCTGGCACACTAAATAGTTGAGAAGTATTGGTATTGGAATGCAGCAATTAGTTGATTCAGTCCGTTACAAATCTTCAAGGCAAAAAAAAGCAATTTCACAAGCAAGCAACTGCTCTAAATGGGTAGTCTTAAATGCCTTGCATTGTAGCAGGTGTGTAATTTATAATAACATACAGTACGTGTCTCTGTAGTACCTGCATTTTGTGTGTATGTTTCAAAATATATTATTGTTCAGTGTAAACATATATGGCATGTAATAAAGATTACATCAGGGTTGTGTTATTATTACTCTAGACCTTCGTGCTTTCCATTACCCCTAATCAGAAGACAGACTCTGACTATGGCTTATTCAGACTTCAGATACACATCAAAGTCCACCAGCTGCACAGAGCTTTCTTGTTCATCATAAAGTAGGACTAATTTTCTATGTTTTCGGGGTAAATTAGGACTGCTTTCAAACTAACAAATATGGCTGACTGAGATAAAGCTCCACGCTGCCTAGCTCTGTTCGCACCAGCAAAAGAACATATTTCTGGTGGAAGAATTTAACAGTCACAAGGACATTTATAAATTCAATGTGGAGTGAAGAAAAAACAGACAAAATATGCCTTTTCATGGGGTTGCTGTGCCTGCAAAGAACCCTTTCCCTTTTCATTGCTTCTCCACAAATTTGTGAATAAATGACAAAATATGCGCCACGTTTTCCTCTTTTGTGTTAGTTGTCAGCAGGTGAGGTTGATTTCTTAACGCTGAAACACAGCACAAAGCACTTTGTTCGTGTATGGGGGTTGGCTAAGTTTGGAAGGTGCAGTACATATTTTTGTGCAACTGTCTAACCCCTATTATGATAGTCTGAGATCAGAACAAAGACCAACCTGACATACCTTTGTGAAACCAGTGTTTTTCCTCAGATACTCTCAAATACCTCACTGAGCCATCAAAAATCAATCAATAATCATCCAATGATTGAGTATTCTTGAAAGATTTCTCCTCAGACACATTCCTTAAATGTCTGTATGCATCCCTCCCATGTGACCATGCTTGCTGATACCTCTAGCTTTCTTTGCCTGATTGTAATTCAATGTCTACTATTTGAAGAGCCTAGGCAGCTTGTTTGCTATTGATTTTATTTACAAGGCTTCTATATTTTACTCTGTGCAAATCAGGGCAATTGTTTCCAAGTGCATGCATGAATCAATGCTTCCCTGGAGTCTGCGCTGGCGACTGCATGCAGCTCAATACCTCCAATTTATGTTTTAATTACGATGATCTACTAAGTGTTCGGAGCTTGGCTCGCAGCAGCGTGCATTGTATTGTACATTGAATTTTACTGTCTACATGGGCAGACGGTGGATTTGACTGCATTCATCAAATTGCCTTGAATCTCAACGGTGCCGATTTGTGGTGATGATGATGGGGAATGCAGTTGCAAGGTGCTGGACTTTTTGCTGACATGGTTAAAATTGAGTGAATATTGTAAGGACATTGGAAAATTGGTCAAAAGATCTTGAACGCATTTCCGTTGTTTTCATATTCAGAGCACTGTGCTGACATTGGGGAAGCCACACAAAATAGCAGGTAGTGGTTTATTTCATGATTTGCCACCAATTGCTGTTCAGAGACAGAGTGTAAAAACAACTGCTTAGCTCTGACAGCCTTGTTTGGCAATGTGGTTCCAGACTGGATTTTATACCCCTCCGTATTTGTTCTGTACTGTTTTTGTTTGGCAGAACAGTATATCATTTGATCACTTGCCATTAGAAGTGATTGCTCAACTCAGTATGCCGTATAAGTGGCTTCTGGCGAGCTTGGAAGCCATAAATTTTATTGACTCCTGTAATTAGGACAGATCAATAAAAGGCAGTTTCTCTCAGTGCTTCCCAGGACTGTATTGGTCGGTGCACTTTTTTAGGTCTTGGTTCCAATGCAATCACTCAATATTATGGCTTAAAACCACAATAAAGTGCTGAATTTTTTTATTTTTTTATGGTTTATTTTACAAACAGCAGCACAACAACTTTTTACAATATCAGTCCCAAATCATGAAGAAATACTGTGCTATCTCATGACAAAAGAGACCACCAGGTTTCTATTCTGCTTTTCTCTTTCTTTATAATTTGTTGCTGTTGTTTTGTGTGGCACCATTTGCAGATGCTCCACCAGTAATACCTATTATAATACAGTAGAAAAACGGCCCCATAGTGTGTTGCTGTCAAGCCTCTTAAGTTGATAGCTGTGTCTTTGCACACTGCGGGAAGAATCCCTTTCTGTCAAACAACAGCTGGTGAAGACAACATGATGCGGAGGCCACGGACGAGTGAGCCATCAAACCTCCGTCTCTGACAGGATTTTGGCAAGGCGCGTTTCATAAGAGTCTGTCTCACTCTGCCGTGCTTTTATGGTGCATGAATCAATGATAATTGTTCTCTGTTCTCACTTGAATGGCGGAAGTATCCCCCGATGTGGCAACAGTCAAAAAAGGGGAGTTCGGAGGAATGGATCAAGGAATACCCAGAAATTAGCATGAATGGAATGAATCACAGTTCCCCTGGGATGATGATTCATTAGCTGGAAAATGTTCGGCGCAGAAGCCAATGGTAGCACCTTGCCAATACAACGAATATAATATAAATTATGGGCAGCTATGAAAAGCAAGGTTACGCTATGCATGACGCATGCTGTTGATATGGGTTCAAAGAAGAGTTGCACAAGGCAATGAATCAACAAGCTGCTCTATAATTGTAGCTGACCCAGTCGGGTGTAGAGGATGAATGAACATTTCCCTTTAGGGGCTGCTAAAGTATAAATTATACAGTAATATTTTATAAGTATCATTGTATTTCACCCAAGCTGTATACCATGTTCTGAACTCTTTGTAGATTTGATCACACGTGCTTCTCAAAAGCTTTCAAGCAAACAGTGTGATCGAATCAAAGACCAACAACCTTATCCCCGGCTCCATCAGGGCCTAATTCCATCCCAAACCAAGCTCCCATTCTCCTTTTCTTTATCCCTCCTGAAAAGCCCAGTGATTAGAAGTAGACTTAAAGTCGACTATAGCACCCCCCCAACACACACACACCTCACCCTACCCCTCCCGACGGGACCTTCTTGAATCCCGAAGCCTCGGGCCAGTTTATCAGCACCAGGGGATCAGGCGACACCCCCTCCCCACACACACACACTCACGTCAAACGGGGAGCCCAATGTGTTCCGCGGCCTTCGGTGTAATCTCTTTGGCTGTCGACAGATCTAGCGAGGGGTCAGCTGTGATAACAGGATCACTCAGGTGGAGACAAGGAAGGGGACCATAAAAGAAAGGGGACAGAAGCTAAAAAGGAGAAATGTGGGCAAGTGTTAGGTGAGTTCTGCTGGTGAAGCTGGCACTTTAGATGAAGGAAGAAACATGTTTTTGTGGAGCTTGTGCAAAGTCACAGGATACACATGGAGTTATATGTCCACATATGATCATATCAAAAACAGTGACTAGAGCTGCTAAAGATTGGTCAATCAACAGACATTTTAATCACCTTTTTTTTTATTAAAAAGTTATTAACAAAAATGCTGAACATTTGCTGGCCCTGGCTTTTCAAATGTGAGAATTGTGTCTCTTTTATGTCAATTTAATATCTTTTGGTTTGGAGACAGAACAGCTTTTTCTAATGTTGCATCACACTTTAATAATCTCAACAAGTTGAGTTTTTTCTGTATAGTATCTGAAAATAGTTAGAATTTCAGTATACAGACTAAACAATTGATAAAAAATGATCCACTCATAAATCAGTCATGGTAAAATTAAGAAAAACAGCCATTGTTGCTAGACGTAAGTAAGGCTCCTGTGGATAGAAATACAATTATGTCCCAACTTACAGAGGGAATAATAGAAAATCCAATATTTGGCAACAAACTGAGCCCTCTTTGACCTGGCTGGGTGCCTGACAGAGCAGTGAGGCACCCTGACCATTCTACTTTGGCCTGTCTTGCCCAGTCTGCCTCATGCTGTACCCACAAGCACTCTGACCTGGCATCTTATTAAAACTGCTATCTCCCATTGAGAGGCAAAAAAAAGAGCAGCAGTGGACATAAATAGTGGAAAAAATGGAAAGGTGAAAGGTCATGCAAAACTAAGGAGGTACAGTATCAATTTTACGCTTGGGCATCCAGTTGACACAGAGCAACAAACACATAAGCCATTATTTACACCCTATCACGCATGCTAGCCTATACGCAAAGTTTTACAAACACATTTCATATGCATACAGACACACTAACATTCATGGACTCTCTGTCTCTCTCTCTTCTCTCTTTTTCTGACTCTCTCTCGCTCTCTGACACACACACGCTGAGAGGCAGCATGGTAGGCAGTGACACAAAGCTAATGCCTTGTCACACAGGCTGTCAGCAGATTAGCCAGTGGATTACACCCCAGCCATTAGATGTGCACAGAGCGAAAGGCCACAAACACGGCAGACAGAGAGGAGAAGAGGAGAGGAGAGGAGAAGCGAGACAGAGGGTGAGACTGGCAGTGATAGGGCATATGCATGGCATAAGGCATAGGAGCGGCTAATGGAGGGTAAGTTAAGGGAGAGTAGAGGAAAGAAGAAAAATAAAGGCTGGTTAAGCAGTGCAAAGACTGAAGTCAAAGTGACACAGAGGAGATGCTGAAGGGGAAGATGTAAGGATAAGAAAAAGAGATTGGGTCAAGAAAATGTGCTGCTATAGAGCAGTGGTAACAAGATAATCAGACAGACAGGACAGAAAAGGTAATAACAATGGCAAAGGGAGAGACACAGAGAAAAACAGAAAATACGGGAGGAAGGATGGGAGAGCATCCAACGGCATATGAGGCAGCAGAGAACAGGAGGAGAAGTTTTGTAATGTGCAGGTGGGAAAAAAAAAACACAAACAGAAACGGTAGTGGGGAGTGGAGGTGATGAGAGACACATGAGAGGAGAGAAAGGGGAAAGAGGATGCTGGGAAAACAGAATGAGAAGGGAAGAGAGGGTAGGGGAGGAGCGGCGAGAGATAGAAATGAAAGAACCAGGAGTAGAGATTAGAGGGGAGAGATGGGACGTGAAGCATCAGAGGAGAGGATGGAGAACACTCTGCAGTACATTTCAAACAACGTAGCACACAGGCAAGCAAAATAGTTGGCAAGGAGTGGAAAATGGACCTCGATATGGGAGAGAAAATGTACCGCTGGATTCAGTCAAGGACAGTGGGATATGCATATTTGTACTAACGGTACTGAGAAACATCATGACATTATCATATTTGGGCCTCAGCATATTTTGTCAAACCTCAAGAGAGCAATAACGTTATGTTAAACATAGAGGTGTAAATACACATACATATATACACATATATATAATTATATAATAATATAAGTTTCAGGGTCCTTGTATTGTGCATGCTCTCTCACTGTCACACCGCCACGGCCTACTGAGCTTACACGTGAATAAAAGGTAGCTATCATTTATATTATTAGTAACACCTATGCTACATATGCATGCCTTTATATTCATGTGCTTTTTTCTCTCTTTGATTAGCTCAGCTGATCTGCCAGGGTCAGATTGGGATATTAAATGCATGATGCAAAAACAAAGATTCATGCTTTGTCAAAGTTGTAATCGTGAATGTGTTAGCAAACAGCCGCAGATTTAGCGACCAGAAAACACAAGCAAAATTTGCTTTCAGTTGGAGTCAGGTTTTTGAGCTCCCTGATTAATGGAAATCCAATATTAATCTTCTGTTTTCTCTGCTCTGATCCAAACTGTGCCTTTAACTTGCTAGACGTTCAACACTGAATAGCTTAAAGGAACAGCAGAGTTAGGTGATTCTCTGGCGGTCTGTCACAATAAGCGATAGCCTTTACATTAAATACAATAATTTAATTTAATTAATTAGTAATGTAAAATATTGAACGCTGTAGCTTTAAATTCTGCAAATTAATAAAAAAATATATAGCTAGTCTAGAATACAGCGTTTACAAAACTTATTGGACCCAGATAGTCTTTACTTTGGCATAGCTGCTTTTATGCTTTTGATCATATGCCCTTCATCAGCCAGATTTTCTTTTTTTGGTCAGTTGTCAAAGAATTATAGATGTTCAAATTTCCATTTTTTAGTCTAAATGTCAATTTGTATCATTTCAGCATCTGAAATTTGACTGACAAGCCCCAATCTGCTGCTGAAGATCGTATAATATGATTGAAAGCACGGTGGACCTGCACCTACTTAATCAACTTCTCCATTAACTTTGAACATGATTCTGGAAATAACCAACACTAGATACATAATGAATTCAATTATTATTATTATTATTATTATCATTACTACTACTACATGCAGAGTCTGGACTTCATCAAGAGACAAGTTCACATGATACTATAACTCGTGTCAGATATAGACACACTGCTGTTCTCTAGATGCTACTAACTGCAGATGGCAGTATTGATGGCAGCAGCGACACAAACTTTTCATGCACTTGTCAGTTTACTTTCACCACAGCACTCTTGCATTACCATCTGCTCGGTAAAATGAAAGCTACTCCCTGCATTATGAGGCAATAATGACACTTTATTTCTCCTCGCATTCTTTT
Source organism: Pagrus pagrus (assembly GCF_965226575.1). Classification (NCBI taxonomy): domain Eukaryota; kingdom Metazoa; phylum Chordata; class Actinopteri; order Spariformes; family Sparidae; genus Pagrus; species Pagrus pagrus. The sequence continues at coordinate 13,594,539 of NC_140204.1, read as the reverse complement.
TTCCAGTCAGTCTCTGGTTCCAAGTGGAGAGGTGTCACGCCTTCTCAGTTGGCGTTTCGGTTTATGATAACCTACTTCACTGCCCCCACTGTCACCACCACCTACAGCATTCACCACAAAGCCACTTTGCAGATGTAATGACACATAATTGTCTGCAGGATTTGCCTGGTAGGAGCTTCATTTCGAGCTGGCATTCGTGGAAGAATGGGAGGGATGATGTCTGGCTCTGACTGGGGCAAAAGGGAAATTCTAATATCCTTCCAGACGGGGAATTGTGTTCAGAAAAGCCATGAGAAGCGTGTCACACTGTGTTCACACAGAAGGCATGTTAAGTGTGTAAATTGCATGCAAAGTGCATGCTATGAGCACATAGCAGAATATTCACATTATTCCTGGTGATTGAGGTGAGAAGGGCTTCATTCGACGTGCATGTGTGTGCGCATTATAGGTGTGCATGCATGCATGCATGCATACATACATGATGGTATATACTGTATGAGTGTGTGTGTGTTTGACAGGAAGGCTGATGTCATTCAGGACGCTTTAGCTGGTTGAGTGATTTGAATGTGCGCTGTGGAATGAGCTGAGTCTCAGAAGTGCCGGAGGGAGATGGGGGGGAAACTGAATGTGTGAATCCCCACAGGAGATTTAGACTGTTTATTATGATAAGCCTCTACGTGCACACAACCTTTCACATAAACATACATAAGAACACACGTAAACTCATGTGCACACATGTAAAGAAAGAATCAAAGAAAGGCGACGGCTGAAAATGTAGTGATAGGGGAAAACGATAGGGAGACAAAGAAAAGAGAAGGGAAAAAGGGCGAGGGATGCTCTCAGACACGTGATTCACCTAAGCACAGTGATAGGCTCATAGTTCACAACCTATAAAAACTAATTCCACACCAGCCTATCCATTGCCATCTCATGTGGGAGCCATTCCACCTTTTAAACCCCCTCTCACTTAAAGCGGGCCCAGATGTAAGTCAAGGGGCTGCTTTGGATTAGCCAGAGAGGAAAAACTCATTTCCTTTGCCATTTTACGAGCATTTAATTTGAAACAATTAAGATATTACGGTGCTGCGGATTCACTACACAGAGTGACAGCTGGGAGCAATCCCATAAACCCCTGAGCCAGTGAATGAGGCACCTTGCTACTCTCTTTTTCTTTTCTCCACTTGCTGCCGCCTCCTCCTCCTCCTCCTCCTCCTCCTCCTCCATCTCCTCTCTGTTATTTCATTGAAGCATTTTGCTTAAGGCTCTGTTGAGGTGAATGGGCTACCTTTTTGCCTCAGCTGAGATCCCGCTGCAATCGCCAATTACTTTAGCAGCTCATAAATGCACCAGTTGGCTGATGATAGAATGGCCTAATTTCCCAAGTCTAAAGGGAGGAAGCGAGCGCTGAGAATGTTTACCTTCTGGATAGCTTTTCCCATCACACCTTTTATTGCATTATTGGATTTATAGCATAAGTTGCATGACTCATCTTTGGAGGAATAAATGAGAAAGATGCAAAACTAGAGGGCGGCAAATGGTAAGCTGAGATCATGGAACAGCTTTCCACCAGATCCTACTGGACATTTATAAACTGGGACACTTGTTTGACGTCATAGGTTTGCTCATTTTGTTCACTTTGACGGCACACAAACTGACGACCCTCCATGTCCTATCTGTCCTACGGCTGAAGAACTTTGTCACTCCCTGACTTCGAAGTCAAGCTGGCTTTGTCAGCACTCACCCATCAATTCACCTCCTCATCCTCCTCTTACCTTCCACACTGGCGTAGGAGGGCATTGGAGGTGTGAAATTGATGAAGGTGCGCTTGTGAAAATGTCAGTGGGGGATCACTGGCCAGAGAGAGAGAGAGAGAGAACATTTTGGGGTGGAGGGGGTGACAGATAGGAGTGGCAAAAGCGCCTTTTCATGAACACTGAACTGTAAAATGGAGGACCCGGTACAAAACAATGGTCATGATCAATCGGCTATGGTGAGAGGCTTCTCATAAATGCCCGGTGCCAGCCTGGGCCTGCTGAAAGAGAGAGAAAAGGAAAGAGAAAGGGTTGGAGACAGAGGGAGTGACAGAAAGAGACACAGACAGAGATGAGGTGTGTGTCACTATCAGTTTGGGGAAGGGAAGTCAGAGAGGTAGAGAGCAGAAGGAGTTGATGTAGAGTGTGGGGTAGGAAAGAGCGACTGAGATGATGGCAGGAGAAGGTAAAAGGCTTTTAGAGTAGGGGAGATTTAAATAAATGAAAGGACAATGACGGAGAGTGGAGATGGGCGGGGGGGGGGATCAACAGACAGAAAAAGCAGCAGTGTCTGGTTTTTGTTTAGACACCTATTTGAATCCAGAGAAGAAGGAGAAATTGTAAAGAAAAGAAAAAGGTAAAAAGGAGATCTGAAACAAACAAATTCTGACAGTGCCACATTTTCACATCAGCTCTAAACCATTTTCATCCAGATTTACAGGAAAGATGACTTTGTCCCTAGATTTTCACATTTAGGAAGCCGGAAACAGCATTTTTTTTTTCCCTCAATAAATTACATTAAATTAACAATCGATAATTGAAATTGCAATTGATTCATGTTCTGATTTATTATTCAGTAAAACATTTTATATTATTATTAAGTAAACAATTCAGTTATAGTTTATGAGGTATGTACACACAGAGCACATGTTCATTGCCTTGGGATACTTTGCACTTGCATGGAAACATCAAGTAATATAACTCAAAAGCAGAGCAACGAATGCATCTATCAGTATCCATGGTGATGCTTGTTTCCCGCTTAAGGAGGAGAGTGGCGAGTGCTTCTTACAGCTTAGGTATACCCTCGGTCTTAATAGAGAACGCCCTCAGCAGCGACAAATGTGACTTCATGCAGACTGACAGTCAAGTGCTACTGGGGTTGGGATCAGTTTGGCAAAGGGCTTTTTGTTGCCCCTCGTCTGTCATCCATTCCCATTTGTTCACTTCCAATGTCTCGACTCATTGATGCCGACTTGTGAGGTACTTAAAACATGGAGAACAAACCACACACGCATCCTGATACAAGTTTGCTCTAGACAGATGTCCTGAGCTAGGTTCCACGGTGGGACTCTGTCAAGCAGAAGTCGACTCAATCTGTCTCCTCCCATCGCTCCCCCTATCTTTCTCCTTGTCTCTCTGCGCAGGCTGCTGCTCACCATGGCTGCTCCCGCCATCCCGGTTGATCTCTTAATGGACCTAATTGCTTTTCAGCTCATTGCACCCCATGCCAACACTAAACTAAATCAAACCGAGGTCCCGTCCACAAGCCCCATCACGAATCTGATTCCGCTTGACATCATAATAAGGTGATATTGACTACTCATGACTCAGCAGTTCCAGAACAGATGAGTAAGCATGAGCCTCTCGTCACGGCGTGCCCCGTGACAGGCAGCGCTGTCCAGGTCATAAAAGGGTTCAAGTTTCCCTCCTTAGGAGTGCAGCCCACTGCGCTCTCATTGACAATATGCTTGTGACCCCCTCTGCGGAGATGCATTATGCATTGTTGCACACTGAATTATGGGATTTACTGATATACACAAGGAATAGATGTTTCCTCCATACAGAAGAATCTTGTCTCTGAGTCGTGTCTACTTCTGTCGTGTCACTATTGTGCCGTTGACTTGCCACGTTTGTGCCATCTAGCTAATCAAAAGCTACTTGGAAGCTCATCAAAGCTGATCAAACCTGTAACATGAGCCTGTCAGCTCCTCCAAACTGAGGCAATATCACACAAGACTTAACACGGAGTCCGCTTCAACAGAATTTACGACTACGTGCAGTCAGACCAGGCTGCACCAGATATAGTTAATATCTAACTGCTGGCAGAAGCAGTAAGAGCTAATGTATTACCACAAGACTCCCTCCAGGTTCAGCTGGCCTGGAATGTTGCTGTGATTTTAAAGGCCCTGAAAACTACTTCCTCAATCAGTTTTTTTACTATGAGCAATGGTGTCCTAAGTGAACACAACAATTTTCTGCCAAAGTTTAGTCTTGCATATCCAGACCTCCAGATCTCCAGAGCATTGTGTTAGTGCGCAAGGAAGGTCCGGCTGCACTGATTCGTAAACTAGTAGGGTAAAATAACACTCTGGCTTGTTTGTATCTCTTTAAGCTGATCACATTTGTCTTGAGCAACACTAAAACTAGGATGCAGCAATGGTGTGCCTGTGATATAGTGTTGGGTGAACTTGTTTTGCATGTGGGGAATTAAAAACGGCTAAATCCCTGCAAAAGAAAAGGTAAGAGCTGCTAGATTTTTCGGGTTGGTTTTGTTAGCGACCAGGTTAGTGTTAGGGTAACTTGCCGTCACTGTGTTGGTTGCTAGTTTGGAGGTTGCTGTAGAGACAGGGATTTTGAAAATGCTGACATTGAAATAGCGGAAGAGGGGAGAAATGGGAATGTTGGGCCTTTGCGGAGGTATGCACTCTACGGAGTGACATTCTAGTTTGTCGTAAGATATTGACGTCACAGATTTCTGTGCACCTTTCAAAGTTTGAGGAGCGTTGGGGTTGTTTGCTCATGTTACCAGGTCCGTCAATCAAATCTGATAAATCCCCTACATTTTGCTGATGTAGCAGATTAGCGGAGACTTGAGTGTTAAACTTTCAATGAATTATAACTGAGCCATTTTTTCTAAATTTGAACTCTGACTGGTGCTCTTTCAGTAATGACTATCTAATAGCACAGAAAAACGGTGAATCTCTTCTATCCTAATGTGTGATTAATAAGACACATGTTTCCCTTGTTATCGTTGCACAACCCGCTCAAGTCCAGGTAACTCTCCAGGGGTATCATTTGGAAACACAAATAGGCTTAATTTAATAATCTGGCTTCAGGAGGCGTTAAAGAGTCTTTTGCCCTGGGGGGACATGTCATACGGCTCACATTGTTTCCAAATTACGTAGGTCACTTAGTGAATTATATAGATGTTATCACTGACTGTGTAAGGCTCTGTGTACAACTGTCTGACACCAGACCATTGAATTAAAACCACTTCTTCCCTATCATGTACATAATTATAGCAATCAATCTGGCTCTCAGAATTCACAAAAGTTTCCCCCACATCATAAAATCTTGTCTTTTGTCTGTGATGAACTTTACGACTATTAGGCCCTCCGATTTCAATGAAATGTTAATTGCACATGAGAGCATGAGTGTACGCTTAGCCATCCATCATGCCTGACAGATTCTAAGAAGGAGAGAAATATTAGATGTCTCAGCCAAGGACTACAGTTGGGTGTTGGTTTACAGTTTTCGTGCCTCGGAGATGTGTATAATATCACCTTGGCATTTGTCGCTCTTAGCTCCCCATCCCCACCCCACCCCACCACACTTCTCTCCCTCTCTTGACTGCTTGGGCAGCGGCCATAAACAAGTCAATCTCAACACATTGGATTAGATTTATCCGCTTAAGATAGATTGTTATCCCAAAGAGCGTGAGTCTCGCTTGATGGGGAAATTAATTTTACGATGACTGGTTTACTTGATCAGGGTTGCTGGGGAGCTGGGGACTATAAATGTATCAAGTCTGGGGCGTCAGGAGCTGAAAACAACAGTCCTTGCTTTTGATTCAGATAAGTTGTCTCTCTTCTCTGCCGTATTATACATGGTGTTGTCTTTGGGTCACAGAAACTAGAGTAATGACTTGACTGACAGTCATTTGTAAAGCACAAGCAACTTGTCAAGGGTGAATAGGCCTGTACCTCCAACTGTAGGAAGATTGACAGTGAAAGATATCCAAGTCCGTCTATCCAACATTAAATATGAAATCGACAGTTTTGTATGCAGAATTATAAATAGGCTGCCTGATCAGAAGTACAGTGCAACCTGTCTAGAATTGAAATGCTGCCCACGGAGAAGAAAAATCCTCCTAAAATAGCTGTCAGCCCTCCCAAATCTAATGTGTTAAACTGATACGGCAGTTATTGGATTGAGTTACAATGAAACTGACCTTAACCTATTGAGCAACAAAACCCAGTCTGAGCCTAGTTCTTAGTGTAAATTAATCCGACAAGCATTACTTAAACGCCTCTTTCAGCAGACTAAAAGCAAACCTCTTTTCTTGCAACTTAAAGAAAAAGTTGATTGATTTTCTACCTGTGTTATCTGTCTCTTTCTGATTCAGACAGTTTAAAGCTGATACACAACAGAAAAGTATGACTTTAAGAAGTAGCTTTATCCCCTCTGAGATAAACACTGCACCCTGTAAAATGAAATTCTACCAATTCTAGAAATTGATTTGCCTTATACAGTAACTTGCACACAAGGCCACCAATAACACAGAGAGAAGATGTACAGTTTAAGTTCAAGGGATCCACCAGCTCTAGTACCATGACACAAAAGGGGCTGTCAAGGACTGAACTTGTATTGAAAAAGCATTTTGCAGAATTTTTAAACAAGACTACAGCCATGCTAGTGGCTCATTGAGGCTGTACTCTGCCAAACAGTGCTTTGAGCTAAATGCTTATATAAGCATGTATACTATTTACCATGTTCACAATCTTTGCTCAGCATGGCATCATTTGCTGATTAGCACTTAACACAGAGTATGGGGGCATGGGGACGGCATGTGTTTGTGGGCATTTGGCTAAAAACTATTGGTAAGTATTGGACAAATGGAAATTTTGACCTAGTGTTGGCCCAAATACATACCTGGTGCACCAGATTGTTTAATTACACAGAACCATCTTGAAAGGTGCCACTAGAAACTGTATGGGAAAGGCAGGCTTTCAAAAAAATACTTTGCAGGTGATTGGACAAACCATCTGTCCATCACAGTCTAACTTTAGCCAATCAGATCAACAGTCGGAAAGCTCTACCACCAGCGCACCGGGTTTGTAAATTCAACTCTTACCAAAGCTATTCGAGAGAAGAGTGCAAACATCTTTTCCATCGAGAAAAGCCTTCAGTGTCGTTCTTTGCTCTTCTTTTAATGAAATACACTCCAGTTCTGATATTACTGATGCTACAGCAGCTTCACTAACCTACTGAGGAGCCACCAGTGTTGTTACTGTATCACTTCTCTCAGTGGTCATCACACCTAAACTACGAAATATGAATATCTGTACTAATTGTTGTACTAATCTATCTAGTGGATGTTGAGATATTTCACAGGTAAGTGCAGGAAGAAAAGTCAGAGGATTTTCAAAGTAATTACAATTCATCCTCGGGGCACTGTGAATATCTGGACAAATTTTCAGGACAATCCATCCAGTACTTGCCAATATTTTTCAGTGAAATTCTGATACTCTGCATGATAATAAACATCACAATATCTCAATGTCCATGGTGATAGTGACAGTAGCTGCTACTAAAAACTAAACCGAATTAAACTCATTATTTAAAATGGCATTCGAATTATGCTTTGGCAGCCTGTGGGGCAACCCACTACTGTGTTACAAAAGAAAAATAATTTAACATTTCAAAATATATTTAAAAAAAAATGAGAACATTCAATGCTAATTAGCTTTGTCAAAACAGTCCCCATGGATTTGACTGTGTAGGCAGGTACACAGAGAAACACATACATCAAAAGATTTGCTTACATTATTCATACAAAGCAAATGCATATTGATACTGTATAACCTTTAGCATCCTATGCTGCATTTGCATTGTATTTACATAGTAAATGTCAATCAGTGCTATACTTTGCATGACCCCGACACACGTATGAAAGTAAAAATGCTCACAGCAGTTTATCAAACACTGTTGGCTCGCATAATAGTAATGTGTTGTCATTGTCCTACAACAAAGAAAACATTTGCCAACCGAGACTTTATTATTAATTAAAATGGCCCTCCTACTGTCAAGAGTATTAATAGGCGAACCGGCAGCGTGCAGTAATGCTGTATCTCAGCCCGGCACTCAGGTTTTCTCTGTGTTGGATCCTTCTTATTGAAGGACAGTTGGTTTATAGACTACCGTGTCCTATTGGGCGACAGAGTTCAGCCGAGATAGGCCAGCAAGGCAGGCATTTGATAAATCCTACCCTCGCCTCCATTTATCAACAAGTGCTGCTGTATTACTGCTGTAGCTGGTGCCAAGAATATGAAAGCACAAGGTTAGATTCAGAGCAGAATAGTAAATCTAATAACAAGTGTCATCCAATTATATTCAAAGATCATGAATGCGTGCAAGGAATTTAAAAAAAAAAAAAAAAAAATGAGGAGCTCCCTACAGTCACGCAACGAAGGTGGTTGTCAGCAGACCTCAGCTGAAGGACTAAAATCATTTTCTTGACGAGAACTGAGGTTTATCAACAAAAATCAGATATGGATGATTATCCAATGTGCTGGGAATGGAATATCTTCGTTACAACCAGAACCACGTTCCAACCTTCAGCCTTCAACCTCGCTCCTGATTTACAAGCATATTTACCAAATAATTGCTTTGGTGAAAGTCAGATAATCAGACGTTTGTGATTTACAGTACATTGTGCCTCTAGACACAGCTAGCTATCACTCCCACAATGCTTTTTCGCAGCCAGCAGTCGAGGGCAATAGTTCACATAACAGTAATTTCATCAACTTTCTCTATTGTTCATTGTCACAAAAACCAACACTTTCTTTTGGCCTATGAATCTACATGCGGAGGCTGTATCAAATTCTGCCCTTAGAAAATGGAGCCGGGTATAATTTGCAGGTATAAATCACCATCACTGTTACTCAATCAGGTACATGACATGTCTGAGTGCAGGTAAGAAAACAGATCTGCTGACTGAGGCAGTCTGTCTCTCTGTCTCTGAGAGTACTATTGTTGGATGCTAGATGTTTGTGTCTGCAGGGCTAGGTTGTTCATCAGAAGGTTTGGGTTGCTGCCACAAAAGCAACTTTTCTCAAAACACAATTGGTCATAGTCACCTGTCTCCCCGGGCCATTGCTGTTATTTTTCTGTAGCCCTACATCAGAGGACCGTGCACTTGAGTGTGTTATCACAAGCAATATTGTCCCTTTATGCATTGTCGTGCACCATTATGTCTATTCTGTGTTTAGGATGTGAATGAACGATGCCTTGGAATCATTACATGAAATGTGCGATCATTACATTTTGGTTAAAGTGGTGAATGCTTAACTTGTCAGCATTAAGAGGGTGACCTTGGAGTACAGCATGCAGTATGCGAAGGCAGCCTCCATACATACAGAAGCAATGCCTTTGATAATAATAAGCAAAACGGCAGATGATATGCCTCTACAATAGATAAGCATGCACACACATTCAAGCACAGTCTGACAACAAAATCAATAAATTATCCCTACAGGGAGTTACAGTGTCTGTGGCTCTTAGTGATCAGCTTGTAGTGACCTTATTATACATGATTGCATTTTTTAAAAAGGCATCTGAGCTGACATTACCCAAACCTCAAGGGTCTAAGTATGCCAGGCATCATGTCTGTACTTATTGTACTCTATACTCATACACTCGCTACATTTCAGAGGGAAATACTGCACATTTTACTCAGCTATAGGTACAAGAACATTTTCAGATTAAGATGTTAAATGGGAATTCCAGTATTTCATGATGATTATTAAGTTACCTTTTTTGTATGTGGGGTCTGGTGGGGGCTATTGGTCATTTAAAAAAACATTTTTTAAATAATTTTACTCTTTAAAAAAGGTCCATCTGTGTAGGGATTCATTCTCTAATGTTGTCAGATACCTGGCATGGTTTGACATTAGATGCGTAATGGCGCTGCTTTCCTGCCAACATTCCCCAATGGGTCCACCCCGTCCCACTCCTGAAAACCTCCTTCTCCGGTCAGTCCGAAGCTCCTGTGCTAGTGGTGTAAACAACACCAACACTGTCATGGTGCTCTGAGCCCCCAGTCCGGACTGCTAGCTTCACAGCTAATGGCAGCTACAGTTTCCAGCAGTTAGCGGTTGCTCTGGTGATATGCTGCCTCCTATATGTTCTCAGTATAAGTTTGACAGGTGGCCAACACTTACATACTGCACCTTTAAAGCTTACTTTGCAGCCATTACAGCCCATGTCACAGCTGATGGCTGAGGTGATCTACCAGACCGATTTCAAAACTTTTTGTATCCATGAGCCATTCACAAACAAAATTGTATAAACCTAGGTGTGAGGTTAAAAATGACGGAATGACCCTTAAAAACCTGTGATTGTATGAAATATGGTGAATTTTTAAACAGTTAAAAGATCAGTAGTGTATAAAATAGTAAAAAAAAAAAAAAAAAAAAAAAAAATGTGCGTAACCAACCATTACATAGCGCGATAACGTGCGCTAGAAGGTTGGAAATATTTCAGCTTCCTAACATCGCTAGAAAAACGTGACACACGGCAGCCGGTGCCATAGACGAACAACGGTTCACCTGGTGGACGTGATGTGATGTGTCACGTGGTTGGCTGTGGTTTGTCACTTCATTATTTAATTAGATCGTGCAGATAATGCTTCAACACTTTAACTCAAGCAACATGTTTTATTTAATTAATTCCTCATAATAAGCTGGTCTATAACATGCTGTGGGCTGGATTATTAATATACAGTATGTGTTTACTATCCTCCCCTCATGATAAAGTGGCTGAAGCTATGTAATAACAGACTCGCACCCAAACATTCACCCACGCGCACAAACACACACACACACACACCCACGTCTCTCTTCAGCACAAATCTTCCCACTAAAATAGCCACGTCCAAGAGCACATTCCTGCAGTGGACTTTTGGATGGGTGGGTGGATGGGGGGCGTTGGGTGGGGGGATCTAGGATAGTTGGAAAAGTGTCACCTCGCTGAGTGACGTCACCCCTCCTCCACACACCTCTCTCTCTCTCCCTCTCTCTCTCTCTCTTTCTCTTCTGTTTCTCTCTGCCTGGGGTTTTAGTCCGTGCTCGGGTCTCGGCACAGAGAGAGAAAGAGGCAGACAGACAGACGGACAGGCAGACTGACTGACTGACTGAGTGACAGGCAGACAGACAGACACACGGAGAGAGTGAGAGGAGGAGAGAGAGAGAGAGAGAGAGAGAGAGAGAGGAGAGAGCGGGAGAGCGAGGGGGCTGTGTGTCCCAGCCACACCGCACTCTTCAAACACAACCACAGTCTCGCCACGTTCAATCCAATGAAGATCTAACGAGCAACAACACAGACAGACCCAAACCCAGAGAATACGGGACACGCGCTCCACGTGCGTGTTTTTCGCCCCGAAGATCGTTAATGCGTCGGTGACGGACAACTCGAGGAAAGAAGCGAAATAAGAGCGAACAAACCGGGGGGCGAAGAGAAGGACAAGAAGAAGAAGAAGAGGAAGAAGAAGGAGAAGAAGAACCTGAGGACGGATTTCTTTCCTCCACGTTATTTTATTTCCCGGGGACTCGGCTGTCATTTACTGGATGTAAAAAAGAAAAAAAAAAAAAAGAAAAGAAAAAGAACAAACTCTCGACTTGTCTTTCTGCAGAAGAAGAGGAGAGACCGAGTTTCAAACTGACCGCAAAATGGTGATAAGGTAAGACTGTGTGACGAGCCTGTGAGTTTGGAGGTTGGAACAGTCGGAGCTGAAGTCGCTGCCGCAGTGATTTCAGGTGTGCGTAGCGCCTCATGAAGTTGGTTCAAACATATCAGCTGGAGGCAGTTGCACATATTTATTCTGGCTTTATTCTCCTAATAGGAGTGGGCTGTGTGCTGGCTTGGCGTGTGTATGGCGATAACCCTTATATTTGTGTGTCAGTAATTGTTGAACGCATAGTTTATTATTATGGATGCGCACAATCTTGAGCGGATAGGCTTTCAAAGACACATTCCAGTGTGTAAACGGCCGTAAATGGCTTAAAATACACATATAAGCAGGTTTAATTTTAATATGAATATGTACCTGCACACAAACTCCACCGCTCAATGTGCAGGTGGGATATTTTGTTCTGTCACGGTGAGCGTTTCTGTTGAGGTTAAGCAAGGCGAGCGATGTCAAAATCAGTTTAATTCTCAAGACATTTTTCCGCCACACATTGTGTTAAATGTATTCCGTTGCGCTTTGGAGCAGGCTGCGAGAGATTTGCCTCCCCTTTATGTGCTGAGAAATAACAAAAACCCAGCAGCTGAAACGTGTTATTTTAAGCTCACTTTGAGCCGTCGTGTAAATACAGTTCGTTTGGAGGAGCCTTTCAGAGAGTTGTGGAAGCCTTTCCCAGCGAGTCCATAGTGGAGAATTTTTCAAAGTGCATTCCTGCAACTCTCCAGAGATCCTTCATCTCGTCCGTCTTATTTTTAGAACACTTCTTTATTTTCGCGGGGGTTTAAAGTTGACGGTGCTTTTTTTAAATAGCTCACATGTTCAAAAAAAAGAAAAGAAAAGAAAAAGAGGCAGCTAAATATCAGTGAGACAGGCAAAGGCTCGGTCAGTCAGTCAGTCACGCAACCGTTTTGTCAATCAGGTGAAAGTGAACCTTTATTTCCAGTAGAGCTGTGCACACACCACCTGTGCTCAGTGTGCCGGTTGAGCCACTAGGGGACCCATTCTCTCCAGTCAGAGAGGGGAATGCAGTAGAGAGGGGCTTCAAGCCTTGATGAGGGGATTTTAGGTGCCATACCAAGACACCCCCCACTCCAAAATGTTAGAATTAGAACGTAAATGGGCCCAGTGGTTTACAAATCTCATAAAATAACCGGCTTTGTACCAATCAGCTTGTTGAAAATTAAGAATCTGTAATCTGCAATTCATGTTAGGAGGAACTGGGGTGTGAAAACAGAAAGCATTCTGAGAAAAAGACCATATGAATTGTAATAAATTGCTGTCTGAGTTGACTGAATAGGCAATGATTGAAGGTGGAGTAGGCTAGTGAGGTGTTCAAAGGGCCTGTGTGTGTGTGTGTGTGTGTGTGTGTGTGTGTGTGTGTGTGTGTGTGTTTGTGTGTGCGCGCACAAATTAGAGTGCATGTGTGTTTGCTCAAGCAATTCCCAGTTTATAGCCAGTAAGCACTCTGGGAGAGCTCACCCCAGCACCTCCACTGTCTTACATGTTTTACAGTTCCCAGCTCAAACAATTAGCACTTGGCCAATTTTGACACGGCACAATTAACGCTGTCACCACACTTTCGATTTCCAATTTTGCTGTTGCGACAGCAGCACTCAAAAGAGGAGGCAAAATGGATATGGACTAAGGTTGTGCTCGCTTAAAGTGCTGCCATCCAAAGTCGCTGAGGGGAGCAAAGTGTCTCAGTCGTGGAAAAGCGGCACTGACGCGGCCATCTTCTCTCAAACCCTCAGCCTTCACTCATGTAGTGCCATTTTTAAATCCTCAAAATAATATACAGCTTTTTTGTGAAAAATCTTGATGTTAAATGCGTAAAGCTAATTCTGTATTATAGTGAAAAGAAAATTAAATGAGAGTCAAGCATTTCTGTGTCACTCACCAGTGTGTGTGTGTGTGTGTGTGTGTGTGTGTGTGTATGTGTGGGAAGGATACAAACAGTTCATGGCATGCAAGCCATTAAATTGAAAAATGATATAGGAGTTTAGAAAGTGCCTATAAGGGAGTAAGTCCATTTCTGCGTGCCTGCCGATCTACCCTCTTCTCCAGCTTTTTGTGCCTGAAGCACACTCTGAAATCGCATCCCACATTTTTTGACAGTGTCTGGAAGGGACAGCGGGGTACTTTCAAAATAAATGTTAGAGAAAAAGAACAGTGTCTTTCAGATGTCCTTTTTGTTTTATTTCTCAAATGTACACTTTATAAGTGCTCCTACATTAGCGGGTTAAATGTTCGATAAAAGCTCATCCATATTGGTGCGTTTAATGTAACGGAGGCATCTTGAAGGACTACGGGAGCTTTTATCGTTTCTTTATCCGAGTCTCTCTTCGGCACAAAGCCAAGCCCTCTTACAAACAAGTGTGCCTGCACCTCACACTCTCATTGTCTTTACACAGCCAAGTAGCTCTGACTCACTGGTTTATTTTCAATAGCGGACCAAAAAAAGAACGAGAAAAAAGTTTGTTTTCTATCAGTGCGTGTGTGTACGTGTGTGCCAATGCCCGTCTGTGAGCAGTACTTCTGGAATTCCAAGGCCAGGGCCCCTATTACGAGTGTGGAATGAGAAATCAACACTTACATTACAAAAATGGATACGTAAACATAGAGGCCACAATTATCAGGCGCCGTGGTGTTGGAACTGGAGGAGATGGAGTGCCAATAGGTCTGTTAGCAATCACCCCCCTCACTGCCTGCCCTCTGTAATCCAGTGGGTGTATTCTAGCTTATTTTGTGCCAGCAGCGGCCCTTAACAACTACCCACTGACTGGCAGGCTGGCTGGCTAGCTGGCAGGGTGGGTGGTTGGAGGATGCAGGGCAAGTTTGACTCTTAGAGGTCATGTAGGAGAAGAAAAAAGGCAGGAGGGCAGCGAGGTGAATGCCCATCTGTTCTGTCAGTGCTGGCCTGTGTACTGTACACTGTAGCGCGTGGATCTACTGTATGAGCATGCACGCAAGCGTTTTGTATAACTTGCAGTTTCTCATGTTCATCAACCGGTGCGTGCGCCTGTGCGTCAGGGGCCCCCAGCCGCCTCCACTTCACAGAGGCCAGCTTGATGCATTGTGACAAATGAGAAAGCAGTTTGATTTCGCACAACACTGAGCTGCACTCCAGCATAATGAAGTGATCATGACTTTACCCTTGGTTCACTTTGGCCCTGGTCCCGCTGTGTTTTTCCCCTCTATTCAATCGCTTCACTCACTTATTTACTTGGCAAGCATTTCCTCCCGTAACCTCTAGTACTGCATAACTAGCGTCAAGGGTGGGTTGCTTGATAAAAACCACCGCTACGGGGCATTGGTTTTACACATAGGGGAACGCTAGCAGTTTTTATTGATATTCAACTTGCCACTGGGTTGGAATAATAAGAAGCCTATTTTCACGCCCAGGCAAAATCACCTCTACTGTCCATCACCCTGTCAGGGCAGAAAGCTGAGGCGTAAATATTATTTGGCAGTGGAGGGAGCACAGGGCTATAGCTGAGTATGTTCTTTCCTGTTTTCTCTCATTCTCTCTTCTGTGCTACTTTTGTTTTCTCTGCCCTTTTCTGACATTCTTCTGTCTTTCTCTCCGTCTATGATGCGTCTCAGCGAAACGCTGGAAAAAAAAAAGTCCCCTGACTTTTCCATCCTCTCATTTTCATTTCACTGCATGCCGCTCTCTTGGTGAAATTTACTTGTGTGTATACTAACACATAAAAACAGAGTGTCAGTTCCAACATGGTTCAACTTAATGTCGGGTGCAACATGGAACGTTTCGCCTCCAGGCTCTGCCTCCAGGCTTTGCGTACAGGGGGAGTACCGATGTGTCAGAAACAAGGAGGACTGCCTATTCCGCCGCAGCTGTCCTTTGCTTGCAGATTGGGTTTCAGGAGATATGACGGATGCCAAATGCCTGTAGCCAGTTGTGAAGACACAGAAGGGGAGGGAGTGTGCTCATGCTGGTATGGATTTGGATCGGGGTCAGTGGCACTGGCAGAGGATTGGAATTCTGCCCTTGACCTCCGTTTTTGGATCATCCCCCATCTCGCCGCTAACAGCCTGTCACTATGAGCACTTTGAGAGAGTTAGGACTAATTAGAAGAAAACCGAAGACCACAAGTGAAACATAATGATTCTGGTTTCAAATATTGCAAGAATGAAAGTGAGGGGGTATAAAAAGGCAGCTTGATGATATTTTTTAAAGACTTCAGTCTGATTGTGTTGCAACCCAAAACATTATTTCTTTTTATGCCCTTCCCATTGTCTCATTTTCTCTTATCTTAGTTTTTTTTTTTTGGAAAGGCTGAGAGCAGAATCCACTGAGGTTCATTTGAATAACTGGCGGAATGAGGAAATAAAAGCTGGGGGAAAGAAATAGAAGTGGCGGTCGGCTCTGTGCATTCATGTCACACAGCTTTATCAAATTATTCCACAATAGCAGCCACACAAGTGATGGAATTTCAATTAAAGTATGACAGTTTTAGAATTTGTTTCTGCTCAAAAGAGAGCGAGTGGGGGTTGTGTTTCATGGGTTGAGGAGGCAAGGGAGTGGACGGCGGGGAGGGTCTCGCACAGTAGCCATATTTTCAGGTCTATACTCTCCATCTATCCACCTCTCTACTCACTCAACCCCCCTCCCATCCTCCATCAAAAAAGGGAATGACTTAGCTGAAACACTTTTTTGTTCAGAGGCACTCTGCGGTTAGAGCCTGGAGCCAGGCAAAAATGGGGTGTTATGATAAAGGTCTTTGCGTCGAGAAGTCAAAAACGGAGCCTTTAGTTGATAGGCTCTTTCCAAGAACAATTACGCTACCTGCTGTGCCAAATAGAAGGTTGCAGGAGATAAGTGCAAAGAAGGGGTGCTCGGCTCAGACTGGTGGCTAGCTCGTAAACTGGGAAGGAGCAACGTATATATGACCCTCAGGGGCTGTAAACCGTTTCGGGGCTGAATTTGTAACACACAAGCTCACAAAACACTTGTGCACTCACACAAGGGCCAAATATGAGCAGACACACAGAACGACTGTGAAAGACTGTATAAAAATGATAGAGCTAATCCCAAGAATAGACAAAACATACAGTGTTTGTTGCTGCAGCAGCTCTGCATAAATTAATAGCATAAAATAAACCTAAACTAAGGCAATCATTTTGTTATTTTATCTCAAATTAAGCTAAAAAACAAAGGTGATTAAGATTAGGTATTTGCTGCCCATTTGCATTTCCCAGACTCCCACTGGAATCGGCAAAGAGGAGAAAATTCCATTAAAAAGTGCACTGACATCGGCACATAGCAATTTCACGAATGAGGAATGCATTTAATAGTGGATGGATTTTTCATAATTTGGAAGTATTTCCCCAATTTGTGCCATACTTCTTGAAGTGACACGTGTTGTAATGGGATCCAGTGCCCTGCAATCCGCTCACAGCGTCTGGCACCCACATGTCCACAAGGAGACGTTCAAACATGTGTGGATATCTCACGAGCAAAAGTGAGAAATAACATACCCAAAAAAAAGGCAGGGAATTTAATCTTATAACATCAATAATGTGTAAAGATCTGTTCTTTATTATTCCTCATTTTCCCCCCACTCTTTTGAGTTCTTAAATTCCTGCATCGCTGCAAGGTTAGGAGTCAATGTTTAAATTCTGTGTAACCCCGGCATTCTCTCTCTACTCAATCTGCAATTATAGCTAGCTGCTTTGAAGAAGCCAGGCGGAACTAAAATGACTTTTCATGTCCGGTATAATGACTGCCATTTGGAAGCAGACATGGAGAGAGAGGTCGAGAGAGATAGAGCAACAGAGGAGAGAGTGAAAAGACATGGAGGGAGGGGCAGAGGGAGGGAGAGAGGGGGACAATCAGTGTATGAAAATGGCTTAGGTCACCTCTGGTTCTGACCAGACGGGCCCAAACCAAACGCCTTTCCCTCTGTCGTTCCTCGCAGATGAATCTACCACATTTTGGGCCTTTTCTTCCCTCTCTTTGCTGCTGACCGGAACTTTTACCCTCTTCTCCCTCTGTCTCCATCTTTCCTGCCATTGGTCTCCATTCATTTGCCATCAACGGAAGCTTAGCAGCTTTAAGGCGGATTACAAGATGAATTGCACAGAGTGAGGCGCCGTATATTCTCTTTAGGGTGGGCCACTACTGCCAAAGGCCAGAGCTGAGTGCCGTCACCTGGCCTAGCAGCTGGCTATCTTTTACACTTCACTCGCTAATGAGGCCAGACAGTTGGGGCTGAAGTTATAGCGCAGGCTGGATGCTGTGTTGGTAATCTATTATTTAGACTCTCGTGGGGAGGCCGGTCTCAAGAATTTCATGCATGCATTTTGCAAAGCAAATGGTAGCCCGGGGGGAATACAGAGCTCTGTGTGGGAAAAAAATGAGCGAGTATTAGACTTTAATGCGAGTTGCAGTGTTTCCTTGTCCTGCCTATTTCAAACCTGCCAAGACCTGAAAGGAAACTTTGGGTATTTTGTCATTTTTCTCATCACAAGAGGAGAGGAATGTTGCTAATACAGATGTGCTTCAGTGGCACTAGCGATGCTGACAACTCCATCTGATGCATGAGTCGTCTTTGTCTTTTTCATTCAGTGTTTCTTCCCTTCTTCCTTCCTTCCTTTATTTCTTTCCTCGTTGTGATATTTTATGGATGACAGATGAAGGTTGTGCTTGCGTCTTCAAACAGCCGACATAGAAGAACGGGTATATCTTTCCGTTCCCTTTTCATGTATATTTTAGGAACTATTTCAGAGGGGTTTCGGAGAGTTGCATCACACTGCGCAGACAGGACTTGTTTATATTTAGTCAGGCTAGAAAACTATGGCGCACATGACCCCACCAATGTATTTATAGAATAATACCAGTGTTAAAATTTTCTTAGGTACCAGGGGCCGCTGTGGCAGTCTTTTTAAAACATGCATTTCCCTACAGTCCTACCCATTCATATTGAGCATACAAAGAAGAGGTTTACTGGCCTGGTAGCAGTCACAAAATCAGCAAATATGGCATTGAGGCGACTTTTACAGCCCCATGAACCCATTTGGCAATTAACTATATTTGGACCTGAGTATACGCAAATCCACTGGGAGATGAGATGGCAACAGTTAAACATAGAAAGGCAAGTTTAGCCAGTGCTGTTTAGCAGACTTGGGTTACTCTTAAATGAAGTTCATGCAGAATGACTTGAGATACCACAAATAGCTCGGAGTTAAAGACGGCATAAATAAGATACACATACCAAAGCCCGTGAAGTCACCAAGTTATTTATGACTCCACATGTAACGCACATCCACATCGTGATAATGTAATGTTCGTATTTGCAAAAGCATGAAATGGACCATGTGATGAAGAAAGAGGCCTCAAGTCGTGAGAGTTACTGTAAGAGAGTATCACACTGTCAGACTTAGAGTAACATAGTTCAGAACAGCTCTACATCACATTATTGGCCCAATGAGAAGTATTTTCAATGACACACCTCACTGACTCTTACAAATGTTATGGTTTAAACTTTGAAGAATACCATCAGCCATCCATGAAATCCCCTAAAACCTAGAAGGTGGAGTAAACTATAATTCTGTGACCTTTAATACATAGTAAGATTTTCCACTGAATTTCTCATGCTGTTCAAGGGAAGTCCATGTCAGGTGTAGGGCAGTGTAACCCAACCTGCCACACTTAATCTCCCACCTACTTCTACCTTGTCCTTGCATGTGTCGATCTACCCTAAAGAAACATTCCAGGAGAGTTTAAGCGACGCTGTAACCGGACACCATCGTGCTTTATGTGTGCGAAAGGGAGAGTTTGTACATGGGAATTGGAATGCTTGGGTTCTGCCTTCTCTTTTTACCAATCAGTTGAAGTTTAAGACAACATGCTACTTGGGTTACATGATGTAAGGCAACAAATCAGCTCTTGGTCCCACGTTAGCAAATGAGGTTAGGTTTAAGATGGGGTGACAACATGTTGGGTATGTGTGACAAGTATGATTTTGCAAAAATAGTTGGTGGAATTGGATGAAAGAGAAGGGGATGTCTATATACATAGGGTGGGTGATCTGATGATTTAAGATTGGGATTGCCCTTGAAGGCATCACACAATCTATTTTTCAAGTGAATCATAGATATTGTGATGTTTAATATTCTCTTTTTTTTTTCAAAACCTCACACAACCATTGAAGAGCAGATCAATGCTGTGTGAACATACTAATAGAGTCATGTAGCCAACTAGATGGCTAATAACTTCACGTGCCTCTTTCTCAGAAAACATATAGTAAATAATGCAACACGAGTTATAGCTGTTTTAATGGTACAAATGGAGAAATTCACAGGCTATTTCAAGTCTGGCTATAGTCTACAGGGCATTTCAAAAATGAGAATAAAGATTACAATTCAGATCATGATCTCGATTGCAAACAAATGGATTGTGATATTCTTCCTTGGCCAGATCACCAACCTCTGTATATGCTTGATTAGCACGAGCAGGAGTTGAAATTGGTGTTAATGAAAGGTTATGGAGAGTTAAAAATAATGTAAAGGTGTACTAAAGGTGGGTAGACAACAAGACTTCCATAACCTTACACACATCAGAAAAAAAGGTTTCTTATGAAGTAACTTTGACACACTCAGGAGAAACACTTAAAACCTCAATACGACTGTGGTTAAAACATAGATTTAGACTTACAGTGAAATGGCTAACTTTTAAGTGTCATCCATATTTGATGGCTTGCCTCAGGTCTAGACACGGAAAAAAGGTGCCAATTGCAGCAATTAAAGTATTAACTCAGAATGAAAGCTAATGTGCATTAAAGAATGGATGTGGATGGATGGCAATTTAGCCGCTGACGCTGACCGTCACCCTCAAGCTTAAAATATTGCTAATGGATTTTCCTTTTGCCATAACTGATTTTCATTCCTGTGACAGTCCAAGAAGAGTGTGTGTGTGTGTGTTTTACAGTACAGGGCTCGTTGTGTCACAGTCTATAGAAAGGTTCATTTGGTAGCCATGAAAACACATTAGAATGCAAACCCTTCCTTCCCCCCTCCTTCTGCTCTCTCTCCTGTCTTCCCACCCTCTGCCGTTATTTGGAAACCTTCCCGACCGTCTATTGTGATAAGCAAAACACAAAGCTGTGAGGAGGATGTCCTGCGCTAGCTGCTAGCCATATTGTTGTCCTGCTCCTCCGCCTGGACTGCCAGCCCGCATAACACTGCACCAGGGAATTAACCTCTGCTGCCGTTTCTTTCATATTGTATAAGTTTTTGCAACGGCCACTCCAATAGAGCCGCGAGGGGGAAAGTACTGTAAATGTTGCCAAATTACTGACAGCTTCTCTCTAGCCCAACTGCATAAATACGCAGTGAATGTGATAAACAGCTCAGCCTCCCTTGCTTGTGGCTGCCTCTCGTGCAACCTTTAAAGAAATAAAAGGGCATGACATTTTTTTAAGACAAGTTAGTTGACGTGAAAGTGGGGAGTTAAATAAAGGAGAGTCTAGTTCAGTGAATGGGACATTACTACATTGTCACAGTTTGTGACCTTTCCTATTTGTACAGACAAGCCAGGGTTTCTCTCTGTCAAAATGGCCTACGCCGTTTGTAAGCGATCCCTCCCTTCCTGTCTTTTTTTTTTTTCCCTCTTCCCTCATATCTGCCATCTGCAGTGACTGCGTGACGCCACAGCTTCTGTGTCATCAGTGACAACTCTCACACACACACAAACACACACACACACACAGAGGGACCAGACAAGAGCGAGCGGAGAGGAAGAAAGTAGGGAGACAGAAGAGACAGTGAAAAAGAGCGCTCACTTCATCCTTTAATTGTGTCTCTGAATGTCCCAGTGGACTTCATTACCCAGGCATCCTAAGAAATCTCACTTGTTTGCTCTTGGAAACATGTAAAGAGCGTTTGTAGTTCTTTTTTATGTCTCTACAGCAGCACCAAGTACTTCAGTTGGACTAGTTGAAATTTCTCTGTAGCACAGATCGAGGCATATTTCAAGCAGTCAGTAAAGCCAGGGATTTCTTTGCAGTGAGAAAGTTTTGATGATCATGTGCTGAGCTAATGGATCTGATGGCTACCCTCAGTAGGCCCCCAGTGCCAATATCTTTCACGGCAGCTGTTGGTTAGTTTAACTTGACACTTACTGAATGATGTGACGGGAGAAATTCACCTATTATTTAAACTTTAAAATAAGTAATATGATAGACTGAGTAGTTCACTTGTGACCTGGTGCTGCTTTTATCAGAACTGTTTTGGTTATAAAGTGCTAATTAAAAATAATATTATATATATATATATATATATATATATATATACATCTCACTGGAAAACTATATCAAACTTTCTATTATGCAATATATATATGATATATAGCATCAAAGAAAATGTGATATAGTTTTCCAGATTTTAATATCCTAATTTTTCCTAGTTGGCGATATTACTCATTCCATAAACTGCCGTGTTTGTGAAAATAACAACCTTTTACGATTTAGAGACATATTAGTGACACATTCAGCTTCCATAGACCTTACCGGAGGATTGGAGGTAATTTTTGACTTCATTAAATCCGAGGCTACAAATCTACAGCATCTCTGCATAAAAACACAGCAGGAGAGGTGATTATCTTTGGAAATTAGCTCACTCATTTGGAGCTGTGTGGATGCAGATGCCTCCGTTCAATGGAAGCCTATTATTCCAAACGACTCTCATTAAGCCATAGTGAAATAAGGCAAGCTGTGGAAGCAGTGAAATAAAATCTTTAGACTGGTTGTGCAGAACTCGGCAGCAGTGAGCTACGCTGTCTTCATTAAGAGCCCTGACGTCAGGAGTGAAATGCAGAAAATGACTCGGTGTAAAAGGAAAAATTGTATGCAGCTGATTTCTGCCTCTTATGCCCTATAGGATGTTATTTGGTGTTTGTGTTCTGATCCAAAGAAACCAACAATACAGTCTGAGTTTAATGAGGGAGTTAACCATACACTGAGGAGCATGAGTCACTGCCTGATCTATCATTTCTGTATTTCAATGTAGCCCAGCTGATCAGAAGCTCTTTTTAATGACATTCAAAGCAAGCCACTTTCCTGATGAGTCAAGCTTTGCTGTGCTCACTTCTATATGACTCTTACCATGACCTAGGACACCTGTTCCCACAGACCATTATGAAAATCCCCATTCATCCTACTGCCGTTTGCAGTCTCCCTACAGGAAACACTCATCTACCACTGCTCAAGTCCCTCCCAGGTAGACATTGTCATGACACGCAAATGGCCACAATGTCTTGGTTAAGTGCTGCTGTAGTTAGCCGACAGCATAGATTTTTACAAAAAGTCTCATCGACCACTTGTCCGTCCCTTTTTTTCTTTTCTTTTTCTTCCTTACTCATCGGTGCACAAATGGATTTAGTGCTTTGTTTGAGCAATGTTTTTGGTTGTCATTGAGGTTTACGTTATTTAATTAAAAGGAATTAATAGTTCAATTACAGGAAGAATTCATCTTCAACATCTTTTATCCCAACATTAAAACGCTTTTTGTCAAACTGCCAAAACTGTTGCCTGGGTTACAAAGAGAGGTCAGGTGCTTTTGTTGGCCCATTTATATTTACATCCAAAGCAAGTTTAACCCGGGCACTGCGTTCTTCTGAAAGAGATTGGGTGTTGCTCATTTGCCAGGTCTCAGTTTGACCAGTTTACACATATTTGCATTAGCTTTGCAGCTTCAGCAGGCAACATATTTGCATTTACTTAACCTATAAAAAGTGTCGGTAATGCAAACAGGCTACTTTTGTTAATAAATATATTTTTTTAAAAGTAAGTAATGCAGTCAGTTCGATCTGTTCTTGATAAAACTCTGCCAAATGTGTAGTTATTCTGATTATCCCAGGACTATTGCAGCTAAAATGACAGCATAAACCAGTGCTGCATAACTAATCACCATGGGACTGTGCAGCATCTGGACTTATTTTTTTCCCCAGGATCCATTTCAAGTGTTTAACACCAGGGGAGCGCAGTTAGAAGAACGAGGGTGGAAGGGAGATTAGATGGACTCTTGTCATATGAGGAAAAATACTGATGGGTCTCATGGTTCCCTGTGGTTTTAACAACACGGCAGGTGGTCTTCATTTGCATCTCCCATGAGCTTACCTCCTCCCGCTCCCTTTTGAGTTTATTTATTACAATGGCCGCAGGTGGAAATCAAATGACTGTCAAATCTCCATAATGTTGAACAAGGTTCCATAACATGTGCTGGCAAACACACACGCACAAACTCAGCAGACAGAGTCGTTTTTAGAGTTTTAGTGTTTCCCTGTTTATTACTGCTCTATGATAACCTCCGTCTATAGATTCGTGTACTGTTTGGCTGCGGCCCTAGACATCAGTAGCCCGTATGAAGTGATGGAATGTACACATTAAAATTCGATCTCCTGCATCAGTACATCCAGTGCTGGTCAGGACGGCAACTATAAATTGCCGGCCATTATTTTCGATTAACCACACTGACACCATGGCCCCGTGACATTTCTTCCCATTTTTACCCCCTGTCACAGTGGCGCCATATTTCCAGCGTGGTTTCATTTAGATTGTCCCAAAGTATGATAACACAGACCGGGACACCGTGGGACTCAAGCCACTGGCCGATCTTATTAATGGCAGAGCAGCGATAACAGTAGTCATCTACGTCCTCAGTTGGTATCTCGATCTTCAGGCACATCCTTTCCAGGGCCTGAAGAGTAGAAGCATCATAGCGAGTGCGAGGGGCGACGACTAAACAGTTCATCATTCTTATGCTGGGAGAGTTCCCTGCAATCCAAGTACCGCAAACAGGATTCCCCAACCAGTGATTTAAAGGAAGACGCAAAATGGCTCTCGGGTTTCAAACGCAGCTTAATTGTAAAAGATGTTATCTGGGTAATGCTTTATATTGGAGGTCCTCACAGTAAAGACATTAATAAGGATTTTTTAAATAAAATAATCTTTGATTATACTGTTAATAAGTGCATAATAAAGGATTTGACCATAGTTAACTGTTATTAAGTATATGATAATGGATTTATTAACCCTAACAAGGCATTGCTCTCACTTTAGCTCCAGTAGCTGAAAAAAGCATCATTAAGTATTATTAATCTAAACAACAAAAGCTGAAGAAAGGTTTAACAATGACATAGTAGAAGAAAAAAGAAATGAAACATCCTCAACACATTTATAGGTGCTATATGTTCATATGAATATTGGCAGTACGCAGAATGCTAATTTTCATGTGCCACATTTGACAATTTTGAAAGCTTCGTATCGTATTAAACATAATGTGCAGATAGGATGGAAACAACGGTGAGACATCAGGAAAAGCAGATGCAAAAGACAGGCAGGAGCAGATATGACGTTATTAGCAAGAAACCACTGCCAGAATTGCAGTGCTATCAGAATCATTCCATTCTCCTTATTGTTAAGCCATTACATTACGCTATTGTTAAGCCATTACATTACGCACATTCAGCTAATTGTCTAACTTAGGTTTAGATGTGCTTAAGGACAGCTGATATTAATATTGTTGATATAGCATGCAGCCGTAGCCCATTTGTAAAACAATGAGTTCAAAAGGGCAAAGGAGTAAACTGAATCAGTGAAAGCAATCTGACTGCTAAGCTCTTGTTTTGACAGGAACAAATTGTTGTGTCTTCTCTTAGTCCTTAATGAGTTTATTGGTAATCAATATCCTCTTCTCATCCGCTGGCATGTGACACTGAGGCCGTGACCCAAGAGGGACCCTTAGACGGTGGAGTTGAGTGGGTCAGTGAGGATTGGTAGTCGCTTGTTCATGCTTAGGCAGACAGGAATGCCCCAGTTTCACCTAGGTGAGACGAAGGCAGGAAATGAAAGAGGCTTCATCGCTGCACTTAGCCCAGAGCTGTAGCTTTTTCTGTACTAACTGGGAGGCATGATGTTTCTATTTACTTAAAATGCTGCGACTGCCTTCTTATTTTGTTCTCTCATATCTCTCATTTATTTCGAGGCGTTACACTTCTTCTACACTCTGCAGCAAATGCTAACCGATTTGGCGTGCGACCAATTCTCTTTGAAAGTAGACCTCCTCAAAGAGCTGGGTTTGCGTCCCTGTCAAATACTGCACAAAATGCCAGTTTGCCTGTCAGTCAAAACTTCTTAGCGGAACCTCTCCCCCAGTGATTCTGTTAGCATCCTGCTGATACGGGCGAGTTTTTGGTAGTGTCTTTCTCCAGGGAGATGGGGCCTGGCCTCCCGGTGGGGGTCAGAACAGTTGACCCCATCCTGGCGAGCTCTCAGTCTGACTGCAATGATTTTATTCAGCCCCACTCAGTAGAACAGCGGGGTGTGACCTGGGTCGATGTGGCACTGCCAAGGCTGATTTCATTGAGAAACCCAAGGCCTTTTGAGAGGCGCTGATCAAGAGTGCCGGATGTTTTTGATTCACACTGCTGAGCCTTTATATATTCAACAGTAAAATCAGTCTGCTAAAATTGGGTCCGTTTGTCTCTTCTGGAAACATGTGATTCAATGGAGCTGGCAGGGTACAACAGAGCTTTGCTATCCCTAAACAAGATATAGTCTTTCTGCTGTGGTTCCTGCAAAAAACTGTATATGCACATCATTCAAGGTCTGCGTCTTTTTGTTATTATTTAGCCTGATACAAAGCAGAACAAGGAGGGAGAGGAGAGGATATCTGGCAAATGAAAAACAATTGGGCCAGGTGCCAGACTCAAGTCAAGCATGTGAGCTCAATAAAGCACACTGTATCGATTTCCGAGTTATTCATTATTTGTTTTGGATGTAGAGAAAGTTCTCTGGAAAATGATTCTGGTGTGCCGTTCAGACTCTAAAATAAATGGTTTGACAGATTATCAATGACCACAGAATATGATAGTAAATGGCCTGATATTGATTTATTTCCCAATGCCCCCCCTCCTCTTCTCGTGAGCTGTTATGCTTAAAGCAAGACCAAGCACTCTCCTGTGTATTGGATTTTTGTCCACCCTACTTTCAAATGTGAAAATGAGGATTTATTTTGTCCTGCTGCTTGAGTGATGCTTTTAAGAGAGCATGGATTGGACGAGATGAATGGAGATGGAGATAGGATATACATCACACGGCGCTTAATATCTCTCGTGACAACAAACAGCCTTGCCGGTGGTAATATGCAAGCATCTAGACCCTCAAAATGCAAAAATGGCAGCTTTGTTTACTGCATTCAAAATAAATGGCTGAGGCCCCGCTGTCACTCACAGATGGCACTTCCTTTGAGAAAAAAAAAATCGCAGAGCCAGTGACTCGTACTAATGCGTTGGCATGGCGGCAGCCATTTTGCACAACCTCCGGAGGCACTGATCGTCACAGAGAGGCGTTGGCATTGTCTTGGCACCGGCCCGACCCCGGGCTCCGAGTAGTAACTGATAGCCAAGCTGGAGCTTGTCAGGCCTGACGCTTATCACTTTTGACATCTGTCCACGCCATCTCTCTTTCCTCGTCTGTAGCAGGCCCCAGAACACTGACCTTGGGATCTCTTTCTCTGTTACTCCACTTCCCCAGACCTCCCGCCCCCTCCCTCTATGTCCTCATTTGGCACTGCTTCCGTGTGTGTTGTTTTGAGGCTATCATTTACCCTTTTAGACCTTGCTTTGTGGTCAGACATGACTTGCAAACCGATGTTCAAGCACTGGCAAGCCCCCCGCCTCATTTGGATTCCTGCCTCTATGCAACAGTGATGTAGTCAATGTCTATATTGTTATTATATCTTGTCTGATAAGTCTAGGCAACAGACATTTTATTATAGAATTGATTTATGCTGTCTCTTAAATACATCCTAAGAAAAATATGATAACAAAGATGTTATGCATGTACAAACAATAAAAAAGTAGGCCGTCTTTAAAAGATAACTACTTAAAACATGGCTTAACGAAACTCAGTCCTGCCTGCACATGGTATGGGTTGTTTTATATTGCCGTTTTATGCGTTTGTGCCAACAAGACAAAAGAAAAAAGGACAAGCTGCCACACACAGGCCAGCGTTGACAGGCTGGCAGGAAATGTCTGACACGATGTGTTGTGAGGGAGTGCTGCTGCTGCTAGAGTGCTGTGTTGCTGTTTGACAGCTTTAAGAAAGGGTCAGTGTGGCAAGCACATCCAGACTGACATATGTCTTCATGGCTTCCTGGGGCAATTTGTGTTACATTTGGTTAGAAAAATATGATGATCAGTTTTTACACATGTTTAGGGCCTACCAGTTTAGATGCTAATAATTTCAAGCCCTTTTCTGTGATTGAAAACCAACACGAATCCCCCACATTTTAGGCAGTCGATGGCCTTTCGTTTCTGTTTGTTTGCACGAAGCAGCTGAGATATTAAGCGAGCTAGTTACACTCCCACTCTGCTTTCAATCACAGATCATTTTTACAGAATCGTTTTTGCTACTGAGTCACCACTTTAATCAAATCCACAAATCGGTTGCATTCAGAGCACTGCATTTTTCTATGTTACATTGCACATCCTTTTACATTATGCTACTGTGACTCATCCGCAGCCCTCACCCCTGGCCTCCCTTATGAGGTAATTAAGCCCGTGGTTGTTTGTTTAGCTGTCTGCATGTGTGTCCTGTATAAAACACAGGGGGGGCATATGTTCTTCCTACCATAAACCCATTGAAACAGCGGGACATGAGTGGTGAGGAGGGGTCGACTGTGCATGTGTGTGAGTGTGGGCTCTAATTAGGCAGGCAGAAGTGTATTAGCCTCACTGGGCAACAGCCAGCTGGGAGCATCTGGAGTCGTCTTTCATTCTCACCAACTTTGCCACTACACACACGCTTGTCCACACACACGCAAAATTAGAAATGATATCTACCGAACAGCAGTGTGATAAGAGAGCGTAGGTCAGGCACGACGGGTCATATGCACAGCTATTTAGGTCTGCCACATTTTAAGCCTCCCTCACCTCGCAGCCCCCACCCATGTCCCCGACTGGAGTCCTTGTTTTAGAGTAACGGTGCCACTCTCACGTCTCTCTCGAGACTGGAATTCCAGTAGCAGAAAGGGGAGGACCTCATCCATTTCCAGTAACTTCTGCAGTCCCAAAGATGC
This sequence comes from Pagrus pagrus, assembly GCF_965226575.1. NCBI lineage: Eukaryota > Metazoa > Chordata > Actinopteri > Spariformes > Sparidae > Pagrus > Pagrus pagrus. Next base: position 13,565,943 of record NC_140204.1, on the reverse strand, counting down.
ATCAAAGCTGACTCGAGGGACCGAAAATAATTAAGTTTCAAAGCAGGGTCAATATTTAAAATATTCCTCACGGCCTCTTGCAATCACTCTACTGCTCTCTGTGTTTGTTTTTATTAATGGAAGATGAGATGGCCATTTTGGCTGCTGTTTTTATGGTCAGCACTTTGATTATTTAACCCTTTTAAACCCACTTCTTCTCTCTGCCAAAGTCTTAAAAGTCCCAGCTATATAAACATTAGAGCTTTCTCTTGGTAATATCAATGATATACTTCAACTCCTACACACTGCGCTCCCTCAAATGTCCATCTCAGATGCATCACTTCCTGTGTCTAAGCCAAACATATTAAAAGAAATACTGCTGTCACGCATTGTAGAGAAAAATTACAAACAAAAACAGAAAGACTGAGTTGGCACTCTCAGTATTTCTTCGGTAGAGAGAGCTCAGTGAGCCAGCTGAAGTAGTGTTTCTCTGTGCTATTGATTAGCTGGTTAGGCCATGAAAAGCCAGGGACAAGACAGCCTCTGAGCTCCCTTCCTCTGGCTTACCACCACTTGCTAGTATGCCTGTTCTCCCCCCTTTCTCTCTTTCACGCTCTCGCTTTTAAGCCCTTTATTTCCCCCCCATTTATCCCAATCTTCTCTGTGTACTGTATTTGTCGCCCTCGTTCTTGTGCTATTGTTACGTGTTTTACTATTCAGCTCACAGACAAAAAAGCCTCAGCAGATCCAAGTTAGATCACAGGAACCCAGCTGTTCACAGTCAAGGGCCGCTTCTTTTATTAGCCGTCAGTAGGCCGACCTGGTAGGGCAGCGAGAGGGAGAAAGAGCGGGTGGCAGGAGGAGGAGTGCGAGAGCAGTAGGGGGCACAGATTTCCCAGCTGTTAGTCCACAAGCTCTGCCCCCCTGTCAGAGATTAAGTAGATCAGTGAGAACGCAAGCAGATACACAGAGGCGAGACAAGACAGCTGACAGAAAATGGATTGAGATGGTCCTCCTCAAGCGGGATAGAGGTTGCAAACAGACTACCAAACTCTTAAAAGTTCTGCGCACCGCTGGAATGTAAGTGTGGGATAAGGCACAAGCCAGCAGGCGTGCAGTGCCTTAATACCCCTACAGATCCCCTTCTCCTGCTTTTTATTTTTCCCTACCATCTCACAAACACATGCCGCCTTTCAGTCTGTGGAGGACCGTTTTACTAGTGAGCCAGTCGTCTAGAGGGACACAAAAGACCTGAGTGTAAAATTATATTTCTAGCTATATAACCAGACCTCCATTGTGCCATATTTTATATTATTTTCATTAAGATTGCAGGGATGGTTGTCTCTGTTGTGCCGCCACTCTATCTGCTTCAATTCTAACCACAGTGGAAACAAACCACTCGCAAGAAGTGGCAGTGATGAGAGCAGCACAGAGTGCTCCCATTTTGTATGATTAAATTTACTGTGACAAGCAAGCATGCTGTGTTTTGGCAAAACATGTTGCTGTGGGAACCCAGAAACTTTATAATTTCTGAAAAAAATGTGCCCCACATGATGTTTGCGAAAGACTTGACTTGAGATTTGAGAAAGGGTCGTCTGCAAGTCTTTGCCTAAAGTCCCATTTGCTCTCGAAGTACTCAAGATGTCTGTATTGTATTTGCATATTTATGAGAAATGGGTGTCACAGTGATTAAGTTAACTGGAAGCCAGTTCTGCAGAGTGTGGATAATGAAATCATATAAAATGTGAAAGTCAAAGGACATTTTCTTAAAAAAAATATCCCTTTCAACCTTGTTGCAGAGTTGGTGAAGTTCAGTTTAGACTCTGGCTTTAGCAAGATGACAATGGTTGTGCATGATGATTCATGTTAAAAGACGGTTCTGACGATGGTAAAAAGGTCCATGATATAGTAGGCCTTCGCATGGTAAAAGTGCTGGATAAGCACGTGTACTCCAGGTGCAGGGATTATTTTAGCTTACATATCAAAACCAACAGAACGCCAACCCCAAGTTCTCCTGTGCAAAGAAACGCACTAAAGCACAGATAAATCCAGGGCATGAACACTCAGGAAAGAGATTTTCACCACATTTTCACATTGTGTTTAATAAACATGGAACCAATATGGACTTCATTACTAGGTGCGTGAGACCAATGTAGCTCAGAGGCCCCAGACAAGTAATTAGAGTTCACACTGAGACCTGACTCTAAAATACAGTCATTATCCGGCAAAAAATACAACCTTTCCAGGTCACATCACTTTGTTTGCAGCAGTAAAACAAGTTTATTTCTGCATTGAGCCACCATTATAGTAGCCCCAATCCGCTTGCCAGCATTTTATGGCGCACAGAGTGTTTGGGGGGCGACTGAGAGGTTCAATAAAAAAGTGGTAACACAATTGGCTCAACACAAAGTAACCGGGTGAGCATGACAATTTTTGTGTGGAATTTGTGCTCGATTATGGCATGACTTTAAATACCAGTGTATGTATGTGATGCATTTGCAGAATAGTTTTCATCACCCTAATTTAACAAGCGCCTCCTGTATGAAGCCCCAAACGAGGGCACCATATTCTTTACAGCCCCCTTAAGAGCTAATCAGCCATCTTGCAATGAAACACTGGAGTTTATATTGGCCCTTCTCACACAATAGTCCCAGTGTAAGCTTGTTGTTGAGCTCAAAGGTCTTGGCAAGAATGAAAGTCATCTTGTTGTTGTCTTGTTATTGCTTAATGCACACAGGCGATAATAAAGGCCATAATCCGAGGAGACAAAAATTAAGTCCAAACTATTTTTAGGCAACTGCGAGCTGAATTGTGGACAGAAGTTTCTTACAACAATGAGAGAACGTCCCCCCCCCAAAAAAATACTGCCCTTGGAATGTGACTTCAGCCGTGAATTTTCAATCAACTCGACTTTCCTCCTGCAAGACATCTGAATCAGCAAAACATCTTGTAAATATGATGTCTAACCACTTTTCAGGGACACAGTTTGCAGTGCTCCAATGGGTTGGATCTGTTTTCTGTTGAGAATGTATGATTAAGATAAATACCCAAGTCTGCGCCAGTGTTTCGTTAAGCTTAAATTAAGCTTTTTACACAGTATGTAGAGTAGTTTGGTACAGGACTGCATTGGAGTGTTATGCCAAGATGTTGGCATAGTCAACAAGGGGGCTTCTTTAAATTTCACATAATGGAGAATTATGGTATACACCACAGAGTTTTCCATATATCACCTTCTGAGCAGATGTTACTGTAGACAGCAAAAAGATATAATGCTACTTTAGCATTACTCATATTGAGTGTCTGAATTTTTAGTCATCCTTTTGGACCAAATCCAATGAAGTGCTCCCCCTCGTTTTTCCCAAGAGGTGCCACTTGAATAGGGCTACGTGGGAGGATCCTGCTCAAACTCTGACTTTCAGCATGCTGGAGACTCTGGCTTTACTTTCAAAGACTATACACTTCATCAAACACACCAGTGAAGGAGAAGAGAACGGGGAGGATGACCCCACTCCATATACACAACACTACTGACACCATCGCCAATTTATCACACGTAATTTCCTCAGCTCTTGACCTTTGACCCCTCTCTAGGGCTGTGTTTGTATTGAGAGCAACGTGCCACTGTCTGAAATGTCTGTCTTTAGCCTCCCTAGAGGGACACAGCGGTGTTTGCAGGAGAAATACACTGCTAAAAAGCCACTGATGGTGAATCCACCCTTTTGCCCAGCATGTGTTTCCGTCTTGCTGTGCATGTCCATCATTGTCTCCTCAGCCCTCCAGTGTTTTATGCATGCTGCTCATTAACCGGACAATGACCACTTACGATGAAATGCCGTTCAGGGCAATATGTCAGCAAACCCCTGGGATGAAAGAAGAAGGGAGGTAGGAGTATAAAAGGAAAGAAAGGTGAATGTAAAGGGAATGACAATGAGAGTATATGGGCAGCTTAATAAAATAAATAAAAGAGACAATGTGTGCAACGAGTGAGGAGGGGTTCTGTGTATTTTGTGCTGCAACAATCCCTGAATAAAGAATCCACAAGACCTCAGTTCCAACCTGCCTTTCTGAACAGTGACATTACAAGTGAGCCCAGTGAGTCAGAATGCCCTGACCTCTCGCGCTTGCAAGACCTTGTAGAACAAGGTACTGCTGCTGCCCAATGCATGCACCAGCTGCACCGCTGCAGCCCTAACTGAGGCACTAGCTCCATCCAGTGTATGCTGGCTCCCCTCCCCTTACATCACCGCGTCTGGAGGCGGAAGGTGGGGAGGGGTACAAGATTAATGATGGTGCTAACCGCGTATTTATCATCCGGCTGGAGAGTAATGCGACACCTTTCTAATCTGAATATATTTCATTGGGCTGTTATGGCACTCAGCCCTGGGCCCCATGCATGTGTGTGTGTGTGTGTGCTTGCACTTCTGTGCATCACTGGAAGTGTATTTGAATGTTAATCATATCTGCATAAGTTTGTGCATGTGAATGCGTGTGCTTGTAAAGTCATGAGAGTACCACGATACCAACCAGCCACCATAAACGCTCACGCTATCTACCCTGGCAAAACGGCCCTGTGGTAATTAGATAAAGATGAAGTTCCTCTTTCCAGCACGTTGGGGCCACGCTCTCTGAGATCCTCTCCTCTGATTCTCAGCTGCCTTATCAGGTGAATACCCTCCTTCCATCCTCCTCTCCATCCCTCCCTCTCATTCTCCTGCTACTTCTTTTTGGCACTCAGCAGAAATCAAGATGGATGTCTCCCCAACAGAGATGGGGAGATATGGAATGTGCAAGGCCAAGATGGGGCTTGATAGGGCCCACATTGGGCTGCCCGTTGGTTGGCTTCACTGTCACTGGAGCTGCCAGAACTGTTGAGGAACTTTGGAGTAGAAACTACCTGGTTTAGAAGATATTCTGCCGTGGGCGTTTTCAGATATGGAACTCACAAGCTGAGGAGGTATTTTATCCACGCTTTGGCATGGACAAGACCACACACAAATGTTAAATTATGCAATCACTTGGCTTTCTTACATGGTGCCATATTTATTTTTACCCTACTAATCCATTAATGTGGTAGAATCTCAAAACATGGCAGCAGCTTTGTGTATGAAATTGGTTTTGCATGCATATTCTAAATCTATCCAGGTGTTTGGTCTTGAATATGGGGTCAAAACATGGTCATGAGCATTCCTACCGAGTTTGAGTAAACATAATATGTAGCACTAGTCATGGGGAAAAAAGGATTAGCAAAAGAACAAATACTGGCCACATCGACAATTACATGTCTCAATCCATAGCTAATTACAATCAGTTACAAGGTATAGCATCTGAGGCATTCGAATTACCGAGTATACAGGCGTATATTCTCGTCAACAATCACAGCAATGACAAGACCGCCAAAATGTTATGTTGGAACGAGGTACTCACACAAAGAGGTTCTCTGAGGAGATAGGTGTTTTGCTTTCTTGTGTACCCTTTGCCAATCTGCCATTTATGCGAGTGAATATATTTCAGACCTTGAAGCTTACTGTGCGCTTCATTGTTCAAGTTCATTGTCAGGCAACAAAGGGAGAGAGTGAGTTAGATTATAATTTTTCAAGTGACAGATTTAGATAAGGCATTTTACCCACTAACATACCTACCCACCTATCCACGCTTACATTAAAGACATAGGCAAGACAAGGCTCCTTGCATACCTGATACAAACTCAACAAGATTAGTAGAAGTCGAGGCTTGCGTTCCACATATGTTGAAGCAGCTAGCGTTGCTGTATTTGGTCTAATATCTTAATTTATTGGGATTACATGGAAGCTGGTTTGTGAGTCAGTCACTCTCCATGGCCCCATCTTCAAGTCAGGTACATGAAAGGTTGGAAACGTGGTTTTGAATTCACCTTTACTGGAGATACACGTAGTAGGCTTCACAGCAGTCAAACAATGAATTACCATTGAAATAGACATTGAATTGACTTCTAAGTTTGTTATCATTGTTGGCTCAGGGACAGATTTCTCACCTGTCATGTACGAGATTCCAGGTTAATTTACTTGCTAGTGCAGGAACCTTTTCAACCTCCATCATGTCAAAGAAGACTAATAGGTCTGGTGCTAGAACAGCACAGACTGACTCATGATGTTTCAGTGTCATTACAGCCCTGAGCATCTTTGGCCAGACTTCAGCACCACTCCCCACCATAGTGCTCATATGAATCCCCAGAGGGCCGGACAGTTTATCTGTAGCAGCTAGCAGCTGGTGTCTGCCCCAAAGACTTCAATAGCCCCCAGCTAGCGTTGCCACTTCAGATGATAGTCATTTAGCAAACAAGTCAATCATGCGCAAGGCAACTGCCAGTGCCTTGCCAACGTCCCCAGTGATCACAGATATAGAGATGAGGGGGCAAAGAAGAGTCACAGCTTGCTGGGTCATGGAAATCAGGTCAAATTGGCCATCAACAAACTATCTGGGTCCAGCATTCTGCTCAAATGATTGTCACTGTTGAAATTGTTTGCAATGAGAAAAGATCAGGGACCATTGGAGTCATCCAGAGTCCACCTCTGTTCAATGATTTTAGCCCCCATCATTGGCCAATGTAGGATTGTGAATCTCAGAGTTAGGATCTCAACAGAGAATCTTTCACAAATGCACTGAAATATGTGCATAAATGAGCAAAGAGCCAGTCAACAGACATGTCATGGAATTGTAAAGGAATCTGTGGCCACCCATAAATGCAAAATGTCGGGAAGGCAAATGAATAGCAGGTTCATTCTGGTTCTCGTTGCCACAATAGCTTTGAAGATCTTTAAGACTTCACAAATAAAAGCTCCTTTTGAAGTTAATGTAAAATTTCCTTTTTAAACTATTGCAGCTCCACATCAGAAAGTCAATTTCAGTGGTAAACATCACAATGAATAATTGTATTATCCCAGCTTATGTAAGGCAGATAAAAAGATACATATCCCTCTTGTATCTCATCTCTTGTCTGACAAAACTGCTTTAGATGTGGTTCTGAAAACCTTGGGGGCTGACACTCTGTGGCGTCAATTAAAGTATGAGTTTGACGGCTGGCGTGTTAGTGGCGTTAATTATTTTGCTGTCTTTTGTCATTGGGCTAGAGCACACTTAACAGTAATGTGTGCACACAAATTTCCCTTCTATTTGATTCAATTATCTTCACGGACATGGGAAATGTTGCAGCTTTGTAGTGTTTTTTTTTTGTTTTTTCTTTTATCACGTGTAGCAGCGCACAGTGCTCTCAAATGTTTTCCTTTAGTTTGTAGCTTTATTTTTTTGGCAAAGACAATTTACACAAAAACAGCAGTTGGAACAACTGCAGCAGAATTTGCATCATATTAACACAAACTTTTACACATCTCCCCAGCATGGTTTCCTAGACAAGAACAAGCCATCGTCCCTAACAACAGTTATTATCGAGTAAATAAAGCAGAATGATAAAAGCCTGCATTAAAATGTGAACTATCAGCACTACACAATGAGAAACTCATTAATTTTATGTTGCTCACTGTTGGAGAGCAAAAAAAAATGTCCACTCGGCTAACTCATGCTGCAGATTGAGTGACTTTATCATCAGTTGGTTATATAATTAATTTTGTTTTAATTCAAAAGCAAAAATGTCATCAGATAGATCTGAACCTTCCACTCTCTCCAACACAAACTATCAGCTGAGACAGGAGAACAGCCTCTCACTATCAAAGTCCTCAACCATCCAGATCTCGGAGTTCTTTATGTTGAATTTGGAGGGTAAAGTGGGCATATAAATATATTTTTTAGATAATTGAGGGCAATCAGGGGCAGCTCAACTGGCGATAGCCATACATTAACCTGAAGACTTAGAAAACACCAGCTTTAGCTAAAGATGCAACTAATAAGTAAATGTAAAGGTGGATGTCTATTGGATTGACTTGCACAATCATATGCCCAACAGTCCAAGTGCAATGCAAACAAAAAAAAACATAGACATCCATGCCAACGAGGTAAGCCTTGAATTCAAGGTTACGCATGTACAAACACATGCATGCACAGGCAAATATGTCTCTGTCCCTGTTGTGCCCTCCTTGGCAAAATCTCAGTGCCAGTCTCTTAATGAAATGCTCAATTAGGGCCTTTAAATAGGTAATTATGCAGTGCCTAATCCCTTAGCTCCTGGGCCCTATCTCATTTAGATGACACTTGGGCAGGCAAAATGGGAGGGGCAGGCACCGGGGCCTTAGTTTCTGTCATCAAAGCCCCTCCGTGGTAGCGCAGGCGGCCCTGTTAATGATAAGGCACATCCAGGCAGTCAGTCAACAGCGACTCCCAGTGAGGGCCACTGACAGCATGGGAGATGGCAATGTCAGGCTTGACAGTGTCTTAATCATGTTTGTGAGTGTTCGGGGGTGGATTGTATTGGGTTGGGGGAGCTTGTATAAAGGTTTCTAAAAGGGTGTTAGATGTAGAGCGAGAGCAGCAAAGACTATTTGTGTGATGTGGGTTTATGTGGATTTTTTGTGACGACTGCCAAGTTAATTTTATATGAAACGGCGACAGAGGAAGAGAAAATCACTTCCAAATGTCAAACTGTGTATTTTGCTTGATGCCAGGCATTGACAGAACGGTTTTGATTTCCTGTACTGACATTTGTTTGAAGGTGGCATTTGATTTGAATTTCAATCTCCAAACTGTGGCTGGAGAAAAGGACCCATTCATTCGTTTTCTGAAGCATAATAAAATGTCTTGTTCGACTGCTACAATATACCATCACTGACGGGGGAACTGCTCTTGTTTGGTTGCTAACGTAGCAATGGCAAGCATTTGTCTTAGTGAAACGACAAAGGGGGAATTGTTGCTTTTGCCTTGGGGTGAACCATTGCTTTCCCTCGACAGAGTTGCACAAGCAGCCTGCACTGTCTTTCATGAGAACAATAGCTTAGCTTGGCTAAAACACCTTTCAAGGGCATCCAAGAACTAAAAAGAAGTTTCGCTTTTCAAATCTATTAATCAACAGCGCCCACATCAAAGGGGCCGGTAAACTGTAGTAAGGATACTTGAACTACTGAAATATTGAAACAGCTTTCTAAAATGCTGTTCATCCCCTCCCTGCATGTCCTTTGACAATCTTATCAGGATATAGATGGAAAAGCAGAAACAACACAATTTCACTTCTATCTGTGTATTCAGCAAAAACATCTCGTATCTGTGATAATATTTTTCGTCCCGTTGCCCTCCCTGTTGGCACTGATATATTTTCATGCAAAAGGCTTTGATAAGCTGCTGGTTGTAATGCCGCCTGTCTGTCCTTTCAGTTGTTGACTCAGGCTTTCTTATCAAATCTGAGTCATGGCATAAACACCAGTGCCCATAATACGCTGAAAAATGAAGAATTGCTTTCAGCGCCCTGATGAACACCAGTTTGACCTAGTCTGCAAATACTCAGACAGGATAACATTTATGCATTATGCAGGATATTTATAAGCCTGTTGATAAAACTGACACAACGCACAGAATTCATACGAACATGGCAGCATTTTCACCTTTCAATTAGAATATATATGTAAAGATCAGCAGCCCGTGAAACAAAGGTGATAGAACCACTTAAGAAATCGGCGCTAAGGCCTTATGACGAGTGCACTTATGAAAATATCCGCCGCATCACCTTAGGTAAAAGACAGCACACAATGTGCTAGGCTAATTGGAAGGAAATTCACCCGCCGTTGCCTTAGTGCACTACAGCAACCATAATGTGGCGTTACATTTTAGCTCAGGGTATATCAAGGCAAATTAGCATTTAGATAATGGGAGACACTTGGCATTTTAATTATTTTGCTGCCCTATGAGTGTAGCGTGTATGCCCCGAGCGCCTCCTTACATCCTTCATGTACGCCTAAGTAGTGCATTTACATAGCAAACGGCTTGGCGTGTGTACAAAAGCCATGGAAATGTCACCACCGCACAATGTACCTTGGTGTTCAATTGTTTCCAAAAGATAAGGGGGCATATTGTTGTTGACTTATGCCATATGTATTAGGGGGTAACACAATTCCCAGTGCTGTGTTATTCAGTTATTTTCAATAGAGCTCTGTACTCATGTTTTCTGCCATGTCGGCAAGTGGCAGTGGAATGCTGTTTTGTCTGTTCGAGGGCTCTGTACTTTCCATAAAACGACATGAGCTCGGGCTGGGAACAACCTCCCTCTCACCCTCCTTCCTCTCTCTCATTTTCTCTGCCTCACGGAAGTGAGATTATTCATCCTCCCACAGACCGTTGCTGTGTTGGGGGTAGATGTCAAGGTGCCAGGAGCGTGTGGTGCAAAGGGTATGCGTGCCTGCGCTCTGCTTGTATGTGTCTATTTGTGCACATGAATGCCTGAGTTTACATTTGTGAGCATGTACGTGTAGGAGTTGTGTGTCTTACGCCACATCTATCCGATTGGATGCGGACATGAGTATGTGGCTTTTTGACGAGTTTACGTGTGCCATGTTTCTTATTCTCTCATTTGTTTACCTGCTGCCATCTTTCCCCTTCCCTCCCTTCAGGAAACAATACCTTCATACTGTCAGATTGGCCTCGCTATCATCTCCTCTTCAGCAGCGCCTGCTTTTTCTCCCCCTATCCTTTATTCCTCTCTTCCATCTCCCTTGCGCTGCCTCTGTTCGGCGTACAAGCACAGACGGAGCGTGAGAAAAAGCTGGCAGTGAGGCACATTCCCTTGCTTCCCTCCCTCTGCCTCCACCTCTCCTTCTTTCTCCCCTACAACAAGATCTCTTCTCCCTCCCTTCCTCCTTCCTTCCACATTACTTTCCCCATGTCCTCCTCTCCTTTCTCTCGCCACCTTTCCCTCTCTGCCTCGTTGCTCCCCTTATCCATTATATTTCCACCCCTCTGCTCCACCCTCCTCTCACTCCCCCCTTCTTTTTTTCTGGTTCATAATATGTAACATGATTTTGCCCTCCCCTGTTCATGCGGCATAAATTTAATCCCAGCCATTCCAGGTTGTGCTGCTACTGCTGCTGCTGCGTCTACCATTTTTCTCATCCCCCCCCCTCCATCCTGCCACACTCTCTGCACCCGAAACAATAGACCCCTCAAGATTCAGCCTGTTTGCATGATAACAAGTTCTTTGCCTATACTAAATGCTGATGCGCAAGGTCAAGCACAACCCGAGTGGCACATGCTCGTACTATAGAAGCCGCCCACAGTGTGCCCAGCAAACATAGCACAAGAGAAGGCCTCCCAGCAAGCAGGCAATCATTTGAATAGTTTACACAGCTCACATGCTCACCCCAAGGCTGATTGTACTCGGCTGTGGTTTTATCTGCTGCCCATTGAAAATGCATTAGTGGGACCCATTGGAGTTCAATAGAAGTGTGTGTACTAGTGTCATCAAGGTCAAAGGAGGTGATCCAAACATGCAGACAAAGATGAAATATGTTGTTTCAGTTATTCATTTTTTTTAACTCCTCACTGTCCCGAAAGGTTACCCAATAGCTCCGTAACCTTGTGTGCCTGCGTGTGTGTTTGTTTGTGAGCGCCTATGTGTGCAATGTGTATTGGTATGCTTTCAGGGAGCAGCACAACAGGGCACTGGGATAATCAGTCACTAGACTGCAGGTCAGGGACTTGCACTGTGGGGACCATCCATCTGAACCCAGCAGCTGCTGGGAAACGTGGCAGGAGGAATGAGACGAGAGAGAAAAGGATAGGTGAAGAGAGAGGAACAGAGAGAGGAACAGAGAGAGAGAGAGAGAGAGAGAAAGAAAGCGCCGGGGTAGACCAGGTAGAGAGAAAAGTCAAGGAGAGACTGTTAAAGTAAAAAGAGCAAACACAGAACAAGTGGGAGGAGGAGGAGTGTTTGTGAGCCGATTCTACGTGGTCATTTGTGTTCCTAAAGTGTATGCTCAAGGTCAGTTTGGGTGGGCTGAATTCTCATGAGGACACAACCTTGCTCTTTGCACCCTAACAAGGTAGCAGTTTACAATTGCAACATCCTCTCCTTGACCTGTGACTCCCAATTCAAAGTTGTTTTTGTGGAAATGCGTGCTCTATGAAATGTGTAATCTCTATTTACAGTAGTAGTTGGGAAACTATCAATGTAACGGCCCAACTATATCATTTGATTCATTAAAGTGCTCACAAGCTAGGTGAATAAACATTTTTGTATTATTTGGGGTGTGACATTTCAAAGTCCAGATCAGTTTGCAGACAAAAAAACGGGGATGGCTTTGATATTTCCTGGTATTCATTTGCAACGGACACACAACTGAGATGGGAGTGTGATAGCTTCCTTGTCCTGCAGCCGCAGCAGGTGCTTTTAAACCAATTAATAGACAGACAAATGTCATCAGACCCAATTAGCTTCCTGCTGTGTGTTTCATGTTGGGTGATTCATTCACAGGAAAACAAGATATAACCATCAGTCGCGGCATTGGCAGCATTTCTTGTCAAAAATTAGTCAGGCTTCCAGGCGGAACTGTAAACCCTGACTTTTCTCAAATAGAAAAGTCAGGCGGTACCACCCAAAGGATGGTTTATGACCGTGGGAGGCTTGCTTAAGGGAGGTCAGGGGAGGCGAGGAGGGAGGGGAAAAAAGTAAATAAATAAGTAAAGAAAATAAACTCCTCTGATGTGCGGTTGTCAGGGTCTTTCATGTGGAGGCTGTACTTGAGGGCATAGCTTAGCTTAGCTTGAGGGATGTTATTACACATGCCGGCTGATCGGGAGCGATGTGTGAGAAACGGCCTTGTCACTCGGTCTTAAATCAAACCATCGTGGGCAGAAGAAAAAGTAGTGGTAGATGAAAAAAAGAGAGGACAAACAGACGGAAGACAAAAAGCAGAAATGGGAGAGCGGTTAAGAAAAGAAAGAACTGCACACAAGAAAGGCACTTTGTAAAGTCTATCACTCTCTCATCCCTGCACAGTCTGGCATTAAAGGGAGAACCAGAGAAAAAGATTAAAGATGGCTGTAGCTAACATGTAAAACCCATAACCCAAACTTAACCCCGCTTGATGAGGAAGTAGGGATTGGCAAAGGCAGAGGGTGGGTGTGGATGTGTGAGGGTGGGTAGCTGTGCCTTTGATGAGCTTAATTTATAAATCTGGTCATATGATGTTTAAGAAAAACCTAGGGGCACCGGGAGTGGGTGCCTGTCACAGGCAGCCATGTTTTACCGTTTCAAAATCTCTTCAACAAGGGGTACAGTCCTTGTGCACAGCGACATGTGCCCTTTTACTTGACCTTTGACCTTGAAGCTTAGTCCTTGATTTGTTGAATCTCATGCCCCAAGAATGGCATTCATGAACATTAAACAGCGTGTTTAAATGACCGATTATGTGCTACATTTGCTCGACAGATACGCTAAATAACAGCATGTGCTGTAATGTATGTATAATGTGGATAGTATATTTCACGACATGTTTTTTGTTTGAAAAGACACACAATGAGGTGTAAAATTAAACATGTTGAACAGCTCTTATCCATCAAACTGTGCTTTACTCCCCAATTATCGATTATTGTGCCTTCATCAGTCAACAGAAAAAGGGAAATGTAGGAATCTGCATCTGCTGCAGTCTGGATTCTGAGGTTTGTTAAGCAGGTGCTGTCTGTCTCAGCATCAGGTCAAACAGAGTCAAAAGGAGAGATAACAGCGATCACTGCACTGCTAACACAGCAGCCTACCCCTGTGTGCTCACTACTATAAGCCCTCCACATCATTGTAGTTTGAAAGTGAGCATGTGGGGGGTAATTACTGCATTCTTTGACTCTGCTAGTTTGGAGGGAAATAGAACGTCCTGCCTCATAAAACGAAACCAGTTCTTATTTGCTGTGCCTGGCTGGGCATGACACCAGCCAACTTTTTATAACACAATGCAGTATGGATCACATCCTCGGTAGTTCTGTGGTGCTTTGTCCTTGCATGTGTCGGGGTAATTACAGAGGGATTGGCCTTAATAGATCTAGTGGCATTTTTGTGGCTGCTTTGGTCCGTTAGGATATCATACCATGAATCAACTATTTCATTGAAGTTCAATTCAGTTTGTGCATGAGCCTGAAATTAAAAACACCCCGTTTAAAAATTCCCTAGAGTCGGCCAAAGTGAAATTAGTCAACTTGCACGAAGGATGGTCATGATGTGGTGCAACTGCAATGCTTGAACCGATGTTGAATTTGTTAAAAATGGCAATGCAGTAGCATTCTCATGTCAGCGTTCGTGTCCCACTGGTTTGTACGTAATTTGCCAAAATATTACTCCGTGTGCAACAACATGGAGACACACAGTTGCTGTGACGAGGCTGATGTTGTGAACCTGCTGCTTTGGGGAGCTCATAACTTTTCTGCCTGCATTCTTTCTCATAACAACTTTATTGCCGTATGCAGTATATGAGATAAATATGAGTTATTCTTTTGTTTTTCCCCCTTAATAATATTGCTCGTCTAAATAGACCAGAATACAAACACGCAGGCTCAAATGAGAATAGAGACCAGCCATTATGGAGAATATAAACATCCCACCCTCCTTCTCTTTCACATTTCTGATAAGGATCATGGGGAAGGAGAGAGAGTAGACAGCTCAACGGCCCCTTTCTTTTTCTTGCCACACACTCCCCCCGTTTCTAATTAACATTGTGCATGTTGTCAGGCTTTGTTTAATAATGCATGATTGCTATCAGCAGCAAAATCCTTTGAATGAAGCACCACTGAATGGGAACACAATAATACCACCAGGGGCTCAGGAAGAAAGACAAGATTGTTTTTTTCTCTCCATTGTAATAAATGTTCAATGGAAAGCATCAGTGCCACCAAATGTATGAAAGTGAAGGTGCAGAGTGCAACGCAAAATGGTCATGTTGAGGATAAAATGGGCACAGGTGGCGTCGCCTTTGAGGGAGTCTCTTTCTACGGGCTAATGGAAATGGAACGGATCATTTGTACTCATGTTCATGCTCACACATGTAATTACAAATCCATGAGCGCAAGCTTTTAATGCAAAAAAAGCTGCAGTGTTTAGGCTAAATCCATCATCGGATAACAATGCAGTTGGCTGCTGCTCCGCTGCAAGGTTTGGCAGGTGACTCGTCCGCCCTTTGTACATTAGGAACGGATCTGCAGCGCAGTTTGTGTGTAAAAATTAACACCAAATACTCTTCAATCTTCGTACAAATCAAGGTTTCAAAGAGGTGTTTTAGCTGTGTTTACATTAGCTTTTCCATGTGTTTACTCATACAGCACACCCTCTTGGTCGTCTCACTGGTGGTTACACAACATACAGATGGTTTTGTTTGCCTCTATCAGCGTGTGTGTGTGTAAATGGGTGTGTGCATGCCCGGTGTGAATAGAGAAGGGGAGGGCTGCTGAGCACAGTTTCTTGTGTGCTGCCTAATGTCATGTCATTATGGAAATTCACACATTAATTAACTCAAAGGCTATCACTCGGATTTGGAGGGGCAGATGCATAAAAACAATAACCGGAGGAGACAGACAGCCGTACCTGCAGCGCTACGTATGGATCACACTGCAGCTTTATCCTTTCACACCCCGCTCAGGTTTTTTCAGTCCAGTTGATTCTAATCAAATTCACAGTTGCTACAAATACTACTCATGAGAAAATTCTGTCTTGTGTGCTCAGATGTATGTATATGTATATGCATTTGTGTTTGTAAGTGTGTGTGTGTGTGTCGGTGGTGGTGTGAGCGGGGGATGAGATTGCCTTAAATTGATTCCCTTCGCCACACGTCCCCCGCTCTCGCGCTTGCTGCTAGCCCCGCGGCGCTTGGAGACAGGTAGTCGTGTCTATCTCACCCCAACACAAATCGAGTGTGACAGGTGCGCTATCTTCCCGTCTTTTCTGCCATTTACAGCCCACAGAAATGAAAGAGGGAGAGCTGCGAGCGAGAAAGAGGATGATTGGTAACAGGGAAATGAGGTACTTTGTCATCATCGGGCCTACTGATTGGGCTTAGGGGGGCTTGTTTTTCTTTTTTTTGCCTTTAGTGGGTGGCGGTCAAATCTGCAGACAAACGGTTCGATAAAATATTATTTCTAGCCAAAGCATTGACATGCACAGTCGTTGCCTCCTGAACAAACTTAAGAAAACTGCAGATTCCCAAAACTTCAAGAGATCTGACATGTTTGATCTCATGGAACATAAAGAGTCTGAAATGTCATGGTACGCAGCCCATGTACAGGTCTCCCTCCAGCTGAAACAACAGCATCCTGCAGAACAATGCAGGCAGACAAGCTAGCAGGCTAACCGGCAGCGCAGTGTGTCATCAAAGCTCACACACACTTGGATTAGCCGGCAGCCGTGTTATGAGCCGGAGACTACCGCAGAGCATCCATCACTAAGGATCAAGCTCTGGCTTAAGCAAATGGATGACAAGGGATAGAGCCGTTCTGCAGCTAATACTAGCTCACTGTAACACATTGATTTTCACAGCCATGTAGTGGCCCATCGATAAAAGGTTGAAACATGAATGGCAACACTTGGCCACTCCGTCTTATAGATTTAAGTTGTTGTTTGAGTAGTGCTGGATAAAAGAGAAAATGTTTGTGTGTGTGTGTGCTAAAGCTAAGCTACCCCGTCACTTTGTGAAGGCACTAAGAGCTATTAAAGCATCGACTATGGATTAAATGTGGTGTAAGAAGCATAAATGTGCTTCAGATGAATTGGTTTACTGGATGTGCGTATTTTAATGTAGCTAAAAGACAAGATGTATATCTTGTAATGTAATTGAAAGAAAAAGACTAAATAAAGTCAACAGTCACTCAGTGGTCAAATTTATTTAAATTCCCAACTGAAGAACTGTGAAAGAGCTTTCCGCATTTATGAATAGTTCCTGCATTTCCTGACTATTCTTACGCGCAACAGAGGCGCTCTTTATGTGAAACAGATATCAACACTGATCTAAGGAGGACTTAAAATGTACTCTTATTATGCAGCGTATTTAATTGGTGCTCGCCACCAAAGCTGTGAAGGCAAAATCTTATTAGTCCACCCTTTCATCTGTGCGGTTTCTCCCTCTCTCTCTCTTGCACTCTCTATCACTCTCCCTCTCACGCACACGTGCACACGCATTGTGTGAAGTGACTATTCCATTTAGAGAACTGTCAGAACATACCCTGTGAGCACATCAGCCTCTTCCTATCCTCTGTCAGCTCCAGCCGAGGCTGTGTGGGGGTATGTCAGAAATGTGCAGGGATAGATAAAACCCGTGGAGCCAAACAGCTTTGTTTCATTCAGTTCCTCTCTCTCTCTCCTTCTCTCTCTTTTTTCCTCCCTCCTTACTCCCTCTCCCTCTTCCCATCCCTTCCTTGCCTTGCATAGGCTGTGAATACCCTGCATCTGAGAAATCAGACCAGACTGACTCACAGGGCTCTGTGAGCCAGCGCCACCGAGGCTGCCAAAGCATGCTGGTGCCAAGCTGTCCCACCATGCACAGAGCCAGACCCACGCTGCTGCTGCCGCTGCTGCTTGTCCTGGGTCTGTTCCTCCACCTCGCCGACGCTCAAAGTAAGTGGACCGTTGGCCGTCACGTGGGCCTCAAGTGTTGTGTCCTGCTGGGTTGGGGGCGGGGTGGCAAGAGTGGAATTGTTTTATTTTTTTCCCCCATTAAACATCATCATATGCATAAATACTTCATGTAACACACTTGAAACTAAATACATACTTGATGAAGTACATGAAACTTCTACATCGAACACATGATGGTATGTACCATGATGAGACTGTTGATATACTTGCATATTACCACTGCCACTATGAGATGTGAGTCTCTTTATTCAAATATAATAAATTAAAATACAAAATTGAAATCTGTAAGGTTTTAGTAAAGTCAGGCCACTCCGAAGAATGAAATGTATCAGAAATGGTATATATATATATATATATATATATATATAAAATCTAATTTAAAGTCCTCCTCCACTCAAACATTAGTTTTGCTCATTGTTACTTCACTCGGATGTTTGACCTTCACTGTGCAGGAGGATTTTTATGCAGACAATCAAAGGCTGTTTTCACATTTGTAGATATGAGAATTTTTTCTGTGACATCACAACTAGTTTAGAAGCCAAGTGTGGTCCAATAAATCTCCCGTAAACACATTGTAAACTTTTGAAATGAACAATGTTTGAATATCCAAAGACAAGGAGACTTATTTTTCAATCATTTTTAACATGGTATTTGAAACAAACATACACATATACAGCACATTATTTTAAACAGATTATTTTGTATATTTTATCATATCATCTGAAGGGGATTTTAAAAAAATCCTAATTTAAAAAAAGAAATTATTCAAAAAATATTGATAAACTTTAAAATCCCATATGAGTCAATCTCTGATATGGCTATTAGCAAGTTGTGATCTTAGCACCATATTGTGCTGCTCTCTGTCTCTCTCTCTCTCTCTCTCTCTCTCTCTCTCTCTCTCTCTCTCTCTCTCACTCTCACACACACACACACACACACACACACACACACAAACACACACATCTATAATTCACAGGGATCCATCTCTTCATCTCACCAAACTATCAAAATGTGTTCTAGTTTCTATTTTCCACTTTCTTTCTTCTGCTCCAAACTATCATGTGAACCAGAAATTCTCAGGCCTCAGCCAAGAATCTCATGATGAGAAGTCATTGGAATTGAGTTACTTGACATCAGACACCTGCCCATTGATGTGTGACAACAGTTTTCAAACCTCATTGAGTTCTGGTCCTGCACCACAGCATCCCCCCCTCTCCCACCATCTTTTTTTTTTTTACACTAAGATCCATGAATCATTAGCTTCTGGAGTCGCAGAGGGATGAATAAAAGTTTTATGGCTCCCTTTGCAACGACTGAAATCCCCTCAGTTCAAGCTGAATATCTTTGAATGAAGGGATCATTCACCCAAGGTCATATACAACGGAGCCACGCAAAGTGAAATTGATGGCTGAGATTTTCAACTTTGTGCTCGAGAAATGTTCCCTGCGATCTGTTCAAATGTGTTTTATTTTTCTTCTCTGCCTCTTGCCACATATGTCTCACAGCGGGAGAGAGGCAAATGGAGAAATGTTTTCTCCGTTTATCCCCCCGTTTTATGTGCAGCTCCAGGATTTATTGATACAATTTAATTACAGGACCTTCCCAAAACGGCATTAACAGCCGATAAACGTTACCATTGAGCGGGGCTCTTCAATAGTTATCTTTTCCGAAACTCCCATCTTCCACAGTCTACCGTGAATTTACATAACAGCATTTGATGAGAGAGAAAAAAAAAACACTGTGCCGTCAGACAACTGCCTTGACTTCCACTCCTGCATGTCCAGACATTCCACAGTCACATTTGAGCATGAATGTAACAGAAACCTGCGCAAGTGTAGTCAGCAGCCCCCAAATCTCGACGCCTCTGTGCTCACCACCCCCAAACCTTCCCTGTTCATTTCCTTCCCTTGGCTGTCTGGCTGTGAGCAGCTGCTGCTACCCCACACCCTACTTAGACAGCTGTGCTAGGTCATCATTTCAAAGCCAAAACAAACTTATCGTGAGGTAGCCACAGTGGCTGTCTGTTAATGACTGAGGGGGGGTGTGCGTGGGAGGCAGGGAGGTCACAGGGATGAGGTGTCTGCAACTGAGGTAAGAGAGCAAGCGTCTGTTCATGGGGAGAACTACTCCAGGCAGCACATATTAGCCCTGGGATTTATATTTGCTCCATTCTGTTCCTGCACCGCCTGATCTCCCACATGCACGTGTTTGTTCCTCCCTTACCCAACTCCCCTCTATTGTTTTCCTTCCTAATCGCTCTCTTGCCAATTTTCTCCTCATTTCTTATTTTGCCGGGGTTTTTTTTCTCTCTACTGTTTTTCCGCCTGCGTCTTTGTCTTCCCTCCACCTTCTCCCCTCGCTGTTTGGAAGCAGTGCAATAGCCCCTTCCAGCGACTGAGAAGCTCCTTAATTTCCTGCTCATGCAAAACCAGCCGAGACACTCTGGGGCTCTCTCCCCATCTGTGGACCAAAAAAGTCCTCAGTTCGATTTACTCTGCTCCAGACTAACCCCCAGCACCAAAAATCCGCCTGTATTTCCGAAGGGAGAGCTGCCCTCTGTCGGCGCTCTGGATCCATTTGCGTGTGAGCTCGCCTCCGGCTGTGGACATGGTGGAGGATATGAGACACGCGAGAGCAAAAATGGCTGAGTCGGCCTGCTCAACAGATGGCACGATCCTCTGAGCCAGTCCTACTCGCCACCCCACACAGTGGACACTGCAGCCCCCTCTCAAGAAAAACGCCAATAAGCCCCCCCCTCCCCCCACCCAAAAAAAGCACACATTGCAGTTAATGTGTTAATGGGAGTGCTACCAAATTTGTTCTTTCTGCAAATGTGGGAAGAACGTGATGGATTTGAAAATGATCTTAGAGGATTGTGTAGCTATGTTTCTCTGTTTGGTCTGTTGGTTTGTTATTGTTTTGTCTCTGGCCTTCTGTGTCCATTGCTCGTGCTCATTTTCTCCTTCACCCCGTCCCCCTCGCTCTTCAAATGCGGCCCAATTAATTTGTGTGGCAAATTGGGCTTGGCAATAGCTTGAAAGAAGGGCATAATTGTCCCCGGTGAGCTGAGGGGACGGAGTACGAGAGAGGAAGAGCAGTGGAGGCAACAAACAATTCCTCTGTGTCTTTTGCTGAACAGTTATACAAAGGAAGGGAGCTCAAAGAGGATGAGAGGAGAGCTGGAAATGTGTAACATCCTCACCTGGGCAGGGATGAAAACTTTGGAGCGGGCATCCAAACAAACAACTTGGCCGTTCATTAACTCGAACTGAGCTACAATATACACACTGATTGAGCTACATCACCAGTAGCAGCGGAAGTGAAAAAAGGTTGACTGTTTTAGGATTTTTTCTTCTCTCTCAATGATTGAAAATATGCTGAGCTACATCTGTGTGGAAAACCTGCTTACAGAACACCCACACACTACCCCCCGCTGTGTTGGACCATGTCAAACCCGGTGCCTAATAGTGTTTTAATTGATTCCTCCCCGTTGCTGGTGGATGGCATGGTGAGTCCCAGAGAGCCAGCGCACTCCTCTTTAACACATCGAGTATTGACCGATCTCCTCTAAAGCCTCTAACATTAAGATGTTAACACTCAAACCTCACCTCTCTCGTTTACGCTCATTTTACAGCCAGCCACACATACAGAGGCATGTGCACTCACACAGCGTCTGCAGGCATCAAATGCATGTGAAATCCTTTTGAGTCGGCAATCAAAGGTGAACCACACGGGATGAAAACAGCAAATTGTCTATCGATGCAACACTTCTTTTGAGCCACTGCGATGTGGATAAGATGGGCAGCAAAATGGCTCACTTTTTATTGCAGCATCAACATACAGTGAAGATGGTCATGTTTGGATGTTTGTTAAATAATCAGAGCAGAGACATTTTTCTCTCCTTTTACACCGAGATGAAATTGGACTCTCATGCCATTATTTATTTTTTTCCCCATATGTTCACTGTAAGTTACACATTTATGATCCAAGAGTGTCTACTGCTCTATGAGGAGTCATTTGTTTGGCAGTACTGCAGTAACAATCCAACGGCATCTGCCAGTGTTACGGTTGTTTTTTTTATATTTTGTGCAGGGGAATGCAGATGACTATGATTTGTAGTGGTGTTTGTATAACAGACAAAACTAGAATGGCACTCAGTAGAGCGTATACCTTCACCAAGGCCAAACATTCCCCCGTGGCAAGATCCATGCGATATTTCCTGAGAAATTGATGGACATGCGGGAAAAAAATTGCCCTATCCTGCAATGTTAAAGAAAGTGTGACACAAATTCCTGAATCTGTCCATTTTTCCAGATCCGATCCAAAAGTTAATGGAGTCTGTTCTGGGCCCAGAGCCATCCTCTATCCAAACATCGTGGAAATCAATTCAGTAGTTTTTGTGTAATCCTGCTGACAAACCAACCAACCAACCAACAAACAAACAAACAAACAGATACGGTTGAAAACCTCCTTGGCGGAGATAAAAATATCAGGGAAATGCATACCTAGTATACCGTATACAAAGATAAAATAATGATAGTGTATGCTGTACAGTGGTGAAATGTAACAAAGCACATTTAAGCATGTACTGTTCTTACGTACAACTTTTGAGATATTTGTAACATTTCGTAAAACTTTCTACTTCTACCCCACTATATTTCTGAGGAAGAAGTGTTGTACTTTATTCCACTACATTTGGCTGACAGCATAAATAACAAATTACCTTCCTTCCCAGTGGAAAACATGCATCTCCAAACCTGGAGATTTTAAATCTGAATGTTTGGGAGAAACTGAAGGATTAAATGTCCCCTGTATGGAGTGTTTTCACACTGTGGTATTAGTACTTTTACTTAAGTAAAAGAAAATGAATATTTCTATATATATATAAATATAAATATATATTTCTTCCACCACTGGTAATGCAAAACAAGCTAAATGATCAGCATGATACAGATGAACTGAGAAGTGTAAACTGCATCCACACACACCCCCCCACCCAACCAGGATCACCTTGTAGCAAGTCCGAAAGCTAATGATACTCTATTCCCCAGATGACATCAGGCTGTAATATGTGTGTTTTATGCATGCCTGGCCTAATATGAATTATTGTAAAATAGTGTTGTATTTGCATATGAGCTTCCGGGCTGTACTGAAATTAGCATTTTTACAACAGCTCAAATTAAATCCCTCTGCTTAATTTGCCTGCATGCTAATTTGATTTAAAACGAGTCTATTCCATTCCCTTTTACACTCATACCCACACAGCACTAACATACAAACCACGCACACACGCTAATTCAAGCACATACGCACGTATGAACACACAGTATGTACTCTTGCAGCCTACATTCACCCCCCCACACACACACACTGCTGCCTGGTACACATTGAATTAGACACACAAATAAGCACACACAGAGCCTGCATGTTTCTGCACATAAAATGACATTAAAGGGCTGAGGAGAACAGATTTTTTTTTTTTTTTTTTTGGATCCAACTTTAAATCACTGTAATTCCCCCCAGTCTACCGCCTCGTTCATCATTCTGCCGGACACTGCTCGAGTGGAAATCTCATTGTTGGCTCCACTCGTTCATTTCAAAACGTGTCTTAGTGCAGTACGTCTTTTAAAAGAAAAAAGAAAAAAATAGCAACAACATCTTCGAGAGGAGAGAGCACGCATCATGTTCACACTTCAAATAAATGTGTTGAAACACCTTCGCTGAGAGTGCCAGCACTTAATTACCATCTCGTTGTTTGGATGAAGACCTTGTGACGAGACTGGGAATCAGAGATAAAACAATGTTATCAGTGCCATGCAAGATGCTTCTTGCTCGCAGGTTGAACTAAATGAGTAAGAAGTCATTATCATTTTCTTAGGCTGAAAATGCTTGTACCAACTCCTTGTCAACAATGTGCGGCGCAATTATGTTTAAAGGTTGAATCGGGCCCATTATTAACTCCATGAATGCCGATATCTGTGGCAACTACGCCCCAAGTGTATTATTTAAGGCCATTAGCCTCATCTATGGATTGCAGTCACTTCTAATCGCACTTAGACCACAGAATCGCACAAAAGACGAGCAATTTTCACCACACTCCTGACCCGCCCACTCTGAAAAGAAGCAGATAATCACATACAATATGGAGATGTTGTACAGGCCCAGATGCAGGTAATTAAAGGCTAGCCACCAGCCACTAATGCTATATCTAAGTGCACTTATGTCTCCAAGACACATTGACTTGAAAATGGTGGGGCAATTTAACCATGGAATATTGACAGAACAAAAGCACCACAACCCAAATTGTACATCCATTGGAGAAGCAATGAACAATCTCAGAAACCCTTTTTAGATATCCATATATATTTGAATACCTCTACATGAATGACTCCGTCTGTTTCACTGTGGACCTGGATTTTAGTCAGCCTGGTACCTCCTTATCTGTCCTTTGAGCATTTAAGGTGCCAAAAAAAAAAAACAATAGAGGACCATGTTAACGCAATGCACCAGACTATGTCCCTATACTTAGACAGTCTCCTTCTCTCACACGCACAGTCTCACACAAAGGGTACCTTGTAGAATGCCTTTGAAGCCGGGATCAGCCGGCGAGCTGAGCACAATGCCAGCTGTTTTGCATCTGCCGAGCTTACACTTGGCATGATTCTGGCCTTGCTGGCATATGTACTAAATCTGATCACCCTTCATACGCTATGCCAGTGAACTGTATAACAATGCAGGTGTTTCATGACATTGCCCCAGTGACAGTGCAATTAATGGATTGATGCTGTAGCTGCAGTAATGGGATTACTGGACCAGTCAAGTCTGAAATACATCAGCGTTGCGCCTGCACAGACGATGTTTTACTGCAGTGTGCAGCCGGAACAATGGAGAGCTGAGGTACATCATCTGAACATGCAGTAATCTAAGACACAAAGACACTGTAAAACATAGAATGGAGTCTCAAAGAGACGATTTTATTCTACAAAATGTATATTCAACTCTTTGAAATACAAAAATACAAGCCAAAATGGCCCTATGTTTATGGATCACGTCCATTATGTTCAAGATCAAAATATTCTGAAGGTGGTGGAGATGGTCCTGCAATGGAAGCTGATTATCTCCAGACCCTGGATTGACTCATTGAGTCCTTTCTGCTGACATATATCCCAGAATTCATAGTCATTTAATGCAGGTTTTGCTGAAGCACGATTTCACCTGCTATACCTTCATTGGTTTACTCATCGATTTTGCACAAGTAAAGCAGAACCATGATTATAATTTCAGCTATTATTAACACGGTGGGGCTTGGCTTTAAAACATCTAACTATAAAGCAAGGAATCTTTGTATGCATGTAATTCATATATACCAATGCTCTGGATTAACCCAAAGTGTCAGTGTTTGATGACCTGTGATTCAACAATCAAACTACCTTTCTTCAGAAACGCCCTCTGCACCATTACACACTTGGCATTCAGGGAGCCAAGAGGTAGATGTACAGTATGACGGAACCTGCATGACGCCAGGATTAATTTGTCATTCTCTAAATTATTTTTTTATTAAAAATGCTGTAAAAGAGCCACCTGAATTTTGCTGAGTGCATTACTTTCCTCCCCTGGGTATGTGTGTGTGGAGGGAGGGATTGTGTTAATGTGCACTTTTGTAGCACATAACAGTTTGATTATAAAAGCATTTTTGAATTGTCTCCCTCAGAATTCAATCTATGAATGCGTTTCTGTGGTCGTGCGCGTGAGCTCGCGTGGGTAATACCTGGCCCTAGGCTGGAGCTTTGGTCTCACTCCAGGGGTCCTAAAAGTGCGACACTTTGCACTGATCTCTGCGCAGCACATTTGTGTGCCTGTGGGGTATGTTGAGATTCTGCAGTGGGGTTAATGGTCTAAACCATTCATCTCCATGGAGTGCCTCGGGGCAATCTCTCACTCCCAGCCAGCGAGCTCACATCCCCACCTTCTTACCTACAGCACTCTCCAATGGCTTGACGCCGATTGGGAATCTTTATGCCCTAAGCTCCTCTTGTCAAAGTTGATTTACATTCAGTAGAGTGATGGAGTGAGTGCTCAAAGTCTGTCTTTAGAAAGGCGTCTTTCTCACCTAATACTCTCTCACACACCACATCTGTCACTATTTCCTGTCCCTCACTTGTTTGTTTGCTCGCTCACTCATTAACTCACTCTCTTGCGCTCTTATTCACACTCTCGCTGACTTGCTCTTACTTTGGCTTCTCCGTGCCGCCAAGTGAGTCATGCCATTTGAGAAGCTGAGATTTATTGTGACACACAGCTTTAATGTGGTTTATTAGTTATGGCAAATGAGAGTGAATGCCATTGCAAGGCGAAAATGCTCTCACGCCACAGCCAGGCCCATAGGCTTTTCCAGTTGAAACCAAGCCAAGCCCTTGTTTCTAATGGCAGAGACCTCTAAGTGGCCATCCCATCACATGGTGGAACATGGAGTATGCATTTTTTGTGCTCACACACGCATACATGATTACAGAAGGGTCCCTGGACATTTACGAGGTGTTTATACAGCATCCATCATAACATCCATGAACAGTCTGTTTCCCCTTAGCTTTTAATACTCCCTTGGTGCCGTCTTTCATGTCATTCATCATTCTCTCATCATCTAATTAATTACCACAATCACCTCCATCACTTGAGCCATGATGAAGGATATTTCAAGTTAAGTGTAGATAATTAATGTACAACAGAGAGGTAAAATGGCAGTGGCAGAGTGGTCATTTGCCTCAAAAGGTGAGATCTTATCTGGTTTTCCACCTTACACCCTCCCTCCGATTCTTTCAGTCAGACACATCCAATGTGTTTAATCACAAACTGTTAGTCCCCTCATGTTTGATCTCACTCCATCCTTACGCAGTCATCCGTTAATCCACTCATCTCCAGACTCTTTTCTCTCCCTCAGCCTTATAGTTAGTACAAGGGAACGCATATGGAGGGATGTGGGGGAAGAGGGGAGAGGGCTGTTTAACAGACTCGATGATGTCAGGATTTATGCCTACATGGATTTCTTTAAGTACACCTTCCAAATAAGATTTTCCCACTCTCCTCTCCGTGCCCCTCGGAGAGAAAAAAAAACAAAACACATGATCAGAGAGTCTAGAAGAGATTCCCTTTCACTTCCTCAATCTCTCCGCTGCGACTGCCTGGGTAAGACAGAAATTTAACACAGCACAATGTGTTGCCTCTTATTACACGCTGCAATTTAATTGGCTGTGCTTTTCCCCCATTGTGATTATTCAAGGAGAGGTGTCTACAGAAAGGATAAGCTGCAGTGCCATTAGGTCCCACAGGGACAGGCTTATTTGTGTATTTGGCCAACTCCAGTGGGAGGAGAATGGAAATACCCAGAAGACATTAGTCAGTTAGCAGGTAGCAAAGTGCTACTGAAAGGCCTGGTTAAACATGACGAGATGAGACGCATGTTAAGTGTGCAGCTGTGTACTGATACTGAACACTCTATATCAAATACAGGTTTGTCTTGAATGTCATTCTCAAGCAAATAATTTGCCTCAAAATGCACAATATAATGAAAATGAATTAGAATTATTATAAGCTGTTTTGGCAATGTAATGTCATTTTGCAAAAGTAGTTGTATGCACAGCCCTGCATGCAAATACAAGTTCACACTCCCGCACATAAGCTATTTGATATGTTCCTCAGACAGACAGTATGTTGCCAAAAGTATCAGCTGCACATATATTCATGGTCTGAGTAGTATACATGTAAAAAAATATAAAAAATAGGATTGTGTTCTCCACAGACATATTGGACGCCTAATGGAACCAAGAGATGGACAACATGGCATATCTGTAATAATATGCTTTTATTCTCCATTACTGCCAAAGAGCACCACTGATCAGATGGTCTAGAAAATCCACTTTGACCTATGCTAAAAATAACCGTAGTCTGTGATGTCTGCCTCAGTAATATGCTGTAGGTATAGTATACAAATAACTTTGTTTGAAGAGAAGACATTTACAGTACTTGATAAGACATCTTCAAAATAAAATAAGTGAACACAAACAAAATTTAAGGAAGGAAAAGGGGTTGGGATGATGTGTAAACTGCCAAAGACATGAAATCTCAAAATACTATCTGCACACAGAGATTAAAAGTAGGTAGATAGAAAAGAAACGAACATGGGCGGGAAAGCTTAGATGGAGATTAACTAAAAGAATGGATGGATTGACTTTCAAAGGCATTTGAACCAGATGAGGTGATAAGAATGAAAGGAAGGGAAAGCTAATATAAGTTGCAGGGATTTCTTTTATGTTTCTTCACTGCTTAGTCACGACTCTCAGCTAAAAGATGATTTCCAAAAAGTAATCATCGAGCCTACAACTTTAATCCAACAGATATGATTTCGTTCTTGGCATCTTATGAAATTATCTTAACCCTTTAAATCTGAAATTTGGTAATGAAAGTCAAGGTAAACAGATTAAAAGATATTGCAGTTTGGATTGAATGTCACATTTTGATCTTATTTCACGTCTCTTGTCACACACAATGAAACAAAGTCAATTTTTTTTTTTTATCTAGAAATTATTAGTCATTGAATGTAACTTTGACCAACTTCTATCAAAGCTAGGAGTCAAGATTTCAAGGCTATGAATTAAGAGAGTCTTTATTGTGCGTGCACAAAGGGAAGCACTTGGACTTGCGGTACTGTTATTATTATAGCAAATGGAAACTGAAGCATTATTGGGGGAAAATGAAAAAATAATGGACGTTCATGGTGTGCAGGGTAAGAAAAAGTGAGCTGAAAATACAATCTTATGTTAAAATCATAATCCAATGCAACAGACAGTAAGGCAATAAGCGATGAGAATAACTCAGGTCTGGGCAACTTAGTAGTAATCAATTGGTTGCATAGTGACTAAAGCGATTCAGGGATGGAGACGGGAGTCACAATAATAGCAAACAAAAAAGCAAAACAGAACCGTGAGAGGGTATTCTTATCTCAAGATGACTGCTATCTCGTGGAAGACAGCCACTTTTGTTTTGCCATGCCTCATTGTGTGTTGTCTTTGAAATCCACAAGGGCCTGTTACACAGCATTCATTTTGTTTCATCACTCTCACAAAGGCTTGACTGACATTATTTGAGATAGTTTGTTTCAGGTACAATGAGAGTAATTATTCAGGCTGCGTTGAGAGCAGAGAGGCTCCCAACAGAAAGTAAGCAATATTATTGGCAATGATAGAATATTACAGCACACTGCTAAGAAAAGCAACACCAACAGCTGCATCGTTTTTACGTTCATCACTCCACCTTCATGCAGTGGCTTTTTGTTCTGCTAAATTCTCTGCTAAGTGACGAAGTTCGAGAGTAGCAACGGTTGTATTTTCATTGGTCAAGGTTGCTTGTGGTAACAGCCTGAAAATGAAAGAAAAACATTTGGGATTGAGTCAATTAAAGCAGTGATTGTCAACGTGGGGTCCAGGGTCTCCCAGGGATGCTTGACGGTGTTCCAGGGGGTTCCCAACAAAAGTAACACACAAAATGTATAAATATTTTGGTTATTGGTTTTATATTATCTGTGTAATCAAACGTTAAAAAAAGCAAAATGTCTCATCAGATGGGGGATCTTGCAACAGAATCTCATCAAATGGGGATCCATGGTCTAATTTGAGTTAGTTTAAGGAATGGTTTAGGGATAAAAGGTTTGAGAAACAGTGAATTAAAGGCCTAGTATATAGGATTTAGGGAGATCTATTGGCAGAAATGGAATATAATAATCACAATTATGTTTTTATTAGTATATAATCACCTAAAACTAGCAAATGGAATGTTTTCAATACCTTACAATGAGCCTTTTTTCTATGGTAGCCCAGATCGGAAAAACCAAAGGGGTGTTCAGCTGTTTGCTATTTGCAACCTTACGGCTAGATGCCACTAAATCCTATACACTGGACGGTAAATAGGGAAAACTTCTAACTGACTAAAGTCAAACTTCTTCTGTGCTCCCTGAAAATCTAACATCAACTGCAGAAGAGAGGAAAGTTTATCACCTTGGACAGTCATTTTATTCCTCCCTCAACATATTCAGGTATAATAGAGCTGGTGTCCATCTCGGGAGAAGTTGTAGAGTATACCCTTGGTCATGCATGTACAAAAGCACATTCCTGTTTACTGCAGCTCTGCCACTGTTCTCAGCTCCCCCCACCCCTGCATAGGGCTTCTCGGAATCGGAAGGCAGATCTATCCACCCGGTCACTGCTCTACATCTGTACAAGATCTGGAAATATTGATTAGGTGATAATTAAATTGTCCATCCCAGCTTGATATGGATTAATAATTGCCCACTAATGCCCTTCTGACATTTTGCTGTATTGACTCGATACTGTTTGCAGCGGTGCGCCGATAATTATGACGCTTGGCATTCTTCATTTTGTCCCTAATGAGACCAATCAGAGTTGGCTCGACTTTTGCCTAAGAATTAGAAAGGAGTGAGAAAGAAGGATAGATTTTCTCTTAGGACCCATTATTCAATGCTTTGGGCCTCATCCCAGAGATACTTCCTTGTCTTACAAGAGCATTTCTTTTCTTACATTCCTTATTTCTTGATCCGCAATTACTGCTTTGCCAGAATATAGATACACTGTCATACTGTGTCGGACCAAATCACGTAAAGAGGACATCTTTGGACAAACAACAGCACCAGTAGGAGTACTATAAATACTGAGATGAGAAGGTGGTATGGGCGTCGTGCCATATCACCGCTTCGACTTCCTCACTGCCATCTGTGAGTGTTCCTCCTCTGGCATTCTCACAAAGGCCTTTTGTGCATTTTCCCCCTTTGTCCCTGTTTGCAAGGTTTAATTAGGTTATTTACTTGAGCCTCACCTCCCAGTGTTTCATTATAGTGGGCATTGCAGATAGGGTTTCACACAGGGCAGGGGCAGATAAAAAGTTAGGACAAAAGATGATAAATGTCGCAAGTGGGGACCGGAATGCAATCTGGCTGCCACGATGCAGAGATGCTCTAATGGCTTCCCAGCAAGGAAGGGGGAAAAGGCACTGTCGAGATGGCAAAGTGATAAATGGTACCGGGATGGCTGTAAGGACTGTAGGCAAGACAAAGAAAAAGAAAAGAGTCGTGGAAAGGGGAAAAAACGAAGATGACCACAAAATGGAATCTAATTAATCTGGACTTGGTTCCCCCTTCTGACAAATTCAGCGCAGAAGAAGAAGAGGAAGGGAAATTGTTTTTTTGGGATGTGTTCAGCTCCCCCCCCTCCCCTCCCTTCCCTTCCTACCATTCCACTTTCCTCCCAGGTTGAAAAGGCAAAGGGACGTATGGGTTCTGACAATGCTCCTGCACCTGTGGAATGATTAATGACAGTGGACGCGCCTTACACGCTGCAGAGCCAAAATATCTGCTCCAAAAACACGCCAAGGAGAGCTCTGCTATGAACATAATTCTTCTGCTATTTACCAGCACATTGCACAAATGTAGGTTTTAGAGTCCATTGAAATACAACAATAATCATTGTGGACCATTTTGTTTGCACCATGCTGATTTTCTGTACTATACAAAATTCCCAGTTGGTCTTTACATCTGGTAAAATGGCCACTATCATATAGGATTCATGTAAGTTAGAGTTTAACTATAAGTACTGATATTAATATACAAAATGAGAGACGCAGGGAAGGAGAAAGCCACTCATACAGGGATGAACGAGTGGATTACACTGCATTAGTGCCAATCTCCGATTCAATGAGATGTTGAAGTGATGGAAACTAATTTACATTAAAGCAGAAGGCTTGTTAATTTATGGATGGAGTTTGCAACTTTGACTATTAATTACTAGTGTTGTTCCAATACCTATACTGCTATTAGAAATGCCTTGTTAATGCACTGATATTGAATCAGTATCCAGACAAAACACAAAGCTAAGGTATTGGAATCTGTATCGGGAAGGAACAATTGGTGCATTTATATTAATCACACACAGAAGGAACGTTTGATATCCTTATATGATGGATTTGATGTATGTACATTATGATTCAAATAACTAACATTTAAAGCCATTGTAAAGGACACTTATTTATGGGCTCAGCCCTGTGACAAACTGCCTCTATGTCAGTTTGACCCTCTCCAAGTCACTTTGCGTTTCCTTCATGTGTGCGTTTCCTTCAAGTGTACTGAAAGCCTGAGAATATTCATGAAGTTAACAATCATGCCGAGTCAATGTGCCGGCTTACTATTTAACCTTTAATCTATGTGAGAAAACGGAGAAAGTCATTACTTACTGAGGACCATCGTACCTTGTGGCATTTTGTGACAATGTCATTGGCTTTTTTTACTCTCTTCCTCGCAGTTTCACTACTCCACATTAAAAGCCAATAGCCCCAGACATTACTAACCGTTGTGCTTTTATAACAATTTAGATAACTGCGAAAAAGCCATTGTAGAAAAATATGACAATCCACAACCAGCTGACTTATGATCAGAATGACACTGTGCATTCACATGCCCAGACCGACATAAAGCGTATCATCTGTACAGTATTCCTTTTTGCATGCTTATGTACATATACTTAATGCACACAAAGACCACACACATTCACTCACCCAGTGGACTTGAGCCCATTACGGCTGGCAAACATTTGCTCTTTAGGCCTTTGTGTACCCTCTCGCTCTGTCAACTGAGGCTCAGTTTGGCCAAGGGTGAAAAGGACTGAGAAGAGAAGCGCAACGAACTCCGTCAGTCCAAAGGCCACATCTCCGGTCCCCAACAGTCTTGTGCCCTAAGGAGGCTCCGCGTCTTTAGAAATGTACCCCCTTTTTTTACCCAGATTCTGAGAAAACATGACCCGATATTCTGTTAAATCGCTTGTCGAAACACAGTTGGAAAAATATAATGGCCTATACATGAACTCTGAAAGCACTTTCTATACTTAAAACTACAAAGCAATCAGCAGTTCAGAGTATTTATCTTACATTTCTTTAGTTTCTCTTTTTGTCAGTCACTTCTCAAATAGCAATTCAATCGTCATCTCAAGTTCTCATTATTTGCTTAGACAGGTTTCCAACAAAGTTGTGAATATTCACCGCACCGGTACTGTTCTTTTTAATCGCCCCTAATGCAGCGCAAGTATTTCCAAGGTTAAAGCAACTGCATCTTGGCTAATCACCATACAAAAGCAGGATTTTAATGGAAAATTGAAGCTACTTCTTAAAAAAAGTAAGAAGTTTTAGGACCAGCTGCGTCACACTTTTGCATTCCATTTCCTTTTCTAAGAGCACGATCACTATACGTTAAAAATGTGGCTCAAAAGCAGAGTGTCTAGTAACACCCACACACTGTAAACAGACAAACACATGTACGCATGGAGCCATCCTCTTTACACTTCTCTACTCATCTCCCGATGAATCATCCCCCATCCACACACATCAAGAAAGAGCCTTTCAAAAGTGATCTGAAGTCCTTAATTTTACTGGATTATTTTAATTATGTCCCCTGAGGCTTGTTGTTTTTTGCTCCTGGGGTGACATTGCACTGTTTGCTTCCAAGTAAAACCCCCATCCGCCCGTCTGACCCTGATACCACCCGCCCTCATTTGTTTCCCATCTGTAGCTCTTCAAAGACGAAGCCACACACACACACAAGCTCAACTGTTTTCTTCAGGGGCTCGCAATTAAGAATTCAAAGACCTCAACTAAGAGTTACTGCGTGTGGTTTAGGAGGAGACATATTAATAACGTGTAGCTGACAAAAACAACCCACTAATACACAGCTAATGTGTTATCCTGCAGTATTGCATGTCACTCATTTAATGTGAAACTAATTAAAAATTAGTGTATCATTAAGAATAATCATTTAAATTTAATTAATTTGAACAATTATATGGCATTTTGACATATAATAGAAGCAGCTTAGGGGCAATAATCTTTACCACAAAATGTATTTTAATTCTTATTAATTAATGCTTTTATGAAACGTTAAATTAGATAGAATACATTTAAGGAAAGTTGACAAATTTAATTGTCAAGTGACAGCATTATAAGCATTTACCGTACATGCTTTGCAAGAAATGAAGCTAATGTACTGCTTCTGTCATTGAACAAGTAC
Organism: Pagrus pagrus; assembly: GCF_965226575.1. Lineage (NCBI taxonomy): Eukaryota > Metazoa > Chordata > Actinopteri > Spariformes > Sparidae > Pagrus > Pagrus pagrus. The sequence goes on along the minus strand of NC_140204.1, from coordinate 13,532,332 downwards.
AATATCAGTATCTGTTTGAAGCTAACATTTAAAGCTAGCGACTAATAGTATCAGACCTGTGCAATACTCCTTTCACTTCCACCAAACAGTACAGTGTCATTAACACTTTTCAGGATGCTTATATGCTACTGTATTCTGACAGACTGCGCTCACTGTTGGCTTCAAAGAGGAAAACGGGATTTTTACCTCAAAAACGTTTCAATTACTGCCATTTTTCTTCCTCTCTTTTATATGCAATAGTCTTCCTTCACTGCAGCATTAAAATTAGTGGCCTGTGAAAGGTCACTTTGGTCCTTGAGTGACTGTTTGTGGTACCTCCCCTGCATATTCTTTGTCCCAGTAATAGGTTTTTGGTTTGAGGATAGCCATGACTGCAGCTGGTTGCAGAGAACAGGGTTTTTCAGAAATGCATTTAAACTGAAGTATATTTTGACATTGTCCATTATATTTTTTTCTACAGATAAGTGAAATCTGTCCTGGAATTTGAAACTGGCAGTAAAGAGATGGTTGGATGTAGAGTACTCCTAGGAAAATTATAATTAAAGGCCTATATATTTTCCCATGAACTTAGGAATATCTGCAGGATGTCTGAGCTGCTAAAAAGGAAGCCAGTTGTCATCTAGCAGGATCTCTGGAGCATGATCTAGTTTGCCTGCAAGCGCCTGAGAAAACACAGTGCAGGGAATGTGTCACCTCTTATGGCCTGACAACTGGCATCCATCGGAAATGGCTTGGCACTACTTATCCATAAAATTAGAGTTCTGTTTAAATATACAATGTCGAATCCTGGGAATGATTTGCTACATAATCCATCTTTGCTCCTACGGAGACAAATATGAGGCAAGCTTTTCCGCTCCATGGTTGAGGGCAAAGACAATTATGTGAAGTTTATGCTGTAAAGAAATAGGACGGGCCCGAGCGTAGTGTAATTCTCTGTTGAATAGAGCCAGTCAAATATGTTGCTTGTTTGATTTTCCATTCCACTTTTGCCATCCATATCTTTCTTTTGATTTCTGCTATTTGTAGCGGAAAGCCAGAAGCTTTGTAGATTGTGATCTGCGCGTGCCGTCATGGGGATATTTTCTTATCAATCTGACATAAAATGTACATCACATGTGTGGCAGAGGCATCAGAATCATACGCAGTCATGTTCTCTTATTATACACACACGTTATTGCACTGGCAGTAAGCTGACATGGCCAAAGAATGTTTATCACTTTTGCCATTTTTAACATCTTTTCAAGTCTGTGCAGCCCTAGTACGATAACTATTGGCCATTTTGCTGCAGCACTGCCATTTAATGAATCGTTCCATTGCCTGGTGGATAACGGAATGAACGAATGGCTTTCTGTGTTAGTGGCTGCCACTGCCTATCCTATCAGATAATTAACTTTTTGCAAATAGACTGCGCTGACTACCAAACAGAGTAAGCCTGCACAATTAGAATTACTTATCTATGTTCTCTCTTTTTCCCAGACGTTGGAGGAAAAACAAACAAGACAAACAAATCTAAATTTCATACTTCGTGCTCGACTGTTTTTTCCTCAGACGGTCACACACGGATTGGCCCCAGATTTGTGTATTCACACACAAATGAACAAGTAATGAATGAGGGGAGATGAAAATGAAGTCTTATTGAAATTGAAGCCTCTGTATTATTTTGCATCAGCGTTTGACAACCTCACCCCAGATGTTCAGAATTTTCCAACAGGAGGGTCTAGTGTTTTCCACCTCCCTCCCTCTCCTCTTCAGTCCTTTTTTTCCCTCTCTCTGGCGGATGGTCTTGCGCCGACAGTGGCGCAATTCAATATTTATATGTTTCCTTCTGTTTGGTTTCCACCGCGAAGGGAGGTGGGCTTTCATGTGTCTGATTTGCCACAGCAGCGATTCAGTTCCAGCTTTTAAAGCGTTGGGGGCCGTTTGAACAAAGCCATCTGTTTGAGTGGGCCGTTTTATTAAGTGACAAACTGGATCCCTCTACCTCGCTAATGTGTCCCGTGGGAGATGTGTGTGCGTGTGTCTGGTAGAGAGACAGACGCAGGAAGAAAGAGAGAGGTAGAGAGGGTACATGATTTCTTCTGCAAACATTGTACGATACCACAAAAGAGACCCCATCACTGATGTAGCCGTCATTGCACAACTGAAAGGTTTTTGCCTTATGAATCTGCAATGATAAATGAATAAGGGAGCCTTTCAGTTCCAATCTTATCCCATGAAACACCAACTAAGAAGTTCAGCTGTGCTCCATAAATAACCCCTTATATTTATTTAATGGAACCTTACGGAATTTTCTATTGTCCCACAACCCCCCAATTTATTAATGTCGTTCTCCCATTTGCAATGTTTGCTCCATCCAGCAAGAATATTCTAACACCCATGAGAGTGTGTGTGTCTGTGCACGCATGCACATGTGCATGATGGGTTGTGTACCTCTGGAGCCTTTTTCTCCCTTTCCCCCCACTCGTGCCTTGTCATAGAATCTGTCAGTGCATTGAATGTGGGACAAGAGCATTAGCCATTCTTTTTGAAGCTGTTGCTGTTGTCTGTGCAAAAGTGGCCTAACTCCTGCAGAGCCATAGCCAGAAGCTCAGACCTTGCATAGCAGTGCCACTGAGCATGAGTAATACACACTTACTGGGGTTCAGAAAGTCCCACCGGATTATGATTTTTGCAACCTTAGTCACTGGGCTGAGTGTTTGGCAAGGAGAGTACGCTGGTGAGTTGTGTATTACAGCACATGCTGTAGTTTTCCTGCCTTTGAAGCCGCATTGTTAGTGATGATATGCATTTATTTATTCACAAGAGACTTTTAGCAGCTTATGAGCCAAATAAGAGACCCTGACCCTTTTACAAAACAGACCTGCGGCCCTAGTATCCATATGCAGCCACAATATTAATGTGTCATTAAGCCTCATTCGTGTATATTCTATTGAATTAGTTTTACATAATGACTCTTGTGAATTTTGCTTAGAGAGCACATTTTAGCATTTGGGGAAAAGGAGGGACGGGGGTGTAGGAGAAGGCTTATATTATGAACTTCATTATGTGTGACAAGCAGCACAATATTGATGGAGGAGCAGGTCCCCATCATTGCACTGCATTAAAACCTCTGCAGTGAATTAATGTACTATTCCTGATCCAGTAATTAACAATCATTCGGGGGCCATATCCCTTTTCAAGTAATCACTAATTGCAATAAGAATTTCAGTTTCCATTTAAGGCGAGATTACCGATGAGCATGCAATGCAAATCAGCCAACAGTTCTAATTAAGCTCCAATTCCTTTTTCTTTCTTGCTGCCTAGGCCCTTTGTGAGCACATACAATGTGGAGTTTGTTTCCTCGGCATTACAAAAGACAATTTTTTATCATAATGCTGCAGATAGAGAGCTGTGTAGAGCCCCAAGAAAATGGTTTATGCTTGTGTTTGTTCCATTGATTAGTATGTGTGGTTTATCTTCCCTCTTTTTTTCCACTTGTTTTTCTGCATTGTTTATCTCTGTGTTTGTGCGTCTGCATTACTACAGTCGGTTTTATTTTGGCATGGGGTCAGATGTTTTTGAGCACTGTATAGACAGTTAATTAATCCATAGAGAGGCTGTTGCTTTTTAAACCGCACATATGGAAGTGCATTCGCAATCACCGCCAAACCCTTCCCTCTGCACCTTTATTTGAATACTACAATAATGATATTGCTGCAATGGACTTTCAGAATACTTATAGGATTACATAAAGGCACATACAGTATACTACATGAGTCACATTTGCCCTCTCCCAACATTCACCATCCCTTTCAGTCCAATTTGCTGCCATTGTGACAATTCATCAATATCACAGAACTGAAATGCTGCGGCTTAAAGATGTCGAATGAGGTTAATGGCATCTTTAAACGCTCCTTTCTTCCACCCGTATGTCCAAATGGAGCAGGGTATTTGCAGACTGCCACCCAATGTGTTAGGATTAATTATCGCCCTCCGCAACCCCACCTCACCCAGCAAGTTAAAGATTCAGAGAGGAAATGGCCCCTTTCATGCAAATGAAATTGAATATGTCAGTCAGTATAATTGTGAAAACCGAGCCGTCTTGGACTGGTGTCTGTGCCGAATAGAGGATCCAACTGAAAGTGGGTTTATTAATGTTCTTCTCTCCACTCTTTGATTTGTGCTCTTTAATGGCTTGGCAGATCAAACTTTAGTCTATATGGCGGAATCCTGATGACTTGAAATGTTTGGGCCATTATGAATGAAACCCAGACTCTGATCTTTTTGAGAAGAGTATTTAAATGCAATGTTTGACTTCAAGTTAAGCCAATATCAAACAAACTTGTAATGAATGCAGATTTGCAAGATGCTCTGAACCCAGCAATCTACTAAGGTCAGCAAGCCGATACAAAAATACGATATCATTCGCCCCAGTCCTCAGTTACACAGTCCACTCAACTTGAAGCTGCAACAGGTACTTCAATTTCACCAAAAACTCTGCTTTTCATTCACTGCTGATTCAGTCCAAAAAACACCAGGGAATGGAATACTGTACTGTATATGCGGAGTCAAATAGTTACACAGCTTTTAAAAAGTTCCACTTTCTCTACCATTTTAGGATTTTATTAAATATAACGCTTGGTTTACTACCAACTTATATTTAGTAATTTGCTTTCCTTGATTCTCAATTAGGTTTCAGAAAAGCATTCCCATTTGATTTGTATAATTTGATTTGTGTAATTTGATTTATGGTGAGAGTTAATCGGGAAGGAAAAGAAATGTACAACTTCTTGGCATTTTGTTCTCAAGCATCCTTAGTTAGTTTGACATCCAGCACCTCCAGAAAGGGGCTCCCTTTAGAACATCTTATGTAGCATGGCAAAGCACAGAAATTTGCCATCTACCGTTTCCCTTCTCCTGCTATTCGATCACCGGCTTTGTTTTTTCTTTGTCTTTCTCATATGTAAAAAGGGTATTCCTGGAGATTTCAGGTTTTTTTCCTTTTCAGATAAATACCAGACATTTACTTTTTTCCTTTCTGGTAGTGTCTTTAAAAAGGGTATTGCACACTGGAGCCTCATTACAGAAACTTTTAAAATCTGAAATCCCGTTTTCTCCATTTGGGTGAACATTTAGGATTTTTAGTATCACAGAAACATGTTTCCAAGTGCAAAAATGAAAAAAAAAACCCTACCTTATCTTAGAATAGAAATGTAGCTATTACAGGAATTTCTTAAGATAGGAATCTTAAGTTCGGATGGCAATGACCTTGTTCTACATTCAGAATGAAAATGGCAGCAGCTCTGTTGTTAGGTCTGTATGGCAATGACAATGAAGATGTCGGACAACAATAACAACAAAATATCATTATGAAAGGTTACTGGACATTAGCCTGATGTTGATGATGTGTAAAGTTCTGTGTAAACATAGGACAGGAAAAAAAACTGCCCTAGTGTGGTGATGGCATTTAAGGAAAATCACCCCAAAACAATGCATTTATTGATTGGTGACCATTTTGTTCAAATACTGGATTTTAAAGATGTCAAAAAGGGCTAAAATGATGAAAATGAACTACAGTACAGGCAACAGTGATACATTTCTTGTTTCATGTTTGTAACACACTCACATTATTGAAGGATTCCAATTTCCATTTACGTCTATCCATTAAAAAAATCCATACTTCCAGCCATGAAACAGTCTGCCCCCTCACCCCCTGTGGACACGGGTGTTCTTGACAGTAAAGGCTTTTCAGTCAGCCACCAAATTATTAACATGGTGTTGATCCATGAAATATAGAGCGAGGGGTTGCTATGAAGAGCTTCTTTTCTTCTGGTAGCAGTGAATCTGAACAAGGTTACATAATGACCTCAAGGGAGAGCAGGCACAGGCCCATGTCACTAAACTTTCAGCTTGTGACAGGCTTTACACTTCTCATTTGTTTGCCGGCAACGGCTTAGCACTGGATTAACAGGTGCCTAGTCACGGTATTAATTCATGTAGATCATGGTTACCTCTCAAAGGAGATGCCAATGTGCAGCAGAGGTAACAGGAGCTTTTACTGGATGGCAGTTCATTGAATTGAGATTCTTTTTACAAGAAAAAGAAAATATTATTTCAGGCAGATTCACCTTTCCACGTCCATATAACTTTTGTGTTGTAATAGTTGTAATTTACCAAAACACTCATTGAAAAATCAGGGGTCAATGGTGAAAGGTTTCTGTGCGGTGCATGTTTTTCGCAATGTTTGTTCACAGACCATATCTTTTTGGTTGCTGTCAAGGTGCTAGTCATGGCATTGTTCGGAGAAAACAGAGGTTTCAATCAGCCTCTGTCTACCCGAAGCCGTACGAGGAGTCTACCAAAATGGATGTTTGTCAGCGGCAGACCTAAAATGGGGGTATGATGGTGATATCAGCAGCCATGTCTGTGAAAACACCATTACCTCCATGTCACGCCTCAATCACTCCCCATTGTGCGGTGACTCTCCCCCCACCCTCTTCCCCTCACCTCCAGTGCTGATCTCTCGCACATGTCCTCGCAGTCTATCACAGCCGGCGTAGGGAGACGCACCGAGCCGTAATGGATGGCCCCGGAGCGAAAACAGCCCCAATAGCATATCAATTACCCATCAGCACCCACTTGGCTGGATGCCAGTGTGCGCCACGCCCCAGCCAAGTCAATGAGATAAGGTGCAAATGCAGATATAATGGTGCTTTTTGCCGTGTACAAATTACATAGTGTCAACTCTGCTGCCCACCTGTCGGATCTGTCAACCGGTGAATGAGAGAGAGATTCTGAGAAGTGTGTGTGGGTTTGTTAATGTGTGTGTGGATGTAGGACCGTGTGCATGTCATGAGGCAATCAGGTGATTTCCCAGACTCATTTGCCCAGTGGAAGCCCAGCTGCTAGCCTGTTTATCTGTTCGACTTTTGATTGCTGACCACACATCTTATGTCACCTCTCCACGAATCCTGCAGGTTAATTTGTCCCTCACTCGCAGCGCTGCTGCTGCCGCTGGGCAGTACAATCTGGGAGGCGAAACCGGTCCCCACACAGGCACGCGAACAAGCACAATCACACATTCTCACACACACAGATGAGGTGATTCAGATGGTTGGCATTACCGCAGCTGTGTGGCCCCTAATGGCCTGCTGAAGTGATTGATAAAAGGCAAACAGTTGCTCCGCAAGGGGGGACAGATGGAGCTACACCTCCCACTGAAGCTGGCACTCGAGCTTCAGAGCAAAATACTGAGGGGGTCTGACTTAGCACTAGGACATTATTGCTATTGAAATTAGCCTTGATCATCATGATAAAGCTGGAATGTAAGTCTCACAATCAAAATCTCATCAGGGAGAGACGGGTTCCTTTGATTACGTATCACTTTCCCGTGTTTTGATTTTTTGGCGGTTGTAATAAAAACGTCTGCTCACGAGCAGGAACTGATTGTCCTGGAGGGGGAAAAAAGACGAAACAGAACTCAATTCTTCAAACTGATAGTAATTAGAGAATTGTTGTAATGGCTGACAAAGCCTGAATTATAGTGGGGAATGATTTTACCTAACAAACTGTGATTCTGAAGTCAGGAAGGTGCATGAGCAAAAGCCACTGACAGTGTTGTAAAACCACCAAAGTAGATGGGAACATCCATGCCGCATCCACACAAAGCAAACACTGTTCCTCTCTCCTATTCTCCCACCTCCGCTCCCCTACATTTTTAGCATTTTTATCCTCATTGCCTTTACACTTGACTTGTTGTGCTGAATTGAGGGACCAATTAGGAGCAACAGAATGCTCACATCACTGATCAGAGCACTGCGAGGACCTTATCAGGTGCGTGTCTCATTTGCGTGGGGCACAAGCGCCGTTCCAATTGGTGGTTTTGAAGAGATTAGTGTTGTCTGCTTCTGTTTCACTGCAACTGTTGGAAAATGTTGGCCTGTGTTATTAGAAACACAGAAGTGATGGGTAACAGCCTGTTACAATGGATGACTTTCATGTCGAATGACACGTCCAGTACCAGTTCGCGAATAATGATCAATGATGTCACACAAACTTTAAAAACTTCAGTAGCATTAAAAAACGTTTAACATCAACTTGAACACCTCATATCACAAAGCAAAGGGTTCAAAGTTTAAGTACTTTCCTTTATAGCTTTTCTTTGTAGGCTGTGTTGTGGCAAGTTTTTGTAGCCCAGGATTGCAGCCTTGACACAATTTTGTCTTTCAGTCTAAATTACAATTCAAACTCAAATTTCTTTTCACATTTCAGATTTTGTATTTCTTGTGAACCAGTGATTGGTTTAAACACCCTCTTTCTTCCCCACTTTTATCTGAGAAATCCTACCAAAAAAGTCTGTCTGTCAGAGATTTCAGGGTTGCGTAGAAATACCTTCATGGTCAAGATAAGATGCTTTGTACACTCTGCTCCCAAGACCTCTGTCCTTTAACTGATCTCAACCACTGATCATCTGTTTCCACTTTGCACAATGAAGTCAGTACAATCTCTTGTCTTGACCTCCAAAGACAATCCTCTTAACAGCCACATGCTGAAATCTGCAACTTTGTTACTTTCTCATGTGCGCAGCTTGATAAGAGATTAATTGCCTGTGTCCAACACTTAGCACGCTCACTTACTATTTTTGTTATCTTTTTTCTGTTTCTGTCTGTCTCCAGCACCACCAAAGTTTTTAAGAACCCCCAATGACCAAACAGGCGTGCAAGGAGGGGTGGCATCCTTCATCTGCCAAGCTACAGGAGATCCGCGGCCGAAGATTGTGTGGAACAAGAAGGGGAAGAAAGTCAGCAACCAGAGATTTGAGGTATTAGGTCTATTGTTCTGATGTAAAATGCTCGACAAAACTGGAATGCTTCAGCACCGCTTTTGGCTCTGCTCGCACATAATCCATTGCGCCAAGCCCCGCTTGCTTGCTTTTCGCCCTGACTTGCCACCACGCATTAGCAGGCTCTAATAATCATGCTGGCCAGGCTTTTAGACATGCTTGAGTTTTAATGAGCAAGTATACGAAAGATCTGGAGACTGATTTGTAATTAAATGAAAGACAAGAAAAAACGCAATCGGCTAGAAGAAGAAACGACTTGTGGTGTGACCCAGATACCTACATTAGCATCATGCCACATTTGCCAGCTTTATGTGAAGTGAAAGGGGAAGTAGGCGCTTTCACTTGGAAATATCCTTTTGCTTTGTGGCATCTTTATCTAAATGCATGTCCTACCCTCCTTATTTTGGCTGAAGCTTTGATTTCTGGTCAGCTTTAATCTGCACTTGGGCTCAATACCCATGAGAAATAACACATCAACGCAGAACACTGATAAGATTTCTATTAATTTCTGTGTCAGTCCTCGGGACTATCATGGTGTCACTTCCCACCACCCCTCTGCTCTAGATGCCATATTCGCTTGCTACTGCACAGCAGCAATGGCTTAACGGAGCTTGGAGACCCCTTCCTGTCTCTTCTTTGCGTCTAATAACCACAGAAATCTAATCTTATCAGAGTTCATCGCGTTTGCATCGCACATTGTGCTGAATGCTAACACTCTAGTTTTCATTCCCTGGTTGCCTCGAAGGGCTTGCTGGCTGCCGCCATTCTGCGCCCATTCAATCATGCACTGCTGCCTCATCCTCTAACAAAAACCCATTTCCTTTTAGAGGTCTCACAACTTCCTTTCTAATTTGCTCTTTCGGCTTTGACTAAGAAAGGAGGCTTTTTTGTGTTCCTACCATCACCTGCTGTCAGCTTGAATGCCAACACCGCTGCAGCGCTCGGCTAATGAAATGTTTAAGTGTATTGTTAACTAACACATGCACAAATATATTGTTAACTTTACAAATGTTTGTAGGCCTCTGCGTGTGCGTGTGTGTGTGTGTGTGTGTGTGTGTGTGTGTGCGTGTGTGTGCGTGTGAATGAAACTGAGGTCTCAGGCCTATCTTTATTGAAATCTACCTCTATGCTTAAAAGATATTGAGTTATGACACAGGGCTTTCTAAAAATCAGTGAGTATACGACATGTAGCATGCAAAAAATAGCTGAATAAGCTACAACAAACACCTGTTTGTGAGCATTTTATGTGTCGTTCGTCCAATACAGTCGGTCCTGTCTTTTGTACCACTACCTCACCTCATGGTACAACTGTCCTCAACCGTTTATCAAGCCACTTTTAACTGTTTGTGCTTGTTTCTGTCCCATTGACACAATCCAGTGTGATGCATTTTTCAAGGGATAGAATGTTAACTTTAAGAGTGGGACACATTCAGGTTAAAATTTTATTCCACAAACCGATATCCAAGCAAAAATTCTCTCATCGAGATGACCTTCCCCATTCTTAAAGTTAGTCAGCTGCATTGATTATTTTACCAATTACTGCACAAAGTTAAATTGTACATCAGATCCAGCTTACTTAGTAGAAGACAGCACTTACATTTCTACCTACAACAAAAAGCTTTAAAAAAAGTAATGTATTTTTAGTATCTATATATTATCTATAAGTATTCTAATATTGCACAGATCCTTACTTTTTGTATATGTACAGTACATAACCACAATACTCACGAATCATAAAATCACTGGGTTTCAATGTAAGGTAGGCAGCAGCCTTCGTCTCTGTCATAGGAAGCACATTGTGTCAGTCACCATCAGTGTTGTTAGCCAAATGTCTTCGACAGTGTTTTTTGTTGTCTGCAGAAGGTCCCTTACCCGTTGTGAACCAAAAAATCTCCTTTAACATTATTCTGTCTCTCGCACCTGCAGGTGATAGAGTTCGACGATGGCTCTGGTTCAGTGCTAAGAATTCAGCCATTGCGCACGCCCCGAGATGAAGCCATATATGAATGCGTCGCCTCCAACAGTGTTGGAGAGACGAGCGCTACCACCAGACTCACTGTTTTACGTGGTAGGTCCTTCTCAACAACCCCAAAAGAAAAACAAACCCCACACACACCACTAACCCCTTTTCTCCCTGCTAACCCAGGTAAGCCTGCATGTACTTGTTTTCTGTCTGTTTGGTCCTGTTGTCTTTGTTTCTCACTGTCGCGCCACACAGTCAGACCCAATTAGAGACTCTGGTTACACTCACGTTGTGTATTCTAACTTGATAAGATTTAGTCCATTAGCCATTTAGCCAAGTAAGTTTCCGTTTCTAAGTGACTTAAGTCATTTGCATACAGATGCTTGACACAATAATTAAGATGCCAGTTAAATTATGCAAATAGCCATCCATTCCTAGCCTGCGGTGGTTTAATGGAAAAGCTCAGCAATAATTTTCAAATCAGTCATTTTTCATCTCTGCACTTCAGCTTTGATATTCATTTGACCGTGTAACAAATAAAGCAGTGTATTCTCATGTTGTATTTTAGTCAGAGGTTACCTCGGTGCCAGTGTTTTTCAATGACCACTGTTAATAGCCAGCACAAACAAGTGGAACAAACCAGGCGGGAAAGGTCAGACGCTTTGTTTAGGTCCTGTGAGCTGTGAGAATAAAAGTCAGACGACCAATATCAAATTGTTTGACAGTGCCTCTTTTATAATAAGCACTGAGCAAAATTTTTATCTTGATTACACAAAACATTCCATTCAAAGGCAAATATGTGGTGGCCCTGAGCTCAAAAGGCTGTGTAATATCTCTCTAAAACATGACTTGTTTGGCTGTGAATGGAGAAAATGGCTTTAGAAAAAAAGCCTTGGGCTGCCTCAATGAGGTGTGCTCCATTATGTGCCACAATTACACAACATGGCAAATGAGTTCCCATTGAGAGGGGTGCTTCCATCCTATAGAAAAAAAGCTGGCTCTGCGAGTCTCTGAAGCCCTCCACCCCTCCTCTCCCTCCCATGCTTCTTATCTCACCAATGAGCCAACAAAAGGCCCTTTGCACTGTCTCCAGAGGCCGATTGAAAGAGAAAGGTGGCACGTTCACATCCAGCTCTCTCCTGTTTACTCTGGGCACAAAGTGTGTGTATGCGTGTGTGCTCTCACATGCAATATTGTGCACATTTCCTGTCCGCTCCTGCTCTTTCTCTATCTATGTTTTTCCCCTTCATATACACACACACACACACGCACACACGCACACACCAATAGATAGCTGAGAGACGGGTATAGAAGCTGCTCTTCCCGGCTCTGCGGCCTAGCATTAGCATGTTTATTACCATTTCCATTTTGCTCTTCTGCTCGCTCTCCTTTCCCATCAATGTATTGAAGGTGAGGAGAGGCCTATCACGGACGAAAAAAATAGAAAAACAGGAATGGCTTTTTCTTTTTTGGCTTTGGTGCAAATAAAGAGGTGTGCTCCCTGTCCTCACATTGCCTCCGTTAGATACATACAAACCCCAAGTACAGGCATTGTGAATGATTTTGGTAATAATCTGCAAGATTCTGATATCAGTATGTGTTCATTTCACTACCTTCTGTCACCATTTTGCTATGACACAACAGGGATTCAACCTACACCCAGTTCGAGCATTTTCATTTCACTAGACATCTGGTGTCTGGTAGGTTTTACAAAGGAAATGTATTAAGAGTTGCAACAATTAATTGATTAGTCTTTTCAGTCTATTTTCAAGCAACATTTGCTGGTTCCATTTTCTTAAATGTATGGATTTGCTGCTTTTTTATCATTTATGAAAAGAAATGAAGAGTCTTGGAGTTTTTGACTATCAGTTGGAAGAAAGAAGGAATTTGAAGATGGCTCTGGGAAATTGCAATTAGCATTTTTCACATTTTTTGGACATTTTTTCCAAATTATTGATTCATAAATTATGAAAATAATCACAAGTTGGAGCCCTAAATGGATTTTTTAGTACACTGGTAGCAATGCCTCTAAAAAGCAAATAATAGATAAAACAAATGTTGTTATCTCTCATTATCATGAGCAGTGATAGCAGTCATAGCCAGACAGTCAAAGGAAAGGAAGCAAGATGATATGATAATAAAATAAAATATAAACAAAAGGAAAATGATGCCACATTGCCAGGATATCAACAAGATAAGCTCTTAATAGCCATTTAATTTGAGTCTTTTCTTCAACAGTTATGACTTCAAGTTGTAGAAATCCATAATGCACTAAACCGATCTTCCTCTTTCAGAAACCCAGTGCAAGAATGACTTGGCCTCTCAGGAAGCTGGTAGTAAGCAGGCACACTGCACACCTCAAGGGTGCGTTATATATTATTTAGGAGACCAAAAAGCTTCCTCTTTCCAAATTTACTCCATACAGTACAATAAATACAGCACTGCTGCTTTGCTACTCATCATTCCACATGACAGAAACTGCAGTTTGAAAAATGCAACTGCACATTTTTTAAATCCGGTCCGTCACCATCACCAGCAAAAAAATATTCCCCTCTCCTTTGGAGCAATACGAGGAGGAATACTAAACGTGATGCAGGGTTGGAGAGATAGATAAACAAACAAACAAAGATAAGTGATACTATGCCAGGCCTAATACATATAAAGTGACTGTTCATTTAGTTCATTTGGGCTCCAATGGGCTGTGGAAACGACTGCAAAGCATCTGTTGTGGGAAGCTCGCCACAGGGGGTGATGCCTAATTCCATGAAGGAAAAGCACATTGTTGTAATTGCCATGCGACGAAGAGAGGGGGATTCGAGGTGACAAATCCAAAGTACTGGGAGATATTAGTATTCGGATGGGCCTCTAACTTGATGGGAAGCGCCATTAGTAATGAACTTCCAGGCTTAGAGAAACGATTTGCATGAAAGGCGAAACCCTGAAACATAATGATGTTCCGAGTCAAATTTGCCAGGCCATGGCATGAGGTACAGACTTCCTTACTGCACTTTTTTTTGTGCCTTCTGTTTTGATTAACTATGAGATGACCCACTTCATATGTGACTAGTGTCTTTGAATTAAGGTCATCTTGATTTGCTTTGTAATCGAGAATGACAGGAGGGGATTGAGAAATGAAGGAACAGCACATTTTGGGTGTCATGGCCGGAATATGATTTCAGCGAAGTGGTATTTGATCTCATTTATGAATTTGCCTCTGTAAGATATGACAATGTCCTCTAAAAAGTATATCGGTCACTAGACAAGTTGAGTTGGATTTCTTTTAACCATAAGTAAACAAAAGAAATACCAGAACATGTAGCTGAGGCACCTCACAGGGTCTAGACTCACTGCCTGTAGTAGCTCCAGCAGAATGATGTGTGGATTTGAGTGCTGCAGTTCATGATTCAGGCATGATTAAGGATTTATATTGCATCCTCATACTCCCATTATGCTGTCAACAGCCATTTCCTGTGCCCCACACACAAGTGTGCAAACTTATGCAGCTGTGCACAACTTGACAGTGGGAGCGGAAAATGGGAAGCCGCTCTCCTGTGACGGAAAAACAGAATGCATCATTTCCATTTGTATGGAATGGTGCAATGGCACAGTCAAAGTCGTGTAGCCGAGACGGATCTTTCCACATACAATGAAAGGGGCTGCTACATGATCAGTGATTATTCATAGACAATGCAAGCGCCCCGCTCTTTGTCATTGTTGTGAAAAAAAATGGCTCTCCACACTTAATGAAAGACACCGAGAGCTTTCTAATTTACATTCCAAGCTGAGTTAACCGATATCCATAAGACTGTGGTCAATGTACACAGTGTGGACCCGTCTGCATAGCACAAGCCTGTAGAAAGTGTGAGTAGTGACTGAAGAATAATAATATAATACGTACCTTAATGCTCAATTCTACCAACATTTTTCATCTATATGCACCATTTTCTCAGTGCATAATGCCTTCCTTCTCAGTACAGAGTGAGAGATGAGCAAGATATGAACAAGCTGGTCTGCATGCTCAAATTGCTTAGCAAGATAAATGCTGTGTCAGCTGTCTCGGACTGTCGGAGCAAGGGCTGCAGTAGGGATGAAGCGAGTGACCATTGTAAAATTACTGGGCTTGTGATCAGTGGCTTGAAAAAAAAAGGAGAGTAGGGGGCCAGCAGCTACAGTACAATTCTCTGTTTTGATGGCAAGAGCTCTATAGATGGCAAGACCTGGGCCGCCACATGGAACACTCAATTTTGTTAGAAAAATACATTTTTGGTCCAAAAATGGTGCTGTGGAAACATGCTGACTCACAGGAGGAGTTTAACTCCTCTATTGAATATAGAACGAAGCTATTCTAAACTTCTTTGAACAGCATTTTTAGGTCTGAGGGAATTTAAATAGCCTGAGTACTCATATATCTGCTAATGGTATGCAGCACTATTACATTTTTAACTGTTTTTCTTGTCACTCTGTACTGCAGTCATTAATTGTTATTTTCAGGAAATTTTACTCAGAAACAGACATGTTTTTCTCACCAGGCATGCGAGGACAAGTGTAGAACCCACGTCACAGACTATCAATTATCTCCATGTCCATTAGATGTTTCATAAAATATCCATAGGCAGTTATTGCTTGGAATTTGGCCAATACCGACTTGATGCTCTCCCCACAATTCCTAACTTCGCTCTCTCATATCTCACAGAAATGGAGCACATGATGACAAGTTATTCATTATTGTAATTAAAAAGATAGAGTTTACTCTCCTAACAGAAATTGATCTTATCTCAGAAAAAAAAATAAAAAAATAACCCCCCAGTCCTTCTTATAGCTTGCTGCATAGTTAATCGTGGGAGCTAATCAGTAAGTGTGTAGTATGCAGGATGATTTAAGAGAAAACTGCTGCTGACAAGATGGATGTGAGTCTTTAGAGCCTGCATAGCATGTGAGAAAACAGCTGCTGGAGCCACAAAGGCGCTTGGACTCGGAACATGATAGATAACTCAGCACATGTTGTGGCTCTGTATTTGTTTTAATAAAAGTAAACACAGCCTTCTGAAATAATAATTATCGATTCAGACAAATGAGGAATGTGTTGTTGTTTTTTTTCCAAAACTGGCCTTAGATGCCACTGTTCTCCACTGTAGCCTCACAGTACTGCTAATGCAATTAGGTGATGCTCATTTTCAGGTTTATTTTAGCTTTCTTCTAGAAAATGTTTTCATGCTTTTCTGATTAAAAAAACACATTATTTTTCTTGTACTGTCTAATGCTGCAGCACCTCTATTAACCCTCTGTTTCAGTGCCTGTCTTCTGAAAGCATTGCTAATGGTCAGCTCTCACAGGCCTGGTCAGCACTGCCCACTGTGTCTCCGCCTCAGCTTTGCTAGCGTTTTGAAACCACGGCTGTGCTGAGGGTATTGTTTAGGGCAGCGATTCTATAGTTGTGACATGACAACCTTACTCAAGTCCTGATGGCTTGTTTGAAGGCACAGTTTCTGAATACAGGCTTTATTAATTTCTCTGTGGATTGAGCGTTTTGGTACTTTCACATTATTTAAATCTAAACCTGCTTTATAATGAACAATAAACTCTAAAAATGTATATTTAATATGAGTTGAAAGATCAGACATTTAATTAATTTTTCTACATTTTACAATTTTAGCCTGATAAACTTGTGCACATTACATGATACACTATATGGCAGAATTTAACACATTTTTAGAGAGATATATTCACTGACTAGACTGGATGGGACACAAGGTCAAAAAAACGACGAGTGTAGAAGTCTGAGCCAGGTAGTCGAGGGGTGCTAATGTTGGTAGCTTTGATCCTACAGTAGCTGCACTCAAAAGTCATTTTCTACTAGATTAATTGGGCACTGCAGGGTCATCCTTAATGCATCTAATGATCTTGAGAAACTTTGCAAGCCGCGTAAGGCTGCTCGCTAATTACGACCAAACAACTTTGGGCTGAGAAAAAGTGATGTGGCAAGAATTGATTTTTGGCTGTAATTAGTTGTCTATACATTATTACATTCAGTACAGCAAAGACGAGCACAGTGAATAAGAAGAAGAAAGAAGTTTTACGGCTGTGTTAAAGGAAAGGGGTACAGAAACATGCTCTCATTGCAAGCTGTAAACCCAGCTGTCAGATCTCAAAAACACATGGCCTCGACATAGTCATTTCCATAATAAAATAATGCCACCCACTGCCTTCTGTGACACCCATCGTCTCCCAGAGTCACTTTTGGGGAGAATGCCTGTCTGCTAAATTTGAAAGGCCTGATATAACCCCTGTTTTCCATTAGGCCTCTTTGAGAGGCAAGAGGTCCTTCTCTGCAGGATGTTAGCAAGCATGAATAATCTCTATACTCCTCTCTCCTGTAGCAAGCTTTTAGCTATATCAATAATTGAAACGGCTGGTGCTAGATTTTCCCTTTCTCAGGGGGAAGTGAACTCATACGAGGCCGGTTTCCTCAGACATTTACGTATCCCAGAGTAGTCGTCTGAGTCTGATGATACCATGTTCAAATGGAAGAGCTGTGACCCATAAAGATATCTGACACTGTCATGCACAAAATGCTAAAAGTGATTAAAGTTCAGAGGATTTCGTTGGCGCGTTCTGACAGCTGATGATGCTTTCTTGCATTTGTAGTGATACACAAGTCCATATCATATGAACAGTCCTGTACAGGTTTCTTAATGTGAACGTGACAGTCCGAGAAAGGGTATTAGAAAACGGCTGTTCGATCAAACTTACCCCCCCCCTGCTTCTGAATGTATAGTACATGAAGGTTAATGAAGCAACTCAGTGTCTCGCAGTTTTGCCTTCTGTCTTTTTTCCTGCCTGGTAGGAAGACTCACCTGGTTGCTGAAATGCTTCTGAGCCCGTGCTGGCTCCAACTTCTGGTTTCCCCCTGAAAAGACGAAATAAAAGACCCAACCTAAATACTTCCATAACATTTTATTAGAAATGACACACAAACATATACATTATTAAACTTTAAAACATCAAGTGTTCATATAGTCATCCCAAGTGGGCAGTGAGAGGGTGAATATAAAATGAATAAGCCTGAAACATAAAAACAGAACAGATGTCTAGCAGTATATGCTTCAAAATGACAGGAGCGTCGCCGAGAATAGAGGCGTCTCTAAGGAGAAGGTAGTGTGTGGTTGTTTATGTATTTGCCGCCACGTCTTCTTTATTTGTGAATGCTTAATGCACTCAAGAGGATCAAATGAGGGTTGATGGACTGATTTAAAAAACAAATAAAAAAGGAGAGGCTTCCTAAGGTGCGTCACATGGAGTTGAGAGAGAATAAGGGACATATATTTTAGCTTTGTGTTTGGCAAATAGCTCAAAGCATTGTCAAACAGTTGTCTCCTTCCTCCTTTGAATATTACTAATAACAAAAAAAATGCTGATGGCAGATAAGATGAGGAGAGCAAAAGTTTTTTTTTTTTCTTTCCCCGACTTGAAATAAATGGGGCACTGTTTTCGAAAGTAAATGGAATCATTGCTCAAGGTAACAACCAGCAAATGGAATATGCAAAGTGAAATCCTGAAGAGGGGTGTGAGGGGGACAGAAGGCAAAGAAGGCGGGAGACAGACAGAGACAGATCGAGGGGGAGTCTTAAATATCAGGCGTCTTTAGAAAGTCTCGGGTGAGTCGCGACTGGATGGAGGCAGATGAAGCCGGTGAGAAGGGTGAACGCAAAAGACAAAGAAAGACATGATTGTCGGTAGAGGAGGTCTTAAAATCTCCCTCCACCTTCCCCCTAGGTGATCTTTACTCAGAGCGGTACATCTGGCTGAGCTGACGTGTAGTCTGTAAAGCCAGAGGAGGGGGGGGGGCATCTGAGCGTAAATGGAGCTTTGTGCCTGGCTTCCTGCCTGCCTTGCTGCTTGCCCAGCCAGGCCTGTAGAGAAAGGCCCCCTCTCCGCCCTTCCTGCTTCATCTCTTCTTTTCATCTCCCCTCTTTACCCATCCATTTTAGCACTACCCCTAAGGGGCAACCGACACTAACACTCACTCTCTGCTTTCATTCTCTTCCTCCCGCTCCCTTCGCTTATGTTGTAAATGGAGGAATATCACAGCTAATCCGTCATGTTTATGAATGACATGGGGCCTAGGGAGAGGTTGGGGCGCCTTGCCAGAAGTGGCGTACATCTCTGTTGCATGCCCTCTGCTTGGCTGATCCAATCTGCCCCAGCAGCGATGGCCATAAAAAATGTCTATGGGGATGGCAGGCTTGGAGGAACATTAGGCGGGGTCATTTTAAAGCATAACTCCAGCCATTTATGATCTGGATGCTGTTTTCCACCACTTTTTGTGAAATTCTACACATATTTCAACCAAAATTCCAATGAGAGCTTCTCTTTGGACCTCCCTGCACATACGTTGAAAGATACATTATGCAACATTGAGTTGTGTACTTACATGATCCCAAATGTTTCCAACAATGTTCAAATCCAGAGAAATCAGACTTTTTTTTGCATTTCATTTGGTTGCCTGTAGCTATGACTTTTGCAGAAACATCTGATGAGATGTTCGAGAATGAGGAAGAAAATCAGCAAACATGACTAAACATAAGTAAAACTTTTTGTATTATGTTATATAACAATTAAGACAACAACTCCCAGATCCTGCGCTACTTCACAACATCATCAAGCTACGTCTTTTGTTTTCATTGTTCTGATTGAGAGACCCCTAGTGGCAGAAAATACATAATGTACATTGAAGGCCTTCTAAAACAGTCATAAAGGGAGTAGTGGAAACTTCAGTCATAAAAAAATAAAATAAAAATCATAACCCCTATGTTCCAATGCATGGAAGTTGCAGGTGTGCACTCTGTCTTTCATGGGACATGAATGATGAAAAGTCAATTTTATTATAATTGTTGTGTGATTCACTCATGATTTTATTTCACTAAATATAACATATTTTTAGTGTTTAAAATATGTGAAATCATTTATTAAAATGATGAACCATGACAGTATGTTGACGCAGAGTTCTCCAATGTCATTCAGAATGAGGAACGACTTGAATTGTTCATCTGTGAAGGTTTTTCTGGAGGAAAAAAAAATGCCTGATGATTAATAGATTGACTCCATGATGGTTTCCTCATAATCTCAGGCATTAGGCGAGGGTTTTTAATGACAAATAAGCAGCATTCAATTAATTATACAATCTCAAAGGGGATTTATGGAAAAAACAATCAGTGCGGGGCAAAGGGGGGAGAGGATGCTATTTTTCACCGAGACAGAGTGCCTTGAACCACAGGTTAAGGGAGCTTTCTACGCCTTCACCTCTCTCTCCTATATTTCGTTCCAACGTTCATCATCACAGGAGTTTTAAGGAGCACACTGGATAGTATTTCACAATCCATTCCTATTTTGCTCCTTCAGGCAACATGGGTAAAATAAAATTTTTAGTGGGTACTAGACTGTCCCTCGTTGTCTGCCCTCCAGGTTTAGCAGTTTTCTGAAAGAGACTGTATTTGTTCAGCCAATTACTGAACTACCTTTTAGAGGCACCAAGCTAGTGAGACTTAATGCCACTTTGACTTGGAGAGGGTCTGTTCCTCTTAAAACTCTATTACAGTAAATTGGAATTAGCTGTTTGAGCCAACTGTGGCACATTCACAGTAATATTCATTAGCGAGCTCTGTACCTGTAGAATCAACTAATGAACTAAACCAAAGCACATTTTCATCAGCGCAGCACACTCTTACTGCTGATTTCTGTTGTACTGAAGCACCCAGTTTTTCACTATACATGGGAACATGTATAGGCAGAAAATATGTCACTGATGTTCTAGTTTTTTTAAAGTCTCTCTTAGTTGTCATTTTAATTGACTATGTATGACAACTGTTTTTCTTATTTCATCTCATTTCTATTCATCTAATATAATCACTCATACCTATGAGATGGCTTATAAATGACTGATTGTGAACAAATAGGGCCTCGACACATAAAGTTAACACATGCAGACACAGAAAAAAACCTCCCTCTAAGTTACCCATCCATCCATGTCATAATGAAGATTGAAACATACATCTGTATCCTCAGAGGAGGTAAATGGATCATGGGCCTTAATAGAAAACATGAACTCTTCAGCTTCCTGCTACATACAACAGGATTAGTTCTGACCTGCGAGTCCTGCACATACACATGTGTAGACTGCAAAGTAGTCATGCCTTGCCACTTAACATTTCCTCAAATCAGTTCGTCTAAGGCTTCGGAACAAAGAACTGCAGCCCTTGGCATATAATTGGGACGTGCTCTCATGTTTGAGCTCCTCGTGAGTCTTTTCCACTCATAAAAACCACATCAGTCCAGATACATGCCGTGTCTAAAAACAATTTGAAGGTTGACTCAGAGTTCACTAGCCTGTGAGTCCCTTAAACACAAGTCTGGGAAAGTGAATTTGAGAATTGTCTGTCACCACACACTAGTGTGTGTCTTATGAGACGGAAGTGTTGAGCATTTTCTTCTCCATTATTGGATTAGTTAAGCAATATCTACCTTGTGCAGGTGCCAGGAGGCTTTTTTGGGAAATCTGGCTCAAAGGAAGCTCATGGGGAAAAAAACCTAATCTTATTTAGACTGGACAACATATGTGCCAGACAGCACTGGGATGTATCAATGAGATAAATACAGGCTTTAGATTCTCTGAGGGTATTTAGGGGAAACTGAGACGTCTCAATTCGTCATTTCTTCCTTTTGCTCAGCAATGATGCACATGTGCTTTTATACTCATTGCTTGTCAAACTTGCTGGCTTCTAAATGGATGGCTGCCACTTAGTGATACTTTACACCCTTAATGTTAAGGGTCACCCCTTGAATCTTAACTATTTCAAGTATTCTACCCAAGGCAGTGCTAAGACATCCCATGTGCTGACAACACTGTCCAAGCATGTGTGCAGTAGGGATCAACCGATTATCCACCTGGCCAATTATCAGATCCAATGTTCAGCATTCTTCAGTTATTAGGATCAGTTTGGGGGTTATGTCAGATTGCAGATTAAATAAATTAACTTAAAAATGCCTGCCCATCATCAAGCTCTGACTTTGCTGCCGCTTCATGTCTGTAGTCACTACTATGTGGTCAGAAAAGTGTACTTAAGTATTGTACCCGAGTAAACCTCTGTATAAATCAGTATCATCATTAGAAACTACTACTTTGTTAAGAGTACAAAGAATATGACAATTCTATTAGAACAAGTAAAATGAAACAATATCATCAAATGTCTGTGTTTTTCAGTGAAAATAAGCTGTTTATATTAAAATGCCCTTGTCCCATGGTCAAAAACGTATGTGGGGACAAGTTTCACCTCTGCAAAAGTTTATGGGCAGAATGATGGATGCTGTGTTGAGTAAAGCAACTCTGTCTGAGTCCAAGTTTGAGATAGTTTAACCAAGCTGCAGGTCGCTGATAAAGCAAAGGGGGGGTGCACATTTGGGCCTTGTCAATCATTAGGCGCTAGATTGTAAAAGTACACCTTTTTACCACAGCGTAAAGTGTAACTCCTAAGTAGAGCAAGGAAATGAGCAACGACGTGGGTGAAAGTGGTGAAACGTTAGAGAGAGGGAAGGAGGAAAATAGAACAGATGCCGTCATAGAATTGGCACAAAATGGAATTGCTGTCTGCCTTTGTTAATCAAGAGCTCTTACGTTTGGTTGAGTAATTTTGTTTGTGTGAAAACAAAAGCATAATTAACAGTTCCCTCTCCCATGCCAAAGGGAAAAAAAATAATTGAATACGTCAGTTGAACGGGAGCCGAACAGAACATTTTGTTGAAGAGGATTCAGGTCGTCTGAACGGATGTATTAACTAAGCTTGCAACAATTTTTTTGAGAACTGTAAACAAATTATAATGGATAGTGTTTCAGTGTTAATGTGTTCGGAATCAACAATCTCATTTTGGGAAAAGTTTATGACCAAATGTCGTTTCGTGGTAAAATATTTATCCGTGTGTTTCAAGGTTGGGCTTTTTTTTGTGTGTATGGAAACCTTTTCTTTGTTAATTACCTTTTCCTAGTTTATAAAACACCAAGGCCTAATTCAATCTAGGACAGCTAATGCATTAGCAAGCCATGAAACAAGCCAATTCCAAATGATGTCCTTGTGAGCAGCAAGAGTGCTGTATGATTAACATGATTAGCACCCCTAACCCCGCTAAATTCTCCTATCTCCTTTCTCACTTCTTTTGGATTTTTGAGCGTGGAAAGAGCTTTAATCAGTGTCCCTAAACTTCAAATTATATGCTACGAAGTGGTGGGGGAAAAATGGCTTTGGCTCTGGCTGCTGAGAAAAATAAGCACTGCTGTCACACTCCACGGGTAATGTTTTGTGGCTCGGCTTTTTGTGCTGGCTGAAATCTTATCTTGGAAGGGGTAGAGAGAATCAGATTGATTTCCAAAACTGGACAAAAGTAATCTTTAGGGCAGAGGACAAAAGGAGCGTAAAATGTAAGAGTGTCATACTTGAAGACATCTGCCCCAAATTCCCACACTTCCATAATCCAGCGTCTTTGGCGAGCAGGGATTCCCAAACAACAATACATCTTGACACACACTTTTCTCCACCACGCTGCCACAGCAAGTGACCTGTGACAGCCTCTTTGAGGAGATTGTATCCACTCAAATACGTCCAACAAATATATCTTATTATGGCCTGCGGGGATTTTCCCTGAAGAATAACCTCAGCCCGCAGGGTGAAAAGTCTTGTTCCGCTTGGGAAGAAAAGGGTCGGACTGAATCCAATCCTTGTGCAGCAACCACAGAACTAAAGCCAGAATGTGACCGGAAAGGTTTATGTTTTTATGGCTTGACTTGGAAAGTCCGGTGCAACAAAGGCTTATTTTCTTTCTCAAATTCCTTTGCACTCATTGGATCATTTTTGAGCCAAATGTGATTTCAGTGACATAAAACAGTACCCACATCTCACATAATTAGACTTAATCAGATTTGCACTCAATTTTCTGAACATTTTATTGCTTTTGAGCAGCTCCATAATAAAGAACGTCATTCATCTTACAAAACTGCATTGCATTTTGATGTCATAGCCTACCATTTAACTGTCAATCATAATCAGAAATTAAATAAGAAACATACTTCAGTTAAAGCTGAAGACCTACAAGCAGAAGAACACGAACCATTAGTAGGCCCAGAGCCCAATTTATTGTTTTGGTTGTGTGATTTTAATTTGTCTATTAGGGGTGCCAAAAATCTCCAAAGCCCAGATTGGATTTGAATTTATATTTTAAGGTCATAATTTAGATTTGATCTTTTTCAGCATTGACGGCTATGCTCTTGTTAGACTATCGTATCTAGGTTTGTAAAGATCAACAGATCATTGTCTGTATGCCCTAACAACTATCCCCAACACCTCAACATTACCTCTGGCACTAGTCAGTTGATCATCTTCTTGTACACAGGCTAAGTGTCTGGAAGTGCAGCTTCAGGCTATCGGCAAGCTAGTTGTGTTGTCTTCGATGTGTTGTTGTTTTGGGATTTTTAAGCATTATTATGCTACTTTATCATATTATTTTATAAGGGATATAATATGATGTTAAAAATAAAATAATATAACTTGTCACAATAACACAGAAGTTATTCTGTATGGGCCAAGCAGTAGAGAGGAACATGCTTTGGATTTGCAGTCAATATCTGAAATGATATTCAACTCAACGCGACATCCTGGCTTTAGTTTTACTATCCGGTTCCACTATCTGTCTAATGAATCCCACTCCAAAAATCCAACTGCATTAGTTCGATAATACCTTGTAAAAATGACCTCAGACTGAGCACACTTAGACTGAGCACTCAGTGTAGCACTAACTGAGCAAACATGTAAACAGTAACCGATCACATTTGAACGGTACCCTTATCTGTTGAGACTCAATTAGGCTCATTTAATTAGAGCCCAAACAAGGAGGATATTACGTGAGTTTGTCACTCAAGCCATTACACCACAGCAGGTGAGAAGTTTACTTTGAACAGCGGGGGTGAGCGTGTGTGTGTGTATTAGTACCAACTGTAGTATGACGACAAATTGTGCTGAATTTATGCTGCACTCAAGCAAAATTTTAGAAACTGAAATTGCTGCTGTTGTCATACGAGGCAAATGTGATTTCACTTGTGCTCGTATTTTGTACGAGTGATCAATAGATATAATCTGCTAATGGGTTGAGTTTATGTCCAGTGGCCTTATGTCTTCAGCAAAAATCTGCTAACCGAGGTACTTTTTGAGCCAATGTCCTTTTTATACCCCTCCCATACTTGGCACCACACACTCATATGGCCTGATAGCCTGGCAGTGGCTAATGTGTGCAAATTGTCATTGGGAGTCTTTTTATATCAAGCACCAGTGCTCAGCACTTCTCTAGAAGGTGACTTCAGCATTTCTCTCCCTTCCATCTCATTTAGTGTGTAGATCCATTGTTGAATATACAGTATGGGTCTGTAAAGCAGAAACTGTCCTTGTCTTAGACTGTCCTTGAGATTGCAGTTCTCAGCGAGATAGATTAAGGAAGCGGAGGAAATCTGTAAAAACCTTTTTTCCTTTTTTTATCTTTCAGCTTTGACTTATATATATTGTACAAGGTAGCCTGGCCATGTTTGTTCAAGGCACACAGCACATTGTATACCAACAGACATTAAACAACAAATGCATTGCAAGCAAACTTTTCCAATTTCCACTCTTTACAGGATGCTGCTCAGAGTTAAAGTGGTAATAAAGCAGCTCCTGGCTGATAATTTATGTAACCACAAGTCGAAAACCAACCCCTTGACTGTTAGCGGAACTGCAAACATGGCACATGGGAAAAACTGCTAGCCGCTTGGCCTCTGGTTGATTAATTATTTCATTCCTCTACCTTTAACACATTGTCAATAGCCCGACTTCTCCAAAAAAATACAACCTACAACACACATGTGGTGGCTCAAATTAAATAGTGATTAATCTGATTTCATTCTGGACTCTTGGCCTTGTAAGGAAAACGCTGCAGCAGCTCTGTTGACTTGAGTTGTTAATCACAGCACAAGCTAGCAAATGTGTTTAATTTCCCTCCCTTTATTTATTATCACAATGGCAATTCTTTTTCTGAAGTAAATGAGCTCAGGGTCACAGCTTGAGAATGTCAAAGTACTTGTTTATTATTCTTTTATTTGTGTCTTAATCTCAAGTTCTGTGCGAGAAAAGTTTTAAAGATACCTCACGGTTGATGTCATGACTTTGTGGTTATTCTAGATGAGCACGAGTGCACAAAGCAGCTGTAAAATACATTTCTGGGTTGAGCAAGAATGCATTCAAATGGCCAGAAACCTTTGTAACAGATCATTAATTTTAAACACGCTGCCTGCAGTCAGATCAGCTGCCTGCACTGGAGTTACAGGCGAGCATCATGTAACACGCATCCTATAGGAGGAGGAAGATGTTTTCGGTTTTTGACCCAGTCTCATTTTTAAGGACTTTTCACAATTTTGGTGAGTCATACTGTAATTAATCAGTAGTGCAAACATAAAAAAAAAAACTGTTTTTGAAAAGCTATCATGTTGACCGAGGCTACACTATTTATAATTTAAAATGAATGTTGTCCCACACCCTCGTCTTTTCTCTTTGGGACATTGCATATTGCAGCATGAGAACAATTCTGAATTCTCAAAGGACGGCTAAATTATGATCTCTTGAGCACTTTGTTTTAGAATACATTGCAATTTCACAGGAGTTGCTTTTTAGTTCGCATGGATTGTCACATCCAATTACTATATTCAACACGCATCCATGCTCCTAGGCTTGCTCCTGGCTATTGTGTTTGATCAGGTATACTTGCGACTCACTATAGAATCGACTAATTGTCTGTTCGACCTTGAACAGGCTGAAGGGAGCTTGGACAGGAACTACCTTGTACAATTAATTCCTTTCCCCCTCCTCCCTGTCTTTCTCTTTTGAACGTTCACCTTTGAAAGTGAAGTTTCTCACATTAGACGATTCCTTCATCCATTGATGGTTGTAAACGAGATGCGTTTGGAAAAGATACGTCGTCACCACCAACCATTTTTTTTTACTGTTACTTGTGCTCCAACTTACGTGTGGTCTTCAAGCTGGGTGTTCCTGTTAGAGAAGGCACTTTGTCACTAAATATTAAACAGAGTGACATATTTTGTGAGTGAATATCTGGGCACAGTGTATGTTTTTATTGTAAATGCAAAAAAACAGGGAAATGTTCATGTCAATGATGATCCCTGTATACACTTTATTTACACCTTTTTATAAATCTAATCTCTCACGTTTTTACCATGTTGATATTGTTGTAAATCAGAAAGCTCATGAAGTTTTTGAAGCCTTTCCCGGTAATATCTAAAATTTGTAGAATACACTGTATGTAGCCATGCAACTACAGTTAATGACTTAAAAGCAGGTGCGAACGGTGGCAAAAACAACAAATTTACAAGAAACAGAGTGCCGCAAGAATAAGTGCTAAAACTATTTTTGCACTCCAGGTTCCCAAGTCTTAAAATCATTGGGGTTTTTTATTTGGTATTTGGTCTGATGCCCAAAATAAGGTCCGTGGTTAACACAAGCTCTTTTGTTCTACAACATAAAATATGTCAGTAAATACCCAGCATTTGAATTAGAAAGTCTTTCAAAAAAGGAGGTTGCTAACAAGTGGCTAAATGGGACTACAGAGGTTGTTGGGCACATTAAACAGAGACTCATCTACTCACTTGTCTGTCTTACAGGCAGACATTAGTTGCAAACTATTCAAACTCTAACTTTCCAACTTGTAGATTGATCAAGTTATAGTCAAGCAGTTAGTAAGTGTAGCGTGGTTTGTTTATAGCCTACAGCCTAAAGTCACAAAAACTGTCTTCATCTGTGAAGATTGTCTTGCTGAACAAAATGTTTAAGTATCAAAAACTTGTGTTTGCCACAGAGCTTATTTTCTGCAAGAATCCAAAATCCAATTGAAAAATCCCATAGGCTTTTCATTGAGGGAACATGGGCAATGCTAAACTCTAGATTAGATTAAAATGTCACCCCTGGAGCATGCTATGAAGGAAAATTTGGCTTAACTTTCCCACTGTAACTATGATGTTAAGTAAATATGGCCACTGTGCGACTGTGGAGAATCGACAAAGTGGTTATCGTTTTAATGAGCACCACATCAATTTTGTGCAAACAAGTGAACCCAGTGCCAGACACCTACAAACTTTTAACGAGTAAAGCCAGAGCATCTCTCAATTACGTTAATGGATACTGTAACGGATGAGGATAACATATCTTTTAACTCATGTCTAGGGCTTACAGTGATGAACTACATAAGGATGCAAGGGTCATGAAGTCCTGCATAACTAACAGTGCACAACTGCCAAGAAAATGACCAGTGCTAAAAGCATGCATTACATAGGATTGTAATTCATTAAACCAATTTAAGAGACTAAAGAGAATGCTGCTGCTGCATGATTGGTTGTTTTTAAACATGCAATATCCTTCATCACTGTCAAAACACATGTTAGTTCAGGCAGGGACACAGAGTTATATCGGAAAGTTTTGCAGTTCAGTCTTAAGTCACTCATTTGTAATACAGTCGCTTTCTGAGAAGATTTATCCATCGAGGTGGTTTCTCATGCCAGATACCCAAAAGCATTGTTGGAAGGCGGCCATGATTGTCGTTTGGCTGTGTGCAGGCTATGGCATCTCAAAGCTGTTTGCAGACTGATGTCTCCTCATGAAAATTTAATGAAGAAAGTGTTTCCAAAAAGGTGCCGTTTACGAGAGCAACGGAAGACACTAATTAGCCATATCACAGCAGGGAAAGGAAAACTTAAAGGTGCACATAAACCTCATTGGCATTCCGAATGAGCAGGTTTTGTTTTGCAGATTACCACTTCGCTCACATTGGCAGAGACGCAAACATTTTGCATATGGAGATCACATGGTGTGTATGGAATATTCCACTCTGCGCCCTCTCAAAGATCATCGCTCGCTACAAGCCAAAAATACTTGCTGTTCAGAGCGGCGAGCTTCAGACAAAGCGGCTCTAGGCTTTGACTTTCTTTGTTTTGCTAAAAGAACATGTTTGGAGCAAGGAGCAATGTAAGTTATCTTCTCTCACATCACAAACTGCAGCAAGATGTAGCCCGCCCTTGTTCTGTCGGTAGGTTGACACGCAGGCACGAACAAGACAGCTTATATAACAAAGCAAAGCCACCTGCCAGCATCAAAGAACTTCAAAGCTCAACGTCACCTTAGTACATGTTTTGCCATTGTCGCTATGGTTTCTCTCTTTCCATCATTAAAAAAAAATAGGAATACTTTTTTGGGGGTGGGGAATTTTGGGAAGTTCACTGATTGACAGAGTTAGATGAGAAGATCGATACCACTCTTACGTCTGCACGCAAAACATGAAGCTACAGCCAGGAGACAGCTAGCTTAGTATAAAGACTGGAAACAGGGAGAAGCAGCTAGCCTGGCTCTGTCCAAAGGTAGCCAAGTCCACCTACCAGCACCTCAAAAGCTCACTAATTAACATGTTACCTCTCCCTTGCATAATCTGTACAAAAAGTCCAGGAGTCACTGCGTATTACAAAGAAGTATTCCCTTTCGTAAACCACAAAAAGTTGTTGTCACGTTTAGGTTTTTACAGATAAAACAATATCCATAAAAAATAGTTTCAATGTCTGTGCTATCTCCATGGCTCAATTGATATGACGCATCTTCCGCCGTGTAAAGGATCGTGGGTCAGAATAGCCAGAAAAGCTGCCTGGCTTGCAGACTGCAAGATGTGACCGGATGCAGTAGGACATCTTGGTATTTTTGGCATTAGTGGCAAGTATTGGGACATACTAAATAGTATGGTAGTATGAGGATTGGAACACAGTTTTGGTTAAGCAAGAAAGTGGATATGTTTATATCCTAAAATACTCATGAACTACTCCTTTAATTACCTGACGATGCCTAATCCATCCCGTTGTCCATTTTCAATTTTTGTTCATTTTTTGTGTCCTTGTCAATACCACATATGGACGGGTAAAACTCTTTTAAATGTCGTTGCTTGAATGCTTTATTAACTGAGTTAATATTGGAACATAAATGTCACTATTTCTCCTCTCTTACTGTCCCTTCGCTGCTATACATCCCCTTCAGTCTTTCCTTTATCTTCCACTCGTTCTGTTGCTCTACAGTCCGTTTGACGATGATTTCCAATGGCACCCCCTCCTCACTAGCTCTGCACAGGTTACGAGGAGGACCACTGATTTTCTGAATCTGACCATCTGCTACAATGTCTCTCCTCTATCTCCAGAGGACCAGCTGCCCGCTGGTTTCCCCACCATAGACATGGGCCCACAGTTGAAAGTGGTGGAGCGAACGCGCACTGCCACCATGCTTTGTGCTGCCAGTGGCAACCCCGACCCTGACATCTCCTGGTTCAAAGACTTCCTCCCTGTCAACACCACCAACAACAACGGACGCATTAAACAGCTCAGATCAGGTAGGTTTCCTCTGCTGAAAACTTAATGACAAAACAGGGAGCCTTCTTTCTTGTTATCCTCTATCTGATCTGCTCCCCCCTTTGTCTCCTCTGTTCTTTCATCCTCTTCTTCCTCCCATAATTTAACTTCTCATTTGGCTTTTTTCATTTTGTAGGTAATGGCATTGTTTCTACTATTTCCTGTCCTCTACTCTCTGTACGCCCTGGTGTGTGTTGTCTGTATGTGTGTGTCTCCCTTTGTCTTCCAGTGTTGTCATGGGCTGTTGGGATTGTTCCCCCCTCTGTGTTTGCTGGCTTCTGCCCTAACTTCTGCCCTCATTGCTCACTGCTGTGACTTTTTACAATGAATTCCTTTGCTGTTTTTGTGTTGATTTCCTTTCCACTGCATTGGTGCAGTATTTTTTTGGATCCATTCTCTTCATTTCTTATGTCTCTTTTTGTTTAACAATTAATATTCAACATTCGGCTTCATTCAGAACCTACTAAGGATTGCAACTAATTCTAAAATAGGAAAACGAGCTGAAAAGCCAAGTAATGCATCTTGTGCATTTGTGGAAATTTGACTAATTGAGAGAGGGATCCTTAAACATCCTCTAAATAAATATTTTCTTTGTAAAAGAACATTCTTTAGGTTACAGAAAAACATCTAATCAGCCACAGTAGTGCGTAAAACTTCATAAGGCTTTTCCCCTTACCCCTTGATTCTGTAAATTTACAGCCCCTGCTTTAATGTGTAGATGCTTTGTTTTTATTTGCCTGTGACATATCTTAATATACCCATTCACCTGAATATACTAACTTTAAGTTCGATATCTCAATCCAAAGAGATTATTCTGTTTTCGAAAAAATGTCACATAAATCATAGCTTGCAGCTTTATGTGCCAGCTAACGACAACACATTAGCACAACTACTTGTAAATTTTAAGTCTTGTATGTTTGACCACCTGTCTTCACAGATTTCACGGCTGTCCTTTGTTAAATCGTCTTGTTAACCTTACTTCCTTGCTTACTTGTTTTCAACAGAACTGTGTAGAATTAACCCTCATTTCTAATGTGCGACTTTGATTCACGTAGAGTTCTTAAAGCCTTAACCAAACCTTGTTAACTAAACTTACCTAAAGAATATAATCATATTCTTATGCTGTCTTTCTTCTCTCTATATTTTTAAATCTACAGAATCCTTTGGTAAGTGCTTAGCTCTAAAGCGCACATCACCCCCCCACTAATTTCCATGTTTCCAACAACTATTAAAATGCATGGCATGCATTTTACTAACAGATAGTGTCAGGGCTACTACTAGAGACACACACACTATTCCCTCACCCCAAGGTGTTCAAGTATCCTACCACTGCCAGCTATAGTATCACCTTTATCTGGAGATTATAATCACCAAATCATAGCTTAGCATTGTCATATACTGACCTGGGTAATGACCTGTCCTCACATGTTTGTTACTCACTCACTGACCCACCACTTACTCACTTATTCAATTCTTTTAACACCAGCTCAGGAGGTATGGAAAAGTCAAGGGTTTTAGGGAGGTGACCAGCTCAGATCAAGCAAAGAGATCTCAGGATTTTTTTGAACATGTCTGTTCTAAATCTCACATACAAAGTCCTCAAAGTCTTTCCCTTCAGTAGATGGTCTTCAGAAGCCATTGCCACTTCCAAAATGGCACCTCCCCGTGGCACCAATGTACAAGTTCTTCTCTCTGACCTATGATTTTTCTATGATGAATCCTGTCTTTCTCTGCCAGTAGAGTACAGAAAAAGTTCTTATTCTCTCTCTCTGTCCTTTCTCTTTCCTCTAGTACCTTTATTTACGTACCCTGTTAAATCTAATTTGATTCTTCTTCCAAAGCCCCCAGCCTCTATCTACTCGTACTAATGCTTCTTCTTTCTAATCTTATTTGCATTCATATTATCCACCCAGGTGGTACACCAATAAGAGGTAAGAGTGCTGAACTGACGTTCACAGAATGAAAATAATACAAATTCATTCTTGCTGTCAACCCATCCATTCACTCGAATCACCTCCATTTTTGTCCTGTTTACCAAGACCAAATCCCATTACGTTCATATGGACCTTCCTTCTTATTTGTCCTGTTACGTTGACTAAATTTGTATTCCATCTTTTTGTCTATGCTTTATTTACTCCTTTGTATTTCTCGTTTCAAGAGCCTGTTTAGCTCAGTTGTGATATGCTTGCCCTGGCTCAAATAAGCATATCCAATGACAATTATTTTTTTAAACTATATTTTTTCCGTTCATTTTTGTTTTCTTTTTGGCCATAGCGAATCATGTGTCCCTCTTTTTGTCCAACTAAAACAACCAAGCATTTTTCCCCCTTAGCTGTTCTTGTTCAGCACTAAAAATATGCACAGATGCTGTGGAATCACGCAGGCATGCTGAAGACAACATTGCCTCTCCTCTGCTTTTTTCTCCCAAAGAATTCTTTCTATCTTTGCAAACTATTTTTTCCATTTCTTCTATTTGCTTTCCTCTCCTGTACCTCTACAAAAAAGCCCAAACAACCACTTTTTTGATAAAGTTTCTACGGTGCTTTTTTTCTCTTTCACCTATTTTTCTTACTTTTCTTGGGTTTGGAGACTATTTTACTTTTTGACTTTTTTTCTTCAGGGTTTGGGGAAGGCAAACAGTAGAGTCTGGCGAGGACCTGATTGGCTCATTTTTGCCGTGTGACATGAAGCTGGAGAGTTGTTGATGCATAAAAGCCATTTTTCCCTTGGTCATGTGACACCACACTGCTGATCCCATTGGTGGATTTTTATGGGTGTCTTTTGTAGCTTTCACAAGCTAAAGCAGTGGTTGGTTACCTTCTTGTCGGCTCAAGCCGATATTTTGAATTTTGTCTTCTAATACAATTGCATTTTATTTTTCAGCTAAGGGTTGTCAGAAGGTTGTAAGTTGTGCCGACATACATTTCTTGCCAAGATTTGCATGTCAAAACTTTTGTTACAGAGGGTTGTATGTTGGTTTTGCCTTACATAATACTTTAATTAACATTTTTCCACATACTATGAGCAGCATTTTTCAATTTTTTGTACGGGCTGCATTTTTTTAAAGTTACTTCACCTAGATGAAGTCCCAAATTATTCTGTTAGGTGAATGTTACACTCGATCTGTGATTGAATATGCTAAAATTCATACCTAAATTTCTTTCTTTCAATTGTCCTCCCTTGTTATGCTGCTTTCTTATACTGTAAACCTCTTTTGTTTGATCCATGTTTCCCTGAAGCAGTATCACTCATCCCCATATTGACCAGTCCAGTGACATGTTGTATATTGAAGGGCTTGCCCCATTCTTCAAAATGAAATAATGGCATTTTTTTGACATTGGCGCTAGGATGAGTGTCTTTTT
Organism: Pagrus pagrus; assembly: GCF_965226575.1. Taxonomy (NCBI): domain Eukaryota; kingdom Metazoa; phylum Chordata; class Actinopteri; order Spariformes; family Sparidae; genus Pagrus; species Pagrus pagrus. The sequence continues at coordinate 13,498,673 of NC_140204.1, read as the reverse complement.
AGACCCTTACAAGTAATCAGGCTTTTTCTCTAAATAAGTCATCAACAAAGTAAATTTAGACCAAAGCTATATCTTAGGTGTTTATCTTTTCTTTTGGAAATTGGTTGACAATTTATTTTATTTTCCCTTGTTGTGACTTTAGGCCTGTTAAGAGGAACAATATACCTGTATTGCAATGTCTTGCATGATTGCCATTTGCAGCTATCCCTCACCTATAGTAGGATAACACAGCCTCCATTTTACCTCAGCCAGTGGATCAGGCTGTGATAATGATGGGGGATAAACTTTAAAAGATAGAGTTTATAGTAACAAGAATGTAGTATTTCATCCATGCAGTTTATTGGATATTGTTTAATTACAACTTTCCTCAAACTGTCCAACTACTGAAGCTTAAAAGGACAAAGCAAAACTAGAAACGAAGGTGGCTGATGTTGGCCTCAAGCCTTGAGGTCAAGCAAGTTCATTTCTTTTGATTTTTGCTTGAGAACTTGTTGTGATCAACATCATTTTAACCAAACATACTCTGGTACCCCCGTTTGCTATTCCCAACCAGGAGCCCTCCAGATAGAGCAGAGCGAAGAGTCCGACCAGGGGAAGTATGAATGTGTGGCGACCAACAACGATGGAACCCGCTACTCTGCCCCAGCAAATCTATATGTCAGAGGTAGGAAGCGCGTGTTAAAAGCACTGGCATGCTTCTGTCAAACATTATATTAACGTTCTCTTTAAATTCATGAGGAATCTATAAATCAGCCAATAAAGTCTGCAGGGGCCCCATATCAGGGGCTGTTGTAAGTATGCATTGTTTTTGGTTGTATGGTTCTTTTTCTTTTCTTTTTTGCACTTGACTTACCTGCATTGATTTGAACCTACAGTATCTGATCTGTTATGTGTTTCTAGTCCTTTATGTTGATTATCCTGAGTCTAACCAACGACTGGGTTGCTTGCTGTGTTTATCTACTAATTGCCTTTCAAACCTGACTGCCAGAGGTAGTCACCAGTCCCCACTCTTTCCCTAGCAGTGAACAGATCCTTTCTGGCCTTTTTCTTCTTCCAATTGATGAACATTGGAAGGACACCTTTAATCTCTTTAAAAATATAAAAAATCAAACATTAAAAAATGTATAACATTTGTTAAATATATATATTAATTATCTTACTTCATGTTTAAAATTAACTTGTTTAAACATGGTCACAGTTTTCAGTTGCTACACAGCATTAGAAATGAATAGCTTAATGATTTAACAAATAAAAAAGCACAGGTGGAATAGCACCAGTGGCTTGTTTTTAGTGACATAGGGGCTGTGATTTTTCACCCTTTTCAAGTCAAAATATTTGGTGCATAGGTGCAACTGTTGTAACTGCTTCTCACCTTTACTTGCACAGAGCAGCCTATTGTCTTAAACCTTTCTATAAATACATATATGTGTAGCAGATACATTTGAATGATTTTTTGTAATCTTCACATACACTTACAATGCTCTCAAGTGGCAGGGTAAGCTTTTGTAATCACCAATTACAAAATAAATATATATATAAATATATAATATAACAAACATTTTTGATAGTATTATAAGCTAACCACAGGACTAGGGCAGACTTAATGTTAAATTATTTTTTTACTCAAAATGTTTGCACTCAGACAGGTCACACTTGGGTGCCAGGGAGATACAAGGGGCTCCCAGCACCTTTGACACAGAAGGTCCTTCAAATTGTATAAATAGCATCTGAACACCTAAAACATGGCCTTTTTACTCTCTGTGTTTCCCTTGTTTTTCTCCTGTCCTTATTTCATTTTGTTCTGCATCAAATTCCCTACATCCCTCAGAGCTGCGAGAAGGTTGGTGTGTTTTTTACTTTTTGAACACAACACAAAACAGAAGCTCATGTGTTTACTATAAAAAGAGAAAATTCGAATTTATGTAAATGTCATATCTATCTTTGTTGCACATTCAATGTAAGTGTTCCCATTGAGAATGCCCCTGGTCCTTGTCCAAATGCTTGGCTGTTCAACGGGTGGTGCATGTTTGCATCTTTGAGGTGGGGTGGCAGGGATGATATTTGCATCAATCTGAGGGTCTATTTGCATGTTCACCTCTTAATTGCTTATCCTCCCCTTTCCCCAGCCATTGCCCAAACCTCTTACCCTGTCAGCGTTCCTGTTTGGGTTTTCCTACAGTGCGACTAACAACAAAGCAGAAAAAATAAAATAAAAAAATATTAAATAAATTAAAGAATAAAATAAAAGCAATGAGATGCGCAACACCAGCAGGAACAATGTCTTCATTTCTTTTGGCTCCTGGAACTAATGGCTGCCGTTCTACATACGTAGATGCAGTGCTGCTCCATATGAACACTGAATCTTACTCCCCATTGAGCCATTTAAGCGTTGCTACACTCAAATTCTCCCTGTGGTACTGTCTTGATTTGAAGTTTCTCAGAGATAAAAATATGTTGAAGTAAAATCCATCCTTTGTTGTAATTGGCACTAAAGTCAAGCGCCAAGTTGTAAAAACAACCCTGCCCTCAGAGATTATACACTTCCTCTGACGAGGATGTTTCTGCACAGGAAGTCATGAAAGAATGATGTATTTAGAGCGTTATCCACAAGACTTGACAAATGTAATGATATTCAAATGAGCAGGATAATATTATGTCTGTGGGGAGCGTGCTCCAATTGGATATTAATTAAATATTGAGTGAGAGAAACGTTGTATTTAATAATGCAAGCAGTTCCCCTAGTTTTCCTCTCTGGAGAACTGCAGTCTGCTCAACAGAATGGGCTTGAATCAGGAGCAGGCAGCAGGAAGCGTGTGCTGGTGTTGCAGTCAAATATAGCAAATACCTGCACAAATAACCAGCTCAGAGTCACAGGAATGACTATAGAGGCTGTTTACAAGCAGGGTCGATTAACATGCAGTTAATACATGTATTCAAACATTTAAAGTGCAATATTGTAAAAAGTATTTTTTTGTTTTAAAGCAGGTCTAGATGCCATAAAAATAGTATGAAAGTATTTTTAAAGAAACAGTATTCAGAAAATATGCCTTTTAAATGAGCTTTCAGGAATTTCATAAAGTTGTGATGTCACAACTATACAGTTACTGCCCTCAGAAGCTGCAGCAATGGACAATATGAGTAAAATAATGTGTTTTATGAAAATTAAAGCATGTTTCTAGCAGACAAAATGAGGATATTATGGGACCTTTAAAAGTGTAATATCCTTTAACAGTTTTCTTCTAATATAACCTAAGCTAGTTTCACTACCATGAGCAGTGACACTGACTCTACTTTTAATTTCAATCTTCCCTAGATGTTTAATAACATTGCCTTCAGTCCTTGTCTGCCTCCCTTATACCTAAGCCCTCTAGCTATCCACATCATCTGTATAGTGCTGAAATCTTCGTGAATAAGAATCCTCACAAGTAAAACCATAGGAGAACTACTATATTGTCTCAATTTCCACTGTCTTTCCGTTAATTTACCCTTTGTGCTAAGATGTTGTTGCCCTCTTCTCTGTGTTTAAGTGTTTAAGCTTTCCCAGGACCTGTACCCTGTACAAGCCATATTTACAGCAATGTAACACTGTCAGACTAACCCCTCCATTTACACTGTTATTGCCCCTGTTACCCCCCACCCCCCCACCCGACTCTCTCACATGGTTGCCTCACAAAGTTCCCATGTATGCATGACAGACTCCCCTCAAAAGGCCTTGAAACCCTTCACGTGCATTATGAATGTCATGTCAAGCATTTAAGTTCACTTAAAAGTGTAACCTTTTCTTTGCGCACTCAAACCTTTGATTTGTTGTCTCACAATATGTTTTTTGAATGCGTATCCACTAGAGCTGTCAAATGATATGATTTTTTAAATACAAATAAATATCATTGTTGCTGTTGTTAATCATTATTATTCAAAATATTGTAATTTAAAATTACATGAGAAACTCTCAAATAATCTTAAATAACTAAAATCTTGGTTAAGCTCAGACTCAAAAGGAAACAAGTGTAACATACGTAATTACAGTGTAGTTTTAAAGTTTTTATCAGTGTTGTGTCCTGCAGTTGCATCTTATAGCATGGTATCACTTCTTTCTTATAAGACGTGTGGTTTTCCTAGAAATCCTTTCAGCTTCACCTCTCAATTGGAATAACCACTCTCAGCCCTTTATCTTAGACGACCTGCAGTCCTGTAGAAATGAAATTAATTAGCATCAATTAATGTTCCTGATTTTGATTCGTTCACAGTCAGGGACTGATTTGTACAATCACAAAACATAGTCTGGCCAGACACGTTAATGCTTAAGAGCCAGCATAATTGGTCCTCTTGTGATAAGCTAAAGATCTCTGATTCATCATTATATACGCCAGCATAAAGAAATTAACGTGTTACATTACTTTTATGCTCTGAGCTGTCTGGAAGAGTAGTCTAAAGCCACTCTAAAAAGTTCACCTTCCTCATCCATCTTCACGGCATTGTTTATAATAAAGGTAGGCCAGCAGAAAGCATAGCAGTTTTTTTATCTTATCATGACTGTACATAAATGGCACTGCAGGAGTGTAGCTTAACCTTGTCAGTGTATCTTTACAGTAGCCAAAGGGTCAGACAGGGAAACATGGCAGGCTGATTCAGTTAAGTTGATCCAAAATGTGGATGCATAACATTTGACAGCTCTAGTTTCTACTTTGGACTGAGCCTGAATAGCACAAAAAATCATCATTCCCCTTTGATGCCTTTGCGACGTCTCTGGAGTATTATCTATGTTTGTGTGATGTGAGAATGTGACGAGGCACATTATCTCACATCAGCTGGAAGAGCGCAGCCTGAAAGTTGTTTCTTAGCACACAACTGTGGAGTGCTGCTGACTCTCCGGCACTTTGTGCAGTTCTGTATATCTGTACCGATGGTGATACAGTATTTTTGTGCATGGCGCTCATGTTGGTGTTAACCCATTCACCATTGAAATCTCCAAGTCTTGGATCCGATGTAATGAAATGTGTTTTCCCAACCTTCATCAATCACAAATTATGTATCATGAAAAGGATTTCATTTTTCTGCTACATTTAAACCTTTAAAATTCTGCTAATGTTCTTGATGTTATACAATGTTAGATCATCAGTCAGTTTTCTTTGGCAACATTTAAAGAGAATTCAGAACATTTTTCTATCAAAGGAATTCAGTTGTTCCATTTTCTGCTCGGTTTTCACACCATGTTTCGTCTTTTTCAGTGCGCCGGGTGCCACCGCGATTCTCCATTCCACCTACAGACAATGAGATCATGCCAGGCGGCAGTGTCAATATCACATGTGTGGCGGTGGGCTCTCCCATGCCCTATGTCAAGTGGATGCTGGGTGCCGAAGACCTAACGCCAGAGGACGACATGCCCATTGGACGGAACGTCTTGGAGCTTACAGACGTCCGGCAGTCAGCCAACTACACCTGTGTGGCCATGTCAACCCTGGGGGTGATAGAGGCTGTGGCACAGATAACGGTGAAAGGTGAAGCTGCTTCTAATTCTTTTTATTTATAATTAAAAACAGGCACATGCTTCAAATTCTGGTTGCAGTTAAAAATGTATCCATCAGTTTGCAGCTAGTTTATGTTAGCAGCAATTTATCCATGCAGAGAGTACTGGCAGCGCTTTTAAGAAAGTTATTTACCTCTCCCTGACATGATAAGTCATCTGTGGAGGATTCCTTAAAGCTTTAGACAAGCCCTGGCACCAGCCTCAGTGCATTAGATGCCAGATCGAGAATATAGTGAAGTGCTTATCTCTCAGCTGGAGAGCTACAAAGCCACAAGCTCACCATTTCTGTTAGCAAGAGGCGGGGAGGGAGGAGGCGTGAGAGGGGTGTGAAACGTAGTGAGTATTGTTTGGTGTCCTCTGTAGGCATGGTACTTATCTGAGTGTAATCATATCTACACCGCAGCGTACCAGAAAGATATCCCAGATTGGTGTCGCCGTGTTCACGTGCACACGAGGGACAGACTCCCATATGCACACACACAGCTTTGTTTTTCCTAGACATAACATAGAGATATTAGTCACAATATAACAGTCTGGCGGCAAGCTCCCCCAGAAGCATACTTCAAGTGGCATATAAAGACAATATATTGCCTCAAAATCTTTTGCCTTGTGCCACGGCGCAGGGAATTAAAGCAATAAATTTACCTGTTAAATTATTAAAGTGATAAACACTGGGAAATCTGAGATTAACGACAGCAGCACTCTCATCCGCTACGCAGGGGGTATGCAAGCCTTTAATCTCTCATGTTAGTTCATACATAACTTACGTTTTTTACAAATGTATACTAGAAAACTGAAATAATATTAAAACTATCTACCCATCTCATAGAAAGCACTCTTGACTTAGATATACTGTATATAATCACTCCGGCTAATAATCACATCAAATTTGCTGGTAAATTAATGTAATTAATATAAATCAACCATCTACAAATTAAAATAAAGTCTTTATTGCCTATAACATAAAATTAATTACTCTACAGAGGTATAAGTTTGTAATATTTGCATTTCTGCTCATTTTTATGTAATAATTATCATCACAGCATTGCCCAAGGCTCCTGGCAATCCTGTGGTGACAGAGCGCACAGCCACCAGCATAACCTTGACTTGGGACTCTGGCAACCCTGAACCGGTGACCTACTACATCATCCAACACAAGTCCAAATACTCTGAGGACTCGTACAAGGAGATTGATGGCGTAGCTACCACCCGATACAGCGTGGGAGGCCTCAGCCCGTACTCGGACTACGAGTTCCGGGTGGTGGCGGTGAACAACATTGGGCGAGGGCCACCTAGCGAGAGCGTCGAGGCCAAAACGGCTGAGCAGGCACCCAGCACGGCACCGAGGCAGGTCAGAGGTCACATGCTGAGCACCACCACAGCTGTCATCCACTGGGATGAACCGGAGGAGGCCAACGGGCAGATCATGGGCTACCGAGTCTACTACACCATGGATTCCACCCAGCACGTCAACCTCTGGGAGAAGCAGATTGTTCGGGGGTCTAACTTTGTCACAATCCAGGGCCTCATTCCCAATAAGACCTACTACATCAAGGTTTTGGCCTACACCTCAGTAGGTGATGGACCTCTTTCTCCAGACCTTCAAATCATCGCTAAGACAGGAGGTGAGCACAGCTTGTTTTTTTGTTGCTAGAGAATACATAATTGAACAAAGTTTAATGTTCGTACTCCACAATTAAACTTTGAATGTCAGAAACATTTTTGAAGCTACATTTTTTTGTCACCAATCCTCATTAGTGGGTTGCAGTCGTTACCCAGAGCTGTAAACACACAAATCTTCAGGCTGTCAACAAAAACTTCAATTGGCTTTCTCGAGTGGGAAAAAATTATTTTGTATGAGGAGAAATTTAAATGCCTTGTTTACTTTCCTATAAAAAAAGTCAAATATTATTTTCAGCAAGAAGTAACCGTGGACTATGTATATGTCTAGACCATACTGATTCAACTGCATCCCCTAAAAATGCAATCTGCCTCCGTGACATCTGTGCGAGTATGACTGTAATGATAATGAATAGTGCAAGATGTGAGATAGTAAGGGATTCATCTCTTTGTTCTGTGCATTGCAGTTCCCTCCCAACCGACCGACTTCAAAGGAGAAGCCAAATCAGAAACCAGTATTTTACTTTCATGGATCGCCCCGGCACAGACTGGACAGGAAAATCAAATCACAGGATATGAACTAATGTACAGGAAGAGGGATGACAAAGAGGAGGTAACTTTATCATGACTTGAGACATTTTGGCAGCCCTTTATTTGTAAGTCTGTAGACAAAAATATGCTAAATCACATAGTAAAGTATAATAGTTTGTGTTATGCAATCATGCATTTTGTTTGATAATGTTATCAAATATAAAAAGTCAAATTTACTTAAATACATGGTAGTTCTTGCCAAACAGGCATCTTTGCTTACTGTTGGAGAATATGATTTGTAGGCAGGGGCATCTCAGTCACACAACAATGGCAATTTATAATGGTATGTTGTGACACAATTTACCTTTGCACTTGACCATAATGTGATTTTGATCATATTTTAATGAATTGTTCAGCCCTACAGCACATAAAAATAAAATAAAATACAGTGTAAAGAAATGGGTATATTTTCTTAGAATTCAATGGCTTAATTTAAGGTGACAATATTTATGGTAATTAGTTTTAAAGATTGTCATCAGTAATTGTATTAAATTTGACCATAACCCAAAGCAGTAAAAAATACAGCGATATAACTGGATAATGGCTGAAGCATTACATCAGTATGACAAATCTGTAATGTGAATCTTTAAGCTGCTTTTGTTTTTTAACTTTGAGACATTCGATAGACACTTGTGCAAACAAAGAGCCTTTGAAGAATCAGGTTTACAAAGCAATTTGCCAATCACTATAAAGTCTACTAAATTGATTGCCACATTCATTTATATAAACCAACAACTTGTCTCAGTTCTGACAGCAAAAGATGATACTTTTATTTTCCTACCAGGAAGGGCAGTATGCTTATATTCATTTTTATTCAGAACGGCCTGTCTATTTTGAAACTGACAATATGAAACTTTCTCCACAGAAACGCATCAGCTTTGAGCCGACAACAACATACCTGCTGAAGGACTTGAAGCCCTTCACTACTTATACTTTCCGGCTGGCTGCTCGTAGTAAACACGGAGTTGGAGCTTACACGAATGAGATCTCTGCAGAAACTCCACAGACACGTAGGTCCTCTTCCTTATCTGACAGAGTTTAAACTATTCGGGGAAGGAACACATTTTCAAATGCATTCCAAATTTTTTTTCACGTGTGCTGCAGAATCCCAAAAAGTGACAAAAATGTCAGGAAGGTCCTGAGCACAGATAAAGCAAATAAGATTTTCCTTTTGAGGGTTCATGCATTTGAAAAGATGTAAACATTCGAAATAATAAATAAGTGTTATGAAGTCTACCTGACCATGCAGTATTCACTTTGAAAAGGTTGCACGGACAGCGTAGCCACGCTTTCCTGTGAAGTCAGGAGACAAGGTTACAAAAACTACCCCTCTCCACCTTTGTTGTGCAAAAACAGTCTGACTTAACTGAATGATAAATCCATGAATTATTTATATGAATGCCCACATATGCGTTACCAAACTGTTTTTTTTATAAGTAAAAGGGCATTTTAGGACACCTTGTCTCTTGACATTGCATGTCAGCTGAAAATTAGAGAATAGAGAATTTCTGAGACTGAGCTTTCTATGTAGCTACACTTCCAAGAACCACTTCTCTGGACGAAAGAAAGGGATTTTCCCATTTTTTGCATTGATGTTTTCACTCAATTCAAATTATAATCAGTAAAGTTGTTGAGTAATGATATCATAGAAAGCTCAAAGCAAGCATTGTCTCCGTAGTTAGGGACATTTCCACCCAAAGGACCTCAGATTTATGAAACATGTTGAAAATCTAAAAATTGGATTATGTTGTTTATTACCAAATTAAATTAAATCAAGTTTAACTCATAGAAAGATTCCCCTCAAACCATAGGTGCAAAAACACTCAACTGTTGTATTTGACTTTGCAAATCCAACATAACTCTGAGGTCTCTGAAAGACAAGGGCAGAGATCAGGTGGGTATAAAAGCTCAGAAGTTCAAACTCTGCCCAGATGTTTGTTCTGAGGTAAATGATGACGTTAATTCAAAAGTGCATGCCAATGTTATCAGAATCTAATAAATCAGTCATGTCTCCTTGGGAAGCTCTCTGTTGTACAATCAGGCTTTTACCACAAACCAACAGGCTTCGGAAAGGTTGGTGACAAATACAACATTTTTCTATTTTAAACTAGTAAAAGCATCAACCTTTATGTTTTTGGATTGATGGTAACTGCTTGCCAAATTTGTCTTAGTTATTACTACATTTATTTTGGTTTATCTTCAATTATTTCTGAAGTACTTTGAAATAATTTTAGGTTTTCATTTTAGAATTCAAACATTCAAAGAAATGATATATCAGGATATAATTTTGTTTCCCTTTGATTTTATGGTAATTTTTTTCATGACAAAGGTAGGTTACATATGTGGAAGCTGTCCTTTTTCCAATCAACACCTCTCATTCATCATCAGTGTGTACACTTTTGTGTTGGTCTTCATTTGCTTTGTCTTTATTTGTGCTGTTTGATTGATTTAAAATACTTTACATTCACCCATATAAGTCCTTGTGATTTTTCCTCATTTTGTGTCATTTTGTTTTCCTTTACTTTTTTTCCCCTTTGGTCAATTCTACCATCATCACCCTTACCAAAACAAAAACACCTTTCAAACAAAAATCCAACTCAATGAACGGCCTGACCAAACAAAAAAAAAAACCTGCACAAAATCCAACCCACCAAGCAGAACCCTCAGGCCCACCTCAGGATGTCAGGTGCTTTAGCTCCAGCTCCACCAACATCCTGGTAAGTTGGCAGCCACCTCCAGTGGAATTACAAAACGGGATCATAACGCAATACACCATCCAATATGCTGCAACTGAAGGGGAGGACACTACAACTCAACAAATCACCAGCATACCACCTGAAATCTCCCAGTACCTTTTGGAAAACTTGGAAAAATGGACAGAATACCAAGTGACGGTCACTGCACATACAGATGTCGGAGCAGGACCGGAAAGCCTGCCACAACTCATCCGCACAGAGGAGGATGGTATGTGTTCGCTAAAACAAAGCCCCAGCTGGAAATCCAGTCTACCCCTCTTAACTACTGCTCTTCAAATACTAACAACTATTTCTACAATTCCCTCTTCTTCTCTACCCCTTCTGCCTGCCTCTAATAAGACTGTCGCCACTCGATACTTTTAGCCTCATTTTGGACTTTGCACTTTTTCTACCAAACAAACTGTGACTCGCTTTGCGAAAGCACCTTTTTTGGGGCTTTTTTTCCCCCCTTATGCTGCTCAATTTCAACACATGGTATGGCATTTTCAACTGCAGGCCTCCAACTTCCAGTCCCAACTGTCATTTTTTAAACTGTTTTTGAATGGCAGCATTTTTATGCAACTCAATTTTTAGGAGTTCTGGACAGTGGGAATAACAAAAGGTGGAAGAATATTTTTTGAAGGCCATTTTTTTTAAATATTTTTTCCCCCCTCATGTGATAGAATCATTTTTTATTCATTTTTTCCTTGCTCCATAGCCAAAATTCTTGTTGTGCTTCAAGCATTTGAAACACTTGAAGCCTCCCCCCCCTTTGGCTCCACTTTTCTATTTTGACAAAATACATTTTTATTCCATGTTTTAAAAAATCCACTCTACCCATTTTTAATGTTTCAAGATTAGGTCAGTTGTCAGACCTGTTTTTGCTGTTGTTTTTTCCCCCTTACCATTGTTGAAATATTGATGTCATGCAGTGCTTGTTGCAGTTTGCTGCACTTTTGTGATTTTTTTTTGTCACTGCAGCATTTTCCGCTACGGCTTTTGGGCAAGATTTTAACAGAGGGTGAAGGGGTTCTCTATAATTTTGACCTCTTTTCTTCTATCCCATGGTGTTCCTCCAGTTCCTAGTGGGCCACCTCGTAAAGTTGAGGTTGAGGCTGTCAACTCCTCATCAATTAAAGTGATCTGGCGCTCACCGATGCCCACCAAGCAGCACGGTCAGATCCGAGGGTACCAGGTGCACTATGTCAGGATGGTTAATGGGGAGCCCACAGGACAGCCAGTCATCAAGGACATCCTGATTGATGATGCCCAGGTACAACACCCTCCTCAGCCAGCCACCTCATCTCTCAGACACATAGTATCACTTTCTCCCTCTCACCTTTACATGCACTATAGCAAAATCTTTTATTTGAAGCGGAAAAAAGCTATCACCATGTCATCAATAATTAAACTCTGTAAAATAGTGATAAATTAGCTGTTTTGTCACTGATTACATTTACAATGGATGCAGAAGCTGGGCATATTTGTATCTGCATAAGTCTTTATATCATTATTGCTACTTTTACTTTAATAATTATTCAAAAATGATTCGCTATCAAGAAACAAATTTATTTAATGGCTGAAGACAAACTGTGTGTGTATTTTCTCACCAGTGATTAGCCTGTATCTGGGCCTTATTTGTTGTCTTTTTTTCTCTCCATATTCTTTTATCATAATCAGTGGGAATATGATGATTCAACTGAACATGTGAGTAGTTAAACTTGACACAAATCCAATGTTGTTCCCCCCTGCTGTCATCCTCTGCATGAATGGCATGTGTCTTTGGTTCAGGACCCAGTTTTGAACAATAGTTTGAATATTAACTTAAACCTAATTTGGAATCTTTGACTAACATTTTGTTCAGAGATCGAATTAAATTTAACTGACTAAATACCTTACTGGTTTGAATTCTACAAGGATGCTTTTTTCGTTGCACAACAAAGGAATGTACTTCAAAATGATTTACTTACTAAAGCTTATCAATGCTATAATTTTACACTGAAGCATGCCTCAACTTGAAGTATGTGCTGAGAGAATGTGTCTGTTGTGTCTTCCGTGATGATAATGCCGACATCAGATCCCACTGTTATCTCTTGGTTTGCTTTCCTCTGCAAATCAGTCAGTGAGTGTCCTGCAACTAAAGTTCTGCATCTTTACAGGAAATGATCATCACTGAGCTACAGGCTGAGACCACATATTCCGTTACTGTGGCAGCCTATACAACAAAAGGTGATGGCGCACGTAGCAAGCCCAAACTGATCACCACCACTGGCGCAGGTAACGTAACCATCACTGCAGACAAAACTCCTGTGTTTCTTTGCTAGTACACTAGATTTAACTACAAAACTTCTGCTCTATAATGTTGTGAAACTGCAGCCAATAAGGGAAAGAGCACCAAGCAAATATTCTTGTCGTGGAGAATGTAAAGTGGTAATGCAGGTAATTGCCCTCTCATCAAGTGGAATAACTCTTACCCACTTGTGTGACATGGCAGTACTGTAAAATAATGGAAAATGTTGAGTGAAAAAAAGACAAGAAAAAAGGACACCAAAGTTCAGCTCTTTCAACGCCTTAAGTACAGTTAAGTACTTAGTTGTATACACAAACAGAGAGATAGATAGTAGATCAACTGATACTGAATGTTTATTTACTACAAATATGATCAAAAGGAAGCATATTTATAACAAGTTGTCACTTTCTCCACTGGTGCTGTCTTAGTTCCTGATAAACCTCGGCTAATGGTCAGTACAACCAACATGGGCACAGCTCTCCTCCAGTGGCATCCCCCAGCATTAACCCATGGTCCTCTGCAAGGCTACCGCCTCCGTTTTGGCCGCAAAGACGTGGATCCGCTGACTGTCATTGAGTTCCCTGAGCGGGAGAACCACTACACTACCAAAGAGATCCATAAGGGAGCCTCATACACTTTCCGCCTTTCAGCGCGCAACAAGGTGGGCTTTGGTGAAGAGACGGTCAAAGAGGTCACCACAAATGAGGCGGTCCCAGGCGGCTACCCTCAGAGCATTACAGCAGAGGGTGCCACCACCTCTACCATTCAGGTTAGCTGGCAACCTGTTTTACTGGCAGAGCGAAACGGCCAAATAGTGAAATATGCTCTGCAGTATAAGGACATCAACAGCCCACGCAGTCCCTCCGAACTCTTCATCACCGCACCAGAATCAACAGTCATCCTGGATGGCCTTAAGGCAGATACAACTTATGATATTAAAATGTGTGCCTTCACCAGCAAGGGCTCTGGTCCCTATAGCCCAAGTGTCCAATTCAGGACACAGCCTTTGGATCAAGGTAGGACCAGTCCCTGAACCTTTTGAGCCCTTTCCCTTTTAAAATCAACTTTTCCCTGCAAGCCTCAAATGGCAGAAGTTGACAAAGTATGGAATCAAGCAAGGACTTTGGTATTAACATATTGTCCTACCCTTAGTCTCCCTAATCTAAGAATGATTTAAGAAACTCACATGGAGTAAGTATGTATGTCTCTTTGTGTCTTGTCAATCAAAGGTCAGTCATTAATTTAAGAGTTGGTGTTGGTAAGAAGGTAAGAGGACAGTGTTGAGTTCAGTGTAGTACTTATTTCAGCCTGGTTTTGAAGGAGACATTCTCAGGTAAGCACTGGTGTGGGACCACTGGTAGAGAGAGATTCAAAAAAAGGATGTTTTGTGTCTAAATCACCTGCTCCCCCTTTCTTTTAGCAGTGTTTGCAAAAAATTTCCACGTGAGAGCTGCCATGAAGACATCAGTGTTGCTGACCTGGGAAATCCCAGACACCTACAACCCAGCTCAACCTTTCACTGTGAGCACTGCCCAGATAAATCTAACATTAACATATGCATTGACTTACTACACAATACCATGACACTAAAAACTATTCAGTTAACATTCACGACCAAGACTTCAATGTCTACATGAAACAACTCATTCGCATATACAGATCCTCTACGATAATGGGCAGAGTGTGGAGGTGGATGGGAAGCTAACACAGAAGCTAATCACGGGTCTTCAACCTGAGACACAGTACTCCTTCCTCCTGACCAACCGTGGCAACAGTGCCGGAGGTTTGCAGCATCGTGTGTCCACCATGACGGCCCCAGACATCCTTCGCACCAAACCCTACCTGATTAGCAAGACCAACTCAGACGGTATGGTGACAGTGGAGCTACCAACAGTGCAGACATCTGAGAGAGTAAGGTAAGTAGGAATGATCAAACTAAAGGTGATTTCTAATTGCTTGTAACTGGGGCTTCCCAAAACTCTGATGATCCAAATAATCAGTTGAGTTGCCACTAAGTTGTGTTTGCATTTTTATCTAGTTAACAAACTTATTTTTTGTGTGTCACTGTACACAAAGTAGTGCAGAATAAAAGCGTGGCAGGCTGTGAACTTTAGCAAACCCAATCTTGAGTGAAAATTACCCCCAAGTCGATGTATCGACCCAGAGTGCCGCCTCTAAGTCTAGATTCCTGTACTGCCCCTACTTGTTATTGCCAACTTACATCAAGCATAATATGATTTGACTTTAGTTGAATATGTGACTTGTAAAGACATCAGAATGGTGCAGTGGAACTGTCCAATGCAAATGTCTGTGTTGTTGATGATTATTTCTTACTCATGCATTGTGAATGGAAATAAACAACTTGATAGCTGACCTTGTCAGGGATAATTCCTCCAAAACAGAGTCATTTATATTCATCCCAACATTTCAGTGTAATATCCACTTCACCTCAGTCATTACACACTGAAGCAGCCCGACTCATTTAAGCGCACTCCTCTAAGCCCTGTAAAATCTCTTATAGCCTTTCAACAAAGCCCAGGGTTGTCAGAAGGCCAAGGAGCACATCCGATTGTAGACTGACGCTTCAAACCCATCTTGGATTTTTTGATCTTGCTGGATGCACTTGGCCCACTGTGTCCCATGCCAGAGCTTAAGCTAATTAGATTCCCATTAGCCTGCCACACTGCCTTCCTGGCTAAGGCTAGCTAATGCACTGCCCAACCAGGAAGCCCAGTAAACTCTGGCAGAGGCCGTTATCTCTCTTGCTACCCTGATGAATGGATGAAAAATCCCTCTAATTCTGTGTCTCTTCTGCATTCACAGAGGTCTTCTAATTAGACCTCAGGGGGGTCTCAGCGAGGTGTAACCCTATTTCCTGACTGAACATGCTTACATTAAACAGAAAACAGAGGGAAAAGGCCCTAATCGGTAGCTTCCATCTCAGTTCGGGTCAACATGGTTGGCACTGGGCAATGCAGTAGTTGGTAGTAGCTAGAACATGCAGGGGTTTGTTTGTACAGGAAATAGTGGCCATTGTTTTGCAGTGCAATTGGTGAACCTGTGTCTTTTAAAAGGGGCAGTGATATTTTCCTTGTCTAGAATATTGATGTATTGTGATTTGCATTTTACTTTCCAGGGGATATTATATTGTGGTCGTACCTCTGAAGAAGCAGCGCCCTGGCAAGTTTCTCAAACCCTGGGACAATCCTGATGAGATGAATTTAGAGGAGGTAAGAAAAGTAAAAATATGACGTTTCAAATTTCTGGTATTTTTCTGTTATCCGGTTATTGTTCTCAGCTTCTTAACGGGGTCTACTTAAATGTGTGCACATGCACCCCATTTCTTTTCTCCAAACTGGAAAAAATAAGTTGAGGGAGTTAAGAGGGCAGGAGGAACAGCAGATGAGTCTTCCTGATTGACGCAAATAGCTGCAGAGAGCACTGTTCATATGGAAATGAGAACATGAAGTAGCCATCAAGAGCACTGCAAACTCAACCCCCATTCCCCACCTCCTCCTCCTCCTCTTTGTGTCTGTGGTAATTACCTGAAGAGCTGCATCAGGCCTGCATGTCTCTTCTCATTTCAGGCAGAGCTAGGCTACTGTGTATGCACAAAACACTTGACAACTTTTATATTTAGCCAGTTGAGATAATTCAGTAACTTCTGTGCATTGCAGGCATGGTTAGGCATGTAAGAAATTGAAAGTTTTATTACTATGTATTGTAAAGCTTTAAGCTACATTACAGATATTCCTTTAAATGCATTGGAATCTAATGGATCTGTACATATTGTAGTCTCTCCCCCCAAATCCTTGCTTATTTTGAAATGTGCAATTGTATAAACATCACAATATATCACATGTCTAGGAGGCTAAAAGAAAACACACCATGTCTTTACAGCTCATGCCCACAGGCCCATGTCTGTAGCCTTGACCGATTGCCCAAAAGTCGCCCCTCTGTCAGAATTTATTTGTTTGTCAATATTGGCACTCACCTTTTCACAACTTTTCCCAAGGGCAGCTAGATTTAGCCGTGTTGACAGGAGAGATGATTGAAGACATTATCGGGCAGCACCAACAGCCCCGCAGCCAAAACAGAGCACACACAAGAACGCACACACCCTAATGTGAATGACAGGCGCACACGGCACACACAATCACCTGTGCACGTAAGCCAGAGATATGAAATCAGACGCCCAAACAACTAGCCAGGCCTGATTAGCATAATTATGATCCATGCTTTGTATTGGAAGTTTAAAGTTGGATGGTACAGACTTGGTTGAAGGGCACACTGGATGCATTTCTTTCAGCCTATTAGCATTATTATTATTGTTGGTTGGGGGAGCAAAGGTGATGCATGTAGCTCTAACATTAATTACTTGAGGGGACTTGAAGTACTGGAGAAAGAAAAACTGTGGTTTAATATGTAATAATTCCCTTTGAAAATGATTAGTGGCAATGGAAAAGCCTTCAAGGTTGGGAGGAGGCCAAAACAGTGTTTTTTTTAAATATAGTAGTAGTTCAGATCCGTCTGTTGATACATAATTTAATATATCCTCACTTTGCATATCTTTAATTCATATTTATGAAAAAAACGATGGATGAAAATACATAATTGTACACTGTTAATCAAATCCAGCAAAAATCTCCCCAAAATCTATTTGTCTACATCTAACCATCTCAAGCAAAAAATCTTTCTGATTGTATCAACAAGCGAAAGTAATTGAGCTCTGTAAGTTGTAAATCAATTTAGTCTCTCTCTCTTTCTTTTTCTTACTGTTTGACAATGTTGGATAATCCTCAGCTGTTTTGTATGCTGGAAATTCACACAATCTTTTAATTTCACAATCTTTTGTAGTCAAAAAAAAAAGATTAAATAAGTCATTGATCTTTTCTGTAATTTTCTGCCTCTCGCAATCAGCGTTTTCAGCTCAGCAATCAGAAAGAAAAAGAAAAAAATCGAGATAGCCTGATTTGGTTTGTGTAGCCCTGTTTTTATGTGTGTGCTGGAAAGTGTCCCTACGTGTTATCAACTGTCTGCTTCTTACTCCTCACTGTAGCTGCTGAAAGAGATAAACCGAACTAGCAGAGGCCTTCGGTTCCAAAGGCAGGCAGAACCCAAAGCCTATATCGCTGCCTACTACAAAGCCCTGCCCAAAGATTTTACCCTGGGAGATGGCAACTTATACGGCGACTTTGAAAACAAGAAACTCCAGAATGGCCAGGAGTACATCTTCTTTGTGCTCGCTGTTCTTGAGATGTCTGAAAACGTAGGTTTGCTCTTTCACACATGTGTTATCTCATTCATATGTCTCTCATATTATACTTGAGTTCAGCTTCAGACATGAGCTTGCTCGCCTTCAGGTTATCCCATGCTAGCGATCTCTGGTTCTTGGGCTGTATATGTTAATAAACAATAAAGGGTTAAACCCACTGCATCGTGGCGGAGGGTCAGAGTTTGCTTATGGTTAGATGTGTTACATCTGAGCCCTTGTGAGGCTTTTGACTTAAAAACTCATAGCTGCAGCTGGCCCATGAAAGCTGACCCTCGCTGCTTTAGGGAGAGAAACCCCTTAAGACCTTAGCTGATCGCGAGAATACCCCGATAACAGGGCTCCTCTTTAATTGCGTCCTACGTGCAGTCCACCTTATCTCCGCCGCTGCAGCTACTGTGTGTGCGTGTGTGCATGTGTCTGTCTGGACGGAAGACCAGAAAGCCGCATGATTAGGCAGCTGCAGGCGTGATGATGGATTTGATGAGCTGCAGGGTCTATAGTCCTGCCTCGCACTCTCTCCGCTAACCCCGAGTTCAGGTAGAGCAAAAACGATAATGACGGACGGAGGGAAATCTCTAATTTGCCCACTGAAGCATATATTTTCTTCCCACAAGACCATTTTTATTATCTCCTCTTAGAATGTGAAATAGTTCAATCAAGGCTCCTGTATGGGAGAGATACTGAAGATCATTTTGATTGGCCAAACTGCAGCTTAGCAGAAATTGCACAGCAAAACTTTGAATTGGCTTTTAATTTGTATTGTTGGTCATGCTGTCTTTGTCAGAGTCTTGTTAGATATGCTCTGTAGTGGGGGTAAATTAATTTAAGTCTTGCAGTAGTGCTTTGAATATCTTGAGCCTGAGTGTCTTGATCTAATGTTTCCCTTCCTCAGCACAAGCTCTGAATGTTCATGTAACTTAAGGTGAATGAGTTTTGGTATGTGTAAAACAAGAGATCACAACACAGATTTAAGGGCAGAAAATTGATCCTTGATTTGTTTTTTCCCTGGCTCAGATCATGTATGCCACAAGCCCCTACTCCGACCCGGTTGTATCAGCCGACATCGACCCCCAGCCGATCATCGATGAGGAGGAAGGCCTTATCTGGGTGGTGGGCCCAGTGCTTGCTGTTGTCTTCATCATATGCATCGTCATTGCCATCCTCCTCTACAAGAGGTGAGGACATGAAATGATAATCTGCATACAAACTTATGAAAATAAAATAATCAGATGTGACTGCTACACTTAACTGTGCATACAATGGTGGTACACATTCAACGCCAGGGGACAGTGCAAAACATGCACTACTGTATAAACATTTTTACTTATGTATGTGCATTTAAAATTAATGTATAGCCACTATACATTTATGCATGAACATTAATTATTAAACATTCATGACACCAGCACGCATACCATGCTCTGCACAAATCCTCAATTAGCACATGTAAGTGGAGAAACACCAAATGTAAGAGTTTAACTTAAAGCCTGAGGCGCGTTAATCTTTAGACTATCCGTGACCCTAACTCTCAGTAGATCGCAGGCACTCTAAATCTCACGTGAGTAAATCCAAACATGCTGTCATCAAACACACGCCTACAATCCTTCAACAGACACATGCGTTGACAGAGAGTAAATCAGACACATTCATCTACCCCCCTGCACGCACAAACACACACTGGCAAACACATGGAAAACTGCGGCAGTGCTCTTTCACACTGAATCAAAACAGCCCTTTTGTCTGAAACCCCCTAGTGGTAGCGAGACCCCGCGCTGTCACTGCTCATCAGTCAAGCGTAGGAGGGCAGAGCTCTGACTATCTGCTCCATGTCACTGCATGTGTGTGCAGCTTTACAGAGGCCCTGGGGCCTGGGTAAGCATCGCAGCCGCCCCAGCTCCTCCTCTTTTACTACTACTTATTTCACAAGAGAGAGTGGCTTTAGACCGCGACTCTGACCTTATGCTGCCCGCCTGCTTAGCCACGTCACACAAGCGCAAATATCTCACATGCATTCGTCCTTCAATATCTTTTCTCTTCTCACCTTTTCCATAATTTTACGGAGAGTTCATTCAATCAAATGCCCAGCCTTAAGCAGAATTTCACAGTAGTCTTCAAAAAAGTAATTTTGCCAAGGTAAGATTAGTAAATGAAAAGTCAGCACAAGCTATAATCAGTGTTGAAGACAAAAAAAAAAATACATCAATAGCAGTGTTGTGTAAGAGGTTTAAGCATACAGCTTTATTCTGGCTCTCTCTTACATCTTATTGTCCTTGGATTCCATCCATATCAAGTTTTGGTTTAGTTAATACAAAAGTGAATTGAAAGTGACCAAAGAGCGTGAGTGTGGGGGGGCTTCAGAGTTTCCATCTGTGGCAGGCAGTTCTTCACATCAATTACCAAGCCAGTGTCACGTTAGGGAACATCGGTGCATAACCAGGAGATATTTCTCTTGTCGAGATCAATTTTTATGCGACAGAGTGCTCCTCTTGTGCAAAACAAAGGGCAACAACCATGTTAATGTTGAGCTCTAGGAAAGGACACGGGGATAACAATGTGCAGCTTCATCACAGAGAAACATATATCAGAGTAAATTGAACACCTACACACAGAATAACTCGAGTCTAGTCGTGTCTGCTACCTGACCAATAGATTCTGGTCATTTTTCAAACAAAAATGTTTAAAATATGCTTAAATACATTTGAATACAGTATATGCATCATAAAATAATGATCTGACATGTTTGTATTTATAATACCATATGCATAAATCTTGAATATGCATAATTCCTGATAAAAAAAATGAAAAAAACAGTGGTAGGCTTTTTTGTGGGGAAAAAACAGACACAGCAATTAGGAGTCAAGAGATGACTTTTATGCTTGAACAAGAAGCAATCAGCTGAAACTGCTTGAAATAGCAGAGATACAATGTACAAATCTTGGATGCACCTGTGAAACTGTAGTATTTGAAACAAAGAGCCCCAAGGCGGCATAATTGAGCATAATCTCTGAAGTGAAGCATCACTAATCTTGCACGTAAAGCAAAATTGAGATATGATTGGTATCGTTTTGTCTCTTATGCAGCCAGTCATTCGCTTACTCTACAGCAAAGTTTCTGGAATTATCCATTATATAAAGCCAAAGGTCTTACCACCTAATGTTGTGTCGATATTTCTTTTCTTGCCCACCAATGGAGCAGCAAACCAGACAGGTAAGAGTGAGAAGGAGGTAGACAATAACTAATTCCCTTTAAATCCTTTTTTTGTGTCCCTACACTGAATATATTATATTTAAACATATAGAAATTGGTCGCTCACTGGAGTTCAAGTCATTCATAAAATCATGCTCTGCCCATCAAAATGAACATGTTTAATACATTTTACTTACTATTAGCAATGCACCAGTGTTTTATCTTTACCTATTAATCATAAACATTAAATGGATAATGTCAAAACTCCACTATATTACCGTCATACATATTCTGTATATATTTTTGTATTTTGTATATTAATATGAATGTCCTGCAAAAGGTGATCAATGTTTTATTGTTTTTTCTTTTACTGATGAATGAACTGCATTGCCGTTTATGGAACTAACACTTGATTTATACAACTTTTCGTTTTTGTCAGAGGTGACAATGTACACTGAAAATCTGTGAAAAAATGATAGGTCACACTTATTATAACCATCATTGATAAAAGATAAATCACTAGTTAAAGCAACATTATGTAGTAATTGGCATTTTGTGTGATTTGTGCGCAACAATGTTACGTGTTGAAAACTTATATCTTCAACAAAAAAACATTTATGTAAGCTGTGATCCTACCCTCTCACTGAAGTTACATAGTGCAGGAACAAGTGATAGGGGAGCGGAATGGCTGAGACAGAGACACCAATCACTTTATTACAAGACACTGTCTCATTAAAATGATTTTGAAGCTGTTATTTTTAAAGTTAAAAAGTCACATAATGTTGCTTTAATTAAAGATTAGATAATAGTTATTTCACTGTTAACAACCAATGAAATGCTTTCTAAACCATTTGTCAAGCAATTCCAAAGGTTTATAAACATCAGCAACTTTATGACATTCATCCAAATAAAGTTTAAATATGAACCACACAGTATTTATCATATATAAGTATCTGTATATAAGTATATATCTAAGTATATAAGTTGCAACTTTACAACAACATGTACAAAACAAACTATAGAGCATCTTTGTTAACAGTGAAATAACTATTATCCTTTAACTATTAAGTTTAATTAACTATAAATACACCATTTATAAAATGTAAAAAAAAATGGTTATGATGAAGTGTTACCAAGTGATAAAACATCAGACTCTACAAATATGAATCCTAATACTTGCATTCAAAATGATGAAAAATAGACCTAAAAAAAAAAGGGAGTGAAGTAACAAGAATACTATACAACATAATGCAATGTAGTACAATAGCATTGTAAATAATATCTTTGTGTTCTTGTTGTTTTCTTTTGGAGCTACAGTAACAGCACCATGTTACAACATAATGCAATCTAATCACCACCCTTCACTACACCTTCAATATGAATATAGAGTTTAATTGACACCCTATCTGACACTATCATTGTAAAGAGCTTCACTAAAGGTAGTATTTACAGGGCTATTGTATTGGATTGCATTATTCTGTGAAGTGTTGATGTAATTTAGTCCACCCCCTGTAGCCTTATGTACTGTAAGAATGTAGTCCTGCCACCTCTCTAATTGCA
Organism: Pagrus pagrus; assembly: GCF_965226575.1. NCBI lineage: Eukaryota > Metazoa > Chordata > Actinopteri > Spariformes > Sparidae > Pagrus > Pagrus pagrus. The sequence continues at coordinate 13,475,889 of NC_140204.1, read as the reverse complement.
TATTTGCCTGCAGTATTTATCAGACTGGAAGGCAAACTTTGAGGTTACACAGTAAGAGTTTTGAGCACCAAAATAAATAAATAAATAAATAATTCTAATTTACTGTTTGTTCTGCAGAAAAAGAGCAGAATCTGAAGCTAGAAAAGGCAGTCTCCCCAACAGCAAGGAAATGCCGCTGCATCATCCCACTGACCCTGTTGAGCTTCGACGTCTCAACTTCCAAACGCCTGGTAGGTATTCCAAATCAAACCAGTGGCAGCCATCTTCTACACAACTGATTATGTATTATAGAAAGTGATGCTACTGATTGCTCGCTTCAAGGAATAATTATATTCACAATTAGCCTTATGTCCTCCATTGTTTGTTCATTTGCAACCACTGCTGATGCTAAAAACCCAATACCCTAACGTCATAAAAAGTCAATCATCTTTGCAGTGAGATTGGCATTAAACAAGTGAGCAGTTTGCAGGTAGACAATGGACAGGTGCTCAGAGGAGGCACGGAGGGTCAAAACTGACAGTTTCCTCCCAGGAGACACTTCTCAGTGGAAAAAGAAGAGGCAGAAATGCAAGCTTGACAGTTTCATGGCAGCTGTCGTCTTCCTCTTCACCTGCGTTGTCCAGGTCATCAAGGCTTGTCATGCTTACTCAGAATAGTACAGTCCTGCTTGAATGGTACCCTGCTGGTAGAAGTCATAGGATGCAGCATTGTGAAAGGTGAGGGAAATTAAAAACTGTGTCATGGCTCCATTTTGAATACAAGCCAATGGATTGTGACGACAATGTGGTGACAAGCTGTAAATACTAGCGTTTACTCGCTTTGACCTTTAACGCTTTAGGTGAGCTGTGGTCAGTGGTCATGGCCTTGGCTCGGTCATGTGACCGTTTCTCGCCTGGGTGATACGACGGGCGTCACAGTCCATTTATCACCTGGAAAGGAGGAATGCATCTTTGCCCCTGTCCTGACAGACAGAGACGCACTTAACTGCTGTTTTGAGTTCCTCTGGCACCACCTGCTTTGGGACAGGTGTTCAGAGACTGCCAATAATGTTGTAATATCAAAGCCATATTTTTAAGGTCAGCTAGTATGAAAGCAGGATGAATTATCCCTGCAGGCTCATTTTTGAAAAAGATTATGCATATTTATGAAAGCTCTTCAATGATGTTAGGACCATTATGGGCTGTTTCATCCTGGCAGAGGGGTATTTTTCCTTTTGGCTCAGAGTGATCTCAACCATCCTCCCACTATTTCACTCGCCTCTCAAGCCATCATTTCCACCACCCTCCCCCCACCAAAACAGTGTTTCTAAGAGCCTGTATCTTGGCTCTCTCACTGCTCAAAAAGGACCAACATTTTTTTCCCTACCACGTGACCACTTTCTCTCAAGTCCCGAAGCACTTCCACATGAGACCACCTCTCTTCCCCTACTCCCTCTACCCTTTCTTTCACCTCTTTACCCCTCAATGGACATTTTCATCTTAAGGATGCTTGATGTTTGAGCGACGGCATGATGGAAATGGTACTTTCATTGTCCCCCAGTGGTGGAAATGGATTTTGAGTAGCGGGCTGCAATAGAAACACCCTTTGCCGTCTTTCAGAGAGACGTGAGAGTGGGTGGGAAAACGAGGCTCAGCTTCCATTAGCTAATGCCCACTTGTGGCAGCAACCAAAATGAAACATCACCTCAGCGTTGGAGAGAGAGACACCCAACTGCTGTGTCATAATGGCACCTGAATTCTTAAGTTGCAGAGCTTTTGCTACAGGCCGGATTGCGGCAGGATGTACAAAAAGGTTTCCTCGTGAAGACCCTACACTTTTGATTGTTTCCTACATCTAAGCTTTTAAATATGCTGATGACACATATACCTCGACTACAACCCATTTATAACAATGCCAATCCTACCTTGTCAAAGTCAAGTGAAGTTAACTGCAGGCTGAAACTTTATGCTGCAGACTATGCAAGTAGCGTATCACCATGTCAGCATCCTCAGGTTAAAATGAATGTCAAATAATGTCCTGTGGTTGCTCGACTTTGGTTTGTGCTGCTAGGATTTTTATTCCCTGTACGCTTTCTTATTTCTATGACACAAGCATGGTGGCACAGTCAAGCTTCTAGCATGACAATTTTTTGTATGTTACTAATGGATGTCCCATGTAGAATACACATAATTCATTCAACTACCTCTCGTCACGTTTCAATTTCTACCTTCTGTTTGTGAAGAAAATAGTCATCACATTGCTATAACATCTGCAACGTATTTAATTACACCGCCGTTTCCTCCACAGGTTCAGGTGCGTCCAGTCACCCCAGTAACCTCCATTTGTCAAGTTAGTTGGTCTCGATTATGCATTTGACATGTTTTTATTTAGCTTTAATTCCTTTCTTTTCCTTTTTTTCTGCCTAGTCTTGTATTCCCATTCCCATCTAATCCATCTGGCATTAATGCTATGTCATCACAGGAGGCGGAGTTTGAAATGACAGCCTGAAAACATGTCATCGCTCAAAGCAGACGTCAACATCTGGCCTAACATTTGAATGTTTTTTTGTTTGTTTTTTTTTAGTTGTTTGTTTTTTGGGATGTTTGTTTGTGTCTGTGTCTTACTGTCATGCTAACTACCCACGGCAGCTTTCTGTGTGAATAACGTTCTTCTCTCTCAATAGGGAGAGTCCCAGTGGGGCAAGTGTGCTCGATGACTTCTCATTGGCTTCTGTATCCATATTCTCTCTATTAGCATGGCCACTGCTTTGAGTGAACAAACTAGCCTAACAAGAATCCACTCTTCCATTCCCCCTGTTAAACACACATGCCGCTTACCTAATGATTCACTGTTGGCTTGTGCTTGGGTGATGCCCTCTTACAAGACTGGTGACTGACCTTCAGTCCATCTGATTGACAGGTATGGCGAGCCACCCTCCGATCCCAATTATGGACCTGGCAGATCATCTGGAGCGTCTGAAAGCCAACGACAACCTCAAGTTTTCACAGGAATATGAGGTGAGTGTCTACAGATGATGATCCAGCAATTGTGATGAATGTCGTAGCAAGAGTGTTGTGGCATACGGACTACAATGTAAGATCATGTCTGATAAAGGAGCATGCTCACAAACTGATTTCAATTAACTTTCACTATTTAGTTTGGTGGCCAGCAATGCAAGAGCATTTAGCGATATTTTCCAGGAAGCCTTAATCCTATTATTGCATACCCATGCCAACCACACAGCAGTTCAAGCATGTCAACAATGTGTCAACTGGCTTTGGTGGATGATGGCCAAACAGGGGCAGAGGTTAGGAACGACTTCCTTTCAGACAAACTCAGAGATCTGAAATCGGTCAGGGTGCCTTTTTTCACGGCAGGCATTTTGACATGTCATAGCAGGAAAAGCAGAGTTCAATTATCAACATTAATAATGGCTGCATTCCATTTCCACTTTCAGGGCCCTGCCATTGTGCCTGCTGGTTCACTGACATGATTTACTGAGGCACTTGAATGGAAAAGAGGCCATTATTAATGTTATTAGTAACACCTGTTTTTTTCATTCCACGACAGGTCAAAAATGTCTGCTGTGAAAAAGGCATATGTGACAAAACTGAGTAAAATGGAATACTATTATACCAAAAAACCTGCACAGAGAATGCACCTATTTTAAGTGTAATTAGTGTTTCTTTATCAAGATGGTAAAGCACTGAAAACAGCACATACATGAAGTTGCACTCAACCTGGTTTACAACGCTGTCTAATTTTAATCTCTCCTGTAAATGACATACTCCCATTACTATTGCCTGCTCCACCATGTGGAATCATATAAACAACCAATTAAAATAATAGGACTAAACTTAAGAGGTGTTGCTATCAGCACCTAGAGCCATCACCACTGATCACACTACGAATGTGCTGAATGGAGCAAACAACATACTAAACATACAGTATGCTATATGTAGAAGGATATTCAGTACGGTTCATTGAGAGACCTAATGCTTTACCCTTTTGCTAATGGGAGTGACTAATGCACTACTAGACTCCAACCAGTTCATCTTAGTTTTTACTCGAGATTGTACAGCCACAATCAGAATAAAAATGCCCCGTGGAACAAAGGTGATAATAACCGTATACTTATGTGATTAAACCTTCAAAATTTGTGCTTTAAAAATTCTTTGACAGTCAGATAGTGTAAATATTTCCTTTTATGCTGGAATTGCATGTAGATGAACTTGTACTTGCAAAAACACTCATGTAGCCTGAAAAATGCTGCAAGAGGTCCTTTCTGGGGCACTGTGTGAGATGGGAACGGTCACTCTTTCTCTGCCCATTTCTCTCTGCGGGTCCTGCAACGGCTCCAAAATCTATGAGGTCACCACATGGTCGGCTGCCAAGCTGCCCAATCATTATTGCAGCTTAAGTACATTGAATTCCAATTTCATAGAGCTCATTCGAGAGCAGTGGAAAGCAATTTTGGGAGCACAATGAAATAAAGATTTTTATTATGAGCAATGTTGCAGCCCAGTGTTTCAACATATTTTGATATAATATCAGGCTTAGCCAGTGGTTTGTCCCCCACATATTGCTGCTTTAGGTGAATTCTGCAGATAAAGAACTCAGGGCTGAAATGTATTATTGTATTCACATTGAGTTGTATGTTCAAAAATAACTCAATGTATTTCCTTCCATGGCCATTGTAGTATTATAAAGATTCCCATTATTAAACTGGTCTATTATATATAATAAAACGATTTGTTTATGTTTATCGCTCCTGTAAAGTATTTTGGAGAAGTCATAAAAGCATGATCTATAAGCAAGGTCAGTATGGCTGTGTGTGTTGCAATATGTCCTATAGCATGTCTTCTGCGTTACAGTGGAGATTAACTCATAAAAGCAGGCTGTAGTCATTAAAACACAAGTGCAATATTTTCCCTGTAATGTGAAATGGAATGCTATCTTTCATGTCTTTGTATTTTCCCTTTGTGATAATATATTTTATAGTTCATTTATCTGTGATGAGGGACCATTATCAATCCCAGCTTCACAAAGCTGAGCGAGGGCTTGGGTAGCAAATTCTGTTGAACTAGTCTCAAGTGTGGTATCCTTGTCTGTGCCATCAGGTCCTAAAAATCAAATGGAACACAAGCTTTTCCTTTGTGACCAATTCAGAATGTATCTTTCTGTCCAACTAATACTTTATATGTAGCAGGTATTTCATGGCAAGGACAATACAAAGTTCACATAGTTCTACAAAGTGAAGTATCCACTTCAAAGTCAAATTTCCATCTACAAAGTGGTCTCTTACACTTTTAATTTAAGATTTTCTGACCTTAAGTGTCAACTTAGATTCCAGTGGCTGCTGACAACCCCATTTTCTACAGGATACTGAGAGGCAAGAATATATGCTACTGAAAAACATTAACTGAGAAGAATAAAAGTCTGGGTTAGACTATTCATCAAATAAACCAGCAAGTCAACAACTTCTATTACCTTTCTATCAAGAGCACAAGATATTTCATGGTCACAACTTAATTTAAGAGCCTTCACGTGATGTGTGTAGGAAGTGGTTATTTTGGTATTCCAGCACATAGTGTGTAGCCTTAAGACAATCTCTTGCATGCCCAAGGGCTAGAAATGAAGCAACATTTTATCAATATTTTACAACCTTTCTTCTTCACTGTATTGTACAAGAGGACAAACAGCATCACGAAAAAAAAAAAAGTATATTATGCATGACACTAACAAAATATTTTGTATTTGGCCAAATATACTATCAGTGCAAAAACAGACTGTTCGGAAAAACAAGACCAAATTCATATGAGTTTTCAATTGTAATAAACTGCCTTCTAGACTTGACAAACAAGGGCTTGGTAGACTTCAGACATACAAAGCTAAGTTTGGCCTTGAATTTCACCAGAGACCTTAAGAGATGTATTTAAACATCAGTAAACTACAAAAGATCAGCTTTTGCTTTATGCTCTGTGGTGAAAGGCATATTTGAGTAAGCTCTCTGATACGGATCTTGCACCAGTGCCTCACGGGCAATTTCCCCAGAGTTGAATTCAATCTAAGCAATGAACTACTGTTAAATGTTCATATAGTGCAAAATATTTCACTGTAATGACAAATCTTCTTCTGCTTCACAGTCCATCGACCCTGGTCAGCAGTTCACATGGGAGCATTCTAACCTGGAGGTCAACAAACCAAAGAACAGATATGCCAACGTGATTGCCTACGACCATTCTAGAGTCTTGCTCTCCGCTATTGACGGTATGCCGCCCACCGACATCTTCCCTCCCAACTGTTGTATTGATTCCAAAGACAGCCTGTGCAACTGTATCTTTTAGACCTCGGGAGCGCAACCAGAGTGTACTTTTAATACGTATTCCTACACAAGTGTGTCAGACTACTTATTTCCTTTCATGCCTCAGGTGCTTGCGAAGGAATAGATGGCTTTAGAAAAAGGCAGCTTTCTCTAAAAAGCTGAGTTTAATCATATTTAAGAATGATGTATGATGCAAGTATGTTTTATCAGCATCTATATTGCCTATCGCCTATTTCTTGAGTGTAATTATACTTCAAACGAGAACAGTGAGTACACTGGAAGATACACTTGTTTGAGGGAATGCTTTTTCCAATTTGCTACCTGGTTGAACCTGACAAACAAAAATCACAGCAACACACAAGATAAAGATAAAATGCTTAGATTACCTGGACCAGAGAGACTCAATCGGCACTGCATCGCTACAAGCATTATACGGACAGGACTCCTTCAAGGTGTGGTTGTATTGAGCTGAACCTTGCAGCCGGATAGTGCCAGACTTTTATATTCACTATTATACTTGAGCCCATCACAGACCTGACTTGAACAAGTCCAGTCAGAGTCTCTGGCACTTTAGAGATGTGTTGCACTGTACAGTGCAGCTTCTAAGGAATGAAAGGCCACTTTGGAATGGCTAGTTAAGTGCTGGCTCCTTCGCCAGTTTATTGGATTAAGCACAATTGCGCACACAGCTATTAATTAACCATTTCCATTGAGCTGCTCCCATGGAGAGTGAAGAAAAATAAACAAAGTAATAAATGGCTAATGTGACAAAAACAGATAGATAAAGACTTAGAGAGCTCTTTTCCCAGTCTCTCTAAAACAACACACAGCTTGAGCATTGATGGAACTCCATTAGCCAGGCGTATAAACACATCTGCACAACCACATTGGAGCCTTTGTGCTATAGCAAGCGAGTAGTTCTCAGCCAGGGGGACATGAGGGACTTCCTCTTTTCCTTCTAAAGCTTAAACAAAGCCTTTTGGCAAGCAATGTGTCTATTGTTTACTCTGATTGAGTTCTTTGAATAAAAAGGGATTTGGGATTTGACATCAGAATTTGAAGACAGCTGCAGTACTTTCAGAATTTATTGATGTGGGGATGGATCAGCAGAATCTTTGGAATACAGGCACTCTGAAGCTCGAGTACATCTGTGGACTTTAATTGTCGTGACATCACCGAATTTGTGCAGCTTTTGATGAATGACGAGGCACCTCTTGCCAAGTTGCCTGACCATACAAAACACGTACTTAGCAGGATTAAACTGGTATCTAAAGTTAATCCCTAAAACTTTGTCGACACTTGCCAAAATTGTACAGATCCTAATTTCAATTAGTATGTATTCATTTTTATGAGCATGATCACCGCAAACTCCACCATGAGCATTCAAGTTAGAAAAAAAATTTAATCAAAAGCTAATATGACAACTTTATAACTCTGCCCTGTAGTAAGATGTGAGTGTGGTCTTGTGCTCGCAAGTACACAATGTCTTAAAATTAATATACTACTACTAAGAATCAAAAGGTTTTCTCATCACAATATTTCATCTTTCAAATATTTCCGTATATTCTTTTCTACGAGGAGTGCTGAACAACACTGTAATAATGTTTATTTCTCAATAAGCATGTTGACAGAGAAAATAGTGGAATTCATACAAATCCTGAGTGACAGAAAGCATAAAGGCGAAATCCATTTGCAAATGTGCATTAAACAACACTTGCCTCATTCTCATTAAACCACAGTAATGTGTCTTTTTGCTTTTCAATTTGAAAACACACTGGGCTTAATTGTATTTATCCCTTGTCCATCACAAAAATGTACTGCCTAGCCGCCTGCCTGTGTGTACAACTTCAACATTAAAAGAGGGGGGTGGGGGGGGGCAGCTGGAAAAAATAAATAATGGGGGTTGATTTTTGAATGTGTTCATATTCCATTTTCTTTCCTTTTTTCTGGTGAATAAGTTACCTGGGAGTAAAAGGGACTCTGGGAGGAGAGGGGGGGAGAGGAAGCAGTTGGAGTGAGGGGATTCTCTGATACGTGGCGTCCATGCAGATGAGACTTATCTTGGTCGACCATGTGTGCACGAAGCCCCTAAACTGCCAGTCCTAAAGCATTGACTAGCTGTCAGCTCTGTCTCTTTCGCATGGATTCGAAAAGGCTGCTGTGCCTTTCATTTAATATAAGCAAAGGGAAGGAGGAGTGGGGGGGGATTGTTTTGCTAGTTTTTTTGTTGGTTTGTTTTTCTCCATGTGAGGTGATAGACTTTTACAGACCAAGCTTTATCTGTAAGTGAGTTGCAGATATAGAAGGACACAAAAACTGAGGATTTAAATGCTGTTGATAGCAAATACAAATCCTTATGGACTGTAAAACGGTTTCCAAATCTGACTGTTTTATGCTATTTTTCAATTTAATAGTCAGAGAAAACACAGAAGATTACCTCATGCCGTGTCCCCTTATGTGGGGGAGAATCTCTGACGTTATCTCAAATAACTGTAGGAAAAATAAAGCCCAGGACAAAAAATATCGACATCCACATTGGGTTAGTCTCCCACCATCTAACTTCCCCTTCCTTCTGCTACACAGTGGTGCCTCTTATCGTTATCTATTTTTTGGATACCAAAACCAGCTTGACAACTCAAGTCACACCTTGTCTCTTTTTAGGTATCCCTGGAAGTGACTACATCAATGCCAACTACATCGATGGCTACAGGAAGCAGAATGCCTACATTGCCACCCAAGGATCTCTGCCAGAGACATTTGGTGAATTCTGGAGGATGATCTGGGAGCAGAGGAGCGCCATCGTCGTCATGATGACCAAACTGGAGGAGAGGTCCAGGGTAAGAAAAAGCAGCCACATTTCTCTGGAGTGATCTCCATCTCTCTAATGAGTTGTATTGAAAATAAATGACAAGGTAAAAACAAAAGTGTGGGAAACAAAATGAAACAATGACTCAATTTTTCCATTTTTAATTTGACATTGAAAATTTACAGGACAGAGTCTTCCAGTTCTGTTCATTCTCTATTAGTGACATGATCAGTTTGACGTCCTTGTCCTCCTAGCCTTCTTCTTTTTTGTACCCTTGTTTAATTTCTACAGTAGGTCTATACTCTGGCATTCCCTATTTATTCTCCAGGAGAAGCCAGGTTGCATTCCGTCACCCACTGATATCCTCAATCCTCTCCTCACAACAACACTCTCTGTTGTTGCTTAGTCCTGACTGATTAGTGGCATTGCTTCATTCATTAGCTGAGCACTGCTGAAGGCACTGGATTACAATCAGTGATAAAAACCCTAGAGAAAGCTACGCCAAGCTGTATGCACACCCTACTCCTTAAAGGTTGGTGTGGTCAAAAGGCTCTTTCTCCCTCTCTCTGCACATCTTACAGTTTGACTGAGCGGATGAAAGCTTGCGCGGACTCCATAAGCTACTGACCTTCACACTTGTATGCCTTTTCTAAGAGCCTGGCACAGTGTTAACAGGGGTGCTGACTCAATCCAGAGAGCAGTTTTCACTCAGTATCTGTACAATCTGCAAAGCAAATACATTCCTGCGGCTGCTCTTCAACAGTGCCGGCGCTGTAAAGTTTGTTATTCTTCGATTAAAGGTCCTTTATTGGAGAGAGTGAGATTTAAAGTCTTTTTCTTAATTATAAAGTTGCTTTTGAGGAACTCAAAACGCTAAAAAGTAAAAAAAAGACCTGATGCTGATGCATGGTCAGCAGTGCCTGTCCAGGCCTGTGACAGCTGACCAATCAGAGACTGGGCTTTTCAGGAAGAAGGCTTTAAAAGGACAGGCACTAAAATGGAGCATATGCACAGATAGTGAATAGAGGTGCTGCAGCAATAGGACAGTATGAGAAAAATAAAACCCCAAAATAAAAGTTTGAACCTAAAAATAACATAATATGGGACCTTTAAATTTGGTCCATGCTTCAATCTATACAAGCTTTTTGATATGAGGGTGTTTCTTGACTCTGCTGTGAAAGCTTCCTGTGAGACGCCCCACCCGTCATGATCCAGCAATACCATTATGTTGTCTGACATTTGTAGTACATAATGTGCTTTTGTTTGCTGCCAACAGCCCCTGTCTTTCATATTAATCAGTCATATCATTCACTGGGAAGCACTCAAGCTGTCTTTGTATGTTTGCATATATAAAGCTTGAGTATTTGCAAGTAAACACTATTATGAATCACTCCATTACTCAGGGTGTCAATGCTATAACAGCTGCATAGGAAATGAAATTAGTGGACTTGTTAGATGTTTGAATATTCCAGTGGTACAACCTGATGTTCAGATGTCATAATTTTCAACAATTACAGAGCATCAGGCAACAGGACATCTTTAATATGATGACACTGATTGTGTTAAACATACTGCTAAAACTACATCAGTTCTACTGGACAATATGAAGAAAAGCAATTGAACTGGAGTCGGTTATTTCCTCTTCAACACCAATAGTGCTACCCGTTGTCAGCGAAGCAGTAATGCTATAATGGAACAGTGTTTTATTGGCCCTTAACTGGGAAACAAAGCTGTACACTCGAATAGCAATAAAGCTGACCCGGTAATATGATTGGAAACCTTGGTTACCTTTGTAATTATAGACTGTCAGGACAATTAATAGCACTGTCGGCTCCATACAAATATCTCAAGCCATTTCATTGATTATGAAATCATACTTAGTCAGCAGGAATGAAGCCAATCTGGAAATGTATTTTAACATTGCTTGATTCCCAGCAAACGTACCTGAAATAAATTCTGGTTTTTAACAAACAGGCAGAGTGTTCCTATATTCCTATCCAGACCTTGTCAAGCACAATATTTCTCTCCAATGCAGGTGAAATGTGACCAATACTGGCCTACCAGAGCGACGGAGACATACGGCCTCATCCAAGTGACACTGCTAGACACAGTAGAGCTGGCCACATACTGTGTCAGGACATTTGCACTTTTTAAAGTAAGGACCATTTTGTTGCCCTGTAGAAGCTACTAAGACCCCATGACAACTGTCAAGTATTTGATGCAGGTTGTGTCGTGCCACTAACCTTTTCCGCCTCCATATTCAGAATGGCTCCAGCGAGAAGAGAGAGGTGAGGCAGTTCCAGTTCACGGCCTGGCCAGACCATGGGGTGCCAGAGCACCCCACTCCGTTCCTGGCCTTCCTGAGACGGGTGAAAGCTTGCAATCCTCCAGATGCAGGGCCCATGGTGGTACACTGCAGGTGAGAAACAACATGGTTCACAAAAACATCCTGAAGCATGAAATTGATTTTGTTCTCTCCATTTGCTGTAATGAATATATGAATAGATATGACAAAATACAACACATGCACGGTTATTTAGAGGTTTATATGTGAGTCATTTGTGTACCGATAAGAGATTTTTAAAAGGAGATCAGACATGAACCAAAAGAAAAACCGTTGTCTAAAGGAGAATATTCAACTATTGCCTACTGTGAGCCCAAACACATGAGCCTACTAGCTTTCACAGAAAGCACTTTAATTCTGAAGGTGCTTTCAACATCACAGCACAAAGAGTACGAGTGGCATTGCCCTCAGCAAACTTAAACATCTCCTCCCACACACTGACACACAGACACACACAGACCTGTCGCCTTCCTTGCTACACCACTCGCGTGTCTCACATCAGCAGCCCTCAAGTTGCCTCGGCTCATCCCTTGGGTTATTGCGTCTGAAACAAATAACTTTCACGCCAACTTCACTTCCCTCAGCTACATAAGCGGCCAGACTCCCAGCAGAGAGGCACGAGGATATAACACAGACTTCTGGCTCCTCTCAACTTAGGAAGCCATCAGAGGCTCGGCAAAGAGAAAGCGAGTGACTGAAGGGAGGAAAAAAGGCAGTAAGAATGAAGGAACGGCGATAGTGAGTGTAATAGATACAAACTTGTGTCAGAAAGTGACAAAAAAGGGAAGGGGGATTACTGAAGAATTAGAATTACCACATGCTGAAGTTAATTAGAGCTAGTTGCCGAATCGCTTCAAATTGAAAATCCTGACTTTTTACAATGAAGCAGAATGCAGGAATTAATGTCACTCTGCAGATGGGAGTTTTTAATTCCTCTGGCTCCCTATCAGATACAGTCATTTCCAAGCTGCAAATCCTTTGAAAGGCATTTCCTCACTTCATGTTTGACCACAATTTTAAGACAGAGCCATCTTTTATATTTGCATACTTGCATACTTTGGATGCTGCAAAATAATGTTAGGAGAATTTTGTGGTTAAGCAGAGATATACAGGCCTAGATAAAAACTAAAAGGAATGACACTTTTATCGTCTATAATTAACAGCATGATACAGTCTTGAGCAGTTGAGTAATTAGTTGGTGCACATAAAATTGTGGCTTACCACGTAGACCATAAAACATAAAAAAACAATCAAGGGCTCTGGATTCCTTTGTTTGAGTGGAAGTGAAGTTAGAAATGTTAACTACACACTGTTCCCATTCCCTGTATGTCACAAATTAGAGAAATGTATCAGAATAGTAATTACCTCCGCACCACCGTGAGACAGATCCTAAGATGTAACCAACCAATCATGTTATTCCTATGACTCAGTATAGACAGCACAAGACAGAGATGTTTACACTGTAAAATTCAGAACATCAGACAAGTGTCCATAAACTAAAGCTCAGTCTAACTAAACACTTCCAAATGACTCAGCCTATTGCAGTATTGTGTGCCTCAGGTGTCACTGGAGTTCCATAACATTTCATTTGATATACACAAGACTGCATTTTGATGACGCAGATGTAAGTTTGATTAGTGGTTAACCATTACGTACTTTAGCTTTGTGTGCTGGTGGGATGCGTTTGTCTCATGTTTTGGTATTTGCAGCCTTCATCTTGGTGTAAATATTATATAGCCAGCAGGTTGAAAGAAGTAAATGACCTTACCTTGTCAAATATTCACAATTTTATAAATATATTTATCTGCTTTGTATTTGTTTTTATGTTTGGTACCAAGAACAAACTGCAGATTTGTTCATAATAACAGTATTACCACGGCCAAATCAAACCAGGCATCAGGAAAGTTTACAAGATCATGAACAACAATATTTTGAATTGGAACAGATTTCTAATTATTTTTACGTGATTACTATTAGGTACAAAGGACCCTAAATTACTGAAGCAGCGGCTTTAATAATAAAGATCTAAATGCAATTATGTTTTTCCACGGCAAAGCCAACCCTTGTGACAAGGTGAAATCACAGTACGTCTTGGGAAACCTGCCTCCCACAGCCACTATAGCATATTTCTTGCTTTCCTTGCGCCTGCTGTTTTCACTAACCCATGGGTCAGGGGCTGTTTTGCTCTTCTAGCTAAAGGGCTACCCAGGCGTTGTGAGGCAGCGGAAGAGGTCAAAAGGACATGATTAAATGCCATGGAGATCACTGGCCTCTCTCAGTGACTTGGAAGGGAAACTTTTGATAGAACAACCCACAGTTTCAAAGGATTAATCTGATGACCTAGCCACCCAATCCCCCTTTTTTCCTCCCAGTTATTGTGAACTATTGTATATATTGTATATTACACATATTTCACAATGCAGTCTTCTTACCTAATTGCCTTTAATGGTCATTACTGTAGTTGCAAATGGCAAAAACAAGCAGCTAGCTTGTTAGCAAAAACAGAGGCTTTACCTTTAGCTATTTTTAGGCACAATTTTGTGTTTCAAGCATAAGTGAACACAATGATGGACGACAGACGGCTGGATCATGACGCAGGAGTGGTTTGAAGAGTTTCTAGCAGTCGTCTTAGGGATTCATTGTGCTCCGAGTTATGGAGTCACTGCACCCAGGCATATAACTCTGCTTGCACTGGCAACTAGTGGCGACAGCAGCCATGATGAAGCGTTGCTACACCACAACTGTGTTCATCGCTGTGGTCAGTAGTGGAACTGACCTTTCAACCCATAGTGGTCAGAGCTTTCCCTCTTACAAGATTTGGTTGGAGTAACCCCTTAAATACACCACCAAAAGCCTGTCCTCCCCAGTAGGTTTAGTAACATTTGGGCATTAAAAATCATCGTGATTTAGGTGATGAGGATATTTACTCCCTTCTCAGGAATAAATCAACAGTGTGGATATATTTTTGGTCTTTGGAATAAAGACAGGTCAACAGACCAACAGGGCATCCCACTCAGCTATCCACTCTGCTATGGCAATATTTGCTGCCTCCATTTCAACAATGTTAGGCTGAAAAAACATGCATGCAAGCTTAAGTTTAAATAATACATGCAATTTGTAAAGATAAGAGGTAAGAGTAGAGGAATAGTCTGCTAATTTCTAGGCTAATTTATACAATTTAAAATACTACAGGCTTAACTTAATAATGGCAATGAGCAAGAAACAATTCTGTCTCTGTGACAGTTAATATTGAGGCTAATTTTTTATTGCTTGTTAAATGTTCTTGCTGTTGAACCATGTTTTGTGCTATAGGAGTCAGGTTAACGTACATTGTCCCACTCCTTACAATTATTTGCAATTATTTATGTGTTGTTTTCTTATGGTCAAAAGCAGAATAGAAAAGGGTGGCAGCTTCTACTGATTGTGGGCAAATATCTCAAATTGCCACAGACTTTATGATATCCGTAAATATGGCATTGTCCTCCAATAGAATAAATAAAATATTAGATCCCGATGAAACTGGTGATTTACACCACTAGTCAACACTCCCCAGTGGTTTGCGAAGCAAAGACTAAAATTATTATTGACTCCATTAATAGTGATCCTTGAGTTCATGTGTGTGCATGTTCAATTGGAAGTGCAGGGAAATGGTGACAGGTTAGCTGACGGCAAGAGATTCGGTAACAATACATATGTAATTGCTTTCACTGCTGCTTGCACTTTATCTTCTCGGGACTCATTGCAGCTGTATTTCACACTGCACTTTTGCTCCCATCCCCTATTCCCTAAACTCCTGGAAAGCATATTAGTCTGACACTTAATGTGTGTCGACGTCCAAAGCAGCTGGTCTTGACTGGCTGAAAAGGCAGTGTCAGGTCATTAGTGCAGTCAGTCCGCCAGCTCCCCTTCAACTGCCAAATGTTCCAACGGCTTTCTGCACCACCTCACCCCGCCACACACACGTCACTTTTCGATAAAGGAATATTGCACATGTTCCAAGCATTTCCTGGTCATGCATTTAAAGAAAATTGCAGTTAATATACATTCCTTCATCTCAGTCTTTTGGAAAACTAACTTGAGAGCTACACAACTTCAAGACCCCTGGCAGCATAACACAACTCTACCTTCTGTCTCCTCGCCTCCCTTCCCCCATTCCTCATCTTCCTCTGTCTCCGTCTCTCTAGCTCAATGCTGTCACTCTGTCACTTACTCTCTCGCAGGTCATCACTCTCCCACATTCAGGTCTGCACTGTAAAATGTTTTCAGATTAGAAACAGCTGGGGTAAAGGGAGAAATCTCTGCATCTCTCTGCATCCCTCGCCCAAGGCCTGAGGTGTCCTCAGACCTGGAAGTGATTCATTCTTCAAATATCCCTTCAAATATAGATACATTTCTCTGCCGCCCGATTCTCCCTTTGACTCAAATGCACATTTTGCGATCCCCCTTGAGCAGAAAATAGTTTTTCTTAAACTAAAAAAAGAACTTCAGTCTCATTCAGCCAATGTCAGCCATTTTGAAAGTGATCATCAGATAATTTGTTAAAGCCAATGACTCCCATACGTGTCTTTATTCCATTTGCAGCACAGTTCCAGTGCAGCATGGCACATTAAGCAGACTTGGCCCCCGGGGACTAACTTTACTCCCTCTTGAGTTTTCCTTCTCAACCCTTTCCCCGTTTCTCAGCGCAAATGAAAAACAAATGCTCCATCAGAAGGAGGAGGCACGAGAGCATGGCTCACACCTCGTAGGCATGTCAGCTTAATGGATTGAATAACCTATTTACTTTGGAGTGCCAAGTGCAAGGACTTGTCTTGTCAATGCTGCGCTTTGCGGGAGGTGGGAGGAGAGTTAACGAACAAGATTTAACACCACCCTGTCACCCTACGGTAAATAAATTGTCATCAGAAAACATCTTGCTTGCTGAGGCATGAGCTATTAAAACATGTAATGTGCAGGGGTGAGCACTTTTGGATCGTCAGCAGTCTGCAAAAGGCAGTTACATTTGTACAGCTGGCCTGCAAGAAGAGGTCGAAGAATAGTAAACCATTTTCCCTCTATGTCAGAGTGCTTTTTTCACTTGTGCATTTTAACACATTAACGTAAAAATGTGCCTGTGTGAATCTTAATGAAGAGACCTGCCTTTCAGTGCCTCTTCTAAAGCTCTTATGCCATTTGGATGCTCTGCACTAATCTAATGGCATTAATTGAAGTCAGCTGCACTTCTCAGAAGTTTCCAGACACATTAGCGAAACCCTAAAAAAATTATACTCGCCTTTGTATCCACATTTAGGTGTGCATTTGTTGTAGTGGCACTTTTCAGAACCGTGAAATAAAGGTTAAATGTTGCTGTTGCATAAGTGATTAGTCCTGATGGGCTGGAGAGCACAGGTGGGGTCCAGAGGGGAGAGACTAGATTGCAAAGCCAGCAGTGAGCCTGCTGAAGGCTGCGACTGACGAGCCCTCTTCTCCACATAGTGCCACTTCAGATTTAATTACACTCCAAGCCAAACGGTCCGTCCAACAGTGGCAAACTTGGCACAGAGAGTTTACCTCATTGCTAGGAGAAAGGAAGTTCATCAAGCTGGTGCACGCGTTTCAAAAAGACACCTTTTCTTCCGCCAGACTAATTTCTATCGCTGGAGATCGAGTACATTCAGACATACTGTGTTTGCCAAGTTATAATGCAGAGTTGTATGATTAACCTAACTTTTCCCACACAGCTGCAACTGAGAATACCATCAAATAACATCCATCCCTCTCCATCTTGTTTTTGACTGCAGTGCTGGAGTGGGACGCACAGGTTGCTTCATCGTGATTGATGCCATGCTGGAACGTATCAAGCACGAGAAGACTGTGGACATCTACGGGCATGTAACGCTAATGCGTGCCCAGCGCAACTACATGGTGCAGACAGAGGACCAGTATGTCTTCATACATGACGCGCTCCAGGAGGCCGTCAACTGCGGCACCACCGAAGTGCCAGCCAGAAACCTATACGCCTACATCCAGAAACTGACGCAGATAGAAGGTGGAGAGAATGTCACCGGAATGGAACTTGAGTTCAAGGTACAAACTTGCCATGTGTAGCGTGAGTTTACATCCCATTGGCACCCTGTGTTCTGAGTCACATGCAGACCACAGTGTCATTGATTGGCCTTTCTCCGTACAACTCTTTTCCAGCTCCCATTAGGCCCGCCAGACAGCATGGGGCCTGTGGTTTCCTCTCCATTCCAGTCAGTTAACCCGCTTGTGTAATCTAACATAGGATAAATTCTCCCTCTCCGGTTCCCCTTTCCCATAGCTCAACTACATTTAGTAACAGGGGTCTTGGTTTACATGAAAACGCCAAACACAGGTTTTCCCCACCACAGAACAGTTGCCAGAGGGACTTGGGCAATATACTTTACAATAAGAGGTTTAACCAACCTTCAGCCCCGAGCAGTCTGTGGTGTTGCTGTATGCATGGCATTGCCTTGCTTGTCACGCACCTTCTTTCTTGCTGTGTGATGGATGCTGATTCCACTAAGGGATGATAAACAGGTTAGATTACACTGCACTTCTGTCCACTCCAAGCTCCCTTGGGTATCCATTTCTCTGTCTTTTCATCATAACATGCTATTTTTTCCCTGCAAAGGCAAGCCATGATAGTCATCACTTTGATGCCATTTCCATACATTATGGTTAGGGGAACTATTATATTACCAGAGTACACTATGAGCTATTATAGTGTAGATTTCATCACCCACTGTGTATAGCATATTATTTTTGCATTCGTTCCTTCTCGCATGAGAGTGGGAATGAGAGAAAGGCGTGCAATTGTTCATCGTACTCGGCTCTTTATCATGTACAGTACAGTCCACCTTTAGCGTCAAACACAGTCAGTCACCAGATAAAGAAACACCGCAATGTCAGTGCCCCTCTGTCCTGACCTGGCACAAGTGCAGTCAAAGATGTCTCTCTTTCTGTCTCCATGCAGCGTTTAGCTAACACTAAAGCCCATACGTCACGATTCATCAGTGCCAATCTCCCCTGCAACAAGTTCAAGAACCGCCTTGTCAACATAATGCCATACGAGTCCACACGAGTGTGTCTTCAGCCCATTCGAGGAGTTGAGGGCTCTGACTACATCAATGCCAGTTTCATTGATGGGTATAGGTAAGTGATAACGTACTCTGACACCCATTGCCAATCAGATGACCAGTATACGTAAATATTCATTAGACTTAAAAATGGCTTGGCATTCCTCAAAAATAGTTACATTTTTTAGATATTTTTATTTTTATTAATAATCGCAAAAAGGGCTGTTTAAACAACATCAAACTAGTCACACTGAGTGTTCTAATGTATGTCCATGCTGATTACATCTCACCTTTTCTGTCCCACAGGCAACAAAAAGCCTATATTGCCACACAGGGACCACTGGCAGAGACCACAGAGGACTTCTGGAGAATGCTCTGGGAGCACAACTCTACTATTGTTGTTATGCTCACCAAGCTTAGAGAAATGGGCAGGGTATGAATATGCTCCCTTTGTTTTGGCACATTAACCTCCCTATTCTGGCTAGAGAACACAAAAGCATGTTACAAGACAGCTTATATTAAATACCATAAGTGAGATTCAGCCATTAGAAATATAAGCTTTCAAGCAGTAGATGCAGTATGACTTGAATGAATAAAATTCTGGGAATGAACACAATGAAGCTAGTGTATGAGGAGAATGTTGTGGCTTATTGTGGTATTCTATTTTTCACTCCCTACAGGAAAAATGCCACCAGTACTGGCCAGCAGAGAGGTCGGCCAGATACCAGTACTTTGTGGTGGACCCCATGGCCGAGTATAACATGCCCCAGTATATCCTGAGAGAGTTTAAAGTGACCGATGCCAGGGTAAGCAGGCAGTGTTTCATAGAACAAAGTTTAAAGATCAACATTTGACATTGTGGTAATGGAGCTCTAAATTCAGTGCTATTGTCAACAGTTTGGTCTAAGTGTATTGTTTTCAAAAAGTCTGGGTTGTGGCCTAACCATAGGTCATTGGGACATTGAATGGATTGCCAAGGGTTCGCCAATGAAATAATAATAGTTTGACAGTTAAATTGCATCTGCATGATTTTATTTACCAAGAAAGAAGATCTGAATGACAGTGTTCAACATACTGGATGGTGAACAGATTTAACATTGCAGTAGTCATTAGCCTAAAATGTTGGCATTGTATCAAGTATTTGTTTATACCAAACTATGGCCTTAAGTGTAACATAAGCATAAATATATATTTGTGGAAATTATGACACATGTCAATGCGTAAAAACAAATGTGGGGCCGGGAGCACTGAGCTGCCAGAGTTTTTAATTCCATCAAAGGCTTACACAGATAAATGGCGCAGGCTTCCTTCTTTGTAGTGCATGTTCCACTGTCTCGTCAATGGGATTGCTCTCCTTATCAAGGGGATACAATATCACTTAAGTAATGCACACCCTCAAAGTCGATTCTCCAAGCACCCTGTCAAGGGTAGCACATCAAAGGAATTAGCATCTTTCGTGTTCATGTTTAATACATTCAGGTAAAATGGCAGGCATCTTTAATGACAAAACATTCTCTCTGATGCTATAAAGTTGGGGCCTCTTCTAGATGTTTTCAAGAATGCCACCTTGCACTATAAATCCCATAAAAGGTGTGGATCATTATGATGGAGATAGTCATGGAATGAACTGTCATGGGTTGGCTGTCTGCTAAAAACCTCAGATAGGCCTAGTTTCCTAGTTTCACTTCATCAGTTTTTCCTTTGCCATATTTTCAGTTTTTCTAACTGATGTTCCAAATAAAGAGCACGCTCTCCACATGTTCTCTCTTCCCAGGATGGACAGTCACGGACAGTAAGGCAGTTTCAGTTCACAGACTGGCCTGAACAAGGAGTGCCAAAATCAGGAGAGGGCTTCATCGATTTCATTGGCCAAGTACATAAAACAAAAGAGCAGTTCGGCCAAGATGGGCCTATCTCGGTCCACTGTAGGTAAGTGACCTACCAGCATAACCAGCGAATCATAATCACTTGTATTTTGTAGAAAATTAAACTCAACGCAAGTATTTCTTGAGCTGCAAATGCTGTACATCTGCACTCAGTTAGCACAATGGTACATTGTTTTGATTCAGAACAAACTTTTTCTATATTTATCTGTTTTCTCTGGCCTCACCGTTGACCTTTTTGCCCTCTCTTGCACAGCGCGGGTGTTGGTAGAACTGGAGTTTTCATCACCCTCAGCATTGTCTTGGAACGAATGAGATATGAGGGCGTAGTAGACATCTTTCAGACAGTGAAAATGTTACGGACACAGAGACCAGCTATGGTGCAGACAGAGGTGAGGTGTTTTTTTCCCTTTCCTCATTTCCATTTTACTTGGAAAGAAAGCGCACAAACCGGACTGAGACAGTAATGCAGGTACTTTAGGTTTGCCATACACAACACGTGTAATCGGTTAATGTTTTACCATTACCGGTATATTCAAATTGCCTTATAAAAAGGGCGAGTGAGACTACAAAAACCTTCTTGAGCAAAACTAACACAAGACGGAATGTTGGAAATTGAAGACATAATTGATTAAGTAACTAACCATCCAGAGTAGCCTTGACTACCTATTTGGATCTTTTGGAAGCTTTGAAAATTAAATTATGTTTTAAAAGAAGTGTATAAAAAGTATTTCACTTGGTACCTTTGGAATACAAAAAATCTTTTCATTCAATGTAAAAACGCAGCTAACAAATATCACGGGACTCTAGTTTCTAGGCTATGAAAAAAGTCATGATAGAAGCAAAATATATCACAAAAGGTACAAAGATTCAGTATTTTAAGATTCCTAAGAGGGAGTGTGAGCTTAACTTTTCTCTTCTTTGTTTACAGGATCAATACCAGTTCTGTTACAGAGCTGGCTTGGAGTACCTGGGAAGCTTTGATCACTATGCAACGTAAAAGACCCAGTATTGGAAGAAAAAAGCAGAGGGCCCTTTGGAAAGAAAACCCAGTGAGCCTCTCTTCTGAGCCATAAATTCCTGCTTGAGAAAGTACTCCTTAACTCCTTGCTAACAACTCATTCAGTGTTGGATGTGCGATATGACTTGTCAAAAAATGAAAAAGATGATTCCCGGAGGACCAAGTTATTTCCCAACCCCAATGAAACCTCGCCTTGACACAAAGCGAGGGAATCCTGACTGTTGAAGCATCATACGGAATTACCTTTTCTTTTGCTTCAAGGATTCATTTTGGGGCTCATAAAACTGAATGAAACCAACACAACAAAAAAGTAAATGAACAATAATGACATCGTCAGAAATGCATCAGTGATTATGAACCATTACGAGAGGCATTGGAGGCACACAGAATTGCGGGGGATTAAAAAAGAAAAAAAAAAAAACTTGATGCACATTGTAAAGAAAAAAAATCTGTTTCACAATCAAGTACACACTGACAACCCATCGAAAAAGAAGACAATGCTTGGTCCACAACAGCAGGACAGACTCAAAGTAATAATAATGAATAAATACCCCTTTTCCTGTCACAATGTTCATCATCTAAATTCTGGGAGAGGGTACAGTTCAAAATGATCTATGAAATAAATAAAAATTATTGATTTAGTTTTTTAGTACTTTATTATACAGCTGATGTGCTTTTTTTGAACTGTGTGAATTTCCTTTTTTTACACAAATTTATCGCTTGGAAGAAAGTGATAAAAACGTATTTACGTAAATGTTAATTTTTTTTAAGCTGTAGAACTGTTCTGATGTATGTGCTATTTTGCAGAGAATCTCTTTGCTTTTAAATTTTTTTTTGTTTCTGTTGTTTTCCCCTCATTTTGTTGCACTTAGTGCACAGAACAGAATTCACACTACCAAAATCTAAGTTTGTTCAAGAGTTACTTTTTTGTTCTTGATTTTCTGTTTTCTTTTTGTTTTGGTCCATGATCACATACATGGTAACTTAATTACTCCCATAAGACAAACTGGGGCTTTGTGGAATCAACAGGGATGAGCAAAGTATGAAGTTGCTGCTACCGATTATCTTAGTTCTTCCATGTTAGAAGGTCGATAAGAGAGAACTTGATGAATTGGATAAGATATATAAATATATGGTACAGATTTTCAAATATATTTGAAAGATATATGATAGTATAAATATAACATTCTAAATATATTGATACAGTACATAATTTATGAGTAAAAAGTATATATGGATTGTCTATGAAAGTTTCCAAATCGAGAGTTGTGTGCTTTGGGGGAAATGAAATGAGATTTTTCACTGGAATGCACATCAGTAGGACAAAATTGTATTCTGATTCAGTGCATCTTTTCTTGTGCAATAAATATGTGTGTTTTTAGATAGGGTTTTATGTGGATATGTCATTCACGTATGACATTGTTGTTGTCCCCCTCCCCCGCAAGTGAGGTGTGGGAGTGGGAATGTCGGATGCCAGTCAAAGCATCACTGGTGCATTTTTCAAGCTCTCATACAGTCTGTAATTAGAGGCAGAGGGGTCACACGGCCGCAATCACCGCTCCACACAATAGGGCAAGGTACAAAGACGTCACTTTCTTGTGGTTCTTTAAAGCATTCAATGGTAATTTTTCATTTTGCATTTAGAGTGCCTTATATTTATGCCTGTTTTTATAATGTTTCATTTAACATATTAATGTATATCCTTTGAGTAACCTAGTCATTTAGTGTAAATGTAATTGTATAGTTTATTTACCTGTAGTATTCATTTGTCACATGAAGAGATTATATATGCAAATAAGAACATTTCAAAGCTCATTATTTTCATTTTCAGTGGCCTTATTGTGGCTGAGTGAATTAGAATAAAACAGTTTATATTTCACTGAACTCCACAGAGAACAGTCAAGAACACACAATAGTTTCAAGACGTATATTTGAAAAAAATTCAACCATAGAGCCAGGGATGAGATTGCAGACTTCTGGTCTCAGAACCAAACAGGATGAAGGCCCAACAAAAAGTTAATGAGCTTTTACAGATCTTCACTCACAATGGTAATTTTTAAATGGTCTGTCAAACTAAAATTCAGTCAAACCGAATGCCTAATGCACAGGTCATCACCGAAGGGTTTCTTCTTCATGCCTTAGGTTTGCATTATAGACTTCACGCGACAGAGAGCAGATACAGAGACATATAATCTGCATCTTAATATCAGTTCTTTTATCCTGACAATCCTAACACGGTGTGTCACGTCCTTTTCTTACGACATTACAGCTAGAGACTGGGGGTTGTGCTCGGTTATGTTTCAGTCTTTATGTTGAGCAGCGTCTTTAACTTCTCCATACCCCCTTTGATGGCTTTGTGGATGTGCATTCCAGGTGCTTTCTTTCCCTTGTTAACTCAAGCAGCTATGTGTTTTATTTTTGTCCACTGCTTACCTGATTATTTTTGTCATAATTTTGAGATATAAAAGTGCTATTATTTAACCTCATGGTGGCTAATGTTACATTATGTTTAAGTCACAGAACACATTTATTTTCTCATCTCAGTTTTTCCTTTTTTGTTATTGATTTTTCATATGCATGGTGAAACGTTGCAGAATGGCCAAAGCTGGCCTGGTAGGAAGATTTGCACTTTCTCTATCTTTGTACTATGCACTGCCCTATTGATTCTAAACCCAATAATATATTACTTGAACCCATCTATAAAAGATCTCCTTAAACGTTCACTTTGTGTGTATGTAAATAACACAAAAAAGGTTATCAACTCTTGAAAAAGACAAAAAAAAAAAAAGTTTGTGGCGAAAAAGAGCATCCATTCTGATGCCATGGTTACTCCAGCAGATGACTTCAGAAAAATCTGTCCCCCAACCATCTGTTCTTGTGGCTTTGCCATTCAAGCTTGGAGTGTCATTAACAGAAATAAACGTTGTGTTCTCTGCTCTCTCTATCTATCTCTCGTCTGGATGCATAGACTGAAAATTAAATAATGAAATTGTAAAAAAATGGCTTGTTAAAAAGATCATACAATTACCTCTGATTAGTTGTAAGCGTAAACTGTTTCTTTTTCTGAATGAAAGGAGTGCTTTTTATTTTCTTACTTAGGTTACATTGGTGGCGAAAGAAGTCTGTATGAAAATCAGTTCTTTGCTGACACAAGTTCCATTTGTTATAAATGAATTCTATTAAAAAATGTCAGTGTTATGCATCGGCGTTTCACTTGTTTCCCTCCACCTCACTTTGACTGGAAAAGACTGATGGAGCTATTTTACCCCCTACTGGTCTGGGTCCAACATATTATCCACAGTTCTCTTATGAAAGGGGAAATTGAGCCTCACCACATTTGAATAGATTTCCATCGCTCTGGTTTTTCTGTCACTGATGTCAGCCCCGATGAATCATCAAGGGGAACCTCTGACAGATGAAGTGCAATGTTTTCGAAGCTGCCTTGTTTTTAACACAGATTTTGTTCACCCTGCCAACGGAGGGGCGTAGTACTGTAACTCAGGATTAAAACCACAATTGCATTACACCAAATGCCACTACACTACTTGAACACTGTAGTTTTCTTGTCTTTTTGTTTAATTCTTTTGCCGTTTGTTCCTGATTCTAATCTATTAAATATATTTTTGTTAAGTTAACACAAAAAGGACACCAGTCAAACCAGAAAACAAATGGTGGATCTAAACTCATATTTAGAGACATACACTGGTTTAGATATAAACTGGGTGACGATCCATTTTCAGTTGGATTAAATGTGCGCGCACTTTTTAAAATTGTATGAAATTTAGATATTTATTTACTAAAACTTGTTTAAATCAATATACCTATTTTCACAGGCTAAGTTTCACCTGCATTTTACACATCAAGTGTACTTTTACACTTGAAGTTGACCCACTGACAGCATGGATCAAATCTTGGGCTCTGAACGCTGCAAAACAACAAAGGTGACCCACACAGCAGCACAGCGCCTGAATGCATCATCTGTAGGTACTGATGGAGGGCTGAAGCAGCTGTGAAAGGTCCTGCTTATACTACTGACAGTGAAGTAACAAAAAGATTAACTGGCACTTCAAAAAGATTTGATGAAATGTTTGTGTGACTGCTAACAATTGTGCCTCTTTCTCAGATATGTGGTTGCTGTCACATGCCGGACAGTAAGTTAACATTTAGCATTACTGTACATAATATTTACATAAAAAACACATTTGCACAGCACTTTTACTGTGCATTTTTAAGATTTAAACATGAAAAGTCAAGGCAAGGGGAATATAGACAGGATAGACAGACAATTTTAAATATTAATTCTACACTGATGATATATTCATACTTATTCTATTTCAGAGGTTCCTGCCGTCTGGCTGACTCAGTCATGCATGTAGGAAAAATATCATTACGTGTCACTCCACTCTATGACACATTCACAAACATATTCACAATCTGCCTGTATGTTACTGAAACTAACAACAACAACGCATATTTCTGTCAACAGCTCAAACCTACAGTGGAAGAATAAAGTGCCAATAACCTGAAGCAAGAAAACTGCGAGAGTGAAAAAATGATTTCTTTAAAAACAGCATTAAAGTGCTTGACAGCTGGGGAACACTTTGGAAGTCGATAACTGCTCGCCTGGAGAAGTTGTTCAGGATTCAGAAAACTATCCATGCACCCAATTAGAAAATATCACCCCACATGATAACAAATGGCAGATGCTGTTTTGATGTATAACAAGCTTTGCAAAATGTTAGTCCACAACAGTAGATCATAGCAGCGCTGAAATGCCATAAATATCAAGGAGGAGGTTTCTGTCTTGGACAGATAAAATATGGTTGTAGAGATTATGTGTCAAAAACAATGACATACTGCAAGAACTAGAGAGATTTGTTTGCTGGTGTTTTTCTAAATCACACCTCGAGCTAAACATGCAGCCCAACTCAAGTATTACCTCTGCCTTTCAAGGGCCACAGCTTGTTCTGCCAATGTTCATAAAGGATATATGCCGTATATACTAAACGTTTGATGAGTCTTGCTATGAAACATCAAACTGTATCAAGTAAGCCTGTGACACTTAGTCCTTTAATCAATTAAGTTGATTGCAAGAAAATCGATTCATTTTTCAAGCAAAAATGTCAAACATTGGCTGGTTCAAGCTTCAGAAATGTAAGAATTTTCTACTTTTCTTTGTCATTTATGATAGTAAATGAAGAGTCTTGGACAAAAGAAGCAATTTGAAAACGTCACTTTGGACAATTTTATAGACTAAATGATTAATCGTCAAAATAATTACCCCATAATGAAAGTTATCATTAGTTGCAGACCTGGTGCAAGGATACAACTCCAGACCAAGAGATCGCTAAAATTTCTGACACCTTAATGGAATGGAAGCTGGAACAGACAGACTCTGAATGTTTGAGTATCATATTACCACGCATATAGAATTGCGTATGACATGAAGGAAAATGTTCACAGATTGCTGCATGGCAAGATCAATTATTGCTTCATGTTGTTTCTGACAATTTGATGTAAATTGGCCAAAATGAATTTGCTAAAATTTCTTGAGCAATCATTCCAGAGCAGATGTCTGCTTCACACCAGACAAGAATACAACAAAATAAGGGACTCCTAACTGTCAACAGCTTTTATTTTTCACCGAAGACTGCACTTCAGATGTGTCAAGCAGATGTTATGTCTTCGTCTCTCAGCAGTTTTTGCTGAATTAGGAAACCAACCAGCTAGTCACAACGCGGTGCGCGAGTCATTTCTCATTTATCCCCCCTCCCCTTAAAAACGACAGCTTGACTCACTCCCAGTGCTTTATTTTCTACATCCTAAATTTGATGAAACATGCCCAAATGAAGGCTAGGGAGCACTGCAGCTTTGTTGTCACCAGCAGTGAGTGGGATTCAAGAATGAGACATTTCTTTTTACTCTCTCAATTTTGAAAGGAGGAAAAACCTTCTGAAGCCAATTCCACTGCAGCAAGAATAATTACATAACTATGCATTCAAAGAATTCAATTATATTGGCAGGCTACTTTGATTGAGAAGTCTGACACTGGCGGCATCAGCCACCCACTGTGCTCTTGATGCCCCATTCCTGTGTTGATAAACAATAACCTGTTACCACTTACCCAACCCATGTATCATCATCATTTTCACTAATAAGACACTGTTGGCAATTATACCCTGCATGCTTCCATCCTCCTATTAACACTGCTTGGAATACTTCAATTATATATAATGCTGCAGGTGCACAAAACAAAAACATTTAAAAAAAACTTAATAAAATTGGGTAATTTATTAATGTAATAGATGCCATAAGATATTTGTTGCAGTCAAGTCTAAATCATGGTTCCTTTGCTACAAACAACTACCTCTTCAGTAGGGGTGGGATTCAATTTTTAGGATCATGATTAGATTTCAGAACTGATTGTCGATAAATTAATAAATAGAAAATAGAACTATGTTTAGGTTATTACTCCGGTTGGTGTACTACACTCAGAAAACGAAGAGCACCATGAGGAAATTTGTTTTAAGATCAACGAGACATCCATTCCTCTGAAGCGTCATGTAAAGCAAGCTCCACCATTTCATTTAAATGTGGCAGATGCAGGTGCACAGTATTTATACACCCCAGTGTTCAGTGCAAAGTCTTGCAGCAAGGCTTCTCTCGTGTATCCTCCCTCATGGCTCCTCAGAGATCCGTCCTTGCCCCTCGGAGCAGAAACATGAGCTTTGAAACAGCCTGACAGATGGCAGACCAAGGGACTTCCACTTCAAGAAAGGAGCAAGGAAATATAAAATTAAAGACTTTGGATGAATGCCCTTTCTCCATCACAATCCAAAAACAATGCACTGACACAGATATTATATGTCACGTTAGTCTTTCACAGTTTTTGAGCTTGCAACTTCTAGTGGCCGTAGTAATTATGAGGGGACCAAAGGAGAAAATCAGGACACATACTGAAACAGCGAGTCCACAAAAGATGGAGGATGGGGTTAGTAGCTGGGCCAAACAGGCTCCCAGAAGACACCTATTTGTGTCCGATGAAAAAACAAGTCATTTGTGAGTACCTTTAGCTTTAACATAACGTATGCAGACAACTTCACACGCATTATTTATCTTTCATGCCTAAACATAACCAAACTGTTACCGTTTCACAACGTTGACCATGTGACAACAAGGATCCGGTCTGGTTCAACTTATACTGCTACTCTCCAGCAGTCATATGTCATAGTTTCTGTGTTGTTGTGGGAATGGTAATACATGTCATTTTGGAAGTCATTGGCAATCAACCTATTTAATTGTGTAGGTATGAGGATATTTTGACCAAAACACTCTTCTTCTTGGTGGTCCACTGTGTAGTTTAGTTGAGCCGTTTTTCTTCTGTCATCATAACTTTGTCAGTGACATACAAAAATCTGTTAATGAAAATCGCAGCAGATAAGTAAGCATGACTCTCATGATACTCTTCTGTATTTCTTGGATCGTTACAAGACTTTATCTCATTCACAACCTCTTCATAAGATTAAGTACCTAACCCACTTCCAACAAACGTTGTAAAATGTGATCTTATTCACAATCCTTTGATGTAACATCTTTTGAAATTTTTAGACCACAGGAGAGGGCTTAGTTTCATCTTTAAGCCCTTTCCACTGCTTTCTTTAAATAGCTTCTTTCACACCACAAAAACAACTAAAGAGAACGATCACAGTGAATATAAAGCAACACAGCCTCCCATCGTGACCTGTAGTTTGAACTCTTGCCTCACAATGACATTTTCAGGTGTAGTGGAATACAAAAAATGCCTTATTAATACATCTATAGCCACTTTAGATTCATCCTTTATATATACTGTATTGTAGCAGTTTAAGATGTCAAGTGCCAAACGTGTTAAGGAAAGGACAGAGCTCACACCCTTGTCACCAATTCACAGTCACAGCTGGCTGCCAGCAAAGCTAATATTAAACTTGAGGGTTAAGCAGCTAAGTAAACAGACATCTCACTTCCTGGATTCTTGGCTTGACTGGACTAAAGGCACAATGCAGAACAAGTGGAGCGACTGTGCACCGTAAATTAAATGGACAGTTATGGGTCCACGAGCAGCGCGACCCGGGGGCCTTTAGCCGGCAGAATGGTGAAGGCTGCTGTGCTGCAGAGAGACAGGCACCATGCCCTGCAGCAGGCTGATGATGATGATCCATATGGGGAGCCTCAATCGAGCGGGCTCCCAGTTCAACGATGACGAACCCAGATAAGAGCTGACACTGCTGCCAACGCTACATTGACTTTGTCTGCACATCACATTAGAGCTACTTCAGAGGCAAAGAGAGGGTTTGACCTTTAAATAGTACTGCAACAGCACAGGGGAGGAAACGAAGACAAACAGAAATGGCTGTTCAAAGAATGCACTTATCAGCGCGATTACACGTTTTTGTTTGTCTTTGGAGTGGCCATTATTGCTAGCTAGCTTGGCAAGAACGAGTGGAGGGAGGGGGTTTCTTCAACTGAGTGACCGAGTTAAACAAGAGGGAGAGAAAATAGGGAGATAATAATTGATGAAAATGGAGAGGGATAGGCCAGAGATGACTCTGGTGAAAAGGTTGACTGGTGACTGGAGAGCGATAGTGAAGGAGGGTTAGAGAGGAATCCAGCATGAGCCAACAGTTGCCGCAGTGTGAAAACCCTCTGAAGGTTAATTTCTCCAGCTCAGCATCTTGCCAATATCCCTGCGATCAGAACCTCTGTAGGCCAGCCATCTGCTTCCCCTTCTCTCTGTGCCGCTGCACTCCTCATTCCTAGTTGGCTTCATCTGGGAGTGGACATGCATCAGGGCACTTTTAGGAACTAATCTCTGAATGTGCGTGTGGGCGGGGTGGCATTCAGGCTTGTAGCAAAAACCAAAAACTCTAGTTTCTAGTCAGATAATGAGATTATATTTTTAGGTATGCTGTTGAAAATGTGTACTGAATCTAGGGCTGCAACAAATGATTATTTTCAGTATTGATTAATCTGCCACTTATTTTCACAATGAGCTGATTAATAGTTTAGTCTATATAGTATGAAAAAATGTGAAACTCGCTCATCACTATTTCCCAATTTCCCACAATTAGTCCCCAAGGAGACTTCTTCAGAATGTTTCTTTTGAACAATCAATTTCACATTAATATAGCTGGAACCCACAAAGGTTTGACATTTTAGCTTGAGAAATGTCAAACAATTATTCAATTATCAACTAATTGATTAATAATCTAATCATTGAAGCTGTAACTTAATTCATGTTGGAATAACATCTCCAATTTTAATTACAGGAAACTGTTCACATTTAAGGCTGTAACTGCGATTATTTCTATTCTTGATTGAATGTCAAATTATTTTTCACAATTCATTTATTAATTGTTTAGTCAAAGGACAGGAAATACGGTAAAAAAGCTCTCACAACGTGCCAGAGCAGATGACATCTTGACCAAAACCAAAAAAATATTCAGTTAACAATCATTGAAGACTAAACAAGAAATGTATCATACATGAGAAGTTAGAACCAGATAACTTTTTCCATTTGGCATTAACAATGACTCAATCGACTCAGAATATCAAAATATTCGATGAACGATTTTCTGCTGATTGAACAATCATTTCATTGCTAACTGTTTTACTGTTAAAGATCTTTGAGTACAAAGATACAAAGTGGCCAAGACCTTTAACATTTTTCTTTTAGAAATGTAAACACATGTAAATATGACACGAAATCAGACCAACAGCATCCCGTGTGACCTTTTAGACCTGACTAACGTAAGAAATTTATACAACATACAGGGTAGTTGAAGCCAGTTGGAAGTTCACAGCACACATCAATTATCCTGTCAAGTCTGAAAAAAAGAAAGAACAGGAAATATAATTTACGAGCTCCCCGACAGCTTTTTGTTGCAACCTAAAGCAATAATGCACCTTCAGTTCGGTGCTCAGCTGCAATCTTTTCATACACTGCCACTTCACCAATGGGATAAGTACTGAGGGTATATTTTTTGTGACCTCAGAGGACATAGTGTCAATTATTCTGGGTATGGCTCTGTGGAGGACTTCATTCCCTAATCAAAATAAATGGCCAGGGCAGCAAAAAGTGAATGGAGCTAAGCCCCCAATATTCCTACGAGACAGGAGGGGGGTTTGGGCCACAAACAAATCCATTACCACAAGGTAAATAGGACGCATCAGCACTCTTGGCCCATTTGAATGGTTCTAGCCCCGTGACCACCCCTGCACAGGATTCTTCCATTTTAGACGCAGGAGCTGATAGCAAGAGTTTCCTTTTTTTTTCTTCTTCTTCCTTGCACACCACCCTGCAGTCAATCTTACATAATACATTCTGATGATAAAACTCTTCCGTGTATGGCAGCTCTGCTAACCGAAAGTGGCTGTGACTAACTCACTGTAATGGGAAAATTCGGCTTCCTGCATATAATGGGTGAAACGTGGAGGAAGTGTAAGTTCAAACTTTAATGCAATGCTGTAGCTTAATGTGGTCTTAAGCAATTCATGGAGGGGTTGGAGGTGGTGGTGGGGATGTAATTAAAATGAGCTGTCATGAAATGAAATGTTTTTTTTTTTTCTCTCACCCCCCCCTCTTATTTTTGCTTCACCAGCTGGGAGTCATTTCACTGTCAGGGTGTATATAATTTTCAGCTGATAGTGGAGACAGTTCAGCTCTGAGGCATTTTTTTTTTCTTTCCGCAGCAAGAGTGCTTTTAAGGGGGCTCCTCATACACAGCAAAGCTTTCATGTTGTCCATCTTCGTTCTGATGTCTTGTTCACAACAGTTTTGCTTTTTGACATTAGATAAAAACGATATCAGGGATAATATGACGGTGCCGTATTGTTCTGCAGAGGTTTCAAGAGTCAGGCAGCAATACACACAGTCACAGAAACAGAAGGAAGAAAAAGGCAACTATTGTCTGTGATGGAAGATTATTCAGATCCTTTGCTGAGGGAAAGTACTAACAACTTATCTAGGTATAATTGGCAAAACGTACTTACATCTGAAAAAGTAGAAGTCATCATTATACAGTAAAACGTTGCCTATCATTGTTTTACCGTTGTGTCGAATGTTTAGGATTAATATTACAGCAAAGATGTGAGTGTGAGTGCCTTTTGATGCTGTTGATATTTAAGATTGAGCCAATTTGAACTACTTTATATTATTTTATCATATATGATGCTTTTGGATTAATATTACTGCTGCATTGATGTGTATGTTGAATTTTACTGCTGTAGATATACAGCAGATAGGTATAAATTTAAGATCATTGCTGTCCTTTGAGAACCAAGTATCTCTAAAAATGTCATAATGTCAGAAAAACTGCCCGTTTTCAGCTATGTGATAATGCATTTACCAGTGAATCCAACAATATGCTGCAATATTGAAAACACTTGCGCTAATTATAGATGCAAAACCATATGTTTTTAATATCACATTTGTCCTCCCTCTTATGCCTCACAGTGATTTGGTCTGCTGCCTACCAACCTGTACCTCCACACACATTAGCGTTAGGTACAAGTATTTGTGGACAGTCTCTGTGATTGTGTCATTGGTGGAGGTGGCTGACCTCAAGTAAGCAGCTACTTTGCAAAAGTTACCTTAAAACAAAAGATTTTTTCTGACATTTTCATTTACTTCTACCAATCAATAGAACAAAACACATTTACAGTTATAAGTAGACTACATTTTGCTCGCTCCATTACCTCGTGGTTGAATCTTGTGCCTACAGTATATTGGTACTAAGCAGCTGCATTTTTTTAACACGCAGGTAAGTTCAATTTACCTTTCAATTATCCAGTGTAGTTAAACAGTGGTCATACAACATTATTCATATTATCCTAACAATTCAAAATCACATATAGGGAAACATGGTTTTCACTGGCAAAGAATGTATGAAAAATTTTAATCTGAAAAGTAACTGAAGCTTTCTGACAATTGTAGAGAAGTAAAAAGTACAATATCTGCCTCCGAGATGGGAGAGATTCTGAGATAAAGGAAAGGAAAATGATGTACAAAATGGAAATACTCAAGTCAAGTACCTCAAATGTATACTTGAGTAGTGTAATTTGTGACATTCTACCTGCCTATTGTGAAAGTCAAGGTTGTAAAAACCTCTAACGAGAAATAATTAAGAATAGTCAGGTCTATTTTATTGGAGTTTTGACTTGGAGTCACGACACAATTTCAGTTTCATGCCTCACCTCATTATCAAAACATCAATTCACTCTTATTTTTCCCTTTAAACCAATTCTGAGCTTTCTGAATAGCTGACAGCCTGCACTCAATTTTAAGTCTTGCTTCAAGAGGACTACTGTGTCAACCTTTCATCTGTTGCAACTGCTTTCACAGTTGTAATAGTTCTTTTGCCCTACACCAGGGAGGTTGTTAAAGCATATCCACTATTGAAGGCCAAGGCTAAGAGTCGCCGGCCTTCAGCACGGTCGGTGGCAGATTCCATTTTCTCTGCAAGGCGGGGATTCTCACCTGGAGCTACTGGAGCAAAGAAATTGTTGTCATTTAAAAAACATTTAGTGGCACTTCTATCTGCTGGCCTATGGTTTAGGTGCCGGGTGATCAATGTATTGTGACATCAAAAGCGGTAACTCGTTAAGTGCATGGTAATGAGTGTGAGGGATCCTGCTGGATTTTGTAGTTGGTCATGAAAATGTTTTCTGTGATACACCCTTAGGCAAAAACCTGGAAAAGCTTTTTTTTTTTTCTTTTTTTTTTTTTAAAAGCCACAAACAACAGACTGACAAATACATCCAATCAAACAATCAATTCAGTATAGAAAGACTAAACAGGCTTTAGGAACTGGTACCTTGAAATAAGCTTCTCTTTTCCTCATGTAATACATTAGAATAGGGCTGAACATATTCCCTAGCGAGCGGGTAAAGCAGAAAAGAGGGGATGGTTGACTGCTACTGCTCAGGGCCATACAAGAGCATTTAACTAGCAGAGATTAACTACTGTATTCCCACTGGTGGCCTAGATGTCCTAGTGTACCGCCTCAGGGAGGAGAGATACCAGAGAGGGAGCGGTGGAGGGAGGGAAAGAAAAGGGAGGTGGGGGTGGAGGGTCCATGTAGTGCTGACAGCTTTGGTCACTTGAGAGTCTAGAGTGACAGGTGATACAAAACAAAAACACCTCCATCATTTTTAGATTTTTGAGTAGCAGGAGTAGGTTGTGATTACTCTGTCATGTTCAGATTCACTTGAAATTGTAACCAAAATTATGACTGGATCCAATCAACTGTGCATATTAAAAGAATAGAAACAAGGTGGAATGTAGTGACTTCGTCCAAACTCTCCAACTCAGCTTAAACTCTGTTTTTCACACAAACATTCAAAATGGTGGCACACACAGCAGCTGTGCTGGCAAGTCAATTTATTCCCTCCTGAAAGCTGTCTCTCACTTTCTCCACCGTCTTGATATGTAGCATACCTAGACGTGGCAGCACTCACTCTAAACTCCAACGGACACATTTGTGGAACTTCCCCCAATTGCTCCTGATCCATCGGTGACATTTTCTCAGGGCCATTGCTTGTTAGCATTCATAACATCACAGCCATACCCACTGGCACTCATGTTATAAATACTGCATGTTATATATCACCAAATTCTGTCAGGGAAAAAATACCGATGCCAAACTGACTCATTTGTGTTACAGTGTTGTGCAATCAGCAGCAATTCAGTAAAATGACAAAAATGTAACTCACAAATTCTAAATTAATTGTAAGTTAACTCTGAAAATTACTGCTACTGTTGCTCTGGTTTTGAGGAATAAAATGTATCAAGAATCTTTCAAGCAATTATGGTCGTGAACCAGGAGTAAACTATATGTTTTCTCAGCAGTAAGGTGCCATTTGAAAGATGTTTAAAAGATGAGGGAACCTCAGAAGCTTAACACACAATAATCAGTAATTCTCTCAGATCAACACATCGTCTCTCAATACAACACATTCCACAAACAAAATTTCAATTGCAATTAAGTGTTGCTGCAGTTTAATCATTGCACAAATAAAAATCATTGATGTATGACATTATCATCTACTGACAGGGTAGTTGATCAGATTTTCAGGCTTGCTCGATTTGGTAATTGGGGCTTACAGTCCGTTTTCCACTCCACAGCAACTAAAAACAATAAGGACCCCCAACCAGGACAGTGGACGCCTCTGTAGGAACACCACAGAGTTGTTTACCATATCAACAGCTTGCACTTTAGGCTTCCCCCATGTCTTCTGTGTGCCTGTGGAATATCTGGACGCAAGAAACACACATCGGGGCAACTTTGTCCTTTTTTTTTTTTTTTTTTGGCCTCACTTGAGCCCCCCCACGCCTCCATTTCTCTATCTCTCTTCTGCTCTCTCTCTGCTTCCCTGCATCTCTCCTCTGTGTTTCTGCCTGGAAGTGGAACCGATCGTTCTGGATTCTCTCCTCCATCACTGAAAAAGCTCTCTACTTGTGATGCAGAGCAGGCGAAGAAGAAGCACAGGAATATGGCATGTCTCCAGCAACGTTGGTTCAGAGAGGAGGAGTGCAGCATTTTGTATGCAGGCAGGATTAGCCTAATTGAAGTGTCAGCCTGAGAAAATTGTGGATGCGTGCGGGTTAATGTCTGGGTATAGCAGAAGCTTCACTCATCTTGGTGATGATGAGGAATTTGGCTATCATTGCAGGCCTCATTTGATTGTGTATGTGTGTTTGTATATGTGTGTAGACCCCACCCCACAGTGATGCTAATTGTAAACCCTACCATCTAGTGTATTTATGATGCTGAGACAGCAAGGTGGAAGCTGGTGGCTATATAATTACTTTACACCACTGGGCCATTACATTAAGAATTTACAATTAAAAACAGCAGTAGTCTTGATTAATTACATTTATGTGCAAACTTGCGAACAAACTGATGAACACACACGTTAGCCTCTAACGCTCTGCAATAACCTGGTATAAGTTGAATAGTATAGCTCCCATATTTCACTGTCTCTCCCCCTCTCTCTGTTTCTATCAGTTTAATTGTCAATGTAATTGAAATGTGTCAGTGCGACAGAAGTAACTGTGAATTAGGGCTGAGCCTAAGAGAGGGAAATAAAACGAAACACGCTGCATTGAAGCCACACTGACAGAGCGGCACAATTTCCCCAGATGTAAGTACACGCAAGAGCTATTATTGCCTTGTCAAGGCATGGAACGAAAATGACTACCTTAAACAGGTCTCACTCACCATGTTCACAGCGTATCCAGTGGAGATGATGTTGAAGGCTTTAGGGCTTTTGCATGACTTTCAGAGGGAAGGAACAGAGTTAGTGCTATCCTGAGCAGCATGACGGCACATTGCCTCTTTTTCGAAACAAATACCAATACCTAATTTCACACAAGACTTAGCTTTCTGTTTCCCTGTTTAACACCTAAATGCAGACTTAAAACCCAGGAGTGGCACCTGTATCTTTTGTGGGAAACCGACGAGCCTTTGTCTGCTTCATCATCGTAATTGCCCTTCAACAGAAAGGCTACATTCCTATCATTTCCCAGGCTAAAAGAAGGCCCCCTCAGAGATACTTTCAGAACCTAAAGGTAAAGCGTTTTTACTTAATTTAAAAAAAAAAAAAAGAGAAAAAAAAAAGAAAGAAAATGAAAAAAAAAAACAACTGTTTGAACAGCTTTAATAGCTATTTGCTGCGTCATGCAATTTGATGGCACTCTTTAAATTTCAAGCAAGAGGCCATTTTAATTAGCTCTTGGCCGTCATCTGAACATGTTTTACAAGGGCAAAGTTTTATAATGGTGACGGTGGATATCATGGGTATGTCTGCCGGTGGCAAATTTCATTTTCTGTAATTAATGCCTTTCAGTTGGCAAATTTGGTTGTTGTCTGTTTGGTGTGATCTACGGCTCCAGAGTCTGGAATATTTACGCTTCGTCAAAGATGGTTTACTTGAAAAAGAAACATGACTGACTGTGACTTTACTGCGTTGAGTTGGCTTAAAAATCATACTAATCACATCTAGTCCTTTTCTGTTTGCCAGTTGCACCTTTATTGACAGCTTGGCAGCAATAACATGCCTATTTTAACCAGAGAGCTTTGAATACAACGGCGGACCTCCTTAATGGCGTACTCATTTCATGTCTTAAGTGCCACAATTATGTGACACCTCAATGCCAGCCCTAGAATATACAGTATTCCTTATTATCTGTGCTTGTATACATATGTGGCTGGAAGAAAAGTACATTGCAGCGAACGGCTGGTTATCAACCAATGCAATCTACCATTATTCTCTATTATTTAGTCTAATTAACTATGCAACATAGGATATCCAATCTAAAGTTTATAACTTGAAGGCATATTCCCAATAGAGCAACGTTCACTCTTTTAACAAACCTATTTTGCTTCAGTTATTTGATTACTACACAGCATATTGCCATTCAAAAGAACCCTTCTTAGTTTGTAGAAACCGTAACTGAAGTATGGGTATGATCTCATTCAATATAGGATGGGTTTTTCTTGATAAAGCCAATTAACCTAATGCGTATGGGATGGGATTGGTCGCTGTGTTCATGTCCACTATGGGGTAACCCTGCTGGAGGACCACCTTGCAGTTTAATATTGCTGAGTCATTTGATCCTGAAGATGAGGTCAGCCTTAAATGCTGCTGTAGTAATACAGCACCAGTGGTGATTTTACTGAAAGGCGCAGCTGTCAAGGTAAAGACCTCTGTGAGTCCTTCTGCCCCTCATGCCAGCTCACCCCACTGTCAAAGAAAATCCAACAACAGCTATGGAATCTCATGAATATAAACCTATGTTACAGTATGCTGTTGACTAAAGCACAGGGCCCTAAATGGCTTTATTCATAGCATAAAACAGGGCTCCAGAATAACTTTTGTTTTTCGCTATCCGAGAACCATTTTTACAATTTTGATTAGCCTTCAAAGTACTCTCACCCCCAAACTCAGCTGAAGTACTCCTTACATTAACATTCACACATTAAATTGCAGTTCACTGTTTAATGCTTCATGTTTCTCTGAGCAGAAAATCCCTTTCCTGCTGTGTGTTTAGCTATTAGCTGCGTTCACTCGATTAGCTCTGTTTGCTGTAAGCTATCGGCTAACTAGCTCTCCTTCTGATTTCACGGATATGGACACAGATTTGTTGTTCACAATGTAGTGTCGTGGGGAAAAAATGCCTCTGTCAACAGTGACTTTACTGCGTCGTTTAAAATTTTCGCGCCTCATTATATTTCTTGCGGAGAGTACCCAGCCAATGATATTAACTATAGTGACAGCACAAGAAGACGCCTTTCGTTGTAGTCAGTGCTTCATTTAGTGATAGTTAAACATTCATGCTTATATATAAAATACCCTTTAGTCCCAGATGCTTCCCAGAGAAAATCTCTCGTACCCAAGCACATTTTCTGTCATTCCTAGGATGGCGGGATGCCGTAAGTCTAATCTTGATATAAAATATTCTTTTATCTGTCGTAAAAAAAAAATTTGTAACTCAAAATGATAAACATTTCACTGTAGTAACATAAAACTATACACATGCTGCCCTTTACCTTACCGATGCACAAAACATGATTCTCAATTCATAAGAAAGCCAATGAAAATGGCCAATATGACATACTAAAAATCAAGCCCATCTCGAAGCCCTTTCTGCGAGCATCGAGCCCACTTTACAGGAGGTAAACACCTAAATTACAGTTAATTTACACTGATGAGAAAGAGTGGGCGAGCAACTGGTAAATACTCAATACAACTGTAGCCAGTGTTGTGGCTAATAATTGTGAGGAGAGCCCAGCTCAGAGTTGGCAGAGGCACACGTGGGATGGATTAGTGTCTTCTTGTTTATAGCGCTTTAATAGGATTTGATTTTATAGATTGTGTTGGATATTCCTCCTCCACCAAAAACGCCATCTGAGGGCTGAGAGACATATAATATGGATTAAGAAATGCCTTCTTTGAGAAAAATGTGTCCCTTGCTTTGCTTCAGGAAGATACCATGCTGCCTTTAAATTATTTATAAGTAGATGTTCATTAAAATTGAAAGTATTTTTATTTTTGGGTGAAAAAAATGAAGTCTTAATGTTAATACGCCGACCCAGATAACAAAAATACAAAAGAACTATCAGATGGTCTTGTAGGAAGTGAATTTTTGGCAACAATGAGAACTTGAAAGCAATGTCATGTCATCTTACCGCAACACTGTGAAGATTACAGCAGCAATTGCACCCAGATATTGGATTATGTTACTCCCAAAACAGATGAGCCAGTTAAGTGTTTCCAGAAGTATTTAAAGGAGTAGCATGGTAGCTGTAGGAAGAGTCAGACTTGTAAAGCTGTTCTCAAAGAAGTTTCACTGAATAACCAATGGCATCTGTCACATTTGGAGTTCATATTCAAAAAGAAACTTCTCTTTTACAGAACACAGACTTCCATCATGAAGTACTGGGACACGTATGGTTTTAAATGAATGGAACATTAGCTGTACAGAAACCAACGTAATTCAATTACCTACATGGTCACTGAAGTTACCATTGGCTTTTAGGACCATAGGAACATGTTTGAGTCTTACCACCTTTTAGATAACAACAAAAATAGATATAATGAGATATTATAAATTCATTAATAACTGCAGAATCTACATACTGAAAGAAAAAAGCTTAAGGTTACAGAAACAGCAGTCTCATTTAACTATTACAACCAGGCAACTCAGCAGGGAGGTTTGGATTATGTGCTTTGGAAAACACACCAAAAACTCCCCTCAGGAGAAAATGTTGACAGTCTGCTCACTTTGCTGTGAGCTATTCTGCTAATTATTTGAGCAAATGATCAGGCAGTAGCCTACTTGGACAACTCCCACTTAAATTTTCATGACATTTTTCTCAGAAGTTAAAAATAAAAGCATCAGATTGTCGGGACACATGCATTTGAGCTGCGGTGTAATTTCAGCCAGCAAATTACACCTTGGTGATAATTTTTAGGGAACGAGACATTGGCCCTGCGGTATGAGAGTGGACAAGCTTTCGCCCCCTTGACTTGACAGTCATTTTATTGCAGCCATTAAAGCCTGAAGAGCTTCAA
Source organism: Pagrus pagrus (assembly GCF_965226575.1). Classification (NCBI taxonomy): domain Eukaryota; kingdom Metazoa; phylum Chordata; class Actinopteri; order Spariformes; family Sparidae; genus Pagrus; species Pagrus pagrus. Next base: position 13,435,339 of record NC_140204.1, on the reverse strand, counting down.
GTTGTTAACATGACAGAAACAAAGACAAAAACGTCCAACATCTAGTGGCCTGATCCCGTCAAAAGAAAAGCAGGGAAACAGGCACTGTGTCACGACAAACACTTTTTCTAGTGTGTTAGAATATTAAATGTAAAAACCCAAAAAGCTTCGGGGGCTGATTAAGTTTGGACAGAGCACAGATATAATTGGCTTTGGGTGTCATCCAAATTCTGCAAGCCTCCAAATACAACCCATTAGAGATATATTTCCCCCCTTTTGGCCTTACTCTTTAATATAACGAGGCAGTGAGAGAGCTTCCTTTCGACTACAGACTTTCAAACTTTTGTCATATTTTTACCTTATCTGTATTAATTCCACCGACAGCCTGCAGATAAATTCAGAGCTGTCTCTGAGCTACAATGACAGCTCCCGGAAATCCTCTGTGGCAAAGAAACTCGTCTTTTTCCCCCCTCGCGAGCTGAAACACCCTCATGCACCTGCAATATTTAAGAATAATGTACAGATTTACATAATCACAACAATTAAATGTTGCCAAAAACAGCTTATAATAAACTTAAAATGAAATATTTACTGACATGTGACTGTGTATGTCTTGTATGAGCAGGGAATGGAGGTCAGTGGAGTAGAAACAGCGAGCGGGATTTGCAGAGAAAAATAAATGGAAGCTTCTCAGTTCATTTGCTACAGTGTCTCCCAGCTGCAGAGAAGGAAAACCATCCTCTATGTAACATGTCAAATGTGTGCTCAGGAGTCATCACAATCCTTGTCACATCCCTTCCTCCCTACTGACTTTCAGAAACTTTGGAAAGATTGCAAGAACTTAACCTGGTTGTTCCTTTTTACTGGGGGATATTTACTTTCGTAAATTACTTTAATTTGCATTCCTTTGTTCTATCATTTGAGAAATATTTACTTATTCAAATTTAACCAGACATGCCGGTGTAAATTTGGCATTTTTGAGCTCATGTCACAGACAAGTGTTACACAGGCAGTGTCATAATCATGCCAATGCTAACACAAACTCAACGACCCTTCCAATGCACCAGTGGGCCCTAATGGGCAGCCTTGTCACTTGTTCTGCTATGGAAATCTTTCTCCACTATCCCTCCCTCCATCTCTTCTTTTCCCTACTGCATTGTCTTCTCCTCTTCAACTATCTTGTTTTGCTAAAGTCCTCTGAAGATGCCATAACCTCGGTTCTCTAATGGCTATTGTCAGTTGGGTGGCCAGCCATTGATGCATTGCCAGCCATGTCATCATATCGCTCAAATCGCTTGTACTAAACCAGAAACCAAAACACAACTGCAATTTGTAAGCTGAAAATGTCCAACTTGTCAAATGGACAATGTTTTATATACTTTTACATTCCTTGGTTTTTATGCATTTTTTGGAGAATCACTTCGGCTGAAGTGGAAATCAATAAAAGCTCTCATATCAGTTTGGAAACATATAGGAAATGTCAACTGATAATGGGAACTCTTAATTTTTCAACAGGCTAAGCAAAACTTCTTTGATATGATACTAGGTTACATTATTATATACATCGATCCTATAATTTGTATATTGGTATTTGGTTGGGAAATGTGCATGAAATATTTCCCGTCTGTAGACATCACACATAACACATGAAAAAGGGCTACATTCTTTTATCTCAAAAGGTCCTCAGGTAAAGTGTGAATCCTAATATGACTTTAAAAGGTCCAGGAGATTTAGGGGCAGAAATAGAAAACATTAGTCGGAATTATGTTTTCTTTAGTGTATAATTGCCTGAAGCTAAGACTTGTTATGTTTTGTTACCGTATAATTAGTCTTTTACATCTGAAGAGGGAGCAGGTCATCTTCCACGAGGTGTGCCAGGTTGCATCACAATATTTTGACGGTAGCCCAGGACAAGCCAAACCCTGGTTCTCGAGAGAGCCTTTCATTTCTTTTCACATCCAAGTGGCTACCATAAGGGAGGATGAGACAAGGGGTGTTCAGTTAGTTGCAACCACAACCAGACTGCTAAATACAATAAATTCCAGCTCACTGGACCTTTTAATGACTGTCAATCGTAGCTACTTACTTATTTTTCATAATACTTTATTGTTACAAATGTATGTGATAGTAATGTCTGCAATGTAATCAGTGTTATTTGTGTATGTGGCTTTGTTTTTTGTTTTTTTATTGCTCAAATTCTGTCCTGATTTGCAAGGGCAAGCCTGCAACTCAATTCGGAGCCTTTAGATTTGTGCAATAAATCTAACAAGGTAAAACAGATAAAACGGCAAATGATACGACGGCAGTTAAAATAAGATTCCTAATCAACAACAACAACAACATTTCTGTATTTCACCCTCAGCTTCCTCGTTCTCAATTAATATTAAATGACCTAAGAATGAGTTCATACTAAATTCTGTGTTTATGACTTGGACTTTTGTTTATTCAGGCTCACTGTAGAGTCCTGCATATTACATGATGTACTGCGTCATGGTGTACTTTTAGCACCTGCTCTATCTCACCCCTTTAGAGCTCATTGATGAAGTATCTCAAGAAAATAAATTCAAATCCTCTGACTTTTATTGCTTTGGTTGGGGGAACATATGGTCACCATCCGTCTAAAAAGAAATACAGGAAATCCTGGGTTACATTCAAAACTGGAGTGAGAACAGCTGCCGTCCATGCGGTGGGAAATAACAAAGGTAAACTGAAAGGGAGGACAATTTTCGGTGCGGAAACCAGGCACTTTGCCCTATGATGTCATGGTCTTGTCCAAATAATGCAAGTGTGAAAGCCAAGGGTCTGTCATCTCTCACCGTTATTTGGGATGACACGTGCTTAAGAACACACCGTGACCCCACTGGCGAGGAATGGAGACTGGGGTAGAAAAGAGGGGAGAAAAGAGGGGGCAAGTGCAGTCCAGAAAGGCTAAGCTCCTAGCAAACAAAATTCTTGGCAGCCCAGTAAAGACTGAAGCGCAGGGCTTCTTATTACACAAACTAGTTTTGAGACAAGTGTCCTAACAGCAGTTCTATTTCAAAATGTGAGCTCTGTGTGGCTAGCCACATGTCTTTGCATATCTTTGTAAAAGTTGGACATCTTCAGCCAGCCAGAATACACCCAATGAACCCCCTCAGAGTTGCTCCTGATTCACTTTGCTTTAGCAACAAAAACTTAGCCAAGGACAGCAATGGCGTTGATCGCCACAATAGAGTGGAAAGAACTATGAGCTAGGTGAGAGCACCTGGATGACCAATGGAATGACAAATACACTGACCTCAAACAAATCCTATTGTCACATCTCTGTTGTTTCCAGGCAAGTTTATCCATTTTGCTTTTAAGGACATAGTCTCTAAGTACCACGCTTTGGTTGTTGTCTGATGTCTTTTTGTTTTCCCTATACCTAGATGACATCATTCTAATGGCCTTAATGAGAAAATAGGCTATGTCCAACACTGCCTAATGACTCATCAGCTTGCAAAACTCATTGATAAAAGAGTTTCTATAAATCAATAAACATGTTCTCTCCATCCCAGGCAGTACACCTCTCTAATATATATGACGTATTAGCATTATCCCTTCTACCATGCAGATTTTATTTGTCATTTCATCTTTAAAGTAACTGCTGCACTTAAACAGGACCCATGTCAAAACAATGATAAAGACTCAGCCAAATTAGCTGGAAGGTTCAAATGTAATGCACAAATGCACAGAGATGAATAGCTAATGGTGTTTTGCTTAACGCAAGGGTTTCATCTAGGTTCAGAGAACTAACGTAAACGAAACACCAAAGTTGTTGGCACAGGGCTGCAATTGTAACTGTGGGGGACTTCTGTTTGCCTAGCTGAACCAGTGTGCCTGACATACGGACATAAAGCATTCAATCACTTGTACGTTTAGAAGAAATGGGATTTTGTGGACTGTTTCCAACAAAATCCCACTATTTTCAACTTCATTAGGTGCAATATATCTGAGGGATTTCGTCTGATCGATAAACTTGTGAGATGTTTATCCCCAGGTGTGTATTTTTTATTATGGCTAATACGAGCAGACATCTCCACTTTAGCTGCACTCGAGAGATTTCCTCGAGTACAGATTCTTGAGGATGAAACACACATACTGACACTGACAGACACATATTTACATTACTGGGACTGAGAAATGATAATAGACATAGGTTGGTCCCAGTTTCTTAGAGGAAAAAGTAGGCTTTATCTTCATGCTGTCAGTTGTTTTTTGTGCAATCTTGTGTTGATTAAGTGAGGATAAGATTTGTAAGATGGCATACATTCTTAAATGGTCAATCATTCTGAATTATTTATGTTTGGTGTTCTGTGTATGCAAGAGAAATATGACTCTGCTGTATTGATCCTAAAAGCCAAGGAAGACAATAAATGACCCTTCTTTCTGAGCTCCATCCTTAATATTAACTAATAATAAACAAATAGTTCTGGCATAATATGTTTGATTTAAGCATCAAAATAGGTAGTTTGTGAAGGTTTAATTTGCAAGTGTGAGTATCACGGCAGAAATGACTCTATGCAAACAGACAAATAATGAAGTGCACAATAAAGAGACTAAAGAGACTGGCACGGAGTAATCCACTGCAAAAGACAAGAACTAAAGAGGATAGATGTAGCTATGAAGTGCAGCAGAAAAGACTTGCCACCTACCACATTTCCTTTCCCAGAGGATTATAAACACCATACAAACATGAAAAGGTAAGAAGCAGACCTGTGGCCTACACAATCAAGAGAAAGAAGCGTGGGAAGCAGAAACGTCAACATGTGTTCACTTTGCATACCATCAGACTGCAAACATTAACCACTGTATGTACATAAGAGAGAGCTGGATTGTCTTGCAGGGATTGAGGGAAAAAAAAAAAATCACATTAAAAATCTCATTAAAATCGGGTAATCATGCTTTGCCTCAGGACTTGGAAGAGGGGGGGTGGGAGAGAGGAAATGCTTACAAGTTGAATCAGCCTGGGGAAGAATACATCTGCTTTTGCTGCATGCCTTAATGCTCCAGAGTATTATTAATGTTGAGAGGAAATAGATCCCATGTGGTATGGTGAAAAAAAGGATTGTTTCCTCTTCTTATCCTGCATTAGGTCATCAACTGATTTACTACTGTGGCTGCTTCGTGGTACAGTAGAAAGCACTATCCAGTACTGTATTCCCACGCTGGATAAGGCAGGTGGCTTGGGGAAATAAACCTAGTGTGTGGGAGAGCGGTCACTCATAGTATCATCCTGACTTGTGTTCCAAATATTCTCCTGGTATAGCTTTTGTTCCTCTGAGAGTAGTCAATGTACTGTATGTGAATAGCAACACATTTAATACGTCAATACCATAAAACTGGACTGTCTATAGGAGGCATCATTTTCTCCACACCTAGATACCATAAAATGCCACCTATCAAGGTTCAGACGAACCATGAGGTTATCAAACCTAAAGTTATGTTATTAAACATGAATGTCCTTTATGTGGTCTAATCTTGACTGGCCTGAAATATCAAAATATTATTGCTTATGGTGAATTAACAGCTCACAGATTTTTATTGGAAAATGTACATCAATAATATCTTATTTCCAGCTGTAAAATCTTGAGCCCTGTTAACCCGACACCATCAATGCCATTTACATCATCTATGGGAAGGGTCAAACAGAGATAATAAAATAAAAATAACAGATCTGAAAGCATGTTCCACATTAAACAGATGTCCTGCTGCTTGTTCCCTACTTATTCCCAGCATTGCACATTTCAAGCCTTCCCTATTCACTTTGGCCTCCTGCAGGTTATGGCCACAAATACAAACAACAGGCACCATGTGTTACTCTGTAGCTTTGTACTTTCACCATTTAAGTAATTTAACCAAGCCATCCTTGGGTAGGACATCTGTTGGGAGAAAGCCTCATTTCAATTCTGTCTATAACCTTTCCTACAAAAGTCTGCCACAGTAGACATGTGAGACTTCAGCACTCATGAGATTCAAATAGAAGCCACTGTATTTAAGATAAGTTGTGTCTTTCATAGATAGCGGTGCAATTCTGAAGCACTGTCAAGCTTTCCTCTCTAGGACAGCATACAGCATCAGAAGTCTGTTATTCGATTCTAAAAATAATCAAACCTTTCAAATACAAAATGCGTGTTTCATCTGTAACGTTAAGCATTTGAGGACGAGGTGTAAGATATGTTTGGCAAACCTAAAGCTATCTTGGATAACAAGTTTCGGGTTGCTGGAAAGTCAACCTCCCCAAGTACAATACAAAGCAGGACAGAGCCACTAAACTTTAAACTCAGCGATGGCTGGACAAACAACCCACTAAAATCCAGTCACATCTGGCTTTGTTGTCAATGGGGGCGGCTGTCGCTCAGCAGGTGGAACAGGTTGTGCACTAAGCGGAAGGTCAGTGGTTTGATCCACAGTGAAAGGGTGAATGTGACAATGTGACAAGTGTTGTAAAGCGCTTTGAGTGATTAGTAGACTAAGTCCATTTATCATTTCAATGGGAAAGGGTACAATCTGCATTCATTCCCAGGTCAAATGAGTCTGCAGTAGTCCGATATTCATCGCCTCCAGCTCCAATCAGTAGTGATTTAAACATGACACCCTGGTAGGACGCTATTTTTCGGCCCTTATCCGGAGCAACGCTATGACAGGCGTTGAAGTTAAAGAAGTTGGTGCGTTAATAATTTTCAATTTGTTTCCATTCAAGCAGTGCTCGAATATAGCTTGATCCGTGTTGAGTTTGAAGGACAGGCTGAAATAAAAGATATGAATAGTAACCACTGTACTACTTCCCTGTTTTCCTGCAGATTTTTGATGTTGAATGTGACGTGCCAGAAAAAACATAGTAAGGCAAATTTGTCTACTGAAATTGAAGGGGGTCAATCACCTATTTTAGGCAGGTTTACCTGTGTTTAAAAACCCGCATAAATGCACAAATTTCATTGTAAAAAATGGTAATATAGTACATTATCAATCCACGTCCTTCTCTCTTGTACTTCTGGTTTTAGAACAGCTCACAAAAAAAGACACCATCCATCCAAAATTTGTGTCTATCTCTCTTTCTACAGCACCATGTACACTGCCTCAGCATGTGAAGAAATCCAGATCGAGAGACGACTGTCACAACTGCTAAGTCATGCCTGGGCAATCACTGCTGATGGGAGGGGTTTAGCGAAGGGTTAATTGGGTAAAAAGACATTTTCAACTACTACTTATTTTGTCACTACCTTTAACACGCAGCTAAAAGATAATGAAAGGATAACATAGAAAAGATAGAATAAGATGGCTTATGAGGTTGATTGTTTACATGTAACTAATGGTCAGAATGGTTTTCAACGACCATCTGCATCATTTGTGTGCGCAGAAAGATTAGGCCTTATCAATCAGAAGTCTCCCGATTCCAAAGGTCTCCTTGCTCAGGCCACAGGGAAACATTATCCTCTGCCTGCCTTTTAGCGCTTGACAACTGACATTAATTACAATACTTGTGCTTCCTTTTAATTACGCCCAATTATGTGGCATATGTAATAATGGTCCACACACGCCAAACGCCAAATGTTGAGATGATAGGTAGATTGATAGTTGGGTGGATCGGCAGAGCATCCTTTTTTGTGCTTGGCCCAAAATTAACAGGCAATTACGGCATGTTTATAGCTCGCACAGAGAAGGCTAACTTGGATATCTCTACTATTACCCCCCCAATAGGGAAAGGAAAAAACAGCCGTAAATCAACCGGGCCATCTACAGCGGAGTATCACACACAAGGCCGCTGAGACATTAAGAAGGATGTGGGGACCTAAAAGTGTGGGATTTATGAGTGTGAATTTATATTCTCATTGCTGCAGCGGGCCTACTTTGAAGGGATGATTGATTCCTCCTCCTCATTACCGAGCTATTCAAACTCTACTATAGATTTTTTCCCTCTCATAATGATGCAAATGGGAAGGATAAACAAAGCAAAACCAGATCTGGAAATGCATTGTTTCTCATATGAAATAGCAGGCTTATTCATGTAAAGACGGGATCTTGTTTTGCTATGGCTGACTTACGGAAACAAAAATATCCTCAGTCCATATGTGTTTTCTTTTACTATTTACTTATGTTTGATCAAAGCTAAACAGCAATGAAAATGTTTCATCGTGGGCTCCCATGGCATCAAAATGACTGCTTTGGTGGTTTCTTTCAAGGTTGCTCAGTGGGCACAAACACAAAGGGCATTTAGAAGAAAGCATAACACAAAATCAACAAGTGGCCATTTCAAAAGTAAACACTTTCTGCTACATCAACTTCAGGAGCTCAGCAACGTGGAAAGCCAACTTCAAAGTGAGAATGACCTCCTTTTTTTCTATAATTTTTCCATGAATCATTCTTTCTGGTATAACGCTTGTAAACCTTAATACTCCAGCAGAGTGGAATAGCAGTTATAGGCAACCGTAAATTCTCTAAACACCCACAGTGATTTCTAAATGGTACATAAGCATCAAATATTCATTGTGGAACTATTAAGTATAGGTTCTTTTGACTGAGAAGGAAGTTATGAACTAACTGGAACTGAATTATGTCATTTGAAAACTGTAATTGCCCTCAACGTCTCTGAGAATGTACTTGAGATTTGTCTTCCCTTTGGAGAAAAGCAGTCACTGAATTGCTGAAACAGCTGTGTGAATGATAAACTCAAAATAAGGTTCAGCTGTAAACGTCAACTGCCTTACTCTTCCAAGAAAAAACTAAAATAGCAATGCGTACCATCAATATAACATGGATATGGTCTTGAAGCAATATACATGTAGAGGATTATATATACTGTAAGAATTCATCAGAAAGGCATATCAAAAATATAAAGGTAAGATTTGAAATGTTAAAACGAAAAAGGCCAGACTTTAAGATGAAGGAATTTTACAGTCCAGATCAGGCATATGTATGCCCCAAATAGTTCTAATTCAAGATCTATGCACTTGAAAACATTACATTTCTTCACCTGTATTCAAACTCAAGCCTTTTTTCTCTTTCTGTCGACTCACTACTGTCTGCTCTCATCTCACAGCCCCTCAGTGTTTTGCCTTCTCCTCATTCATTTTTAATGAATTGTTTCAGGTGCAGGCACGAGAAGAGCAAATCAAGGGGACATTTAGCACTGGGAGAAAGGAGGTGACTATTGAGCCGATAAACCAAAGTAATGAAAACAGGAGCTCCAATCTCAATGCTCTCCGCAGGACGTTTGTCTTTTTCTCATAAGCAGCGCGCCAACTCAGTGGCTCTGCCTCTCGTGAGCCATAAGAGTGTCAGCCTCAAGATTGTAAAGGGTGAAACTTGGGCCTCGGGCCTCTTGCGTGAATGAATTCCCACATTTCTTGTGTTCAGCTCTGCAGTTGCATTGCATCATGTCTAGTGAACATTTTGGTTTCGTGGGTGCCTGTGTGTACACTTTGTGGGTGGTCTAAAATTAGCCTATTTGTGAGAGATGGAACATGTAGGAAATTAGCCATGAGGTCATTAGTGATGATAGGTTGAGGGCGCATGTGTGTGTGAAACTATTGAATGTGCAGCAGCAGGACACATTTGGCAGCATGAAGGATATAGCGTGCCATCATTCATTTTCTCACATAGAGAGCTCCATAAATAGGGAAGGATTGACCTAACAGTACGGCTCTCCAAGTCGTGGTTACTGTACAAACAATGTGATTATGTTGACATCATAGCACTTTGGTTATATGAGGCACTATTACCATCTGACCACACTGTCCTCTGACTTGGCTAGTGGCGGGGACTCACTTACGTAATGGGAGAAGCTGTGTGGGATCAAACCAGTGCTGCTTTGGTAACAAGGGGAAAATAAATCATTCTGTTCCAGAGTGGTACACTAAAAACAAAGTCCCTTGAGTTTATTGTGTCTCAAGCACTGCAGATATTATGAAGAATTTAGAGTTTAGTTAAAAATACTAGACCATCTATTACAACTGCACTAGTTCTTTTCTTGTCTATTGTTTTCTTTTTGTCTTATTAGAAATTCAGTTTTGATGGAATAGTGTCATATTTTGGGATTATTCGCTTTCTTGCCGAGAGAAAGAACAAGAAGATTGATATATATCTCATGTCTGCCTGTTCAATAAGTGCTACAGTCAGGAAACCATTCCCTTCACTTTGGCATAATGACTGGAAGCTGGGAGGAACAGTGAACCTAGCTATGTCAAATGGCAAAATACTCCCAACTACCTGCAATTTTAAAGCTAATTTACAGTCTATATGTGGTTCATTTAGTCCATAAAAAATCAGTAGTGTAAAAAAAAGACCATAAATGGGTGAATGGGAAGTTACCTGCTGGGCCATTTCTTGGCTGCTCTAACTTGTCTTCACTGTGAGTTTGCCAGGCAAGTCCTGGCCCTAAAAAAGAAAATAAAAGTCCATAGCCCATTAAAATAAGTTTGCTGAGAATTAGGTTTTTAGATTCATAGTGTTCTCATGTTTATACTCTAAATATGAAGTTGGGGTCTGCAGCTAGCTAGGCTAGCTTGACACAAGACTGCAAGAAAGGGAAACAGCTTGACTGGCTGTCTAAATGTAAAGATAACCTACCAGCTACGTTTAAGTTTGCAAATGAATATATCATATTTAAAAAACAAAATGTAAAAATGACAAGCTGTGGTCGACTTCCGGAAGTTTATACGCCTGGGAAATGTTAGTCTGGCACATAATCTCTTGTAAAACCATCACTTGCCTTTTTCACAAAGAAATATATACACTTACAGATTTTTCTCCTTTCAGATGAAACCATTTCTGCGGCGTTAAAGGTGCCGCTACACGGCAGAAAACGAGGGGGGAATTTTATTTTTTCCAACCGATTTTGCATTAGCTGCAGTGCGCACCAACAACCACCAGGTGGCATATGTGAGCAGTCCAGACTACAGTGAACACATCATGGCCCTTAGTTTGTCTCTCCTCCTTCTAGAACCAGACACACTGTTTTATTCTAGACACAGTCCGTATCTACGAAGCCCCTCTGGGTCTCATGGTAGAAAAAAAACTGGATGTGGAAATCCATACATCCACTTGCTGTGGAGTCAACCAGCCGAAGTACGGGCAGCGCCACTCTGCCACTGCCGAGCACATTGAGGCCAAACGGGTAGAATCCAGTCATCAGGATTTTGCTGTCATCGTTAGGATTCAAAGAGTCTGCTGCCACTTAGCATCTACAGTTACCAAGTGCAGCCTTGCCTTTTACCGCTGCGGAGTCACCGCGGCAAGCACGTCAAGCCCGTCATATGGAAGGAGAGACATCTATAGCTAAGCTCATCTTTCATTTCACAAAACGATGATGGCAATTAGAACCATAGAAGGGCATGTTTTGTCTCTGTTTGTGCTGTGCAGGAGAATGTGGCAGCCATTTTGGTTTAAAAGTTATTCTTTGGTAAGAGTACACACATGCCCACAACGTAACACAATACTTGAAACCCCTCACTGATTATAATTATCATAATTTCAGCTAATTGTCTACCTGGATTGCATGAATTATGTTATTTTTGAAGCTAGTGTGGGCTGTATACCTACAGTCTTGTCAGTGTGACAGGCGCCAACACACTTTTTTTTTGCAGGACTGCTCCTTTGTTCCACATTTTCTTCTCAGATAAACTTCTTTACTCAAACCAGACATCAGCACTCCAAAAAATCCCTCTTTGCCTAAGTCGCAGCAGAGGCGACATAACACTTTAAATGCTGATGACAATGTGAATCATAAAAAGATCGCTAAAACCCTTTTGGGGAAACAGTATCCGATTTTCTCAAGATGGGATATCTCACCGCCTACGAACAAACATGAATCACAAAATTGAGGTGTAATGATGTCAATTCCAAGAGTTTGGAGCAAATGGCAGTCCACCTGCTGTGAAGAGACAATCTGTTCAGCAGGGGGCCAAGATCCACAATGCACTCTGTTATGAGCTCACTTAATAAAACACATTTTTATGATGGAATTTCAATATTAAAATGGTAATGTATAATCAACACTTTATGAGACTGATGGCATTTGCCAATCAACTGCAGATGAACGGAATCTATTTACAAGTATTTTCTCAACTCATTGTTAAACATAGAATTTAATCTATTTAATGTCAAGCAGGAAAATATTGTGTGTAGAGTCAGTATTTACTGGTCGTGCTCCTTTGCTTTAGTTCATGAGTTTGAAAAGACAAATCAGTTCAAGAATGTGCATTCTTTCAATGATCTGGGGGAAAATAAGTGTCTTATGGATTTGTATTTCAGCATCAGTTTTTTAGTGTTCAATTTCACATGAGACGGTAAACTGTGTAGACTTGAAACGTAACACATGTAGTCGTAAATGTATGCCTCATGAAATATGGTCTCATGTGGTGACATGCTGACAGTATGATTAAACTTCATTTTTACCCTTTTTCACAGTTATATTTCCCACACCCTGAATCTGATTTATGCAAAATGGAACATGAAGCACATTCACGCACAACACTAAAACCATGTGTTGCTGGAGTAGCTTGACCATATGATACGTAAGAAGTACCCATCAAGCCTATTCAACCTGTGGAAGGTGCTTCAGGAAGCCTGGAGTGAAATTTCTTCAGATTACCTCAACAAATTGAGAGCTAGAATGCCAAAGGTATGCAAGGCTTCAAATAGAGGACTCTTTAATAAAAGCAAAGTTTCAAGGCCAAAATTCTTATTGCAAGTAAAAATCTGTATTTCTAACCTTGTCAATGTCTTGACAATAATTTCTATTCATTTGGCAACTCACTGAACTCAGTGTGTTGAAGTGCAAGCTTTCATGGAAAACAAGACTTTTTTTTAGATGACCCCAAATTGTTGAGTGGTATTGTCAGCACTAGTAATTCTTGCTTTATTTTATAAATGTATTGTATTTTATTGCTAATCCCTTGAACATTCTTACACAGGTATTGAGGTCCCCTTAAATTCACTGCATGTCTTACTTTGTACCTCTGCATGTGACAAATAAAGATCTTTGAGTCCTTTAATACCTATTTTTTTATCAAACACAACAATATGGGCCAGTATTGTTTGCAAATCAGGGTTGCCAGACAAAAAGTTAGCCCAACATTAGTGAACAGATATTTTAACAAAAAAATGGGTACATACTGTAGGTTTTTCAAATACCTTACTGGTCAGCAACGGCAGTGACCCAAAAAGTTTTCAAGCTTAATTTTTATTATTGTCAAAATATAATCTACAGGCCTTGTACATGCACACAAATTCTAAATGGTTTAATGACTGTCGGCATGACAATCTTTTTGGCCTGCAGGATGCTTCTTTGACTGAATGAAACACAATTTGCGGACCTACGGTGGAGTTGCAGGGAGTTTGGGGTGGATGTTGAGCATAAGTCCAGGACTGTATTGTCACATGCAGTCTGTGGTTAGGTTTAGGCAACAAAAGCACTTTGGTTAAGGTCAGGAAAAGACATTTTGAGTTCATGAAACAGTCCCAAAATGAATACACACAGGATGTGGTTACGTTAAGGAAAGGTTGTGATTTTGGTTAAATGTTAATGAAATACTGACGAATTTAAAACTGTTGGAGTCATATACATGGACACCAATTTTCCATTTTTAACTCGTGCTGTGTGTTACAAACAAAAATGGACAATTTGTGTCCATGTACAAGAATCCTTCAGAATACATACTGTCACTATTACACAAACTGTCATTACACTGACATGGTAAATGTGGAATCTGGACAGTTAAGTGATGGATAACTCTGACTTGCTTATCCATATTTGACAGGTACCAAGTTCTTACATTTGGAGTGTGCCTGAGATGCACTATAAACTGCAGAGAGGATGTGAAATCTATGTTGTCAAAATGTACTTGGTGAGAAAGCACTTGAATCAATTATTTGACAGCAATATTTGTTGAGTGGGGGAACAAACAAACAGCTGCATCGCAACAGAGTGACACCCACAGAGCCTGAAACAGCATACTACTAATTTGGGTGGCTCATATCTACGTCAGATGCTGTTTGTTTCAGACACACAACTGGGTGAGAATTTGTCACCTGTCACATCAAATCGAGCCAGTTCTTTATTGTATATCTGCAGCCAGCAGGTTTTAAAAACATATTCAACACCTAACTGGATTGCATTACCTTTTTGCAGACAGAATTGTTCATTCTCTGTGAAAAAAACAAAAAGTTCAAATTAAAGGGAGTATTGCTTTTTACTCTGTGATTACAAAGCCAATGCTTTCAACTTAGTGATGCTCTCTATCTTTGCTGTTGGCATGGTGCTTAATGCAACAAAACATCCAGAGTCCTGAAAACTAAAATGAGTTTTTCAGTGGTTGATTTGCTCTCAATCAAGACAGGCTGTAGCCTCTGTACACCAAAGGCGGCTTAATCACTGTTTTTGTATATAAAGTGTGTATCTTTACAGCTAATTTGCATCTCTGCCATCTCCATGAGGTTTCGAGAATCTGCCTGAGGGGTGTGTTAATTATGCCTAATTTTACACTCCGTCTTTTTTTGAGAGGGACCCAATTTGGTGTCTGGCCCCCTTAGCTTCCTTAACCTGCCATTTACCACTCATCACTACAAAGTAAACAGCCTGAACAATAGATAATCAGAGAGGGGAATGATGAGGAGAGCGTGGCAGATGCGGCTCTGCATTGCAGATATCTGCTGCCTCTGCTTCAAATCAATCGGCAATTAGCGCCATTTCACCGCAGCTGTTATGGAGCGATTTATTTCACTGGAGTGATCCCCCTTTTCTGATCAGCCCCCAAACGTAATTGCAGAACCCTCCAAGGCCTTGCTGAAAGACAGAGAGAGAGACGAGCCAGGGTGAGAGGGAAAGAGATGGATGGGGAGAGAAGTAGTGCGTGAGCGGGAGAGGATGAGACTGATGGAGAGAGAGGAGAATGCAATGACTGAATTATCTGAGTTCAACAGCACAGGAGACTGCTGCTCTGAATTGTAGCTGACGTTTCAACAGCTGAGCGCCTTTTCAGAGCTCAGTCTTGAAAGTGTTCTTTGAAAGTAAAAAAAGAAAAGAAATTCCATACTTTATCCTCTTTCAGACAGTGAAAGATAAACTGGGAAAGACAGGTTTCTCTGTTCAATGGAATATTGTTCAAGTGAAAGACCAGGCTGGTTAGTCTCATGAACCTCTAGTAGTGCACTAACTGCACTGCAATATTCTCTATGAAGCATACCGCATCCACAATAATCAAAAAAACCCTTAAACCCACATACATATTAAGAAGCACAGAGATGAAGCTGTGAACAGGAAGAGGAAGACAACATTACCTAAACCTGCTTCAATTGATTTTTTCTAGCAGCTTACGGACAACGCTATAATCTGACATTTATAAATTTGATATTCCGGATGTGTTCGCAATCAAGCAGACACGGAGCAGTACATGACTAGGATTCACTAGGAGTTGTGTTTCGGGAATCAGACTAATGTAGGTCCTTCTAGCTTTGGTCTGGTCTCCCCCTTGAGGAAATATCTGGCTCTTCAGTGGCTTACTGTAACGTCCACTATCATCACTAGCTAGTAACTAAGTCATGTCTGCTGTTTGATGCTGAGCAGGTAATGTATGGTAGGTTTATCAGAGCTTTTTGTCTGAAAACAGGTGCATGGTGCAGCTGGAAATGAGGAAATAATGTGTGAAAATCACAAACACTTCATAGAGCTGAGAGAAATTGCAAAGCTGGGTAATAACTCTTTGTCACTACAAGCCACTCCTTTCACATACTGTAGTGATTTGATCCATTATTAATTTTAAGATATTGATTATAGGGGTGTTCATTGAAAAAAAAATGGACATGTGTGGTGCTGTTTTCTGTTTTTCTTTTTTATTAAACTTGCCATATAAAAGAGAAGGAAAACTGGTAGATAAAAGTATAAGGACACCCCTGTCCGCATACTTTCATGCTTTTAATCCATACATAAACAGTTGTTGTTGAAGAACTTAACCTGTGAACACCTTTGGGATGAATTGGAGTGTTAACTACGAGCCAGGCCTTATCTCCAAACATTATTGCCTGACCTCAGCAATGCTCTTATGGCAGCAAGGGAGCACATCCCTGCAGCCAGGTTCTAAAAACTTGTGGAAAGCCTTCCCACAGGAGTCGAGGTTCTTATAGCAATAATTTCATGCCTATAGTTTTGTAAAGAAATGTTTTAACAGCTATGGGAAACAACTGTCCTGGTTTAAAAAAAATACATGCTGTAAAAGAATAGTCAGGACACATGTTCCCTCCCTGTTGCGTTTTTATATAATTATGCTCCAAGTCAATAGATCCATAAAACATGTAGCATCTTTTTCCTACAGTTAAAAAGCCAAGTCCTTACCTCAGACAGCACACAGAGGTACAATTTCATTTGAAAAATCACACACAGTGCCAGAGCAGTTACTAACCACAGCCTACAATTATGGCTGGCCTGAAATCATATTGTCCCAGAAGTCTTTATGGAAGGAATTTGGTTTCTATGGAAATGCTTTTATATACAGTAACGGGAGATATGCTTGAATTGCAAGATTGGACAGAGCGCTCAAGATGACATACAACAGTAAAGTTGATTCTGCAGGTTTACTGTGTATTTCTACAATCCTACAGAATTTAAGCGGCGCTAAGAAACTGAAACATAAATGCCATTGTTGATCTACTAATAATACTAGAGCAAAGCATGTGTAAACCCGATATGGAGATAGAAAATGCTCGGGTATCATTTCAGGTTCATGTGAATTTTTGTGACAAAAATAATACTAAGACTGACATGCCCTCACATGCAAGTGATGAGGCAAAAGTGACACCAACAGAGTCATCATCTCGATTACATTTTTCTGTGTGATCACCAGTAGTCCCGAAAGCAGGGCAGCAGCAAACAACATGCATGTATCACTTCACTGCCACAGCAAGTGATTCTTCTGCACACCAGCACTTTACTTTGTATATTATGTGCGTGTCTGTGTGAAGTGTGTTAGGGGATTGATCATTGATAATAAAAATATATATATGCTCCCCCCCAACATTCCGTCTCATCATTAAGTCATCTTTGAAACTCAAACCCTTATCAGTAGGCCCCTGAAAAAGTATGAAATGAAGTTCTCACAAGAAATGTTGATAACACATCAGCTGACTGGCGACACGCTACTGATTTTATCTGCTGGAGTTGGGAAAGTACTAATTAAACAAATTCTAAAATTGTCCTCTTTTCCCCTCTGCTCCTACTACTTCACACAACATTGTGTTTTGTCTTGGATCTACGGCACAGTTATCATAAAAAGGATGAAGGTGTAATGCTCAACAATGGATATACAGTAACGTTCTATGGTTTAATTACATAAGACAACCAATCAAAAGCTTTTTTAAACGATGACAGCACAAAATATGCATGTTTGTACTTCCATTTCCCAAAGAAGAGTCATTTAGAGGTTTTGAATGTTTTTTTGTATAGATGCCTGCAACAACGTTTGTGGTCAAGGCCATCTTAAGCGATTTTCATGTTTTGTTCTGCTGCATGTAATACGTCAGAAAAGTATGCCGCTTGTGGATTTTGAGGCTTCAATGAGTCTGGTGATTGCTAACATGTGGCTAAATGAAACTAAAGAGGTTGTCAGGGATTTGAAACGTCATCAGGTGGACTTTAATTGCAATCTATTCTAACTTTAAAACTTGTAAATGTATTTATTTAAAGTAAAGTGTGTATAGTATATTTTAGTAGGAAGTTTAATGGGTTTGTTCTTTGCCTAATGTTAGCCTTTTACTTCTGACAATTGCATTTATGCATAAAAATTAAAAAAGAATCCAAAAAGTGGTGTTCATTTGTGAAGATTATCTTGCCAAACAAAACATGTTACTAACATGTTACTAACTTTTTTTTGCCACAGAGCATGCTTTCTGCAACAATCCAATAATGCATCTGAAAAATCCCATTTTCTTTGTGTTGAGGGAAGCAGGGTGATGTTATCTTTTGGGTTGGCCTACAAAAATGAGTCTTCCCCACACAACTCAATTTTAGAACTCTAAAAAAGATGCACATCATCTTTTTAAGGACGTGAAATGGTTTACTATTCATAGGTTGCATGTTATTCTTCATTGCAAATGGCTCTGAGACGACTGTTCACCGTCGGAACCTAACAACTGGCTCTTGGTGTTTTCTTCTAGGAAGTCCACTTAAGATGACAAAAGCAGCCGTCAGCCAAGATGTATGGCCTCAAATTATGTCCTGAGTTTTAGCCCTAGCTGTTGCTGATGGCACTTTGGGAGGAAAGTGATAGCGAGTTGTGAGAAAGCAAAGTGGCTGGGCTTTATGACCTATAGCCTTGTCTGCCATCTGCAGGGATCAATTAGTCTTCCTTGTGTAATAGCAGAGACTAGAAAAAGCTATATATATATATATATATATACACTTTCTCCAGAGTAATAACATGGTTTCTATGAGTTGGACGTGTGGCTCATAACAGTGTCCACAGCATTGCACACAACAACCATGTCTCTACCCATGTTGAAACAATAATAAACTAATTGTAAAGCCTCCAGATTTTACTCAACTATAATTTATCTCAACTCCAGCTCTCCAACACAGAAAAGCTTGTCCCCTGCTGTTGTGTCTGGACTGCTGTGATTGACTTCAGGAGGAATGAAGTGGCGGCTGTTGAGCTGACACCATCAAAGCACCATATTTAATGGATCACACCCAAGAGGTAAACATGTATCTTTCCAGTCAGATAGTCTTTTCCCATGCTATATGTTCACTCTGAACATCACAGAGTCCATCTTGTGAGCTAAATAATCAATGGCTTCCCTTCTGGCAGACCTTGGGCTATCTGGAAGAGGACAGGAAGAGGGAAACATTGCATGTTTTCTCTGAAAAAACAGTCTGTAGCATTTTTTTTTATACTTAAGGGCAAGTGAGGACAGAACCATTCTCTTCCTTTACCAAGTTTTTCTCCCTTGGGTGACAACTTGTCACTGGTGTCAGGAGGACAAATGTTAATTGAGAGTGACACCCCGAGATGTGCTTTTGCAAAGGGTCATTGCGCTGGGAAATAACTGCACTTTATCAATCTTCAATGTTTTTCAATCTACAGACTCTGCGTTTTGGCAGTTGAAAGAAAGCAATTTAAAAGAATCCATCTAAAATTTACCCAGCTGGTAGCTTATAAAAAACACGATCTCAAAATGAAATGTTCAAGCTAAGATTCTATGAGGTTATTTAAACATATCAGCTGCAATGATGTTCTCCTTTTCTTAGATTTACAGTGCCTTTAAATTTAAGAGAGAGTGAATATCATGCTCTCTAGGCACATTCCCTATATTATTCTGCATCTAGGATGGGGTATGTATATATATATATATATATATATATATATATATATATATATATGTATGTGTGTGTGGATGGATGGATGGATACAAGCTACAGTCTTGAAGTATTACAAAATCCCTACGGACCAATCTGATTCGGCCAGTATATGCAAGTCATTAAATTGTTTTTAAGCTATCAAGTAAAGAGTAAAAGTAAAGGCAGGACTAAAGGGCTCATTGTAATTTTGTAGTCTCAAATAGCCCCCAATTGGTGATTCTCAAAAGTCGTTGCGTACAGTACCTGGTCTATTTCCTGTAACATAATTTACCCCTTACTCTCAATAACTCTACTAACAGTGACTTCAATCTCCAGGATAAATCCAAGCATTTAACCTCAGGACATTGTAGTAGTTCACTTCCTGTTTCCCAGACTTGACATGAAATGCCTTGCCTTAGGGTGACTTTAAATAAGCACATGATGATATTAGATGTTTCATTACAGAGAGACATTACAATGAGAAAATCCAAGTTAATATAGCTACAGTAATACAAGCAACTACCCAGAGTGGCTTGTGATAAAGTCGGGGATTTAATTAATATGTTGCTGTCCAACACTGTCTTTAAAGTGACCTCAAAACTATATAGAGAAAAAAAAGCAAACCAGAACAAATGTCTGTACAGAGTAGTGAAAGATCGCATCAGAAAACATCAGACAAGAATACTGTATGGTTACTTGTGCCTTAAAAGAACAAATCCAGTGATTTTGCCAGTTATGTTAATAAGCGACAGTCATGTCGCTTATTGTGTACATGCTAGCTATAGTTTATAGATAGTTTTTTATTCATTTCCATTAGTCAGTTTGTGTAATTTGAGCTTTTCTTTAAATGTGGACGGCATGCCTGCCTATATGGTGGTATCTTGATATCTTATTCCGTAAATGCTAGGACTGGGCAACAAAAATAAATATTATATTTTTGACTAAATATCTCTATACAGACATGGCAAAAAATATTGGAGGGATGACACATGGTAATTTCACAAAATATTAACAATCAGATTGTTATAAATAATCATCAGTAATGTGGATATATCTTAATACCCTTTTATCTTACAGTGCTTCTTCTCTCAGCTCTACAGTTTTGCTTTTGTTCTTTTTCTGGGCCCATTACATAATCATATTAATAGCCTCCTCCTTTGCCACCTGCTGACCACTGAAGCTAATTGCTTTGGACTTGATGACGACCACTGTGGCTTACCTCAACTAATTGTATCATTCAAATGAGATGACCCCCTTCATTTGCTATCAATTACACTTTCACACTGTGAAAAACAATTCCTGGGCAAATGCAGTCTGTGAAGAGCCGGTTGCAGAAAGCACTTCAGTGTATGGAAGAGATTTAATCTGTTGTTACAAAAGAAAATTTCACAAAGGGTCAAGGGGGAATTGCAGAGATGGATGTAACTGAAGGGCAATGTTTTTGTTTGGCCTGTTGAGACAATGCTATTGTATCTGTTGAAGATATATCTCCTGTATGTGAGGTCACAGGTTTAAAAAAAAAAAAATCATTATGCTCAGTTAGTACATTATGAATTAATAATATGGATAAATAAAGTTTCCATACAGACTACTTTTTGCAACAATGACAAATACATATGCAGCATTTCAAAAGGTAAAAAATGTGAAAATTCTTCTCAAGAGTGTATGCACTAATGTGACACTAATGTGGCCTCGTCGTTCAGATGGTGCTTCATACCATCTGAATTACAATGTTGCTGCTATTTATTAGCTGAGCCACAGCCTCGCTCATGGAAACAAATGGAAAGTCTTAATCTGAATGTTATTATTTTGACAACAGCTATTTGTGGAGAAATCAGCCAAGACCACATGCCTGCGTTTCAGGGTGTGTAAATGACTTTAAAATGTTCAGATTAATCTCCCAACTAAAAACTCCATAAATCCTATTCTATGGCAGGAAAACTGAGTAAATGGCAGTCACATTTAGTTATACTCACAAATGAATACTGTGTTGATGTACAGCTTAAATGTACTAGGTTTATCTGAAGACAGGTTGAATACTGAAACATGACCCACATACGTTATGTATCACTGTAACCTGCACTAACAGTCAAACTTCACTGACACAAATACACATAATTTTCCAATTAGTTTTAAGATGAGATAGCACATGATGTCAAAAGTATGAAGAGGCAATAAGAAGCAAATGGTTCAAGTGTCCTTTTCCAAATGGTGTGCCCAATGAGGCCTTCCTAACCTCAGGCGAATGTTATTCGCCCACTATTATTCCCATCTTATTTATTTGGAATGGAACATCCTTTTTTATTTCACATTTGCCCAGAAATCTAGACGAGGCAATCGCATCTCTACCGCTGGGCCCCCATATTGTTAGAAATTACACTTTCAATTTACCGCCGTACAGCCACACTGTAGCCTGCCTCTTTTGTGATGATCAGCAGGAACAATTGAAAATACAATGGATTTTGGAGGACAGATTGTGACTGTGGTGATTGGCACCATAGACTGAATTCGAGAGAGGTTCTTGACTACAGAGGTTTATGTGAGGAAAATGGGCAATAAAACAACTTGTGAGTCTTTGTTCTAATAAAAATATTATCATGCCAAATGGAGGTAATGTAGATGAACAGTGAATGAATGTGTATCCATATGAAAAATCAGACATCATACTTGTGTGAATTATAATATCAAGACAAAGTAAATCTCAACCATTCTTGTACTTTAAGCCAGTCTGAATCTTCTTTTACTCTTTGCAATCGTCATTTATGTTTGTTAAATTGCTGTTGCAAGAATACTGTTTGTTTTCCATTAAAAAAGTTCAAACTCAGCTGTTACAAAACCCATTTTCATTCCAATACAATGAAAACAAACATATTTTGTTCTGCTAACATCTTTTTAGGACTGTACTTCTAGTGAGCAGCCTTTGACTTTTTGAGTATTTATGCAATATACATTCATTAACATTAAAGGTATCCTGTGGAGCTTTGGACCAGTAGTAGCATTATGTAGAAATGTATTTGTGGGTCCCCATTGTATTAGTATTGTGCCAGCAACTGCTGTGAAGAAGGCTGCTAGCTACTGAACATGGCCAAAAATGTGATTTCTCTCTTAATACAACAACATTATGTTTATAATAAATCTACTAATAACTCTTGTTGCATAGGCTAATTTTGTTGTGTTTCCAGTCTGTTGCTTAAATGTTGCATTGCAAGCATTTTAATATCAACAGTTTGGCTCAGCCTGGCTCCACTTTTTGCTGGAAAAGCAGCACATAGACTCATTTCAGGGAGGGCTGTGTGTGTTTATGTATCTGAGGGAGGAATCAGGCAAGTCAACTTGCAAAGATTACAGAGAGCTCATGTATTTATTTTGCTGCCACAAGTAAGTAAAAGGGAACTGACGGCCTCTGCTTTAGTGATGGTGTGGACTGGTGTTTTCCAGTAGATTCAGAGGACGTGTTTGTGTCGATTAGCGCTAGCGCTGGAAGATATAACAGTGAGACAGGCTGTACTTCGAAACAGTGGATGAGTCTAAAGCCCTATTCATAAAGGGATTTATTTGTCTAGAAGAGGTTGGATGATTTTAATATTGCATGTACTGATGAGTAATTCAAATGACATCTGTAACACTTCCGCGTTATTTTACTTTCCCTTCCCCAGTATTAAATACAGTCCCAAATACCTACTTCTTCCCTGCTCATTAGTCCCATCCAGACAGACACCATGCAGTCTGAGCTCAACATGCAGACAGAGTACTTTGTAACAATTAAAGTAGTAGCCACAGTAGCACAGTAAAGGCATACTCATCAGCACCAACATACAGTCCAATTTAGGAACTCAAAAGATGAAGTGGAAAAAAGCAAACCCCACAACCTCCCCACAAGCTGCAGAGTAAGCACTTACGAATGTATGTATAAAGCAGATAAACACGCTCTCACATTGGACCATGATGCAAAATACATCCTCCTCTTTGTTATTCACATAGTGTTGGGTTCTAATATATTAGATTTGGACTTGGGTCCCCAGTTGTTAAACATCTGCCAATCAGCCAAAGGCAAATCCTCATCTGGGTGAGGGAGGTGCATTATAATTGAGAATCGAACATTTATACATTATCTGTCTGCAAAACAGTTGGCCTGCTGAGGTAATTTCAAATGCTTGTTTGTTTGATTAAGTGCTGACCTAACTAATTTGGAAATTCTGATGCCGGACATATATTTGCTTCATTTTTTTCAGCAGGTATTAAAAAGATTAAAGACCATGACATTAGCTGTGAATAACCAGTGTTGCTGCCACGAGGGCCCCCCTGCCAAAGAGGATTCAGCTGAGCAGGTTCCTCCCCCATGTAGAAAGAGGTCTCTTGTTATGTGTTGTGGCCTAGAATGCAGAGCTTCACAGCTGACTGGCTTCCATCATCATTCCAGCTACCTAATGAGTGATTGTTTGTGGGCTGATAAAATTAAATTGCAAGCCTCGCTGATTTCAGCAACAGGTGTTTTTCTCTGTCTCATAATAACACGAGAGACGGGGGTTTTCACCACCTACTCAGGATGATAATGTATTCTGGTTTACCGATTCTCTTGGTTTACCATTCCCCTCCCACAGGCAGTGAAAAAAGGAAAAGATTTAACCACGTATGCTTCATGAAGATTCCTTATGAGAGCTGATATTCTTCTCATGTCAAAAGAAATTTGTTTTGACGCTAGAATTACAGATAAAATACTTGTAATTTGATCCCCTCTATTGTCTTTACATTTATAATCCTTAACATTTGCATGAAATCACATCCTACCTCTGAAACTATTTAAGATTTTTCATTGTTAGTGGTGGAGTCCGCCATTCCTACGCAGGATTCAAACTGCCGTCATGTGTACAAGGGATTTACAGGAAACGTGATTGCATGTATTCTAGCGTAACTGTATCCCATTGATAACAGCCTCGAACATCCTACTGCTGCTTCACATTAAAAGTATATTGGACAAACCCAGGGTGGCCTTTTTGTGAGAAGCCACAAGAAATGCAATGTATCTGTCACCACAGTTTGTGCTAAGATCTTGGCATAACGGAAAACGGAAGAGAATTGATTGGCTGTATAATTCATAGTTGTTTGGCTGCACTGTAAACAGATACACCAGTTTCTCCTCTTATTTCTGACAAAGTAGCCGCTCAGTGAGTGTTTAATGCCTCCAGAACTCTGTGACCTGTAGTAATACGCAGCCTGGGTGTTGCCAAATCAACATTAGCATTACAACTTTAAAACACTTATGGCGAGTTTGATCACTTTGAACTATTTTTCAGATATAATTTCTTGTATCCATGTCCCTTTACAGTTGGTTGAGAAAAACAACGCAAAGCCACAAACAAAATGTAAATATGGAGCAGATTAGACGATTGGTCGTTTACACTGTATAAAGTTCAACAGCTGGTTTTAGTTCTTCACGCTATTTGGAATTTTGTTTTTGTCAGATTGTTAGTAGTAGAAGTAGTCAATTTGTTTTTTCCATCCAAACCCACAGCATGATGTTTTGTAGATGGTAGAGACTGTGATTCTTGTGAATTGAAGTTTGTTTTGATGTGGTACCCTACCAAAAAGTTTACAAAATCAGTGTTTTCACATTTGGCCTCCTGCCTTACTCTTTTTCCCCTACTACAAACATTTCTCAAATTTACCCAAGTTATTCAACACTGTCTTCTGTGGAGGCTTTGTTGTGGTATATTTCTAAAATGTGTTTTTTTAGCATTTAGGCCTGATGTTACCTGATTATTAGTTTTAATTGAAGGACATACTATATTAAATATTTGGTCGGTAACCAATTAGGTAAAGTTAAATCCATGAGTGGAGGTGTTCTTTTGCTACATCAGAAACTTTTCTAAACCAGTTATGGATGTGTGTATAGTGTACAGTCACTGTTCATAAATTGTCAGTTCCAAAGTGTGTCTATATTTCTTGCTTATTACTACCTGGGTTAGGGGACTAGCATCAAACCTCCATTTGAGCTACTTTATTCAACAGAATTTAGATTGTTCTTTCATCCAAGACACTTCTTAATGAAATCATATCTGCAAGTACTTAATATGATAATCTCAATTATGATCAATTGTTGGGGTGTGAATATGCCATGACTTCTGTAAACAAAAGTAGTTCTGCTCAGTGGCAGGATTCACTTCCAAGCCTTCAGAGAAATAAAATGTTTTAATAGCCTCTTTTCCTGTTAATGATATTCGGTTCGTTCTTAACACACCATTGCACAGATATTGAAACCATTCATTTCTGTAATAGGGAAAAGGGGCCCACAGAGAACTCAATCTGAATCCTGTATTCTTGACAGTTACTTTTTCTGTGATAACAATTTTAACATCCTGCACCATCATCTATTCAGTGGATTCACTGATTTTATAGATTTTCTTGTAGCTTGATGCTTTGGTTTGGTCAATTCGATATTTTACAACAAACCGCCTCAAAAAGTACTTACACTCTTCCAATGGAGTACTGAAAGAAATATTAGTTATATTAATATATTTAGTGAGTCCTCAATCACATTTAGCATCTGCAATAGCCTGTCCATGCACAAGCACCGCATTGTTGTGTATTTATGATATGAGTAATACCCTCTTAAGAGAAAAGCCTTGTGCTCTTGCCATGAACACAGGCAATCTAACAGTGGCTTGTCTCAAGCACGAAAACATTGTACATGTACATATCTAAATGCATCTGAATGCCAACCACATCAATTTCCAAGAATCCTAATGGGAATAAAATCTTCTTTTATGCAGCTTTTGTCATTCAAGGGCTGGCTGATGCTCGTTATTTACCCCTTGCTCACAACCATTTTTAATGCTGATGTTTTTGTCACTGGAATTAAGTCTGGAACCTTATGGAAGATTACAGTTTCATGGTTGCTGTCTTTTTTTTCACTTTCACTATTTTCATCAAGTTAAATGTAATTGTACTATGCAGTTATTGTGTTCACAGATACAGTTCACACATGTATGGTCTTTTAAGAGAGCAAGAGAGTCCACAGATTTTAGCATCTTTCAATGTCCATTTTTGGTTCCTTCTCAAGGTAAAAATACAGGAAAATACACAGTTGGTAAAGAAAAAACAAAACAAACAAATAACTGAAAACCAAAATGTATGCTGTGAATGAATAGCAACAGTATGTCATTATGAAGAGAGAAAGTCAGGTAAATCACATTATTTGAAAAGATATGAAATAACTGGTGCCCATTTAGTCCATATAAAAGACATCCTTAATTTTCTCCCTCCATTGTGTTACTGTGGGGGGCTGTGGCCTTGAGAGAGACTGTTATCTTTATAGCGACTAAAAGAAGGATTCTCAATAATGATGTCTGACTATATTCTACATCCTTTGGTAGTGTTCCTAATAAGAAATAAGACAGTAATATAAGAAGGTAATTCTATATCTAAACATTTTTCATCTCATGTTGGATGTTTTGCCAATATCCTAATAATTTTGGACAGTCCCAAAATATGTGTGTATGGTCTCTGACAAGGCCCCAGCCCCTCCAGCACTTGATCTCTGATGAGCCACCAAATTTTGACACCACAAGACGAGTATTGAAAAATCCCGTCTTGACTTTCCATTTGAATTCCTTTCATATTGGGCTATTTGTTATTTTATGTCCTTCTCTGCAGGATAATTCCCAATCTTTATCTTAAATTAAGACGTTCATCTCCAGTTCCCATTTTCCTTTAATATCCAAACTGTTATCCATTGATTCTTCTCATAATATTTTATACATATGTGATACAATCTTCTTCTTAATAGTCCCTTTATTTGTTAACATAAAAAAAATTCTAAAGTGGATGGTGAAGCACATCATTTTTGCCATTCTTCATGTTTCTGTAAATAATGTCTCAGTTGGAGATATCGAAAGAAATCATGGACTGAAAGATTATATTCATGCTTAAGTTGTTAAAAAGACATCAGATGTCCTCCTTCAAATAACTGACTCAACATAATTAATACCTTCTCTTCCCACTTATGAAACCCAGCCTCTGGTGTGGAAGGTAAAAAAAATAAATAAATAAATAAATTGGTATTACGATTATATTGCTCTATATGTTGACATGGGGAGATTTAACTTTTTTTTCTCACATTCGACCATATTTTTAAAGTAGATTTCACCCAATGATTATTTCATTTATTTTCTCTCTAGACATTTTTATTCATAAATGGGAGAGTCACTCTGTTTCATTCCTACCCATACAGTATCCTTATATTTGGTTGCTGTCTTTAAATAGATTTTCTCCGGAAATTTGTGTTGAATTATGCTCAGAACTCATGGTCATCAATCCACAAAAGCTTTACACATATTTTCAAACCTTGTGTAAAAACCAAAAAAACAACAAAAAAGAAAACTGTAGCATTAGGTTTCTTGGAGAGCTTTATGTAATCTAGCAATGTGATGTAATGTGTCAACAGTAGCTCCCCCTTGGGCCATATGCTGGATCCAAAAAGACAGTTCAAGCTAAAAATGAGCCAAAGGCGCAAACAGCTTTACTGAACACTGTGTCTGCGGAGTTAAGTAAAAGGCTTTATTCAGATCGATAGACAACACATTAACCTTTAGCTCCTCAATACAACGTGGATCAATACACTCACACAGTTAACTCACTCCACAAGACTGCGATGCTGTTTTGACGTGAACAATCCAGATACTTACTTACTTACTATTTCATTAAATTAGCTCTAAATAATTGATGGAGGTCACAAAGGCATCATGAATTCAAAGCGTCATCGCTGCCAGGTGTTTAGATTCATCCAATAGATTTGGCAATGATGTTTGTCACTAAAGCATTGGACACATCTCATTGCCATACAGTGTGCAGCACAGGTTGCATATGCATACAGCAGCTGATGTCACTGTGGTAAATATAAAAAGGATGGTCTACCATTGTGCAAGTCTGAAACAAAATGTTTCCAGCCTGAGACAAAAAAAGAGAGTGAACAGTGCAGTGAAACAGAACTGTAGCAGCAGTCGTTGCGATGTTTAGGTCATAGACACTAAAGAGGGCCAGGATGTCTTGACCCTTATGCAAGGTAACCTGACATCAGTACTGCGCTTTAAGCGAACAGTGAGATAATGGCTGTATTCGGCCTTAGATTTAGATTCTCCCTGTGTGCTTGATAAATGAACATTTCCACCAGGGTTTAAGGCAGTCTGAGAATATTCATCTGCCCTTGAATCTCTTGGGTATGGCCCAGAATTTTCCATATACAAATATGCCAATAGAGACCCATTTGAACAGACTTATCTCTTTGTATACAAATTGGTTTGAACCATGAAAGGACAACAGATTGTACTTATCTGTGGATGCTGTGCCTATGTGTGCATTTGAGTGGCAGACGCAAGCTGCCAGCAATTTTTTCCCTGCATTAAATTACACAGCACTGCAGAATACGAAACTGATTTGTCATAACAAAACAATTGTCGACATGTTAGGTGTTGTTATGTTTAATGCAGCTCTCTGGAGTAATGCCGTTTCCACATACCTTTGCAGAGTTTTGTGCGGTTATTGCAGTATTGGGTTGGAGTGAATGAATTATATAGTCAGCCAAACATCACCAAACTAAACAGCCAAAAGGTGGCCACAGTGGAGTAAACAATGGAATCTGTGTACAAACACACCGACTCCACAGTAGAAAATGGAACAGACTTCCAACTGGCATTTTTCATTAATTGTATAAAAGACAAATGAGATGAGGACTACCAGGCAGTGTTCACACATTTCCACTACTGTAAGAGGCCAACACCCACATCGCTTTCATTGTGGTTTTATACCTTTTTTGCTTAAAATTAATGCAAAGTATGGACTGAATCATCTATAAACTGATGCAGACCTTTTTTCTTCAGTCCTCCTGTACAAGAAGCAATCTTGACATGTTATCGCATCAGTTAATTTCACACTTCACTTGATACTTTGTGATGTAATGGGAAGCCATATTGCTGGGGTCTTGCGCAGTCAGCCCAATCATATTGGCCAAGAATATGAAGTAGGTGAGTATGTAAAAGAGTTGCTGGAATTACTGAACGCGCCGTAGGATTTCATTGTGTTATAATTTTGGACTCCGGCAAGAGGAAGGTGAGGCAGATAAGATAAGGGCACTCGCTGTGTGTATGTGTGTGTGTGCGTGTGCGTGTGCGTGTGCGTGCGTGCGTGCGTGCGTGCGTGCGTGCGTGTGAGTGCTTTTGAACACAGTGGTTGGGATGATCTGGAGAGAGGCCCAAACATCCAGAGGAATAGGGCTGTGCTTATCATACAGTCACATGATTTTACAACTGGAAGGCCAGCTCATCTTCTTGTGGCACTGACTTTGAAGCAGGTCATGTGGATGCTGTACTCCACACCCTTATCACCCTTTGTATTGGTATTTTTCACCAGAGAAGGACAGAATATCAGCCTCGATGTCTGGAAATCATGCTAAAAATCACATGCACCTCTGGTCATTTCCTTTGCACTTCCTTATTAAGTGCAATAAAGTGTTTGAGTGTGTGATTTGGTAATAGTCTTTCAGGTTGATTTTATGTAATTATGTGGGGAATGATGTCATTGTTTTGCATTTAACAGCATGACAATAAGACATAGTAGACATTTAGCACCATCATGACTGCAGATAAAGTCAATGTAAAGATGCAGATTTAATGTAGCAAAGTTATTTCTGCTACAGTTCTGAATGTTTCAAGTTGGGTGAAAACCTCTGCTTATTTGTGGATTTACAGATACACAGAAGGGATTCGGTTTTGGAGGAAAAAGTTCTTCTTAAGTTTGGGAATAAATGTGTTTGTGTTGCTCACATTAAGCACCGGCATGTGACTTCCATCTGCCTGTATTTGCTAATGTGTGACCATGGCCACCATGCTGAGCTTCACAATAGTTCTACAACACCAACTAACCACTGTTTTGAATATTGCATTTTAAGGGAGGCAATATTTTCTAATATAATTAGTTTTCTTATAAGTGTTGACTGCAAAAAATAAGACAGGAAAACAACCAACAAAGACTTCATACAGATTTTATACAGACTCAATCAGATTATCCATAGAGCAAGCTTCTCATTCATTTTCCTCTCTTGAGGCAGACCTCCATGCCATGTAAGCCCTGTACCAAGTAAACATGTATCACACCGCCTTTAAATGTCAAAAACATTATTTAGAGTTAGATAACAACATGTCTGTCACCCAAAACTCACACTTTAAGCCACTATTTCAAAATAAAACGCTTCACATATCCAGTTTGCCATAAAACCCAAAGCTGAGTGGAGCCTCCCACAAATATGGCAGCATGCAAAAAGATCCAATGTGGGAAAGAACATTAGAAATGACTTCCACACTTATGGACCATAAACATGAGAGCAAACTCAGATCAATGAGATTCCATTACCATCCTATCTCATTTCCCAGAGCTGAATTGGAAATGGGTTAGAGATGGATCGTGTCATTACCAATTCCAGCGGATCCACGGGAGCCACAGATGAGTGTGTGAGAGTGTGTGTGTGTGTGGGTGCTATCTGCACATGCTGCCAATGAATAGGGTTTTAGTGACAAGCAGGAAGGTGAGCAGGAGTTCATGCACTATCACTACAATCATAGTTGTTAATGTTTGCCTCTAGTTGCAGAGCTACTGAAGGTTCCCAATTTCTAAATAATTTCTTACATTTGCTAATGTTTAAAACACTTCATTTTTAAGAGAAAGATTGTAATGAAAATGTCTGCTCGGTAAATCACATATGGTTCAATGATGGAAGAATGTGTGACTGATTGGCTCATAGATGGTGCTTCACTCAAACACTTCCCAATCAGCATGTGGTCTGTCTTCCCCTGTTAAGCCTCTACCTGTTTTTCTATGATTATTTATTCATTATGCCTGCCATTCAACTCTCCACAGCTGTCCTAACAAGTGAATAATCCTTCCAATAGTTAATTTGACCTTTGCACACAACTAACAATGCATTTAAGCCCAGAAAAATATAAGCAAAAGCTGTCTACACTCTTAAATGTCTTTATCTTCAGTGTTCAAGCTTGCTGTACCTTTATAATCCCCCTTTGCCAAATATTTTACTTAACCACACACAGATGCTCCACTAAGTAGACGGGAATAAATAAAATACAAAAAATCTTTTAAACAGGCCCAAAAAATAGATTATACCAACTCACCCTGAGCAGCAGAAATTGCTGAAAATTATTGATTAAGAAACAAATCACATTACAGATCATACAAACACTAACCCTTCTCCCCTTCAGCCAATATTCTTCTGGCTCACCCATTATGTCTTGTTTTCAGGTGGGGAAATTGTAAAATCAAGTAAAATACTAGATGGTAGGTTACCCTTAGGCCAGTCTTAAAAGTGGTGGCTTTAGTTCAGCAGAGCACAAACAAAAGAACATGGCTATGTGTCTTTTCTCACAGCAGCTCTTTATTTTAGGAAATATATGATGGGGTATAATCTGAAGAACAATTATAAAACTGAACAGGAGTGATTTACAAACATTACTGAAAGCTTGAAATTCTATTTTTAAAACAGGGGAGAGGGGGAGAACAAAACAGTTTAGCACACTACTGCCAACACATTGTCATATCTAAATGAGTAGATAGGTCGATTGCCAATGACTCCCAAAAAGACATATCACTGTTCCCAAAACAACATAACCCTTGGAGCGCACCAGGGACCGGCGTCAACAAACATAAAAATGGGTCGTAATAAGCAGATTACGCAGTCAATTTATATGGTTGTTTATCTAATGAGGATTGGCTACTCATTGCAGAGGCAGAATTGATTGATTCACTTATTTGAGAGCAAAGGACAAACACATGTTTTTTACAACCAGCCAAATCAACCCAATAAAAATTAAATGTTATTTCTGGTGAAACAGAGAGGTGGCAGATAATGTGGGTTATGTATCTCATTGTAAGTAAAGGTATACCCCAGGGGTCAGTCCTGGGCCACTCCTATTCATTTTGTACATCAATGACATCGATCAAAATGTGTCAAATGTGAAATCTCACTTTTATGCTGATGATACTGTACTCTACAGTTCAGCACCCACCTTAGAAGGGGCCCTCTCCCAGTTACAACTTGCTTTTAACACGATTCAAGAACATTTGTATGATTTAAAACTTGTTTTAAATGCTGCCAAAACTAAAGTCATGCTGTTCTCTAATACAAAAATCAAAAACACAAAATCTGCCCTCAATCCTCTCTTCTCGGGGTTTGAAAATTGAGTGTGTTTCCAATTACAGATATCTTGGGATATTAATTGATGAATTCCTCTCTATCACAAATCATATTCAGCAGCTGGTAAAAAGACTGAAACTGAAACTGGGTTTTTATTTTAGGATCAAATCCTGCCTTTCTTTTAAATCAAAAAAGAGACTGGTTGCTGCCACTTTTATGTCTGTTCTGGACTACGGTGATGTTGTATATGCAAGCCTCGTCTCAAAGCTTACATGTTCTTGACACTGTGTATCATGGAGCTCTGAGGTTCATCACTGGTTTTGAAGCGCTTACTCATCACTGTACACTGTATGAACGGGTTGGATGGTCCTCCTTATCAATACGAGACACCTGCATATTTTCACTTACAAGGCAATCTTAGGTTTACTTCCTTCGGTCTCAGGATTTGTTCTTGCCGTCTGTCCCAAAAGTCAGAACTGAACTGGGAAAGACAGCGTTTAGGTTTGCTGCTCCCTCTGCCTGGAACATGTTACAGAAAACTTTGAAACAAAATGAGTTGGTCTCATTGAACATTTAAGGGGAAATTGGATGACCTGGAGGCTGAAACATCTAGCTGTAGATGTTTTGCCTGAGGCTTTTATTATTTTAGCTGACCTTGAAATGTTTGCTGTTTTGGATGCTAAGTGTTTCTAATGTTTGTGTCCACCTTGTGTTTGTGTGTATGTATGACTATGCTGCTGCCTGTCTTGGACAGGACACTCTTTTAAAAGAGATTTTTTAATCTCAATGACTCTTTTCTTGGTTAAATAAAGGATAAATAAAATAAAATAAATAAAAATTCTCAACTGGAGCCTTGGTCTGACAGCAGTTGACTGCTATACTTTTGCTACAGCCCACTAGGACCTTAGTGACATTAAACTTGACTGTAAACCTTCTCCCCTATTTGTTGGGTGCATATAGAGTGCAATAGCCACCTCCCAGAACATGGAAATACAAAGCTTGGACTTTGATCAGCCTTATGTCAAAGGGGACAGTTCCACGCAATAATACCAGTTAGATCACGTAGTTTGTGCATTTTGACAGAGAAATGACAGGAGAATCACTCTGAACAAATTGTGTAGCAGTACATTGCCTGTTTCAAGCTAGGAAGAAACAGAACGGTTGATGAACAACTTTGCCAAATGATATGTCAATGCCAATTCACCCAGTACACTGCAAGCTAAAAGCCAATTTGGCATCAAACTTTGGACACCAAATACACACTGAACACATTTCCTGAATGCGTAGGGACCCTGATCTACTAGTGAAAGACTGTGGTGATGCATCTCATACATCTTGTTTCGCAGGCAAAGGGAGGAATGTCATCATGGACAATTTCTTCACATCACTCTCTCTGGCCAACAAACTAATTGCCAATAAGACAAGTCTGCTCTGAACCATGAGTAAAATGAGACAGGAGCTGTCGCCCTCTGTAAAAGCATGCTGAGAGAACTATAGTCAACAACAGTGATGACAGCTGGCAAAGAGTGCAATTACATTGTACACATACAAGCCAAGACTGTCTGCATTCTCAGCACTGTTCATCCTAATGTAAAACATCAGCACAGACACCCTGAGAGACTTTCACAACAAGATATGCAGACGTACAGTATGCTATCCATCCTTCCTGCCTGACCTGGCTGCCACCAGTGACCATAGTTATATCAGAAATGCCCATTTGCTTCCTAAAATACAACATGGTGCCAGATGGGAAAGTGCATAAGTGCCACTGATCTGTGTACCAGAGTTGTTTCAACAAACATTAGTTTATCATGTAGGTACAATTTACAGCATGAACAGAAAATAACTGTAAAATGAGCCAGAGATAGTCCAGAATGTTAATGTCCTCCTATTGTTAGTGACCAGACGTGAAAAGGCAAAATAGATTTGAGTTTAATGGAATGACACATGGCACAAAGATGACATCTAAAGTCTGGAAATCTGACTCACATATGTAAGTATACACAAGGTTAAATGTCCAATGCACTGATATACAACATAATCTCAAATGCCATGCAAACACTATAAAGAACATACCTTCTTTGCACTGTGGTCACCAAAGCATTATCCTTAAAGAAAATTGCTTAAGCAGTCTAAAATCTATCTGTGGAAGAATTGTCTACACAAGACCTACACCCAAATTGTTCTACAAGCCAACACCTACCCCATTCCCTAAGCTTATTAAATGAGGAACATGAAACAACTGTCTGATTATTGTCATCACATATTTTTTATGTCACAGATTTTGCAGGAGTTATGCAATGTAGCATAATTAACTACATATAATGTGCATTTTTTAAATTTGTCCTCCTTTCCCAAAACTCTGATTGTAAACCCTGCATGTCTCCAAACTGCCTGTGGTGAACAATTAATTAAAAAGGAATTAAAATATTTGTTTCTAATTTGTAAAATAATTAGCTAATAACTGATAACAGACCATAAATGATCCCCCCTTCTATCCCTATATCATTAATCCTGTATCTTGCATTCATTAATTTACTGGAGGAGCAGTAAAGCAAGATGTATATACAGATGTTGCATTGAGAACAAACACAGAAGCGAAACCAGCAGACCAATTACTGTATGTAAGCAACACCACAGAATACACTTTAAACACTGTATTAGTGTGTAGCTGCAACATTATGCAGACATTTCCATATAGCTGATCATTAAGTCTGATGCCAATGCCCTCCAGGGTCTAGACAAAGGAAACATAAAGGTAAGAAAGGAGAACAGAGGAATTAAATAAAATACTGGAGTAATTTTAACCACTTAACTTGAGAAATAATCCCTTCTACCTAGAGTCAACATCCAGTCGAGAATGGAAATTTGGGCTGATTTCTAATAATGAAGAGGGAGCATTTACTCCAGTTGATTACATTATGTTGGTGGAGGTGTTACTTCAAGTGCCTTCAGTTCTTAATTAGTGTAATCACAGATACCCCATAATAGTTCAGAGACCAGCATTAAGTAATGATCATAAAAAGGCATACTCTCACTGCATGTTGTCTTGAGTTTTTTAGCCCTTTGACCAGAAAGACAGACGTGTGGATGCATTTTAACATAATGTTAAACAGTGGAAAATAACCTGAACGAGTCACATTAAGGGCCCTTAATTTAATGAGTGTAAAAGATCACAATTCATTCAGTACATCGAATGTGGGACAGCTGCAATGTGGGAGACATGGTTCTTTACCTGCCACTAGCCAACAACTTAGTCATGCTTTTTGCATGAAGGAGAGAACATCCCAAAACTGGAGATGGACAGGGTCTTGGGCTCTATGCACATTAGCAATGGTGGCTTTTATAAGCAGTCAAACAAGGATAACATGTGGTAATGACCACTGTTACGGGTTCTGCTGGAATGATTATTTATTCATTATTTACAGTGTGCAGCGGCAGCTGAAGTTCAGTTAAAGTTGAGCAGCTTTTTGTTTTGCCTGTCACTCTGCCTTTTGCTATCTCTCACAGACAAGATATGTGAGCACAGGGCCAGCCAAATCTGACTTCCTACACAACCAGAGGTTACCAGGCAAAAATAAAAGGCACACAAACCGTTAAATAGGGTGGGCTGAATTACCCTAAACTGGCACTAGATTATCATTTCTGGGAAGCTACTATCTATGTAGGGGAAGTCATCTACAAGTATATGTGCTGGTAATAACATACAAATGTACAAATACTGGGTAAGTGAGAAGAAATGTGACATAGGGAGGCTGGAAGCAGAAAAGAAATAAAATCATGTTGGTAAAACATATGAAGTGGGGTGAGTTTGGAAAAACCAGATTAGACAGACTACAGACAGTGCTACTTTGATGAGCAGAGCAGCTCGTATTTGTGATTAAAAATCATCCGCTTCTCTTTGCCAATAAGCCCTTATCTGTACTGCATGCATATAAGTCTGATAGGGCCCCTAGCCATAGTGAAAGATACAAAAATAATTAGTTAACATTCAGCTTTGAGCAGACAGAAATTTTATACTAAAGGCAGAGAGGGGAGATAGGAAGCACCAGTTTTACTTACAGCATATTCTTACATTATACGTTTCTGTTTATTTCTATATGTGTTTGTCAAAATGACATTATTTCCTCTCGGCAAGAGCAGGCAATCACTTTGAGATAAGCAAATACTGAAAATCTGCACTTGCACCTTGCTATTCAACTGA
Organism: Pagrus pagrus; assembly: GCF_965226575.1. Classification (NCBI taxonomy): domain Eukaryota; kingdom Metazoa; phylum Chordata; class Actinopteri; order Spariformes; family Sparidae; genus Pagrus; species Pagrus pagrus. Next base: position 13,398,616 of record NC_140204.1, on the reverse strand, counting down.
AGTCAATCTTCAGTGATCTAAAAATGGATGGAGCCTCAGCTGGGATTTCTATGTATGGAACTATTTTACCCTTTGGATGATATTTAAACTACTGGGTAGGCTATATTTAAACTTGAGTGAAAGATGAGATTAATGTCAACACATTTTATTTTCTGTATCACTGTAGCATCTCAGGAATTCACATTAAACCTGATAAGAAAAAAAATAATACCAAAGGACATTTTCTTATATTTTGACAACTGCAATACAACTACCAAGTGTTGAATAGGATTTTAGCATAGAAACTTTTATGTGACTTACAATAAACACTGATGGTACCTGAAATGTTACAACATGATACAACACTGGAAAGTTTCTGTTGTAGAAAACCAGTGATACCAGTTTCTCCAGTTACAGAAGCCTTAATTCTCCATGTTGCCATGTGTTGTGGCTATAAGGCTAAAAGTTATGTTAAATGTTATCCAATACTTCAACCATGTTGGCATTTCTCAAAAGATAACGGAAGAGAAAGGCTTGAAAAATGCAAGTAGCTAATGAGCCATTTATTTGATCCACATAACTTTCAATTTTTCTGTTAGATGATTAAGGTACTGTACATCTAAGCTTAACTCTTAAGAAGACCACCTTCAAACAATGCATTTTGTCAGGGTTAAGGTTAGTGTATCTTAAATCTTGTAAAATAACGCAGCAGTAGCTGGCCTCCTAAACCACAAAGACATGGCTTCAGAGCACACTGTCACTTGCAGATTCCATTGAGCACTTCAGACAAACGTAACTTCGGACTCCAAATATACATTATGAAGGATTCTTTTGTAAAAATACAACTAACTAACCAACATTAATCAGCCTGCAACAGAGTTGTTATACATTCAGCCATACCTAAGTATGTCTACAGGTTAATGTAACGCCAAATAACATTAGCTTTTCAACACAACAAAAACGACCAATACTTAAAACAGTACAATGTTTGGTACCCAAGGATTGTGTGTTTAATTATTTCCAGTAATTCACTCATCAGTCCATAGTTATAGCTCTATTAAGCTATGACAGCCATTTCAACTGTTCGTGAAACACTTGGCACTCTGCCGCCCCGAGAGTGTGGTGCTCTCGGTTTATTCCAACAGTGCTCCAAATTTGTGCCAGAATGTACTCTGGCTCTCAGAGTAACTACTTAAAAATGCGAGTCAGTGATGTGAAATGAGTTTTACAAGTTGAAAGCATTTCATTGCCTCCTCTTTCGTGCCACCAAGTTACTAAAATGTACTAATATATTCCCTTGGAGATATAATAAATTGGTGGAGTTACTGAGTAAATGCTGTTTGCAACTTTAACAATTGTCCATGTATTGTGTTGTATTTACTCCAATTTGCTGAACTTATTGTGTGTTGTCTTCATTACTAGACCATGTTAGTCATAAATACAACTTTTAATTGCACTTTTAAATGAATGTGTTTCTTCACTTGAGACAAACTTCATCCCTATCAAGGAGTTGAACATGGATGTTTTCCTCTGTGAGCACCTTGTAGAGCAGAGCAAAAATAAAATTTGCAGAGCATTTGCAGAGCAGTATCATACAAATGAAATGTCTCATCTTTCTCTGTTTAGCACCAAAGAGGGTAGCATATGGGATCCCAACAGGCCTTATTATTATACAACATCATTTAAACATCATTCAAATGCTTGGCCAGATTTACTTGGTCACAGGCACTGGTATTTGATAAACTTTAATGTCTAAAAAGTTAGGAATACTGTTTTTTGTTGCACTTAAGAATTTTTGTAGAGACATGTGGCAGTAATTACACTTATGGTCAAAACATGTAATTAAATATCCCTTAAGGACATGAATAACCCTTTTTTCTTTGTCTGCCAGAGAATGTTCTGTTTGCACAGGAGATTTAGTCAATAGTACATTCCCCTTGTTAACAAGTCAGTCTTCATAAAAATATGTCAAAGCAAATGGCCCAGATCTTGAAATGAATGCATGTGTCCAACAGTGCGTGTGAGACCATCTCTCAGGTCAACCACAATATTCCAACACAAAAGGTGAAATGCTGGACCATTTCATATTCTACTTTAGCCTGAAGTTTATAAATTGTATAATGTTATACACTAGTGGTTCCTCAAACTTTGCTACCAGAAGGCAAATGTGCAGTGAACACAGGGCAATTGCTGTTTGCATTTGCAGCTAATACTACCTCACATAGGGCCCTAACTTCTGGTAACTAAAGCCATGTGTTGTTTTCTTTAGTACATTATGTCAAGAGTGTAACTGAAAATGCCAAATTCAGACGACAAGCCATCAATTACGGGCCACAAAATTGTCCATCATTAACCATGTTTGCTAATGTTCATGCAGTAGACATGACGAGGAATTTCTGATTCAGAATTTAAACACATTTTAATACTTCATTCATGTCTTAGAATTACTTAGTCAAATCTTTATTTTTTCATAAAAAGGTACAAATATAAATGCTTTGAATCAGAGAGTACTGCATGATTATACTGTAGATGAGTCTTTTGTATTTGATTGTGGACTGCATGTCTATAAAAGTATTTAACAGGGAAAGAGTCATACCCCTTGGCTGTGATTGGTGTATGCTGGGACATGACATTAGCAATATTGTGACAAATCTAAGGAATTTTTGATTACCCCCATTACAAAAGTTATTTTTGGTCCTACTTGTTTGCTTTTTATTTAGCAGGATTCCTTCAATCTGCTCAAAGAAATTTGGTGGAAAAATTAGTCCATGTTTCAATGTGGAGCAGGATTAAACCATGCCACATTGTGGCCACTCCTGTACCCCAAGGTGTAAAAACACTTTTGGGATCCATCCATATCAGTCAATGGGTGAATCCATTACCAAAATAACAAAAATCTCAGTTTCTCAATATACTGTAATTCTAAACCGTAGAGAGATTAAGGTACATTTTTGATACTTGATTTGCATAAATTTAAAAGGCTGGGATAATATCGGTGAATATCTCTTTGAACTCTCTGCTCAACAGCACCAAGTACCATTTGGAACGAAATTGCTGTACAATCCAAGAAAAATATTCCTCTGACCAAGTGTTTGGTCATTTTAATTGGAAATTTGGTACTAACATTGATTGAGTAAATGCAGCTCCCGTGGGGACATAAATACAAAAGCTGATTTCAGGCAAGATTCCCCGAACACAGTGCGACCATAATTGGATTAGAAGGCTGGTTGCTAGAGACAGAATAGGAGAGATGGAGTAAGGAGCTTTTGCCATTTATTCTCTTTTGTGTGGTTGGAGGTGATTATGACTAGTCAATGCTGGCAAGATTGAGGGAGCTGCCAAGAAAATTAAACCCTATCCCAAGTAGTCACCATTCTGCATCTAATCAGACTAAACAGTGTTAGCGCAGTTTAACTCTCTATCACATTTTACTCAAGACTTATTTAAAGGCATGTGCTCAAGTACATTAAGCCTGTGTTTAAGAATTTGTCATTTAAACATACCAAAGGAAAATGCTCACGGTATGAAAAAGAAGTTACTGGAATTCCACAAGGTGACGGCAGTTCAAAAGAACCTTAGATCGTTGGGTCTTTAAATGCCAAAACAATATTTCCGTGCATGCTTGAATTCCCATTATTTATATAACTACCTGAGTTACCACCTTCACTGTGAAAGTTAATCTCCTCCTTTCCTCTGGAGTGCCAGTGCATTAATAACCCAGTCCATGATAGCATCTGAGAAGGTTCCCCATCTTCTCTCTGTTACATGAAAATGGCCACCACTTCATCAGCACTCAGCCAGCCCTACTTGAGTGAAAGAGGTTGGGGTGTGGGTCAGGTTAAAGTCCTCGATTTGAGTGAACAAGATGAGATCATGCAAAAGAGAAGAGTGCAATACTGATACCTATTTAAAGAATACAATGTCTACTGAACACTCCAATTGGTACAGGTTTGAAATCATAAATTGCTCACTTTAGCATTTGCTCTTTCAATTACAGCTATAAAATCTCAGCTCAGAAAAATTACACATTAGATTTTATTACCAGTATTTTTAATGAGGATTGGATTTAGTTTCGCTTTCGATAGCTGACATGCATCATACAATAACTACCCGGTTATTTTTAAAGAAAAATGTCCCAGGGTATGTGGGCATCGAAGCTACCTGCCAAAATATTTTGGGTAGTACCGTGGACGCAGACCAACAAACGTGTTTGACAAGACCCAGACCGAGAAGCGTGAAAGGAGGAGCGCATTGGACTACATCTCCCATTCAGCATTTATAAAGTGACACGTAAGCTAGTTGTGATGTAGCTTTTGTTTGTCAGAGCTCGAGTTTGTCCAGCAGTCAGTGGTCAAAGGTAGTTCATCTGCCCTGGCTAGCTTCACTTTTAGCTCATCCTTCTCCTCCTCAAAGCGTTTTTCAATGTGAAGCAGCTCTCTTTTTCCAAGAAGAAACAAGAGCTCTCACAGTTGCAGGTAGCAGCTCATTTTTAGCATTAGCTTCTTATCAGATAGCCTCTTAGTACTACAACATTTCATGCATGACAAAATATGTTTTGACTGACTGTACCATGTTGAGTGTATTTCAGTATTCATTGTCATTAATTGCTATAAATTAAGTAATTTGTGTACCAACATTACTATAGGCAAATATCTCTACCTGAGTCAGTGATTTCCAATATTTTCCACAATCACTTTGGCAAACTCTCAGACAAAAATAAATATGATAAACATATCTGAGTTACATACTGTAAATGCAGTTACAGATGCTGTTGTTTTTACCTGGTGGCTCAGTGGTCTGGACAAGTGCCACCTTGCTATGCCACCCAGAAAGTCAGGCAAAAAAAAGTGTCTAGTCATATATACTGTTCAGCAAGCTTTGTTATTTAAGCTTTGAACTCAAGTGAGCTGTGGCTTGCTTTTGTTTTTTAACAAACATTGATTGTCTCCCGTGATGTACAAGTCAGTCTATTCAGCATGACATTAGGCTAGCAAGGCTCTTTCATCCTAAATTCTGTTTGTCCATTTCCTAACGTTGGCAGCATCTGCAGCTTTGTCCCCTGGGTTGTGGTAGCATTGCTTGTCAAAGACTGGAATGCTTTAACAAAAGAGTAACCCAAACAATCTTTTTTTTAAGTTAACCAACATATTATTTCATATTTATATCTTATTTTATTTATTTTTTTAACTGATGCTCTCTGGGGAACACAAGCCAATGAACGATTATATTTTGAGATTTTGATACATTTGCATAAATTTGGCTCAAATTACCTCACAATGTCTGTGCTTTAGATGGAGCAAGGGAGCTATTGAATCATTTGAGCGACTAATTATTCACTGCAGTATGCGACACGCAGCACCAATGAGACATTCACCCACAAGAGTGAGTCTCCAGAAACTCTGAGAAATACCAAACTAAATAACCCAGCTTTGTTTTGACTGCTCTGTTTTGCTTTAGTTTGCCACAGTCTGGTAAAGTCCCGGGTGCTCATTTCACGTCTCTGTCTGCTGTGACAGGGTGAGTCATTACTCAAATCCAATTTGCCTGCAAGCCTTTATGTTGCCTGCTTTGCTCATGTGTCTTTCTGTTGACATATAAAAAGCAATCTCTTTCGATCCCTGGCATGTGACCAGCATGTTCCTCTTTATTCTTCCAACATCAGTTGGTGAGGGGGGCAATGAGTGGACAAGATGCCACTTTAACCGAGGGCGAAAGAAAATGAAGCCATTCATCTCCCACTAGGTCATGAAAGGGGATGGGGAACTCAGAGGGGAAACACTGGTCTGCTTTCTGTTATATTTCTGTAGATGGGAAGGCTGTGTGGATGCCTCTCATTACAGCAGTCCCCCGTTCCCAGACTCTACCCCTGTGGCACTGACTTCAGCCTGCACTAGCTACTGCCACTATGGCCAGCTGTGAACAGATGGGTGGCACAGAGCAGCCCAATATGTCATGCCTGATGGTGTATTGCAAGAAATATGAAAATTTGCTCAGTAGCGTAGTTTGTTCAGATTCAGCAAAGGCAGTAAAGTGATCTGTTGTGTTCTCTACAAGATGTTATGCAAGTACTAAGAGGATACGGCCCAGACCACTTTGATAAGAGTTCCTTGTTAATACAAAACATCACAATCTTGCCAGTCTTGATGAAAAAAGGGTTATGAATATATTTGCTCCATTACTCATTAAACTATGTGCTCATGCCATGTGTAGTCAATCATTTTTAGCATTAGCTTCTTATCAAAAAGTCTCTTAGGACTGTAACATTTCATGCATGACAAAATGTGTTTTGACTGCCTGTACCCATGTTGCTTTTTCCAAGAAAGAACAAGAGCCCATTCTGAGTCTAGAGACAAGGATGAATACTTGATGGGAACAACTGTTCCCAATGCTTCGGAAAGTTATAAAATTAACAAAAGCATTCACAGTGAGTGTATATGTCTGTGACAGTGAACCAAAACTGTCACAATTGATTGTTTCAGTGCAGTTTGTTTCTGGCCACAGCATTCATACTTGAATGAATGAGGACTTCTTAATTAATGAGTTTTTGTCATAGCTCTTAAAAGCCCCACCACAATGTATTTTAAAATTTTGAATCTATTTCATATTCCCTACACAGTATAACATCCATACTTACAGCAAGACTATCCTTTAAAATAAGAATAGTTTACTGCTTATATTTTAGTTACCTAATTAAACAAATTGTCACATAACTGACCCTTCACTAAAGCCCTTTCCAAGAAATCTAGCATTTGAAGGACAGTGTCTTCATCATCACCCTTCCAAAACAAAACCACATGAATATAATTTATCAGTTTCTACAAACATTAGCATGTCCAGTTAACAAGCTTACTAACTACAGCAGCCTTGCTATGTAGCATTTAATGTTTAGAGTTTGTTTAGAGTTTAGTGTAGTGTAGCGTGCTACATGTACAGCTACCAACTGCATGTTTCCGCTAACCCTATAACACTAATAAAGGTAGAACACAATTGCATCAGTAGACTTGTTAATAAAAAAAAAAGGTATGGCCCAAAATTTGGAAACATTTCATAAAAAGCCACATTTCTTGAGCGCCAAAGTATGTTAGGATGTGTTCAGTCAATGCAGCATTTGCAACAGACCCCTAATGTTTTGTCATTTCAACACACTCCATGATGCCATTTTTCCATGCGGTCAAGTGTTGAAGCAGCCAGGGCTGCACAGCTTGTCCTCTCCCCCCTCCAAAAAAACAAGACGGCGTCTTCTGATAAATGATTAGCTTGATGAGGAATCATGATCTAGATCAAGAGCAGGCTAATGTCAGCAATCTGTGTTGTCCATCTGTCTCATTAACCAACCAACCACCTAACTCACTCTACACCTAGAGAAAAGCATGCCTGGTTTCTGCATGGATTTCTACTCTGTTTTTAGTTGTTTCGCTCCAAGAAGCCTGTAAGATCTTAATGCATAATGTATGGTCTGTGTGGTTGTCTGCCCTCGCTTCCTGGAATACTGGCCCTGAAGCTTGTATCTTGCTTGTGACTTAACCTTTGCATGGGACTGAGAGGCTGTGCTGTAGTTGGAAAGCACAGAACATTATGAATCATATGGCCCTTTCACTCATGACTAGATAAAGTTAAACAGTTTGAAGCAATGCAATGCAAGCAAGGTAAAGACAGAATTGCTGCCTTTAAAATGTACATACTGGGTACACGCATGGGCTACTGATGACAATGGGAAACCATTAAAGTGTGTGTGTGTGTGTGTGTGTGTGTGTGTGTGTGTGTGTGTGTGTGTGTGTGTGTGTAAATGTATAAAAGTGTATAATGTGAAGGTCGGCTCAGCAGTGGGGAGGAAAAAAATACCTAGGGAGCAGATCAATTCAAAGTAATTCACTGCTGGATTTCATATTCCACAGATGCAAAAGTCATGTTTTTCTCCTACAAGAAGACACTGTTTACCGCAGTTGGAAAGCTTTGCTTGTGACATTGGTTTCACAAACAATATTTGTGGTAGAAGACGGAGATGAGAAAAATGGCCAGAAAATGAGGTGCTAATTATGCACTGAGGTCCCTCCAATTAACTAAAAAAGCAGATAAAAAGTTGAACCATGGAATATATTTCTGCATGTTGTATTTCTAAGATTCAACTTTTACCTGAAATTGTATGTACTGGACATTTAAATCAAAAGAAAAACAAGAAGATGTATTCATAGCTTATGGAGGGGGAGAGAAAAAAAATGCGGCTTGTCACCAAACAAAAGAGAAAATGTTCTTTGTATCGTCATCATAAACATCTCGCCACCAATACCTGTATTTATGTCACCCCGAGGCATCTAAAAGGTACCTGTCACAGGGCTACACATTGGGCGATGTAGAGAATAATGGTGAGTGATGTGGTGAAATGGCTCACAAAATGAAGTCCTGCTCACTTGAGCTTTGCCATGCAGTGCACCATCCATTTGAATTATCTGCGGTCTGGTAAACACACCTTGTGTGGCATACAACGATCATGTGAAAGCTCAAAGAGAACCCACAGTGCATTATGTGTGAGGCGCGAGGATGCAGTGTCATTTTTCACCTGTTACATCACAGGAGATTTCAAACTGTGACATGTGCAGCTTTTGTTTAAGAGATTCTTGGAAAATAAATGGGCAGCATTTGTGTGGACTTGACAGGTCTAGCAGATTCTTTATGCAAAGAGGTGTGAAGCTGGAAGACTGATTTGCAGTTCTCTACCCAGGTTTACAGGCAAACATCGAGGTGCTTGCTATGGCTGAAGCTGCATTTCCTCTTCACACACACATAGGGCAAGTCTAAATCAAATACAGGTGTTATGGCAAGAAATTGTCTCCTGCTTTTAACCTATTACCGCCACTGACTTATGATTCCAAGCAACGCCAACGTGAGGCTGCCTGGTGCCATGCATTACTTTGTTATGTTGCATTACATTAGACAGCCTCTGCTAAATGCAAATTTGAAAACTGAAGAAGTGACACTGGTCACACATCACTTGTTCCACGGTACCTGGCATCTCCTGTGCAGAAAGTAAGGGATGCCAATCCTGCCAACCTCTATCCTGGCACTGAGCTGACCCAGACTGCTGCCGATGGCATTATCACCAGCTTCCCCACCTTCCCTGGCATGTCATGTCTGGCTAATCTCACAGTCAGTTTGTATCTTGGCTTGGACGAGGCTCGTCATGAGGTCTTTGAGCTGGTGCGGGCACGACTTCTGTGCCATCAGAGGGAGTACAAAGGGAGTGTATAGCCTGATCTGGCTGTCAGGTTTACTCATTACAGGTAAAAGGCGTACAGCTCAAGTATCGCTACTATAAGACAGGCTGCGAAAGTCCTTTTTACAACATTGTCAATGTCTTGAAAGAAAAAATTATGTCAAAATTGCTAGAAAAATTCTACACACACAGGAAAGTACATTTAAAAAAATCATTTTAAAGCTTAAATCAATTCAAATGCAAAGAGGGTCACACCACCACAAACATAGTTAATACGGCTTTTTTTAAATAAAGGAGTAAACCAGGCCCACAGTATATTTACAATTATAATAAGTTCCATATATATATATATATATATATATATATATATATACGGGGTGACACTTTTCAGTGATATCTGTGAATATCACCTAAATTCATGCAGTCAAAAATTTACTGATTAGGTCTTTAGCAGCCTCATGGCCCAGTGGGATAGCGTTACACTCAAGAGTGGAGACCCGCCAGACTGATGGACCGACCGTGGCTCCAGAAATGAAGAAATATTACCTGTGGGAAGGATTCTGGACCTAAAACCCGGAGGCCATATATTATACCGATAAGTCATGTCGACCCTAGCCGGCAGACCTATTGTCAAGCCCCACCACCCAATGACGGGAAACTGATAAGCGGCCATACCATGTCACCCGCCATGTAAAACAAAAATAGGTTCAATTAATCATGAGGATTGCCATTAAAGAAAAAAGAAGATGATGGGCCAGGCTCCAGCCAGGTATGAGAGTCTGATGAAGAATAATCAGTCAGTGTATCATTAGGGTTTGAGTGGAAAGGACATGAGATTCAACTGCCTGGATAAAAAAGGGACCCACTGTGTGAATAGATAATATTCACAGTTGGCAATGTCACTTTTTTTTATGTTTAAGTGTTCATTTATTTCAGTGCTACATTCTTAGATATATACCAGAAGCTATACAATGCAATGTAAACTTAATGCAGTACAACTAAGCTTATAAAGGTAGGAAGCTGTTGTTATGTTATGTCTATACAAGCTTTATTTGCAGTCAAAAGACGACATTGACATGGCTCTGCTTGGTCACCATACCTCAAAGCCATTGGATTTAAATACAACGTAGTTATATTGAGTCATGATGCAGTACTTAAAAAATGCAGCAGGCGATACCATCTTTGAAAACATGTTTGTTTGTCGAGTGAACTGAGAGTAAGAAAGAATGAACAGAATAGTTTATCAATATAGCTTTGTACAAAAAAAATCTAATTTAAGGCACTAAAGAACATCAGATGCTGCACTGTCTTCCTATCTCAAAGCTTGTTAAAGTGTACCGACTTGCTTGGAGACATTGTCGATGTCCTCTGAAATGTGAAATTAATATCTGTATCTTTGGGCGAGTAAGGAGAGACAAGTCTAATTGCCTGCACACCAAGTCATTTATTCATAGATCAGATTTATGTCCAAAAGAATGTTTTCACTCCTACGCTGATAAACTAGTAGTAGTGTATCCCAGTAAACTGTTAACATTGTTTTATAGTGCCTAAAACACAACTTCATAAAGGCTCCTCTTAACTGAGCACTAGATTTTTTGGCTTCTAACTGACCTGCGCAATGACATGTTTGTTCCTTCACTTGGAGTGCTGCATGTATTTATTCACATGTATTTTAAATATTCCAGAGACATTGTGCAAAAGTCACTAATAGTATCATCTGCAACAACCATTTCCAACCGCCAAACAGACATCGTCCCTTATACATTCAGAACCATCAGATAAGAGGGACACTTGGGTAAAGCACAAGAAGTAAGCAAAGCAAGATATAAGGTAATGCAGTAGTCAATCAGTTTGCACAATAATACAAAAACAGCAGGAGTAAAGTAACAAGATGTAACAAACAATTCCACAATAACGTCAGTGAGTCACATGAAATCAAAAAGGTAAATGAATTTAAATAGCGCTCTAGAAAAAAAATGCTGCATAAAACGTCTTCTTTACAAGGATTGGTAGATCATTCAACCATAACATTAGATAGACTCTTATTTTGGTGAGTAATACATTTCATATAAAACATATTTCATGCAGTCTGACATCAATATATAAAGCACTCATCTTTTGTTGCCATCACAAGACATAATTCTGCCTGCCAAAGAGTCAAATGTCAGACAGAGAGAGACATACACTCAGATAAGCAGTGCTGATCAAATATGAATCAGGATTCTGTTAATACATTATTTATTTGTTGTCTCAAATATCTTTAGAAATACATTTCAGTGTACTGTTTTACTGTAATATGAGAAAGTTTGTCAGCAGGCTGACATTTTTTCTCTTGTTTGAAACCAGACAAGCCAAAACTAAGCACCACACAACCCATAGTACGTCGATGATCAGGGATCTTTTTCTCCTTTTTCTCTTGTAATGTAGCACCCAATTTAAAAAATATTTGTCTTTCTACTGCCAGGAAATCCCAGTTTTGTGGAAAGACCATTTCAACGATGGCGATGCTATTTTTTGAAGTTCTTCAGCCCCTGCTCCAACTATGATGCCATGATGCATTGTCAAACCAATCGATCAATAGGTCAAATTAGAGGGCACTGTATCTGTGTTGATACTTGAGAGCTAGTTGGCCTCAAAGACACTAATGCATGTATATTGTATGTGTTGAAGAAATACAATAAAATAGTGCTACAGCACAGACACAACACTCCTACAGTGTTTTCTTCCAACTCCCATTAGCCTGTGAGACCTATGACAGCTCAAATGGAAGTTTTATGTCTTTAGGTACGAGATAATTCCTAATGGTACAGTCTTCTCCATTATAAATGTATGGGTTTCCAGCACTGTCAGTGTGATGGCGCAGCACTCATGTCACATCTCACAACCCTTATTCATAAGAATGGGACTCTCTCTCCACCACCCACTGCCACTCTACTTTAACATCTGCTGAGTGAAGTATACAGCAACACTCATGATAAACTTTTAATGCTGTGATATATCTGTGCTTAAACTGTGCTAGGTTTACCTTAAGAATCATTTACAGCCTTCCACGCCACATCAGAGCATTTCAATTAGAGCAATACATTATGTACTTGTGGTACCAAGAGTATAAAAAACGTTCTAAGTCAGTTAATTTATTTCACAAAATACATGTGCATACTAACTTACTGTAGAGCTTCCCGAGAAGAACTTTGGAGAACTACAGATTTTTAAGTAGCTGATAATGTGTGCTATTTGTCCTTGGTTTTTATCATTTCCTCGCTACTCCCACCTTGTTAACTTGACTTTTGTTCTCTTGACTGATCCCTCTTTTATTCCTCAGCTACAGTTCATATGTTGCTGGTCGACCTCATTTAATTCACTCTTTTTCCTCTGTCTTACCCTTTCCTCCTGTCCCCTTTTTTCCTTCGCACTTTCACTATCTTGCCTCCACACAGGCCACAGAAGCACAATGTTCTGGGTGCTTGCGGAGCATCTGGCTTTCAAGCCCATACATCCAGCAGGCCAATATGTTTGCTCCGACAATGTCTGTACACAAAGTATACTTGTGACTGCCTGCTCGAGTTGTCAAATACAAATTACTGGCCAGCGGGAGCCTGAGCTTCACTGCAGTTCTATAAACCTAATTTCCGAGGCTTTTTTTTGTTTAGTGGGAGAAGAAAAGAATATAACTAGTTCAATAGTTTGAGCTGACAACACTGAAAGCAGTGAAGATTTTTAAAGAAATTGAAGGATAAGGAAATTTTGCTTTAAACCGTTTGTTTCAGCACCACATGACAGGTGCAGCTGTTTTGGTAGAACCAGGCGATTTGAGGGGGGATGAGGGGGGATGCCGTCCCCCTTGTTAGCAAAATTACCAAAAAGCATCCCCCTTGTTAACCTGCCATCGCTCTCCATCCCCTAGTAGCAGAAAGTGTGTGACAAATCACAAGCGGCCGCAAACGATGGCGCACAGTGGAGTCAAGCTGAGCACGGCTGCCTTGCGTTCCGGCTGCCTGGTCGATTTTTGATGGAAGCCGCAACAAGCTGCACAGAGCAGATCGTGCGGGCAGGAAGTCAGACACACAGAAACGGCATAAAGCATCCGGTCAATTTTCAAAATAAAACACCCTGTGCAGACTCCTGATTGTATAAAAATGAAAAATGACCAGATCAACAACATCTGAGCAAGTCAACAACATCGGGCAGACAAAAGGCTCCGCTTCTGAAACGTTCCCGCTGGGGTTCTCTTTATACATTCATGGTATGATGCCGTGCGGAGGGAAGAACAAAACCTGTTACTTTTTGTAAGTGTTTTTCATGTCCCCGTTCAGAACATGGTGGCTTATGTTATGTTGGTAATTGTCATTTTTATGCTGGTTTATAGTTTAACCATTAGTGAGTTAGCCGTTACATTTCCTGACACCAGCTGTTTTATTAGTTGAAGCGCACTCTGCTGGACAAACTATGTCATTACACCAATTTTAAATTAGCCCAAGCATGTTTTTCTGCATTGTAGTCTTTAACTATAAGGTTTTCATAACGGTGCATATCAGAAAATATATACACCGATACCGATATATCTGTGATAGCCTAATATCGGCCAATAAAATAGGCCTACCGATGAATCGGTGAGGCTCTACTATTTTGCACAATGTTCATTGTGTGTCCTTCAAGGAATTTAGATGGTAAAAAATTCCAAGGGGTCATGTAACTTAAAATGACCCTGCTTGTAGTGTATTGTGAGAAACATGAGAAAACCCTGCCTGAATAAACTCAGTCCACTGCATACAATTTAAAGGTGTATTTACTCATTACTTTAATACAGTTATAAAAAAGACAATAGTAGTAGGGAGAGAAGGAAGATAACTGGATAAAATGGAATTGTAGAATTAGAAATGTCACAGTTATGGTTAAGGCGTCAACAATGTCCTTTGTCCTACCATGTGTACTACTGTATTTTCATGGTGGTACATATGTGGTAGCAACGATAGGTAATACCAATGCTTACCCTGTGTATATTTTTAATAATTCTTTAATTCTTTCTTTTTCTTACTGTTTTTTGTTATTGTTCTCCTTCTTCTGTACATCACATGGTGTCTGTGTTCTGTGTGAGCTTGCTTGAAAAAAAAAACATAATATTGGTATTAATACTGGTATAGTATTTGTATTGGCCGAGCTTGGCATCAGAAGTAAAGTAGTTACCAACCATGAATGTTTAAGTACATCCTAGATCATTTGAGCTGTGTCTCATAGGGTACAAGGACAGTTCCAGCAATCTTGTTGTTTTACTTACACTGAAAAAACCTTCTTAGTTATATAAAATTTTTGGTTTGGTTTGGAGTGAAGACAACTATAATGGAAATGATTTCATTCTCATTCGAGTCACCAAAAGTAAGTTCGCCAGTAGCCTTGATTTTCCGTATGTTTAAACTGCTCACACATCATCTAAATTGGTCAAAAAGCAGAGAGACATGTGAAAGGCACCTTTCCTTTCTACCACTCACCCTCTTACTTGTTCATTTCACAGGCTGTTAATCATTACTGTGATTATTTTATTAAATAATTTTGCTTTTTCTATGTGTCCCAAGTTTGCAAAGACGGTGCAGTTGCCATGAGCAACAGTGTTCGTGCGAAGGTAGACGCCTGACATGACGACAGAAGAAACGTCTGAAAGAGGGGCAGGGAAGGCTTCGTGTGTCCTTCTGACTAGCCCGCAGTTGGATTCACACAACAGAGATCCGCTGATGTCAACAAAGTTTCCACTCCATTTCATTGATTAGGCTCACCATGAGGACAACACACCAACCTGCCATTTATTATGAGACTATCTGCAAGACGATTAGCAGGTTTATAGACATCATTCTCAGAACCCACAACTGGTTTGGCCAGGCAGTTCTCATCAAAATATATATACATGTGATTAGCTTGTTAATAATCAGTGTTTCCCACAGAATCAGACTTTAATTGTGGTAGTGGCTGGCCAGCTGGGGTGCCATAGATCATGCGCACTCGAGACTTCTGCCAACCGAGACGGTTAACTTCCGGTTCAGCGTTGAGCTAACTTGGATGGGGATAAAATGTAATCAGGCAGCTCTTCTAGACTTTCCAAATTTTATTGGACCGATTGACAGTATTCTGACAGTAAAACGAGTCATTTCGCAGGGGTTGTGAGGCTTTTTTTTTACCGTTTTACAGACACGTTTTTCACAATATTAGTTCATGGGAAAAAGTCCCCAGTGCATCACATGACGATTTAATTATACGGCTTGGCCACAACAAAGGCCTGGGGCTCTTTGCAGGGGCTTGATGGCGAAGATGAGGCCAGCCGTCTGCTTTGCAGAGGAAGTTATGGTCAAGCCAACTGTGTTAAATAGTCCTCCTCCTCTTCTTCGTTGCTTTTACTGGTGGACTAAAAACCACACCGCCATCCACTGTATCAGAGTATATAACATCATGCTATTCACTGACGGGTGCACTATCTTCAAAAAAAGTAATGTGTTGGAAACACTGATAATTGTTGTGTGCTGGTTTTGTTGGTCTGGCTGAAAGGGTAAAAGGTTTGGGTATAGCATTTGTAATCTCACTAATGTCCTGTAGGACTAAAACTGAGCATCAGTTCATGTAAAGAGTTGCGTTATGAGAACGATATGAGCTCAAGAGCAAAATCTTTACTTGAATCCATTTAATGGTAAAAAAACAAACAAATACTACTCACAACACTAACTAAAGTGTGACAATATCACCTGTAAAATTGCTTTATCATACTGTGCTATTGTGGTTGTCCTTTAAAAAAAGCTTTTAGATATCAGGAACCCCAAGGCCATAACAAAACTTCTAAAACTCGGAGCGATTAACTCAACTTCCAGGCCTGTGTCCTCTCTGCGTCTTATTGAGCAGGTATTGGCAGCTGTTCAGAGGAGTTGGGCCCTTCAGGTGCATACACTCCAACAGTGTTCCATTCCTCACCATTAATTTGTCATCAATATGGATCCATCTTTTGTTGATGGTGGCACACTTGCACCTTTCCTTGCCCTGTTGATCTGCCCTGGATGGCCCCACTTGAATAAAAATGAAGCCAATTTCTTCCATCGTGGCAGTCATTGTGCCATTTGTTGAGTAAAACACACAGGTCCATTATTGGAGTGTCATGATGCTGTGTGTTTGGAATGCGACAAATCACTGCAGGCTGTCGCCCAGGCAGTTTTGTGGCATTACTCTCAGCAGAGAGGAACGCCGTTAATGCTGACAAACACTGGAGAACGAGGGTCATTTACAACACATCCATTAAGCATGGTGCCAATACTCCACCGGCAGCAGAGACATCTCACACTCTTACAGGGTCACGTTTGCATCCAGCTTCCCAACATGAACTCTTACGCTTGTTGGATTTTGTCTGATTCACACAGAGTAGGCCTGCAACTAACATCATTTTCATTGTCAATTAATATGCACATTGTTCACCAATTAATCATTTAGTTAATTAAATGTAAGAAAATTGTGAAAAATGCTCATCACAATTTCTTAGAGCCAAAGTGACATCTTCAAATTGCTACTTCTGTCCAATAAACAGTCCAAAACCCAAAGACTCTTTTAAAAAGCTGGAACCAGCAAGTGTTAACCTTTATTATGTTCTATTTTGATAATGTTATATCACGATGTGGCATAAGTGTTGTCTTTTACCAGATTTAAAGGCTGCAATTCAACAAAGTGATGTGATATATTACTAGACTGTTCGACTTCTTCTAATACTTGCCTTTACCAACTTTGGTATTTTATCCACATTACTGAAGATTATAATAAATCTTTGTATGGCAGGGTTTCCTGCAGCACTTTCCTGTTAAGGCGGCCGCCTTAACAACAAAGGGCTGCCGCCTAAATTAAAAAAAAATAATAATAATAATAATAATCTATAAACTCGCGATATTCGCCGTGTTACTCTGTCATGTTTTCTCCCTTTCATTCCAAACCGTGTCCGACACTAGTCTCCCTTCTCTGCAGAACGTATTAAAATAATAAGAATAAAACTAAAATAATTTTTTTAAAATGGGCCTATGCATCTGAATGCCTCTGAATCGCACGATGCGTCCGAACCGCAGCATCTGGTGGTATGTCATCATGCTCATCAGACCGCTGCTTCACCAGCTGACCGAGAGGAACTCGACGTCGACCTCGTAGCAGTTAACGTGAGCCGAGCCGTGGCTCTAGAGGCTCAGCCAGCTGCTGCAGCGGCTATTAGCTGTTAGCACGTCCCCCCCCCCACCACCACCACCTACCATATTGGCGCAATATTGTTAAAGGTATTTGATAAAAAATATGGTGACATTAATTGTGTTGTTGGTCAGGCCTAGCATTTATAAAGAGCTTTTGAGGAGATTTCATAATATCGAGGCATTAATCGTATATTGTGATTGTGACGGCTGTCGCCGAATTCCAGCCTCTCTTTGTGTTGGTGTAACGATTTGCCTGTCAAGCAGGGGGTGTGACTTCAGGACTTCAGCTGCTCCTCCCACTTCTTGGCCGGTGTCGCGCCAATGTAGGTATCCCCGACAGAAACTGTTTCCCCTGGCCTCGGGAGCGCGCATTCATTCGGGGAAGGCGGAAACAGCGCTGCGCTTGCTTTCACCCAAGTAAATTAAAACTAACAACAATTGCATTGTTTAATTCAATGTTCTGGTGTTGTAATTATCTACGAGATTTTGCAACATGACCCACCCATCAAAATAAATGCTTTTATTCTTTTGTACGTCGTAACGTCGCACTACGGACTGAACGGAAAACCAAGGCAATAATTTCCTCATGTGATTGACATATAACACGCTGTAATTCATGTCCTGGTATGAAATTTGTCGAACTAAATAAACGTTGATATCCAAAATCAAGATCATTGTGTTTTCTGGATTCAATTACGTCTATAAAATCTACTTCACTCGAAATGTACTATAATGGACAGATGAAGCCTGACCTTTGAATGATTTATTTTATGTGTACTTCAGATACTACTCTATAACCTCTGTGATTATGAACAAGTTTCCTCTATTCTAGCCAAAGATATGGGGGGGACATGTTATTTCAGACTGCCAACCTGTCTGCCAGAATTTGTATCCCCCCCTCAAAATGGACAGATGAAGCCTGACCATCAAATAATTTATTTTATGTGTACTTCAGATACTACTCTATAACCTCTGTGATTATGAACAAGTTTCTTCTCTTCAAGCCAAAGATATGGGCGGGATACAAATTCTGGCAGACAGGTTGTTGGTCTGAAATAACATGTCCCCCCCCACAAAAAAATAAATGCATTTATTTTGATGGGTGGGTCATGTTGCAAAACCTCGTAGATAATTACAACACCAGAACATTGAATTAAACAATGCAATTGTTGTTAGTTATAATTTACTTGGGTGAAAGCAAGTGCAGCGCTGTTTCCGCCTTCACTGAATGAATGTGCGCTACCGCAGCCAGGGGAAAACTGTTTCTGTCGGGGATACCTACATTGGCACGACACCGGCATCTTGAAGATCCTGATTGAAGGGGCACCGGAAACCACCCACCAATCGGACAGAGCATTTTGTGGAGGGAGATATAAACCTCTGGATTGTTTGTCAGTCGCGGCGGCTGTAATTTAAATTGAGCAGCACGGCAACTGTGTTTCTCGAAAATGTTGTGAAAACTATACCGATTTAGATTGTGTGTAAAATTGAGGCACAAGAACATTATCTGTGTACTGGGCCAAATATAATTGTAATTAGATACTGATCACACACACCTGCAGTTTTCCTCTGTTAGTTTCATTTAGGTGCAGGACTGCTGTTTTTTGACTGTTTTGGTTTTGGAAATAGACAGGGAGGTTTTATTTTCCTTTTTGTTTCTGCTAAGTGTAGTAACTCACCTTTTGCAGGTCTTCTTTTGGTTTTATTTGTTTATTTGAGTTAAACAGCACTGTCAGGCCCTTTATCTTTTTAGAGTTGCCTCTGTTGTTCGTATTGTGTTTACATTCCGTTTTTTTGCTGATTAAATCATTTTAAATAACAAAATACATCTGGTTTCATGTTACTTCTCTTCCCCTTGACGAGCTGGGTCGTAACAGTGATATACCACAGCCCTAACTGAAACGATTATCAAAATAGTTGCTTGTTGCCAATTCATTTTCTTTGGATTGACTAATCGTTGCAGCTCTGCCACACAATCACAAATACAGTAATAACTGGTAAAAATCAGTAAACAGGTTTTTTCTCTTACAAAAAAGTTCTCTGGTTTGGATATATCTACCCACCATCAATTTACTTCAATTACAATGATAATGGTTCATCTGAAGACAACTCACATCCCTAACTGTGTTTCCCCCCTGCATTAGACACCAATCAAACCAATAGGCCACACGTTGTTTGGTTTTTGTCAAAATGCCCAGGGAAGCCTTTCAGGGTTGCCTCGTAAAGTGTTTTCTTTGGAAGACGAGAGAAAGATCACAGACTTCAAATCCCTTTCAAAGCTCTTGCTCAAGGCTCTAGTTAAAGCTCATTAAAAAGTCTAATCAAAACACAGCAATAGCATAACATGTAAAGTTAATTTGGATTTTTTTTTCATGATGAGCAAGAGACCATAACAATATGAACCCTCTTGGCCTCAATGAAATATTAAAGATACGATCACCGACGACTTCCAAGTAAGAGCTCACCTCATTTGAATTCTAAGGAAAATGTAATTTATGACTTAACTCAGAACTCATTTTTTCTTTCTAATTTGTTGATACTGCCCGAAGGCACTTCTCTTTGTTGGATCTCTAATTTACGTAAATGAGTGAAAATTATTTTCACTTTTGTCCCCACCCCTGGGAAGTCAGGTGTGGAGACGCTTATTTCCTTAGACAATTCATGCCACACAATGTGTTTGACATAACTTTAACTAATGGAACCAAATGTTATTTTTCGGGCAGTAAAAATGTCTAAAATATATTTCCGGCATGACAGTTTGTTCAAGCTAGAATGATGGATGGCTGAGACATTTCAATTCTGACATGAAATATGAATCACTGGAATTGACATTTGCTGACCTGTTCCCATGTGAAGAGTATAAAAGGTCCTCTCTCTTTGAATAGACAGCTTGAGTCTCATAAATATGACATAGGAGCACCTATGACCAATTTTGAGGCTGGCACCGAGCACTGAAATAAAACTAACACTGCTAATCTGCACATTTCATGCATCATTAAAACATCAGTTCAGAGGACTGGAGAGAAGGTCATTTCAAAGTAGCATGCTGTTACAAATGGTGTGTAATCAACCAATGAATAATCTGTTTTGAGTCGAGAAAATTCAAACTTGGGCTGAGTTGCACAGACTCAAGATTTCCATCGGAAGGGCTGGTTGGTTTTGTATGTGTGTGTTCCTGTGCATGCTTCAAACTCAGCATGCATCTCGCAGCCATGTGCCCAATGACTCACTGTAACATTTTGACCAGTGCTCACAGAATTGTTATGATTCTTATAAAACTCACCATGAATCAACTCTTATAGACTGTTGTGGTTATTGAGGTAACAATGATGCACCACAATACCATTCTGCAAATCATTCATGACAGCCACTTAAACTACATATATAAACACTCAAGTTCAAACATTTTCTCCATAGAAACAATAATTATAGGATGTCGATAAAAATCCCTGGCGTACATAACAACGATGCATGAAAACGTACTGTTTATGTTAGAGAGTGGGGATGGTTTTCTGGCTGTATGACCGTTAAAAGGAAACAACAGACCAGTAGAAATATTATGGAAATTGCATGCAAATAGTTAGTGTGTAAGGAATCTTGCCACCACAAAGGATTTGAGTCAAACTAAGCTCAAATATTGTTCATTTAACTTGACATTTTTATACATTCATGTAATTTCTTTACTATACTTACAGCTGAATAGATTACCATAAAATATATACTGTAGCCTAACTTTGCTTTAATGGTTCCCTATAATATCTGGAATCATGTGTTATAGTAGCTTTTATTAGGAGAGGAGAGTGCCGGTACGTGAAAAGACATTTCAGGCAGGTTTTTGACAGCTTCTCAACCATCAGCACTGACATTCATATGCAGTTTTGAACCGAAAAAGCAGAGTTAGAGGCACGGTGAACCTGCAAAAAGAAGCTGAAATTAAAATGCTGGCTGCTGTATTGTATTGTTTTCAACAAATAGCTTGGACGTTGCAATATTTCCTTCCATTCATCCATTCTGTAGACAGAACTTTGAAAACTCAAAATTTAGCCAGTCACAAGTAGAGCTTGTGCATCATTACGTTGGCAGTGGTGGTCAGAGGTCAGGCATTCAATGAAAAGCCACCTTTTTTTGAATAGGTTAACTTCTAGTGACAAAGACAGCAGTGATGGAACAACACATTTCAGGCTGGTGATTAGCAGGCGCAGGACAGTATTTCACAGAGCCTGAACTATGGGGCGCTAGTACACTGCAGGTCAGAAAACTGGTCATTTGTCAAGGTTTTCTAAGACAGGAATCTCAAAAAATGCAGCATCCTCAAGGGACATTTGTGTTCGAGGTAAAAATCTGCTGGCATATCACTGATTTGTTGGACTGCCCGGTCTTAAAATGATCACTGCACACCGACAGAATTTACTTGTGAACAGCTAGCCTTGTGCCCTGCTTTACCTGCAAGTTGCTGCCCTCACATCATAAGGGTTTTACTACTATTAGATTCTGTGACTGTAGGCAATGTCATGTTAAAGTTATAAGTGCAATTGTTGGAATGTTTTACAGAACAAGTTTACAACTGTTTTTGTATGTTGTGTGCGTCTAACATGAATAGTGGAACAGTGCAGTGGAAGAGAAATTTTGGTGTGGACATCTGTTGGAACCATACAGTGTTAATCTAGCTTGGCCACTGAGCCATTATGCCACCATGCGTGCTATGCCTATCATTACTAAGAATACTGGATTTTACAATAACTACATTTAACTGTAGCACTGCAGAATAGCACAACAGGTTTTGGAACATGGTGAATTCAAGAGTGGCCAGACGACAAAGAAAAGATCTCCATATAATTACATAAACACACATAGGTGTATGCAATTAGAAAAAAAGGCCTTTGAAAGTTCCATATACTCTCAAGTTTTGAAGTAATGGTTTGCTCATATGGTGGTTGAAATGTTTATTGTATTGAATTTTGAGCTTTTTATAGTTAAGTGGGGGAGGAACATCAGGTGGGCTCTTGCAAAGACTACAATTAAAAACAGCGAGGGAAATTTGCATTGTATAAGCATATCATTAACTCTCAGGGAAATAGAAACAATGTAGTCTCCAGGGTGACATCCAAAGATAGGCCTCAAATGAATCCTATGTAGGTGGTTGCTACAGCAGGCTCCTCAGACTAATAACCCACACAGTATTCACCACATTCTTAATATAGGTACCCAATTTAATACTATTGGAATATACCTGAATCTGTTCCAAATTATTAGAATATTAAAAAATAACTAAAATTATCAACAGAATTTGTAGAAATAACAGAGGTCCATGCACTGTGTTGCAGAGATATCTTGTGAAGTTAGCATGCTAACCAGCCAGCCCAGACTGTTCCTGTCTTGTAGTACTACTTTGAACACCAAGTGGTGATAGTGAGTCACTGTAGCATCCAGTCTGCCCTAACAACAACAAGGTGGCTCCTGGCACCCAGGGGCTGACCCCGCCATAACACCAGCTAACATCTCTGCTTGAACCCATCAAGTCTTCTTTGTCCCCGGGGGTCAAGAGTCCTGGGTGCAGCTGCTGTAGCTCACCTCAGTATCGTATTCCCTGTCGTCAAACTGGGCTTGTTGGTCTTGGAGGCTGTGTCCACTCCCAGTGTTCACAGAGTCTTTGCAGTCCGGTTCTGTTGCCTGCTCAACTGGCCCCATTTCTGGTGCCAATTCCCCACTGTGGCCCCCCACCCCGGACCTAAAACCCTCTTATTGGCAGTCTGAAGCCAAGTTTGTGTGGGGCATGTACAATTAGTGGATTGTAAAGTTGATTGTGTGTCATATATCTGATTCTGTCACTATGAGACCAGCCTTTCAGCCTCTTATCTGTTAGTTGGAAGGATATTTTGTGCTGCTTTCAAAACACAAGAACCTTGCTGCTGCAGTTCACCAGGAAACTCAATTTCTCATAAAAAAAAATAGATGGCTCCTTCCCTTACCCCATCACAGCTGCCATCTCAAATTGTCTGAAATTTTACCTTACCAGGTGTTGTGCACAGGCATGACTGTAGAGAATTCACACACTGCATTTGCCGAGAGCACATCCACTATTCCTAAATGTTGTGCTTCTCTTGCAGAACTGAAGGTTTTACTCAGAACATTTCAGATTGAGGTTGCATTAACTGATTTAATCTGAAAGGATCACAGTGCAGAGCTACACCTACAGCCAAAAATTCATCATCCTTTTATTACCATTTTATTGAGGCATGTGCAATATCTCCTGATGAATCATATTTCTGAATCCTTGATTTCTTCCAAACCAGAAAAGCCAGAGACAAATATGCTTAAGAATCGTTTGCAGATTTAGCATAAGCCCACAGCCCAAAGTGTGCAATGAACGGGTTTAACAAGAAACCAATGAAAGGCAGTTTCAAGAATGTAAAAAAAAGAAAAAAAAATCCAGTGTAAACAAGACCTATTCATTATGGCAAATCCAGCCGTATTGGAACTCCCTGTCCCACGGCCACTTGTTTCAAATAATACCATTTGAGGCTAGAGTTGGAGGAAAGTGAGGAATGCTCACATTATTTATGGTCCATTCCAAGGTTCGCAAATTGTCAGTTTTCCTAAAGTCATTGCACAACCTCTCTCAACTCGCTCACTGAAGGCCAGGCAACCATGTAAAGTACGAGTGGAGTCCTGGGAAAGTGGTCAGAGAGTGTGGGATTGGCTATCAATTCTCTTGAAGAACTAAGTTTTGTGAATGAGGATTCAGCCAGAGAAAGGTGGTTTGGAGGAGAGAAAGGCAGCTAAGTGGGTTATTACACACAGTGAACTCCATAGCTATCTGTATGTATGCTTGTGTGTGTTGTGTGTGTGACGAATGTGCGTGTTTGGCTTCAAACTGTGACGAGAGCCATCAGGCTTTGGTAGTTGGTTTACAATCGTTTGTAATTTGAAAGACAATGTGGCTGTATGGTTGCACCCCTTACTGCATTCATGAAAAATAGTATCATTAATGTTACAATATTTTACACATCTCAACTGTGACAAGAGATAGAAGACCATTACATTGGTCTTCAGTCATTCCATTGAGACTTTCCCTAACGCTCAACCATCAACACCACCCCCCTAAACCCAACCCTAACCATGACCAAAAACCAAAGATTTAGTGCTATAGCTTGTGGGGAACTGCCTTTTTTCACAAATGGAATTCGAGTCCATAGAATGTGACTGTAATTTGAATGTGTACAAGGAATTTTGTTCAGGAGGGTATATTAAAATATAGGAAAATAAATATAGGAGCCTGATTTTGAACCACAGGTGTTGCACAAGATACACAAAGTAAAAAATATTACCCACTGCTCTGAGATATCCTACATTAAAAGAAAAAGCCTACAGTACAGCACAGAAGCGAATATATCAAGCGATTTTACTTGAGCCAATTATCTTATAGCTGTATGTGTTGGCTAGCTGACCATTTACATGGTAATTTTTATGAAGTAGCAAAGCTAGCATTTGTTAGCAATCAACGTGTCGGGTAACTTTAAAGCTAGTACAATTAACATTAGCCTGCACAGCTAATGATGCAGTATCCACATTGTGAGGCTACATGGTGAAAACCACAGAAATTCAGCTTTGGCGATGGTTAACAATTAAATGGATGAGCTTTAGCCAGCACACCAACCCCATAATACAGTATATCTAAGACAATTACGTAATGCCAAAGCCTCTAGTACCCCATTACACAGTAGCAGGAGCATTTTTGGTTTACAATCAACTGTATATGTTCTTAGGAGTAATTAAAATATAACATAAGTTCACCAATTTCCACTGAAATGAAGGGGAACAAATATTCTGAGTTGTCACAGGTTTGTGAATACACAATCAAAAAAAAAAAAAAAAAAATTCAGCACTTTGCTATTGTTAGACTTTCACTTTTATAACCTGACAACTGTCATTTACATTTTCAAACTCTTCCTTAAAAAAGATTTGGGGATTTTACAAGCTTTTTTTAGCTTGACTTGTCCTGGTGGCTTTCTGCAGATTAGGGTCAGACAAGTCCAAATTATATTCATTAAAAATAAAGATTGTAGATTGAGTTCACAAAAGACCAGCCTTCAAGGATTCAACAATAAACAACAATAGATAGATGTACGGGGTAACACAGGGGTCGTCACAAGCTTATAAGTTGGTGGCAAAGTGTCGTCACTGTGGCAACTCTACTCATAGGATAACAGCTAATGGGATTTAGCAAAATTCTGATCCAGGTCTGACAGGAAAAGATGGTGTAAGACTCCTACAGAGGTGCAGCAGAAACCCAAGAGTTAATAATTGGGAGATCAGCAGCTTACTCTGTTCCAGCGTGTTTCCTCCCAGCCAAACACGTTTCTGACAACATCGTGCAGCTTTTGTTGCTTTTTAGCAGTAGATAGCATGTTACTGACACCTCACGGACCTGTGCCTCCAAAGAAACACCCATGTCAGACTGACAACCCTCAGTTTTCATCAGTTCCTTTAAAAATGCAGAAATCTATGCATCCCTTGAAGGTGAAGAGCTATTAAGGATAAATCAACCTACAGGTCTCAAAGAGCCAGATTCTCTCATTTGACTGTGATACACAGTTTAATTCTAACACCAGAGTACAACAGGGAGACGGGGCCATTTTGTGGAATGTGTGTGAGATTTCGGAAAAAATCATGATGCAATTTGCTAAAAATTCCATGTCGCTTTTATATATAATATATAAATATATATTTAAAATTAAAGCCTGATAATCACTGTCATTAAAAGTGAGTGGAAGAATATGCATGTCAAAAGAGCTTCTATCTAAGCTGTACAGAAAATAAAAAGTGAATTGCTACAGTAGGAAAATGACTCACTTGTTAGCAGTCTTGCCTCACAGCAAGAAGTTCCCGGATTCAAATTAGAGCCACTTTCAGGACTTTAATAGGCCAAATCCTCCAGCATTTAGCGCTGTGGAGAGAAAGCCAGGGGTTTGAATCACCATGCTGGTCCTTTTTGTTCTCTTGCTTCTTATTAAGCTTTGATTTCTATGTTCTCTCGTTGTTCAGGGGGTTTCAGGAAGCAAGTAATTGTTCATATGCAGTATATGACATGGCATATTTGTTAAAACTATAAAAATGTTTAACCTAATTTTTTAACTTCAGTGGCTTAAATTCTCTATACGTATTAGGCCATTGCAGCCAGTGTTGACTGTCAATGAGCCCAACTTCTGTATTTCAAATAAAAACATGTTTTACTATTTTTTGTATCATTGTAATGAAGTACCTTGGTTGCAAAGGAACTTAAATGGTTTTCTGATCCAAAAAATAGAAAATATTATAATATATAGTATTAGGACCTATCTGATCAAATATTGGTCTATTTCACTTATTGGATACTAGACTTGCGTCACTGATCTACAGATTTCATAGACTGACTTAATTGATTGCCAATTTCCTATTGCACTCTTTAATATTCTATTGTTATTTTGAACCACACCTCTTTGTATGTGAAGCCTACTTAACCTACAGTTCAAATAAACTGTTTTGGAATACATTTAAATTGAATGCATTTTTGTATATTTTTTGCCGCATGAGTTACTACATCCTTGTGTAACCTTGTACATCTCTTATACACAATGTGTCAGTATCATAATATAAATCTGCATATACCTATACCTATCTATATCATTCACTTATACTTACACAAGGTTTAGTGAAGCTGTGCAAAGCTTCCGATGACATGCAGGCCAAGGTTGATGAAGTAATGACGACTCTACCCCTCTTTAACTAAATATTCAAGCTCAACAGGACCACCTCATCTAACACCTCACTAAAAATACACTAATTAATATATTATTAACATGCCTTTGAACGCTCATCCTAATTTATGAAAAAATAAACAATCCCTCAGTCAAATTCTTTGATCTTGTGATCTCAATTTTCACAAGTGTGTGTATGCCTGTACGTGTGTGCACATTTTCAGTGATGTGAGTGAAGACCTCTACACCTCCTGTATGTGATCTTGTGTTTAATTTGGGGTTTTTTCTGTTCGAGTCCATGACCTGACTCAGTCATCTGACCTTACTGGCATTCACTTCATCTGAACTGTGTGGGTGGAAGGATGAATGACTCACACAAGCGTGATAGTTTTGATTGGTGGTTGGCTACCCTGGGTGATTTTGCTTTTCTTCATAATGTTACACATCAACCCAACCGAGCATAGCAAAATACTTTTCTTGTCTGAAAATACAAGAATCAAAGTAGAACATCACTCAGATAGTGTTAATGGAATAGACATTAGCTTCGATCCGCCTATCCTGTCACAGGCACTGCATTGGTAAAAGCTGAAATGGAGTCACTTAAGATGTGCACACACACAAAAAGTATAAACATATAAAAGCATAGTGATTACTTAGCAATCCCACATTGATTCACTTCTTTGTGGTAAGTCTGTGAACGGACTGTTAAGCCATACAGGGAAAATGAAGCAAATGTAATAATGGGGTAAGATATTTGAAAGTGGCCACAGTAAGATTACTTTAACAATTTAACATTGCTGCAGAGTTTTGCTGTTTGCTTTGAAACCAAAGTGTTGCCAAATTTCATTGAGGTACCTTCTTTATTTTCAGGAGTTACCCATACCACACTGTCTGTCCTTTAACTACAAATTCCTAAGATGCCGGCTAGCTGGCGGGAGATCACCAGGGAGCTGAAAGTTTCTTGTAAGAAAACACACCATGCCTACTTGCTGTTGGCTATGTTGTATGATATTTCCAGGACGAAAAACATCTAAAAAGCACAGTATAAAATGTGTATTTTCTTTTTTAAAAGTACAAATGTACAAAGGCTAATCTTAGGGAAATGTACATATCTTTTACCTTAGTGCTTAAGTCTTCGCACTTAGGACACAGTGTTTGTAGTGCTTTTGGAGAATTGGTTTTTTTTCTCTTTACCCAATAATCTATATTGGTATATGAATTAAATGATGGCATTTCTATGGTAATATGTTTGTTAAAATGTAACTTCTATGTGGGCTACAGTCTAAAATCATTTTTGAGAGAAAAACAAGTTAAACATAAAGCTAATGAATTGCATCCACCATATAATTTAACAGTGCAAGTAAAATAACCCTATTTCCTTAAATACTATATACCTTGCAGTCTTAGGCTAAGAGAGACCAATAAAAAAAAAAAAATCAAGTTTATTGGTCACTTGAGGTCATATAGAAACAATCACTGTCAAATGTAATCCTGCCACGTCCTTCAATTTGTGCTTTAGAATGCGTTTAAATACAACAGCAATAGTAATTCTAAGCCAGACCAAATCAACAGCCACAGATTGAGATCAACATTACAATATTTCAAGATTTTTTTTCTACAAATTCAAACTATGTGCTTTGGTACAAATAAAATACTGCCCTGTTTAACAACATACAGTGAAAACGTCCAAGACTGAAATTATCTTACAGGAGTTTTATTAAGATAAAACTTAGGGTAGAGGGTAAAGACAACAAAAGTCAGGCGAGACAAGGCAGACACATTTAACGAGAGGAAAGTTTTAAAGAGCTGGGGCTGTTGGTTTGTGTGTGTCTGTTTATGTGGGGGGTGGTGGTGGTATAGCTACAACAAGCAAAGAGGTAAAATAGGGAACAACACAGACAAGGCTGTTTGACATAGATAAATTCTGCTTATTCAGAGTAACCGGAGGGTGCGAAGCAAAAATAATAGGGCCATTTGCGGAATGGAAGGTTGCCAGATCTCACTCTGTTGTTGAGCAAAGCCAAAAATGCATCTGGGGGAGATGACATACATATGCCAATATGGCATTAAATCCTTTTTTTACTTTTTTTTTTTTTTGTCCATTGTGGCTTCCAGTGTTGACACAAATAATCTGACCAGGTGCTTTAACTGTGTATTCAAAGAATAGTGCTGTTGCAAAGCAATCGATAAATCTATACATTCCCCTGTGTTCAGCCACCATTTATGATTGATTTCCCTGGTGATGTTATCGATTCATGTACACCTCTCTACCCACGCCTTTCTCTACTTGCATGTGAATCAAATCATGCGTAGATCATTGTTAAGTCAAGCTGGACCTTCATAGGTCACTGACAAAGATATATATTAAATAATATCCTTGCAAAGGGCCCCCATAAAAATCCATCATGCCAAAAGGAACAAGAAGATCCCGTTCAACTGCTGTTAACAGCCTCACATGTCAGATTTGAAAACATCTAGCAGGCCTAGCTGGAAAGCAATTTCTGAAGATGTGCTTTCAAAATGATGATGGTAGAGGTGCTGATTAGAAGGAGCATAATCTGCTTTAACCATTGCGTGGCAGTTGTGTTATTTGGCGCTTTATTTCATCCCCAGACATTAGCTGGGCTTTTGGTTGCCAAAGCCAAGATCCATTGTGACGGCTTACTCTGGCAGGTCTAAATGGATGATGCCTTCGTGTCACTGGCGAGGCAGAGCTTAACATTTATTTATTTTAAGTCGTTTGCAATGGTATTTAAGAAGCTCATGACTGACTAACATAGGCAATAGGATTGGACACCACAAACACAAAAGCAAACACAAAAACATTCCCTCAAATTTTTTCAGGTGCAACTAAAACAATGGATTGTTTTAGCAAATACTATATTGCTTCTCTTTACAGTCATCCCTTGCAATATGATGTGTTACCTAAACTTGTTCAATGATGAAGCAAATAGAAAATAGCTTAGGTAATTGTAAATCAGTTTCGATTCCACTACCTATTTGATCACAATTGCCCAGCTTGTGTGCAGACTAGAACATTTTATCAATTCATCTATATGAAGTCCTTGGTTGCTTGAATGTCAGAAAACCAGAGCTTTATTTATACATCACAGATGGTTGGGGGAATATGAAATAAGCCATGTCTTGCCATGTCTTCTATGCAATATGTTCACACAGCTGTGGATCTTGCTTCCATTGTTGGGTAAATCCAAATTTAGCTGTCCAGTTGGCTGCAAACAGCTAGCCTGCAGCATAATTCTTTCACTGGGTAGCCAAAATGCAGAAGAATGTTCCACATAGATTATGTTAGAAGCCTGTTGAATTTTTAACAATGAAATCCAGTTGAACATTGATAAAGGAACAATGAGACGCACCCCTTTCGATCTCTTAGGCTGCTTCTCTGCTCCATGGGATGTGGACTCCTGCTGACTGACTTAACTCCAGTCAGAATGCAAAATAAAAAAAAATTTTCTGTGGTCTTCAAGCTCCTTGCCATAGTGCATCTTTTACAATTATGCTTATTTTTTTTTTGGTTTTTAGGAAATGTTGGCATATCTTTTGTCAAAAGACTACTCTTGATACATTTTACTGCTCTAAGCTATGATTGTTCTGCTGTTTCAATCATTTTAGGCTGGTCTATGTACAGCATCCTCAGCGTAATGCCAAAACATTATGAAAACCCCTTTCTTTTTGCCTACCAATCTCACAAACCAACAGAGGACCTATGAGAAACATTATTCGAAATTCAAATTGACAGCAAGTGAAATACACAGGAAAGAGAAATCAGCACAAGCTGAATGAACCCTCAAAACATAAAATGAGGCACAGACTGCAGAGGGAAAGAGGGGAAGATCTTTCTTTAAGGCTCATTACTCCCCTCATAGCATGCCAAGTGCTGACCTAGCAGCATCCCAGCCCCCTATCCTCCTCTTGCCCTTCAACCCCCTCCTCCTGCAGGTGAGGGAGTCACATGCCGTCAGGCACACCCGCCGTCAGGCCATTTGGTCTGTGACACCCATAAAGCAATGTAGGATGGTAGTGCTCCAAGAGCTTTTAAAGCAGCCAATGGCTACTTTAATGGATGGATACACTATTTAGTTTAATTCATGCTCTGCTCGAGCCTTACAGGGAGGATTTGACCTCTCTTAGGTTAAATAATGGTCCCAGCGTAGATGGGTTGGTCGGGGGGCAAGAAGGAGATAAATGCACTGTGACATTCAGCTCACTCCAGCGTCCCCCGATGTGTGATTTGAGAGCAGACTATTAGGCACACGCTTTGCTTAAACATGGCAAGAGTTATTAGACGGGGCAGCAATGACTGGGGGCTGCACATAAGGAAGCGTTTGAAGAGGGAGACGAGTGTAGGCAGAGCTCGACAGCCATTTATCAGAGCAAATCTGGAAAAACGACCCAGGAATCCATTCTAGGAGATAGTATGACAAATTTAAAAAGGCCCAGCATTATGTCTTTTGGGTTTTAGACTGTTGGTGGGACAAAACAAGCAAAATGGAGACATTACCTTGGGCTCAAGGAAACTGATCAGCATTTTTCACAATTTCCTAACATTGTAATGACTTATGAATAGGG
Source organism: Pagrus pagrus (assembly GCF_965226575.1). Classification (NCBI taxonomy): domain Eukaryota; kingdom Metazoa; phylum Chordata; class Actinopteri; order Spariformes; family Sparidae; genus Pagrus; species Pagrus pagrus. The sequence goes on along the minus strand of NC_140204.1, from coordinate 13,366,910 downwards.
CTGGGGGATAAAACGATCTCGATCATTTTCATGATAAAATTCTCCTCGATAATGATGATAAATTTATGACATTTATTTTCGATAGTTATTTTTGAGTCCGTTTTCCTCTACCTAGAAAACACTACATCAACAGCAAATTGCACAGCAGAGAAACAACTGCATGTGATTGATGCATGTTTACGGTCCCTCCCACTCACAACAACTCAGAATGATGGTGACCACCTGTGTGTTGAGCCGACACAAGACAATGAGCTGTCCGACTAGCGAAACCGAGTGTGAGGAAACTGCGAAAGACGAAGAAATTGTACCGAAGAAAGGTCATACCACTTTGGTTATTTGGAAACAGTTCGGCTACCTGAAGTCTGACAAAGCACAGACCACCATTAGGTGCAAAATGTGTCGGCGACCAGTCCTCAGCAGAACTGGAAACACCACCAACCTCTTCCATCATCTCAAAAGGTACCGTCCCAAACAGTACTCCGAAAGCATGAGTTAGTGCTATCATTCTAGCGTCAGCCTGCCCTCAAGTAGCCAGCAGCCCAGCCCCACTGCTTCTACTAGTCAAACTTCAGTTCAACCAACAATTGCCGCTGCTTTTTCAGCCGTTACCCCATATGAAAAGAAACCGAAGCGACACAAAGACATAACCAGCACAATTATGTACTGTATCGCTAAAGATATGATGCCTATAAGCACGGTTGAATATGTGGTCTGGTCGCACGTCCGAACCACATCAGGTCTTACAGAACAGGAGGCATTAAAGCTGAACTGAACAACTACCTGCAAGCTCAAGAATGTGCAATATTCAAAGAATACAGCAGCATAATCATTCTCAACATTTACCTTTTTATTTTATTTTCTTAATCAATGTTCAGTTCAGTATACTACCTCTAAAATGTGTGAGACACGTTTGAAACAAGCAATTTGTTGTGCATATTCATCATTTTATTTATTCAGTGTTTAACATAAAGCCATTTGGTTGGTTGGTTCTGTTGAATGTTTACCACCTATTCATTCTGACAATAAATAATTGTATTTTATAAACCATAATTAACCTGGTTTGTTTTGGGTTCCGTCCTAAGGAAAATACTCTATACTTAAAACTGTCAATTCAACATTATTATTGTTAAATATACTGTATATTGTGATAATTATCGACATCGATCAATATTAAAAAACATATTGCGATAACAGTTTTGGCCGTATCGCCCAGCCCTACTTAAGAATAAATAGATTCATCAGAAAAATCATCAACAAATCGATTATTCCGTAATGAGATGGTAGATTGATACCAACAACTCAAGTAGCATATATAAATACCAAAAACTTGTAGTTTTAGGCCATTTTATATTAGTAAATTCAAAAAGAAAGCAGTCATGTTTTGCATGCAGATAAAATAAATCCTTTTATAAAACATGTTTTCATATTGTAATGATTGATTTTTCACTTGCCATCCCTGGGGTTACACAATGCAACCCTATAGTTGAAAGGGTGATCATGAAACCCAAGACAACACATTCAAACAAACGTTCCCTTAGCAAAGTCCCTCTGTGCTCTAAAATCCATATGTATGTTACATGAATTACATGTCACAACAATTGCAAGCCTTGGAAAATGAAATGGCCTGTTGCAGAGCAATACATACATTCTCTGTGACAAGTAAGATGGTAACCCATACTTACTTAATTATTTAAACTTTTGAAATTGAAGATCCCAAACCTCAAGCTTTTATTATATACTTTGCCACATATAACAAAATTGAACCACCTCTTTTGAATCAACAGCTTGGACAAAAGCACTCTCTATAAATGAAAAAATGGCTTTCTCAGACTTCAAGGACACATCAAAGTAAGTTATTGCTGATTGGGCCAAAGGAACAGCTATTTTACCTCATAAACTGCAAAAGCATGTATCTTTACCAGCCATTTAGTCTGGTACTGGAACTTCGATAAGTTAAACAATGTCCAAACCAAGGAAGTGGAAGAATATACAACTTACTATGACAACTTCCTGGTTTAAAGGATGTTATTGAGGTTAATAATGACATTTCATTCAAAGGCAAAAATTAAACAGTATATTTAAATAAGTCAGGAAAACAAGTCAGTGTAGAAATTACAGACAAAGATTGGCATACAGTACCATGTGCAATATACACCATTCATCCACTAATTCATGAACCTGGAGGTAATTCTCAGGGAAGGATCTGATTTGTTTGGGAAAAAAGGGAAAAATGGACTCTATACAAGACTCAAAAAGATGTCACTGGACTGGAACAATAATCCATAGATACAGTACACTAATCTCCACGGCTGTAAAAATGTGTATGCATCCAAGCAGTTTTTGTTTTGTTAGCTTTTGTTTTTGGGTTTTTTATTCTGACGCAACTGACATGACAATGTCACAAAGATTTGTTAATAAAGATTTAAGTCAGAAAAAAAAAATGAAACAAAGTTTGATTTAAGTTTTTTGCCATCATTCCTTTATTGGTTGGAACACGCCCTTGATTTCCCTGCTTTTGATCACAACTTGTTGCTAATCTGTTGTACATGGAACTGAAATTGTGAAGCTCTTTTGCTAATTTACTGCAAATAATTGCTGGCATTTTATGTAACAATCTGTCAAGATTGTAGAACTGCAAGACCTGGTAATGTAAGTGAGGAGCGATTAAGTGACTGACCCATGAGTGCCAAAGTATACGTTATTCATCGCTCTGCCGTTATTCATCTCTAGAATGTGTTCATCTTCACCCTGAGGGGGTCAAGAGGACTCTTTTCCTTCAGATGCAGGTTAGCATGGTGATGTGCGCAAGGGTCAGGCCAAGTTTGGCCACGCTGTCTCTCTCTATCTTTCTCTCTGTGAACATCCTAACATCCGCCCCCATCTGCATATTCCCAGAGTGACAAAACTAGTTAGCTGAGTAATAAATCAAACCTCGGCTGCCCAATTTGGTTTCCTAATGTAATTAATAAGTGCTAAAAGCACTTAACTGGCCATAATTTGCGGATGCCACTTTGAAGTGACTATTTAAAGAAAACTTTGCGTGCGCGTGGAAGAAAATATTATGTTGGCACTGATATCTTGTCAAAGATTTGTATGCAATAGCATGCAATGCAAGCACAGCCATTTTACTTATCAATGCAACTGAAAACTCCCAGTGTAAAATGAAAAAAAAAAACAAGTTTGACAACATCAAGATAACATGTATCTCATCAGTGTTCGAGAATAACAAATTATCTGATAGAGAATTTGTAATCCAATGGTAAAAGGCAAAAAGGCATTTAGTTTAGCAGAGACAGATCAGCAACAAATTTTCCAATATGCAGAGTAAAGGTTGCAGATGATTTCTCCATGATTTTACTGGATAAGATTTATTGATGTATTGACAGATATAGATAAATACATCTTCATTTTGACCTGATAATCTGTCTGTAATCTGTTGCAGTTTAAAATTAAAGAGAAACTTTCCTGATCCTGACATTGTTATCAACTGCTTGACTTTTAAATTGCCTTGAATAAATAATTATCGACACATCCTCAAACTACACTCTAGCCAATCAAAAAAATTGACTCGCTCAGAAAGGATCTATCAATTAAATCTCTATTACTCAGGATCTAGTCCTTGCAGTCACTTCCAGACTTGCCTAATCCCCTTCTTCACTTTCTCTCTGCAGCAAAACCACTGAGAGGATAGTGCAGACAGAAGGGAGCAGAGGCAAGGCAAGAGGGAGAAAGCAGAGAGGGGTGATTGCCGAAGAGCAGAGCTTGTCATGAGTGGATTTATGGCTAGGGAGACAGCGGCGGGAGGCGGGCGAATTGATGGGTGACACATAATCAGCCTCCTTATCGCAGCCCCGCAAAACTGGATTGCATCCAGAGGCTTGTGATCCGTCCGGATTTGGCTAATGTCTCCCACTCCTCTCCTGAGCCCCGACAGCTCTCCGTTATCAGGGCCTGGCCTGGGCTTCCTTTCCCTTCCTCTGACTGCTATCCCTCCACCCCTCCATCCAAAGCCTCCTCCATGCTGTCTGCATCTTGACAGTGTGTCAGGTGAAGAGGCAACTAAGGGTTTTGTTGACCAGGTCTGTCCATCCACCTTTCTTCCTGCCTCGTTTTTGCTTTCCAGTGCTATTTTGGCCTTTCTTTGTCTTCCTCCCCCCTCTTTCAGCGAGATAAATCTCTAAATGTCCTTCTGAGACCAGTATCAATTGTTTCCAGTATTGTTGGCAGAAATAGAACCGAACCTTTAACGTGTCAATGCTGTTGAAAACAACTAAATCAGTCTCTGTAAGCTCTACTTGTTTGCATTTTGTAACCCAACATGCCAGTTTTTCATCAGGGATGTTTATTTTTTCGTGACTGGAGTTACAAAAGCAACAGTTCAAGGAAGGAGTGAATCACAGCTTCCAGAGTGGTTTGGTTCAAAGTTTCACAAAATGGTTTTGGGGTGAAATGAAGCTACGTTATGACATAATGCGTTGGTTCACTCGCACAAGCTCTGCACTGCTCTCAAAAATCTCAAAAAATACTTTGTTTCTTGTAATATGTCATCCGAGGTCAAGCCAGGGTGCCAGTAATGTCAAGGCAAAGAACAGGGGCAATATTTATACATACATATCTATACAATCGCAAGTGGTGCCATCTGCCAGTGTTCTAAAAACAAGATTTAGTTAAAGTATATGTGTTTACCTTGTTGATTTGTCCAGTTTATCATCACAGTCAGCAGTTGGAGTAGCAGCAGCAGCGGCTATGACACACTGCTCATGGAGGCAATTAAAGCACGCAAGCTACTTTTTCTCTGCATCATAACTCCGTCAAATTTGATCACACCGACATGATACACATTTTTAGATTAAGTGTGACTTACACTTTCCAAGGATATCATTCTCTCAGATGGTACTGTTTAAATAAATCTGCTTAGAAATAAGGACACCAGAACTTGCCTGAGATCATCACGTTTTTAAGTTTTCTTCAGTATTAAAACTATCCAGAGATAGTGGTCTGTACATCCCTAACCCTAACCCATTGCAAAAAGGAACTGCTGATAGCTTATTCATTTTCTCGGTTTTATCTTAGAGTTGGGGGGCAACAGTGTCTCACACACAAACAGAACTCCTGGTCTAAACAGTAAAAGAGACAGTCAACAGGCAACACTCTATTAGCTATAATGCCAACAAGCCACAATACTAGTAAAGTGTAAAAGTGTGTAAAGTGTAAAGTGTAAGCCTAACTCGTTTCTCCATTTCCTGCCCTTTCCGGCCAAATTAAAATGGCTTCCCCAGCTGAATCCAAAACTAAACTATACACGCATGATTGCAGTCACTCGGCATAATGCTGCCAATTTTAATATTTTGGTAATTTTGACAAGGCCCTTTTGCCAAAATTTAGAATTGTTTCTTCTCTTTCTGGTTAGCTTACAAGGCTTATCTACCACATGGAGTATGCAGACCTTTGGTATCATTTTAGAGAGAGAACTAAATCACCTAAAAAAAACAAACCTGAATCTGACCCAAGCCCACAGCTCTAAGCAACAAAATAGTCCAAACTGAGTTAGAATCAACTGCATAGAGCAACAAAATTCTACTTGAAGATTTCAGTAGCACTCTTACTAGCAGAGTACTTAAATTGGTGATGTGTAGATGCATTTTGCTGACACTGCCAGTCTCCATTTTAACTTTGGTACAAAGTGAGAGAATTACCACATAAAACGACACAGCTCTGTGGCATTTTCTGTGCTTTCTGTGTTGGCAAGCTGAATGCAGAGACAGTAATGAGCTTAATTGCTTTGCTTCAGAGCTAACATGAAGCAGTGTTGCCAGGCTGCTGGATTAAAAACATTTACGCCATTTGAACCTCCATAAAAGACAGCGTACCAAGATCAAGCTAGTTAACACACCAAAATACTTATTTAAATACCATTGGATGCAGTCCCTACAGTAATGGTGTGTATCACAGGACTGATGCTGAAGTCTTTATCAATCTTTAATATGGAGTGAATTGATAAGCAATACAATAACCACAGACAAACATGTATGCCCATGCCTGTTTTATAAACACATACTGGGATCTATTTAACAGAGTACTCCCAACATTAATGTCACACTTAGTGCCCAATACACTGTTTAGTGCTGACACAAGGCTTCAGCACATGTCATGGACCATTTAGACATTGTACAATGATATGATGTAGACACACACACACACACACACACACACACACACACACACACACACACACACAATGTCTAAATGTCTAATTTTAAATGGTCTCAGTTCATCTACTTTAGCTGAATGTTTTATTTGCTGTATGACAATAAGTTTCAACATAATCAGGCACATGTATGCAGAAATTATTGCATTTCACATCCACTGAAGTGTATTGGCATCCCTTTTCATGCTTACTGTTCTATTGTTTGGCGTTGTATAGTTAACACAGGCCAACCCAGTGCATACAATGCACATCTCTGTCCGTCTTGAAGAAAAAGAATACAAGGTAATGATTGTCATTGTGGTTGCCATTCTGAATGACCCAAAACAAAACCAGCCAATGCTGACAAAATACAATAAGCTCATTACACAGGAAATATTACATTTACATATAAATTGAGTTAAGTCACAACCAAATCTTCTGTTTCTCAAGATTATTCTTATCAGAAAAGAAGTTGGGTGATTTAAAAAAAAAAAAAAAACATTGTTGACATTGCATTAAAAAGAGGCATAAAAGTGCTTTTCTTTCTCTGGACAGCAGCATCAACAGTAGTGCTAACCAAGTCAGTTTGGTGAATGCCCTTTAGCTGAAGGTATTATACTGCATAATGCTTTCTGAGTATCAATGAAGCTACATGTAAGTACACAGTTTTTCCATTTAAAAAGGTAGTATCTACACTGAATAAAACATCCAACAATGATAAATGTTTTTAGGGCCGTCAAAGCTTAAAAGGTTGCTTTGTTTTTTATCCATGCTTATCTTTCTTGTGCAACAATGCTCACGTCCCTTAATCGCAGAAGAATGATGATGATGATATCGTGGGTTAGATACACCTTATATAATAATAATAATAATAATAATAATAATAATAATAATAATAATAAGTAACTTAAAAGAGATTCCATTGCACAAACAGTGACAATTAGGAAAAAAGATGTGAGTACACGTTCACTGCCATTATGGAACCTGGACAATAGCATTCTCTTTAATGACACTGAAAAGTGGCCATTAACAAAAGGTGGCTACATGACTGTGTTTGTTATCTCTCTGTCTGTCAGTCAGTCAGTCAGTCAGTCAGTCTCCACACCCTCCTCCTCCTCCTCCTCCTGTAGGGCTGAAAATTTCCCAAGATGCAACAGCCAGATGACAAATGGTTGCTTAAAAAGCAGTTTAAGAGGATTACTGTCTGTGTCTGTGCTGTGTGTATGTGAATATATGAGAGCATGAGTGAGAGAAAAGAGAGGCCAAGGAACATCAGCCCACCCCTACTGATTTATTGTTTGTGGAACTACATGAGGAAAACATTTACTTTGGTGAGTTAGCGAAAGGAAGAGGGAACATGATGATTTACTTCATCACCTAAAAGTGATGAAGCCCTCTGTAGGCTTGCTACAAATTTTTATGGCAGGAAAAAGGACCAAAACGTATATAAAAACCTCTAAACTCAGCATATTTCAGTCGTTTTAAATATACCGTTTCAATGTTGCCCTACTCCAAGTTCTGGAAGCTCTTCAAAGGGGCAAACTTAACATCTTTTACAGCCACCAGACAAGTGTTTTGATACACAAAGATAGATTTTAAATGGAGCATCATGGTTTGCCTTGAACAAGTCTGTCTGGGTATGACCTTTTATGTTCTTCTTTAAAGGAGCACTTAGATAGAGAGTCTTATTGTTTGCTATTCCTTCTAATGTTATTATTCTTGAAAACAGTGTGGGTGTTTGCCCAGAGCAGAAAAATGATTGAACTGTGTTTTTTGGAGTTGGAGGATGGGTTTTCATTTTCTTGAATGAGTGCCCCATGACAGTCATTAGTTATCACACAGCACCATCCCATATTGATCACTTGGAGTGGTCAGGCTATTTAATGCCACCTTGTCTCAGACATCAACTGTGGAGAGATTCACAATCTCCTCCAAAAACCCTGCATCAAAGAGCACACATCATGTGTAAAGGCCTTTCGTGTCAAAACACAGTACTCAGTATTGACTATAATGATGGACACATTTTCCCACTTGACAAAGTGCAGCATGGACAAAAGCACACACAGAAAAAGAGAACTGATTCCTACTCTTCCCATGTACCCCACACATAGTTAATGTAATTATGGATGTTTGATGTTGACCGTGGGAACTGCTTGAATGTATGATAAATAACAGGTCCTCCGGTCATTAGAGAGCAGGCAAGTTGTTCTTGTGGGTTGCTTGGCGAGTCTGCCCTGAGGTTTGGAAGCTGCCACAGTGTATGTGGTCAGCAGGTCAGATATATCTGGCAGCTCATAGTTCGACTGTTCCAATGCCCGCAGACTCAGAGTGTGTTTTTTAAACAAAAACAACACTTTTTGAGACAGCCCTGAAATGTAGGGAAAGTAACCGCTGGATTTAATCTTGACTGACGAATGATGGAAAACGACCAGCTTTACCGACCTGTTTGGTTTTATTTCATTTCTCTCCACATTTTGAGCCAAGAGTCTTTGATAGTAAACAATTTAGGTAAAGTATATATAATGTGAATGCATATATACACACTACATAGAACGCTCACAGTTTTAACAGTATTAAGTATAAACTTCCACACAAATCCAATGAAAAAAGTCGTTCTGTATCATCTACAAGTTAAATATATTGTATGATGTCTTAAGTGTTCTTGAAGGTGGTCTTATGACTGATACTGTGACAATAAATGTGACATGCAAGTGCAGAGTGTGCAATGTTTTGTACCTAGTGATAGTGAGTTTTTGTTTTCCTTGATTAACAAAACTGCTTGTCACTTTAATTAGTAATTGTAATCTGAAAATTAAAGATTGGTCTTTAAATGATTCAAAAGAAACAGGCAAGTTCAATTAAGTTTGGTCAAACGTCACACCCCAACTACACAACAAAAAAGACTTAACTGCAGGCAAGAGTGAAACATTACCCAACAAACATGACATTAAAAACTGATAACATTTATGTCATGTATAAATTAGTTCTCTCCAAGCTTTTTAAAACATTTATGCCCAATATTAAATAAATACATGTATACATAGATGGGGAACTAAAGAAGCTACAGATTTCGCAACTGTCTTCTAAAGCACATGGTTGAACTGACTGCTAAAAGTTTGCTAGAAATCACATAATGTCAAGCCAATCATCTACTAGTTGAGTTTGTACCTTTGAAGAGCTTCTAGAAAAGCTAATTTACATATAGATGTAAAATGTCTTTTGCATTTCCTTTGCATCCAAAGCTAGAATCAGAGTCACAACCTAAATAAATTGACTAAATTCATACAAAACAGCCATTTAAAGAAATATTTAAGATGGTGATTGCTTGTTTATTACCCCTCAATGCTACTGCAGTTGGATTTAGTGGCGGTGTGTCACTAATAAAGACAGACCAGTTGAGATCTTAATCTATAGGATGACTACAAGTCTTAGTTAATTAAGAGGGAAATTGTGGACATGTCCTTGTGCTTGTCCTAAACACTAATCAGATGTATTTGGATTAGAAAGGAAAGTACAATTAATGTACATGCATCAGCATTAAAAAAATGTTTGCATTGCTTTGGGAATCAACACTTTCATATTGATTCTGGTCAATAAAGTAGTTCATTTGTCAATATAGCTTCTGAGAAGTAAGGCTGCCAAGGTGTCTAGTGGTGGCAACTGGAGGCCGGACTGTGAGTGAAAAGCTAGTCATGTAATCGAGTGAAATGTAGCGGTCACAACTCATATGTTAGATCTTTTTGTTTTTATTAATTCATCTCAATCTTACCAGAAAGTCCCACTGAGATCAAAAATCACTTTTGCAAGAGAGACCTGACCAAGGAAGCACGAACATATTAAAACGCAACATGTACAACAGGATATACAAAAATCCACAAGATCAACAGATAACGAACACAATGGGCTCTCAACAAAAACAACCACATGCATCCTTCACCAGATCATATTCTTGATCAGGCAGGGACTTTGCCCCACAAAATCTTCTATTGTGTGTTATGACTTACTTTCTTCCATAATTTAGGTTCAGATAAATGTGTTCAACAATGCTGCTCAAATCATGTTTCTATTCTAATATGTATCAACAGCATGTTAACTGGAAGGTAAAGGAATCTTTCTTTGGTTTTACATGCAAAATCATGCAAAAGTAGATTGTTCGGAAAGAGGAAAAAACAAAATGCAACTTCGAAGAATGCTTAAAAACCCTCCATTGCTACATTTCAGGACACCTGGTGATAGCAAAACCTGTCCAACAATAATAAATTGAGGTGAAAAGAGGAGGGAGCATGGAAAACGTCCTTAGTGACACCGCCGCTCACTCTGGTGAACAAGCGTCGAAGTGCTCCCTCCCTCTCTGATCTATGGACTGTCAGAATGGATATTTGCTGAAATACTTTATCCCATTTCTCCCTCACCAATATGAACTGCCTCTGACACTAGCTGGAGGAATGGGGAGTTTAAAGAAACCACAGAACACCTCGTTTCTATTGTGTCGAAATTAAAGCTTTGGTGAGGGATTTAACTATAACAGTATGCGAAATATATCAGTTGGATGTCAGTGACGACATAGGGTGGTGTGTTTTGTTGAGTTCTGTATTGGGAAAGATGACTCATACTGTAGATTGACCACACAGCATTGTGGTTAAAACCTTGACATTTTGACTCTGGGATTATTCACAGACGGGATCCATTGAAGGCTGCTTGTCCTGTGGAAAGGACACATGTGGGTAACCTCAGAGCGCAACAACAAGCCTCTCACGTTGTTTGTCTATTTGTTCCCCTCAGCAAAAACACACAGATAGTGGTTTAGTCTTCTGCCTCTGGAGCCACATATGGACCTCCACTAAATCGCATAACAGTGGCTCCCCTTTGTCAGCCTCTCCACTTGCCGAGTACAGAAAAAGGAAGAAAGGTGAATGCACAACCAACTGTGCCAGAAAAAAAATCATAATGATGCAGCCCCAGTGAATCCCTGTGAAAACAAACTGTCAGTTTTGGCTTTGCATTGATTTGTGGTTTTTGGCAGCCTGACACGGTCATTAAACAGCGGCCACTGTTTAACACACAGCCCAACCATGGTGGTCGAAGGTAATACTTCCTGATGTGATGGTGTTTACTTACAGCAAGTACTAAATATTGAGGAACCCGACAGTGCAAGCATATCTGCCTGAGTCATTTCTGATAATTTATCACACAATAATATGAATGCATAGGTCCCCTGTTTGTCCATGCAAGCAGGTTTTGAAGCTGATGATGAGGAAGGCTGGACAACTGACCAGCATGGATAAAAAGGTTGACCTGGAAATGTGCTTCCCATGCTCAGAGACTACTGTGGAAATGCCTCTCCCAAATGCACTCATGCCTCAACTGGTCCAGTGAAGCTGGTCAGGTCCAAGTTGTGGGTAACTGAGTGTGAAATGGCATTGCTGAAAAGGAGCATCCACACTCAACAAACAATCTCTGGAGTAAATAAAGTTGTTCTCTTACATCTATACAGGAGAAATGAAGCATATTACTATTATATTACAGCAACTTGTTACTACACTATTTTAATCAAAAATAGACCTCATAAAGAAAAAAGTTGAGAGAAAACCTGAAACTTCTGGTGATGATAAAGAGTTTTGTAGCTGAAGCAATTAAATGTGGAATGAAATGTAGATATTCTACCTCTAAAGCAATTCATTCTTCCTCCTATGGACCGTTGTTGGGTACATAAGTAAATTGAAGAGGTCTTTGAGAATCCACGACAGCTCCACAAACATTAACATTTTCATTCTCCTCTCATCGCTAACAGCCCCAGGGAGACCCAACCATGCGTATTCTATTAACAAAAGGCACGCCCAGTGCTCCCAAGTCTCAGTCTCGATTCATACACATCCACAAATCCCTTGGCAAAAGCTGTTTGTGCTCACTAGAGCCTGCAAGAGGGACAGAAAGAAAAAAAAAACACTGAGACAAAGACAGAGAAAGGAGAGAGAGATGTAAGAAAAAGCTGAACAAACCTTCTACAGAAAAATGTCACTTTTTGCAACAGTACACAGCCCATGGCTGAGCTTCTTTATGTTTATCTGGCTAAAACCACCGTTTTAACTTTAGGGGCTCAACCCTGACTCCTTCGTTAGCCTGTTGATCCATAAAACTGACATAACACAAGAATTACAACTAGACAACATTGTAGGGCCCACCTGCCTTTCCAGGAGGTCAAACCCAACAAGGGCATTAGTTTTAGGCATTTTTACTAAGTTAGTAGCTGATATTATTGGCCAATATTCACCTATCGGAGGTATATCAGTGTTGGCATAATATGAGACCTTCTTGTTTTGTTTTTTTCTAGATAAAAATTAGGATACACACTTGAAAATGCTTGTTTGAGTGCACTAATGTCATTTCAGACAATAAAATGTATTGTTAAACTATAAAATATCCACCCACCATTGCATATCTTTGTTCATCTTTGGTCAGCTTTCTGACCTACTGTTTAAAATCAGAACACATATCACATTAAGTGACAAGTTAAAATATAGCGTACGATTTCATGCAAGCAATACCAATTATCTTACATTTTGTTTCAACTAGTTTTGCATGTGATGCTCTAGGATTTTGAAATACAATTCTTAAAAATACAATAGCCTTACTTTTTTACTTAATATTTCCTGTTAATGTGATGTAATAACTTTTATTGTGACCAATGACAATTACTGTATTTTCTCATTTCAGATCTGCGTACTTAGGACTAAAGAATCATCTCAGACTACTACTCAGTGTTTCCTGTGCAAAATAGATTTCAGATGGAGTCTCCCTTTTTGTGTGGTGTTGTCCAGATTACTTGTTTTGGACACAATGTTAGACAACCAAGCCCACACACCTGCCAAGTCACAGTAAAATAAGGCATGAGGGCTTTGAGTCATAAAGAGTTCAAGAGGTGTGATTCATATGGCTGCAGGCAACACAGGTTAGGATAAAGTTTTCCTGCAGGTAAAATGGAGGATGGCCGTGAAATCAGATATTCATACAAGCATTTGATAACTTGATGAAATTAAAATTGTGCATTAAGTGCATTGTGTTCATCTACCAGACAATGAATATTAAACTTCACAGAAAGGCGTATATTCCTTTCTATGAGATAGTTTCCTTCTTTGCACACCTTTGTACGTTTTCTGCACTCAAAACACACGGACAGCGGGGATCATTTTCCTGTCTGATAGAAATTGAATGCATAGTTAATTTCACAGTAGGTACAACTAGAGCCAAGTAGAATTGCTGATGGTGGAAGTTGTTTGCCCAGCAGGTAAGCAACACATCACTGACATTTGCCTCTATTCATTTGCACGAGGTCTTGCGCCTGCTGTGAGCCAGACCAGTCTGAATAATAAAATGGTCTCCTTGGTGGGCAAAGTTGGAGAACCAGTCACACTTAAGAGCTGGCTTCTCTCAGACTGAAATGAAATATGCATGGTCATATAAAAATCATATTTGGAAACTGTATGCTGCTGTATGTTTCAGGCCAATTATCCAGAGGTGTTTGTTTGTTGCCCTGTTAAGATTGGCATGATTCAATAATTAGGCCCTTTTTATTAGTTTGTCTTGCAAACGCAAATGAAATATGTTTCACAGTCAGAGTCTGGAGCACACTTGGTCTTAGATCAGTGTATTTTATGATCACAAAAAATTGTACAGGCACATTTGAGTAAGTTAGAGAATCAGTCCAACAAGTTTGCTGTTGCTATTTCTGTGTCCAACTTTCCTGGACTCCGAGTACTGCACTGCACTAGTTTCTGATAGTGAAAGGTGTTTATCATGTAATGGTATCCACAGTGGAGCCACTGCAGGGCGCAGATAGCAAGCTGCTGTTTTCAGATCAGTTCTGTTCCAGCAGTCATAATGGTTGTTGCTATGATTAAAGATGGAGAGACAGTTCTTGGACCTTCATCTTGCTCTCTCTAGGGCAAGTTAGGACAGAAGTGATTCATTGCTCAAATGACACACAAAAGCAATTGTGTTTTGAGACTTTTTAGAAAGGTCTGTATAATTATATTCATCCCTTATTCCCTGACCCATTGGAGGTTTAGGAATTAGTTTTACAAAGCTTTCATATGTTTGGCTGTTTTGGGACCTCAAAACAATGCAACAATGCAAACCCACATTTAAAATAATACATAACCTTTAACTATCAGACAGTTATCTCTTGTCTCAGGCTATCTTTGGGACGCCGACAGCCAAGACTGGGTACACATTCTGAATACGCATGTATTTTGCTCACCACTCCCATTCTCATGTATGCTTTCACATCTCACCTCAGTGCAGTGGGACTGCCCTCTTCCCACATCCTCTTGTTGGGGTAAGTTTTCCCTCACCCCAACAGAGAAGGGCAACCACAATGGTAAATGAAATCCAGCCACATCCTTGCAGATAACTGCAACAGTAGTTTTGACTCAAGTCAAGGAAAGACAACACTGCCCCCTAGGTGTAGAAAATGTAATCATATCCAGGAAAGCACAGTGGGAATAAGAGGGAGGAGATGCAATTCCAGCAGGCGAGTATAATCTACTCCTGCAGCCTAGGTTGTGCAATCAAAGTATTTAATTTGTGTTGATGAACGTTCTTGTGGTCTTTCCTGAACTTGATCTAACAATAATAGCTAATCTTTCACTTTGGCAGCATGACAAAGAAATAATGAAATCATAAATAAGACAAGTCAGTTTAGTTATAACTGTAGAAAAAGGTGAAAGGTTTCGGTATGTGTGCAAGTTAAACTGATAGAGGGAGATGGGAAACTGATGAAAGAACTTGCCATAGACAGGATGGAATGACTTACAACTCACTCTAGGTTTGTATCTGTACAGTTCAGGCACTCTGTACCTCATATTAATTAAGTCAAGATCAACAAAATATCACCAGTGCTCCAAATTGGAGTGAGACAACAATCTCCATCAAAGCAAGCAGTGAGCCCATCAACAGCTCTTGAATCCCGTCTCTTCTTTTCACCCTGTCTCTCATATGCAGCTCAACTCGTTGCGCCTGGCTGTAGCTAATCTGGCTCTAAGCAGCGTGGGCGGTAGCGGGCAAGGGCACAAAGGGGCTGCTGGGTAAAAAACTGTGGGGAGACAGCAGTGATTGACGGCTATAATTAGCCCGCTGAAGTTGTGCCGACGGAACGAGGCCGAGGGGAGGAGCTAGGGTGTTGTGAGAGCATCTAATACACTTGGATACACACAAACAAGTGTCACAACGTATGGGCATAGAAATATGCACTCCTGCAATGCATTTCAATATAGGATGCCTGAAGAAACAGCACAAGAAACATATAGGTTTGTAGGCCTACACACTACGGAAAGGCAAAAGGATTTCATAACTTTTTCCTACTTGTTTAGAATAAAACTTCATTAAAAACAAAGACATGAGATTTTAATATGAATATAATCAAGCAGTCCATGATAGGGTGCCCTAAGTATAACATGCCCATTTGCTTAAGTTTCATAATCATTAGTGCTGTGGCTCCAGCCTAAATTGTTTGGAACCAACACAAACTTTTTACATACACCTCACAGCAACATGCATCGTGCACTTAAACACAGAATCTCAGTAACGCCATTAGCACAATTTAAACTCGGGGAAAACAGACAAGACGATAATGGGCAATGCTGACAGGGCCTTGAAGCAACACAACTTCTGATCACGTTAATGGAAGTTTTGCACCCCGTCACGCTCCTCTTGGCTCCTTTTATGTGGAATATCATGTCACTGTCAGCGTGGCCATTAAGGCAGAACGAGGGAAAGAGGGGTGCAACTCGCTGCCAAATGGTCCAGAGAAATGAGGATTCCATCAGGCTGACAGACCCCTCGCCGGCTTTCTGAAAAGGTGTCATTTGCTTTAATTTGATTGTTTTTGGTGGCCAATAATATGGCTTTTATTTAGCCCACCTGCGGATCCTCCTCAGTCTGCCCTTCGGCAAATAGGCTTATGTGCAATTGCATGCAGATCCTTTTAGACTATTTACTATTTAGAGATATTTGAGAGCACTGTATTTATATACAACACTTCAGAACTATAATGATCCTCTACATCATTAACCTCAATACAAATACAATAATGGAAAAATCTAAATTAGCATTTTTATCAGATGCCCTTTGGCTGAAGTTTTGTTTTATATTTTGTATAGGTTTACTAAATACACTTAACCTCAAAGATCACAGCAACCTTTCAAATTTCCAACTCACGTACGTAGTAATCTTTCAAGAGGACTTTAAAGTTATGCCAGCATCTCTTTATGTGGTCATTGAGAAAATATTACACACACATTATAACGATTTTAACAAGATCCTAGGATTGGATGTTGATGTCTGGTAATGTGGAGCAGGTAAAACCTTGAGATAACTTTGCTAAATAGTTTTCAGTTGAACAGAAACTAAATTGTTCCTTCTACCACTGATGACTGGGGTTTATGGGTCGAACAATTCTGAACGACTATCATAGATACTGTAAAAACTTACCATCTATTCTTTTATGCATCAGTGTCCACCAAGCTGCACGCAGCAGGTTGTAAGTTACAGTAGCAAACTGTGCTGTGATTTAGGACACTTAGCTGTTACAACTGTCAGCACCCTGTTCTGACATAGAATTCATTACTACAACCTTTTATTCGCATAATAAAGGTCTGACTGCTCCCAGCCTGCACTATAATTCTATATAACTCCCCGCTAACAATCATAGTTAGGGGGGAGGTTTCAGAGTACTGTCATAATCGAGTGCTGGCCAATTATCAATTGCTGATGCGTCATGGTTTACAGGGCAGTTCTTTTGTTTTATGTTTTAACTCAAATGGCTGTGAATGAGAAGGAGGCATTTTCGACATGAGACTGAAAGTGCTATTAAGAGTGCGAGTCAGTCACCTGTGTGTGATACATTTCAAGATGCAAGAAAAAACCACCACCATCATAAATATAATAATAAGAGAACTTTACAAGGCCAGTAATGTCCTCCATTAATATTGCTGACAACAATTGAAGATAGAAATTAGTACTATTACGTTGAGCACAGAGCAGCAAGTAAGACTCTATATCTACTTTGCATGGCAGTGTAGTATGGCATCACTGCTAGACTCAAGTGGTGCACAATATTTCCTCACTGTGATTGACAAGTACTCAATCTCTGGAGACCTTGTTGGTACACTTCGCAAATTAGAAAATGAAAACAGATTAGAAAAATGCCAACGGACTTCTTCTATCCATGAAAATGGCCTTGCAGTACATTACAGTCACATGTCACCATATCGACTTCACACACCTTTCTAAAGCTGCACTGCAATCTCACAAACACAAACTTTGCTTTTCCTGCTACACTCCAGCTCCTATGGTTTGGCTTAGTCTGTCTAGCCTCAGGCTGAAACTGGTGTGTTATTTGTCTTCTTCTGAAAATGTTCACATACAAGTTAAGTTATTTGCTGTCGAGAAAGCAGGAGGCATGTCATACACTTAAGATTTGTGGAGCACCTTCAGTGGCTGCACAGTTTTGGAAACAGAATAGATACCTTCAGGAGATTTCACACTGACAGTTAAGGACAGTCAAAATCTGAAGAGATACTTCCTCCAACATGTACGTAAACCAATGAACTATACCCTACTTCATCTACATGAGATGGACTATGTCAAAGCAACAGTTAATGAATAGCTAATGTCGAATTTTTTATGCATTTCTAAAAAATGTCATCCCTTTTTTTCCATATTTTTTGTCTTTGCATGTTGTCAAGTGTGGCCATAAGTTTATAATTGGGAAGCTTTTTCTACTTGCAGTAGAAAAGTGGCAACGATCATGGTGCTTTAACATGCTGAGGAAATTTAAATGTTACATGACGTTTAGATCATAATTTCCTTAAGCGACAATAGGCACATTTAGGAACAGTGTTTAGGGTAAATTGTTACTTGACGTGACTAGAGTACTCAGATTACTTTTTTGTTGCAACGGGAAACATAATGAGTAATTTTTGCAATTCAAGTAATCGGTTAGCTACATTCATGACATGGCATCTCCAAGCTGAAACTGAATTGGAGAGGGGTTTACATTTTTGGTCGTTAGTGACTCTTTAATGGCAGTACATTTGCAATATAAAAAGTTACTTTTAAAAGTAATGTTACTCAACACTATTTAGCAATAAATCTGGATAAGTACCAATAAAGATGTCTTTCATAACATCTCCATTTGACCAAAGTTAAACATTGGTACTGTGGATTAACTGCACAGATGGAAACTTGACATGAGGGTATTCAATTTAAATGACAAATCTGCATTTGAATCAAAATTATTGCAAAATTATGAGTTATCGGTCTAGATTCACAGCTGTGCATCCCTAATTAATGGGAGATAACTGATGAAACTCTTTACAAGTGCCCCCCTACACATCTAAATTAAATATAAATATTATCTATTTACTCACTCTTTTACAGTGATAATCAGTTTCTTTTTCTAAAACTTGCCTTAACTGTTGTATATGGGGGCAATTTCTATTCTGTCAAACTGTCTTCTCCCTCATGCCTACAGTCTCCTATCTCCCATTTTTCTGCCCTAAAAACAGACAATAAGGCTAATATTGTGCCGCTCTAAACCCACTGTTTACCAGCAGGTTTAATGCAGCAAGCCCTTAATTGCATTCATTATCTAAAGCTCCAGGTCTGGGCCAAGGTTGCAGAAAGAGATGGGGGATTTCAGTTATCTCTTGTTTATTCAAAAATATATATAATAATAACTGCCAGTACTGTAGATAATAAGTAATGAGCACGTATTGTGAAAATAAATAATGAAAAAGGAAAGGATTGCCTCTGCACTTTTATCATCCCCCATTTTCCATACAGAAAAGAAATAAGGATGTGTAGGCCATCAGAGCTTAAGATGTATTGAAAGTCTAGAGCAAAATGGAAGTTTCTTTGTATGAGGGGACACATAATAGAGTTCTCCCCATCCCCTGAGGTGAAGTGGAAAATGGGGATATAATTGAAAAGCAGTGTATGAACATAATAAAAGAATACCTACATTTACCTGTGAGCAATGCCATGTCATGGCTGGCATTAATTAGAATTGAAGTTGGGCAGAGAACTATAAACTAAACTGAATAAATATTAACAACAATAAGATTTTAATCACATGTTTCACAGAACACAAAGCATATGTAATGGTAGTGAATTCCTACTTTTAAATGGTAAATCATTGAAGGGGATAATGATATGGGTTGTTTGAATGTTCGGCCATGTCTCCATATATGCAACAGTCCTTGTATTTCCAATGGTACAGAAGAAACAAAGAGTAGCTACAACAAAAATGTATGTCACTATATTATATGAATTACTAAAACAAAGCCAAAGTAAGATAAAGTCAAGAGGCATAAACATAATGCTGAAGGTAGAGAAATATAATAAATAAGAAATAAGCTATAAGTCATAAGTTATATAAGAATATATAAGTATAGGACATTTAAACATAGTGACAGACATCACAAACACATGTAAAGTATGTTGAGCTCCCTGTAAAGTCACTAAACCAGAGATAACAGATATGCTTATAGTCCTGACAATAACATTGTATGAATATCAAACATCAAATATCAATTTTTATCATGGTTTAGTACTTGTTGATAGCATTTCCCAGCTGTACGCTGCCTACATTTTTCATGCAGTCCTTCTGAATAATATAATACGTCTCTTGCAGATTTTATGACACAGAAATAGAATAGGCAAAAAAATTCCAGTTAGGCCTGTGTTATTTTTCATGCACATGGAAATTGACAGAGTAGGAATTCCTAATTTAAAGATGATGGACCAAGTTTTTCTCCTCATGTTTCTGATTTTTTGTTTATCTGGAGACTTTATCACCACAAAACTCAGTGATAACCTAAACCTTTCCAAACTTTCCAAAAAGTTATGTCAAACTATGTTGATATGCATTCAACAGTTGGGTTTGGTTGGTAATGAGGACTTTCACACAACCAATTATTTTTATTCAGTTGCAATTTTTTGATAAAAGTAAAAGGTCTGACAAAACAGCTTTAGACTAAAGTACTGTAGTGCTGGAGGGATGCCTTGGCCCACAAATCTTTATCATCAGATGCAAGAAAACATGTTTGACCCCAACAACTGTCGCATCATCATGATTTCAACAGTATCGTCAATCATATAGCAATAGTAATATCTGCTTTACAAAAAAAACCAAGAACAACAATACAGCACAGCAGCAAGTGCGCAGAATAACGTTTCAATTGAGCTTTCAGGACTAAAATCACATACATTATAGGGTTGGTCTGATGGACGATGCTGACAGCCATCGACAACTAATCCCTGACCATCGTAACATCGAGATTCAAAAGGCTCCCCCACAATTAAGTGGTGTGTCCCCTCAGAGTTGCAGTAGGGCAAGAGTTGTTGTTGTTTGTGATATGTGGGGAGAGGAGATGAAAAAAAGTATGTTGCTGCTCGGTGCATTAACATTACGTCTCTATGTCCTGTTTATTATTTTCTTATTAAACCAGGTAAGTTAGGTAAACCCAAGACACTCGGTTAAATTTGTGGCAGCAGTGTTTCTTTTCTTGTTTCGTTTCTAAATACAGTTTTCTTAGCTTACCTTCCTTGGCTTGTCAGCCAATATTGTTTTATGTATATGAGGCTGAACAAAGCTAAGTTACAGAGCTTGGTGGTGCGTGGAGATGAGGACTCCTTTACACCAGACACAGGGATGTATGACGGTGGTAATGGGAGGTAGTTTCCTCTGCAGGGTGAGACAGTTGGAGATTCATGTCAGAGCAAAGGTGGGAAACAGCTGCAGCTACAGTGGTGAGCTAATATGCAACTGCTGCATTACGACAACACTGAGGGGACACAGTGCCTCAAATTCGTAAAGAACGATGTCATCGTCCATCAAAATGTTTCACTGTAGACATTGTCATATGCCAATACAGCAAATATCGCCC
The DNA here is from genome assembly GCF_965226575.1 of Pagrus pagrus. NCBI lineage: Eukaryota > Metazoa > Chordata > Actinopteri > Spariformes > Sparidae > Pagrus > Pagrus pagrus. Next base: position 13,345,775 of record NC_140204.1, on the reverse strand, counting down.
AATCCTAATACAAAAATAAAAGAAAATCTACTATTGTCAAATTTCTCCCACCAAGTAGTGTATATCCTATAGATTAAATTCTTTTAACCATGCAGGTCCATGCAGTTCTTCTATTGAACAGCATATTGGAGCTGTGGTTCTGTAAAATCTCAAATTAATTGGCATTCTCTTTCAATAAAAGGACTCATACATTAGCCTCTGAATGAATGCTTTACAACCACCTGGCAGCCAAGCATGTGCTGATTCTGACTCAGTAAGGTGTAAGCTCCCATCCCAGCGAGTTACATCAGATGACATATGTAGGGGCAGATGGGATGGATAGTTCTTCCAGGTTTATTTATCAGGGATGTCGGCAGCATGTTGTACCAACTGATCAAGCCAGGTGCCATATCAGATAACAACCTGATTGATGATACGTGCTCAGACAAATACCCTCCTGAATATGGAGAATCTCAGTGTGGTTTCTTGACCCAAAACATTATTGTGTTGTAAACCGTGGAATGTGCAGTTTACGTGAAGAATTATTTAGATCAGATGGCAGTCTTCACAAGTTATTGAACTGTTATTGTCAGATCACAGATGCCCCAAAATTATGAGACTAAATAACACAGAATCAATGTCACATCTTGCTGATCACACGGTCACAATACTTGATGAGCTGAGGGCAAACGAACATTTTCAGTCCCCCGGGACACTCCTGGCTTCATGACCATATGTTCTTCTCCACTGCTTGTAAAATTCATTCACTTTACCTCCTTCTTTCTTCCCTCTCTATCAACTATTTACCTGGCAGTTATCCCAGAGTACACAGCAGCCCAAACAGAATCTCTGGAGACTTTGCCTCCCAACTCCCACACTCTGTTTCCTTTTCTACTTTTACCTCTCTGACATGCGCGTGCACAGTCACTGAACTGCCTAAGAAATCCTTCACATCTTAGCTGCTCTTGAAATACGACTGTGGGAAGGAGAACTCAAACACAGTATGACTCATGTGACATGTCACACTGACCCCTCTGCAAAACAACACAAGGGAATCAAGGCAGTTAAACACCTACACCTCTCACCCCCTCAATCCAATTAGAGCTACAATGATGAAGATGATAGAAAAGCCTTTCGAACCTTTACAGCTCTCATTGTAGCAAGGCACAACCATGTTCTTTTTATTGTTCATGGGAAACAGTATCAACCTTCAATCAATAACTCAGGCAATTACAGTGTATTGAACATACATATACAAAACCTTGAAGTAAACCTTGCTTTCACATCCACCCATCATCACACCCAAGAGTGAGTTACAAAAGCATGAGTGCAAGTTCCAACCTTTATAAGATGTGTTCGCAATGCATGTTGGGGGTGGTGTTCTGACGATTTTAGATTTTGATTGTTCTTGAAGGCATCCACATATATAGATAGATAGAGAGATGTAACCAACTAAATAGCTACACTGATTGGACGAATTACTTCACGCCGCTCTTCCTTGGGTGACGTATTATAATCAACTGAACATGAGTTAGTCTACAGGGCATTTAAAAAAATGCGATTGAGGTCATCGATCATCATTGCGATTAAAGAGATCCTATTAGTTTTCTTGCCAGATCACCCATCCCTACATGCATGTTATTAACACAAAGTCAATGGCAGGATATAGTTGCCGACACAGGCTACAGCAGGGGAAGATACCATGAATCAGAAAAAGTAACACTGGTTGAAGCAAGTGAGGGGGTTGATTTTGGTATTGTCATGCAAAGAAATTATTTTCTTTCGGTTGGCTGATTTAGACTGCAAGAGCAGTAAGAAAAAGACAGTCAAGTTATTTCAGTAATGGTGTCGCCACCTTGCTGAATTTATAACCCTTTTAATATGGCAGAAGATGGAAGGAAGGAAAGAGGAAGGGGGGATGATTTTTATCTGAAAGAGGAAGAATGACAGTTCCATTACCTGAGAGTCGAAAGATGCCGCCTGCAATCCAACAAGTAGACTTTTTTCCCGCCAATGAGTGGTTATCAATACTGAAGGCATGCCATTTTGAACCATCAGCAGTGAGGGCTCTCATCGATCACACCCTGAAAAGTCAATCATGGTTTTCACTAATCAAAGCCCACAAAGATTTGTGAGTCGTCTTTGGACTGCACTCACATGGAACACCATGTGAACCAGCGTACTGTACCTAATAAAGACAACCTCCTCCAGGCCTGTGACAATATTGATAATTTCTCACTGTAGTCATCTAACAGTGTGGCCCACACGTACACTGGAATATTGAACCTGATTGAGAGACTTGTAAATGTTTGGAGTACTGACCGTTTATTAATGAAACCCGCAATACGCCAAATGTTCATACTGTACCTGTGACAAAGCCAACAACAGGAAGCTATACCTACTAGTAATGCTGCACAATTACTGATGAAGATTAATAGATTCTTGCCTGAGATTACAGGGACAGAAACACTAGGAAGATGACTGTAATGCAAGGGTATCATAATACCAAGGTTTTAGCCATTAATGACCCATGATCTTCAATACAGGTTGATGAAATACAGTGCACACACATCACTAGTTAATTATGCAATAAATACATACTAATAAAAATGTCTCCCCCAAAAAAAGATTAGGACATTGCTATAAATATGCTTTTGAGTAAGTAATCTTCAAGTGTCAATGAAAGAGGGATACTAGTGAAAAAGACCAAGAGGTCTCTATTACTCATTCAATGATTTTGTGCTTTTATATCATTTTTTTCTGTTAATGTGTGCAAAACATTTTTATTACATTCACTGTGGGAGGTTACTACCTCTTACAGTCACAGTATCTTTGCATTTAAGGGGGTAATGGGTGGGTTGGGAGAGTGAGGCTTGTGGTGATCTGACCACTCACTGAATTTAGGTAAATACAGTCGGGCCAAATGTTTGTACTGCATGTAATCAAAAATGACCAAGCGCCCACTCTGTTATGATGTCAAAAAGGCTAATGGTTCTCTAATGCTTATTAAACTGCAAATATAGATCAGTTGAGCACATGTAAGTAATCATCATAGGGGCATCAGGGGCCCTAATGTACAACGGCAGCCAAGCATGAATAATTAATTCACCAAAAATTCCCCAGGAAAAATCAGGCATCACACTTACACAATTCCCTCAACCATGACCACCTCACATTTCTCTACCAGTGTTGAGCTTTGATGGAGATGGAGAACTACTTTTTCTCAAGAAAATACAAAACTTCTGAATCAGAATTGTCAAGTCCTTTATAAGTAAATACTCGAACACTCAGAGATGTAGGGTTTCCATAAAAAAATAAGCCCACCAATATTTATTTTTTCTTTGTCATTTTGTTGTTATATTAAATTATTGTGTTTCTGTGTTCAACGAAAACAATGATGATATATAAATTTTCCAGAAATGTATGATTGTCAAACATCCAGATAAATAAATCACTTCCTTAATCAGACATTAGGTGTGAAAACAAAGTCACTTCTCAATGCTGGATATCAGATTCTAACGACCGCAAATAGATTTTCATCCTGTGAAAAAAAGCACTGCACATTTAAAAAGGGCCACAAGACAAAGACACAAAGTATCTCTGAACAGTTAAGCTAATATCATATAATGTTAATGACCTTTATTTCAAAGCCGTACGACTGCATACCCAAGAGCCAGTGGATTTAAACTTTAATATCTATGAATAATTAAAGCTCTGGGAAAAGACCATTTAGCTGGCCAATAAAGATGAAGGGAACTGCCACGTTAAATGTTGAAATTTTGAATAGGCCTAGAATAGCACTCATTTGTAAAGCATTACATTACACTCATTCACGTTTCGGTCAATAAGGTTAAAAGCCATCAGACCCACTAAGTAATAGAATGGAGACCCCCCCCCAAGAGGATCTAAATACTGTAAACCCATCATGCTCTTCCCAAGTGAAAGCCACCTGCACAAACTCAAAAAATATTAATATCACTCAAAGGCTTGTTCGGGGTTGGTTTGAGCATTTTAGGACCTCTGTAGTATCAACAGGGGTACAAAGCTCCAGGATGAGACAGAGCCTGAAAGACTGCCTTTGTTTCTTGTGTGTGTGTGTGTGTGTGTGTGTGTGTGTGTGTGTGTGTGTGTGTGTGTGTGTGTGTGTGTGTGTGTGTGTGTGTGTGTGTGTGTGTGTGTGTGCGCACACTTCAGTCTGACTGGAGGAGGTTCATTGTGATAACTATAGCCTTGGCAGAGTGGAACCACACATTTGAAAAGACTAAATAATAAGAGATAAATTCAATCGCCTCGTCATCGAGCGTTGATGCCAAGTGCCATTACACACAGCGGGAGGAGAGAATGATAGGTCTTAAAGAAAACAAGTAGCATACACACTTTTGGCTTAATGTGAGAACTCCGAGTCATCATCTTTCCAAGCATTAATGACATTTGCCATCACTACTGGGCAAAAAACTTCATTACGCAGGCGTATATGCATAAAGACTCAAACCAGGGCCGCTGGGTAAACAAGGCTGACTCTTTTTCCAATAGAATCCATAATGACTATTTTCAAAGTCATCTACTTTTGCTTGATACATTAAAACAAACTACCTCATTTATGTTTTTCAGATTTCAAGACGTTCTGGCAAAAAAAAAAAAAGAAGAAATCTCTATTAAGTATTCCACTAATCGTAAACTTTGACCTCCAGCAGAACTTACAGCATCATGCTGATGGGCAGAAAAATGTAGAGATATTGGTCAGCATGAACTACCCCCAGCCTAGTCCTGTCATGCCAAACACTCCCTGCTCTTCTCAGCCTCTTGTTGCCTTCTTCGGCCCTGCTCCGTCCTTCAGACTGACTAAAAGGGCAAATAGGCTGCACTTGGGCCGTCGGCCGACCCATGATGGATGGGTTTGGGCACGTCGGGTGTTGGGCAGCAAGATGCCATGCTCCAGATAAATGTCTGCGCTTAAGGTTTTAAAGCATTCTCCTCTCCTAATAAAGATGTCTATCATCTGTGAATAAGTAACCTTGTCGACCCGCCAAGTCGGCTTTGAGCAAGGGGTGGAGGGCAAGATCAGCAACCCACAAATCAATCACGCATAAACAACGCGACAAGATGAACTCGCCTACGATAACAATTCCGAGAGAATATTGCAGCATAAAAATGGATAATGAAAGCCAAGAAGCCGTGCCAGTAATAGCATCAAGCTAATAAAAGAGATAAGCAATCAAATGGGAAGCTGACTTGCGGTAAAGGGAACAATATCAGTTCTCATTCTTTCTGCTGGCACAGGGGGAGGGGGGCTTTTCATAGCTGGAGTATCCCAGATTAAAAGAAAGTCTTTTCAAAATATCACCAAACTTTGCACTGGAAACTAATCAAAATCTATAACATTAAGACAAAAGTGGCTTTGGCTGACAGCAATGACAAAGTGGAATGTCCAGAAGTTGCTATATACATTGTTTTCATACCATTTATTCATATGTGGAGAGCCTTTTCAATAATATGGACAATCTTACATTTGTGTTTGTATAGTGGCCAGAATTCAAAGCCTTCAGGATAAATATGATATGTTCTCGGGATAGATACACAGCTTATATTACCACACTATGCACAATTATGCCTTACAACAACAGTGTTTAGTCCATATACTAGGGGAACTGTCCGAACAAGAAACAATCGGGGTGGGGGGGTGGGTACTGATGGAAGAAGAGGGAATTGGCAGAAAGGTACAGGACAGGAGCTATGTGACTGGAATCCGTGTCATCCTCCGCACTCCATCAACTCCAATACACCCGCTCAGATGATGCATGAAAATCCATTTATGCTACATGCCGGGAGGGAAGACGACGCAGAGAAAGAGGGAGAGAGATACAAAGGATGGATGGAAAGACAGATGTATCTCTACTGGTTCTGTCTGGCCAAACCCAAATGGTTCCACTGAGGAAGTCAAATTTCACAGTTAGTGTCAAGAGTTCACTTTTGGGTTCTCAATAGCAGATCTATCTGAGACACTTTAAGACTCTCCCTTTAAAAAGTCAGAGTGGCAGCTAAATGCCAACCAACCCACTGTGACGGCACCCATTGGTTTGCGGACTAGCATTTGGAAGCCTCGAGTTTGGCAGTAGGGTTGTTACATTCTTGTTGTTTACACACACACACACACACACACACACACACACACACACACAAACATGCACACACACACACACACACACACACACACACACACAGTGTACTAATGTAAAGGGGACCCATGGTTTTTCTAATGCTTCAAGTCTTTTTCACATTTTATGCAGTAATTGTGTATTGGGCTATGAACACGCCGGTGAGCACTGACCTCCACATGATACTGTGCTTGAATGCATCCCGAGTAGACAAAAACCGGAGCCCTGAAGCTGCTGCTGCTACTGTGCTAACGTGCAGCTCAAGCTACGCCTTCAGTGTAGACAGTGTTAATGTCCTAGGACCCAAGGTCATACCTTCATAGTGCTTTGAAATCTGACTTGTAATAATTTAAACTACTGAAAAGCAGTAAGTCATTACATCTCAGAAGCTGGAAATAGTGCTTGCCATTTTATTTTTAATAATTTACTGGATAATCACTAATCAATCAAAATAGTTAATTAATTTTTGACTTATCAACTAATTGTTTCAGCAACAATTACCACGACAACATATCAAAAGTCACCCGTTAGCTTTAGCAGAGTGGAGGCACTGCAGTCACACTACATGTGTTATGCTCAAAATTATTCAAACTATGAGTAACAAAATTACAGCGACAAAAGAATAATTTTAATCTTATAAATGTATTTACATGTATGTGGGCATCTTGATTACATTTGGATATAAAGAAATGTCAGTTATATCTGTAGGTCTGTAAGAGGAAGTCAAGCACGACTGATATCTTGTACAAAAACTAAAGGAAAATGTAGGCATGAATAAAAGTCGACAAGTGAGAAAATAATTACCTCATGTTGGAAATCTAATTAAATTCACCACTCCATATTTTCAATTCATTAATGAACCCACTGCACACATACCCTTAATATTTTACATTCTAGTTAATAGCCATTATTTTAACTCAATCACATTTATGGACACACTGGGATAGATTACTGGTGGTGTTGACTCTGGCATTAAACTGATCTGTCTTCAGTGCTTGCACAGTGCCCAGGGGAGTGTGGGGGGGGCGTGTGAGCTGCTCTTTATAAAATGGACCTTACAACCTATCACAAGGTACTTAAGTAAAAATTGACTTTTATACATTTAATTGTTACCACACCACATAAAGAGATGTACTTACCTGAGCTAAACAAACAGGGCTCTAGACAATGTCAACTGCTTTGTTTTTTAAAATTATTGTTATTACTACTCTCCTCCTGCTTGGTCATTACAGTCTGATATAATCATTTGTCTCTAGAAATACATTGAATTGCATTTTGTAAACTTCATAAATTGATTTAAGTATTTATAATTATTTTTACATTTCAAGAGCCTATTCTACTTTGTCAGTGTGAAAGCAAATTTTTTGATGAAATTGTACATCTTGGTGTTTCAGCTAGTTGTAAACATGAGCAATATGCAACTGAATGTTGAAAATATCACTGGTGGAGGTTTATCTCTGCTAAGAGCGTATGAAACACACGGATTGTGAATTTGAGCGCTCTTTCAGGAAATGTCATTTGGGATGTTCTCAAGCTCCCGTCTCACTTGTGGACCCAGGTGTTGGACATCCTCTGTAATTGCCCCCCATGGTTTGCCTGTCTGTAGCACACCTGGATTTCGACAAAGCACACCAACAGTGTCACAAAAGCCTGTTTGCACATGTCTTGTCATGAAGAACAGATTTGTTTTTTGACAACCCACCGAATTCCCCAAACTTTTTAAGTCAATGAACTACATAATTAATTTAAAAACGTTATTTTTAGCACTTCTGTTGCTAGAGTGAAGGAAGTGAAATATCCATTGAAGTACAAAACATGCACTCTTTTCTGTGCTAGGACACGATCATGTTTTGCTTAAGATTTACCATGACCCATTTAAAAGTGGATATCTTTAATTTGTAGAGACTCTCAACAATGGCCACATGACGGTTTCAGAAGATGGGAAAGTCCAAACAAACAAGTGTTTATCAAAGCTGGGCTAGTGTGTGATCTGACTGTGTGTCAAAAGTCCATTTATCTTGCTGAACAAGGTGGCAGAAGCCGGCCAGGATTAAAGAACTGGGTCTCTGGCCGACTCTCACCTTCAGCGCTCTCTCAACTCGGAATGAGAGTGCTCCATCATCCAACGCGCTCTGTGACATCGGCTGGGCACGGGGGGGGGGGGAGCAATGGGGTGTCGTGCACTCCACAAGCACCTTCCTTGTGGCGCAACCAGGCCTGCTTAAGTTTCACCTCACGCATCAACCGCACATGAACACAGAGGAAGCACCTTTAAGGCTGCTCCTGATCAAGGCCATTACAACTGTCCAAAATATACAAGTAAGTGTTTTGTCTTTTGTGCGTTGTAAAGTTACCATGAAGTAAAATATATGTTCAGATTTCACTTTTGTTGGCCAAACTACTGGGAAGTTTCAACGTGTGCACTGGCATCAAAAGGCGAGTCTGCTGTTTGACTTTCTCTTGACTTGTTTTCTAGAGAATGTTTCCCGTTGTTTGCATCACATTCATTTTAATTAGAGATCGTGGGCATCGCAAGACGCACATGCATTTTAATTTAATCTAATTACCTGAAAAGCAGGACTCTATCCATAACTGTCACTTTTTAATCACAAGGTTCCTTTACAAGAGCAACAAAATAAGTGAAACTGGAGGAGTTTCTCATCACAGTATCACAACCTCTTGGGTAATATCAAGGCTGTTACGGGGAATCATTTCCAGTCAGTAAGAACCTTACAATCCTTATTGTTAATTGTCATGCATAGCATGCAAGCACTCACTTTTAAGATATAAAAAATATGTATCAGGAATGCATGGGGAGTTCTTTCACATTTGCCCCCAAACAGTCATGCTGAAAATCTAAGGCAAATTTTCATTTTACGGCCCGTCAGCTCCCTGATACAGAGCAAATGAATGCAGCAGCAAACAAATCTATCAAATCCTACATCAAAACAACCGTGCTCTCTCTCCCTGTGACTTAAGGACACAGACATAGCAGAAAAGAGAAGTGAAGGAGGAGAGAAAAGAGGTGGTAGTGAAAGGCAAGGGAGGAATCATGGACAGTTCTGAATGTATGAGCCGACCAGCTGATTTTAGAATAGCCTTCAGTGAGGAAGCCCTTTGGCTCCAATCCTGGGTAACTGCAAACTCTATTTGACCAGGGAGAGCAAATTATTGCTACTGGGATCATGTCTTATACACCGAAACATTCCTCTGTAGTGAGGGCAAACAGTCGACAAGAGGGGCTAGAGAATGAATGGTAATAATTCTACACTGACATTACAAGAAAGAAGAAAAGGGAGGATGGTGCCCCTATCTTGCTAATGTCTCATAATTAGGCTACCAGTACGGTTGACACTACACTGGACCTGTCGACATTATGATGCGAATCTCCCTCCATGAGATGAGAAGCATTCATTTTCAATTCAGACTGGGAAAACAGAGGATCTCTCAGAAGCGTTGATGCATGAAGATGGTAAATGAAAGTACGAGTTGGAGCAGCTACGAGCGCACTGACGTATAGGGCAGTATCCATTCAGTTCAATGCTTCTTGTGAGGCATTATGGTGGGTTGAAAATGTCAATTTCATGCCATATAGACTTTGATTAAAGAGCCTAATGGATACCTGTCTGGAACATGACAGGTTAATCAGTGTCTTTTCATAGAGCTTTTTGTCCATCTCTGCTTGAGTGTTGTCTGCCTTCAACAGGAATGGTAAGAAAAGAAATGGAAAAGACGTGCACAAGATGAGACATTAGACCTTTAATTAGAGACACACTTTTGAGCCACTGTGTCTACCTCAGTGCTTCGACTAAATGCATGCTGCATATTGATGTTCCTGAGAATACTCTGAGGCACTTAGATTGTTCTTGGTCCTTCGAGCATGATGACATAACTGGACCTTTAATTTGAGATGACATTGGTTGATTCAATAATGAGAAAAGTACTCAGATGTAGACGTTGCACACATGTAGTGTCTACACAGGAATGGAAGCCTGCTCACACTTCCGCACACTGTCCATCTATACAAAATAGTCAGTTTGAAATGCTTGAATTATGTTTTAGGGACATCTTTATTGCCAGCACTGATAAGGACTACTAAAATTAGGCTCCCTCTGAGTTTTTTTATTTTTCCAGCAAGTCACTGCACTTGAAATGATGACTTTGGAGAAATTAATGTGCTGCTGGGTTACTTTCAAAAGGCTCAGAGTACTGTGAGGGGGAGAAATGCAATCAGTCATCAATGGCCATAAATTTCATTGCAGAGTGAAGAGAGACTGCCGCATTTGTGCTGACACTGTAAAATAGTTTGACAGAGCGCTGGCTGGTTTTACAGTTATTTTTTAGCAATGAGCTTTTCCATTAGGGAAATATCTACTCTGAGTATATACCTCCACAGAGGCGCTGAATGTGTGTTTATGTACACGTACATATGGCAATGTGTAGTCTGTATTCATCACAGCAGCAAAAGAGAGGAAGCAATCGGATGGTGGGTGAGGTCATTTCCAGTTAGAGGAGTGCCACTGAAACCATTTATTTAATAAGTCATAAGTCATTGTGTCGTCAGGACATATTACTTAGGAACTTAGGAGTGATGAATTGCACTTTAAAGGCAAATAAACGCCATCAGAAATCCTCTTTTTATATGAGCATGTGTACTGAATCACATCACCTGCCACCTTACAGACACCAATGGAGCTTTGATGCTTATGCCAAACCCTCTGTCAGTCACATGGTGTTATGACAAACAAGTAATGTACTGCAAAAAGGGCTGGATCATGGATAATAGACATCATGGTAATATAAGTTTAACCCACTGTGAGGGTAATAAATCAAGTGATAAGTACGGTCATTTTCTCGTAGGCCTACATACAATCTGACTTCCTTTTGAAACCAGTAGAGTCACCTTCCATTGGCCATTAGAAAGAACACATTTAGTATTGTGAACCGTGCAAAGACATGATCCAGAAACCCGGCAGGCTAAATATCTGGTTGAGTCGCAGACGGGTCAGTGAGCCAGGAATGAGCTACAGCCAATGAGAGCATAAACTCTCCTTACGCCCCCTCTCCTCTGCCATCATCCACAGAAGCTCTCTGAACCCAGTTTTATCATGAATCTATTCATATTGAGCGAGCACAATAATGGCTTTTAGTTTCTATCAGAATACAAACACGCAATCTGTTCAGTATTTTAACGTGTCATCCTTGCTGAACCACATCACAAGATAGTTTCATGTTTTCAATGTAAAAATAATACTTGTCGCATCCCCCCGATTTATCCTCTCCCACATATTTTTCTCATTTTCGTTCTTGTTTTTTTTTTCAAATTAGCGCACAAACAACTTGAACTGCTTAGATGGCCTCATTCCCATGTCACATCTAGCATGTGTGATGTTGTAATTTGTAATCCCCTGTTGCTGATCAGTCATGTAGTGTGCAAAGCACAATAATAGAAAGACTCACGATTACAAGGCAGATAGTTGTAGAGCTGACGATAGTAGAGTGATCTGACGATTTCAAGAGTCATGTAGCGTGGCTAAAGAGCAAGTGAAATCTATGTGTTAAACATGCATTTGTAATGTCAGCTTTTCATGTAAGAACACCAAATATCATGCATTTGAAACTAAAATAATGTATTTTTTCTACAGCATGGGTCAATGCTTGCAGGCAGGATAGCAAACAATGACAACGACAGCAAAGCTGCTTTTGCTACATATCTTGCACACCACCCTCACACCCTTCCAAGTCCCCACCACCCTACCACCACCGCACGCAAACACACACTTTAATCATTTAGATTTCCATTATCACAGCTTCCTCTTCTCATTACTCAACCTAGTTCTCCTCACTACTGAGCCATGAACCAAATTAATTCATCACCTTGTCTTCACCATAAGATTGCTATCTTAGCTGGATTTGAGTTCTCATTTCAAACTCAAACATTTGACGTTTTCTATATTTTCTCACAAAACGTAGCTAGATTAATTAGAGTAGCTTAGCTGAAACAGAGACAAGACGGGGCACAATATAACTGCTCGAGTGAATATGGCAAAGAAGAATAAGACTACAGACTGTCTCAGTATCACTGAGGCAATTTCAGTGAGACAGGAAAGTGTGACTGGGGGGGGGTTCCCGTCTACAGCGGGTTGTCAGTCACAGAAACCTGTGCCTGGCGGCTTTGAACACTGTGTGCGACCATGCTCAGCTTGTTCTTTTACTCTCGTCTTCACTACACCCCCACCCGCCACCCATTTCCCTCCTGCTTCAGTGCATTTCACATCTAAGGGAAAACAAACAAGCAATGTCATTCCTCTATTATTTGCCAGGAAGCCCACTACTCAAGTCTTGACACTTGCATAATGAGAAGTAGATGTACACACAGCCCCTTTTCAGATGAGAGCTCTATTAAATGATCTGCAGCAACAGCCCAAGGAGTTTGATGAGTTTGTTGGATAAGGAAAAATACACAGAAGTAAAATGTATAGACGTTTACTCCAGTACAATGGCAAATACGTCCTCTGCAGCTGCAATTTATGTACTTCTAGAATACTTTTCAGATGATGTGTATATACAATCGATTTAAAAATGTGGAAGACTTTTAACAGTATATCAGTTGTGCATCTCCTTGCTTAGCATGCTAGCTACCCTCCCCTCTAACTTCAAAATTGAAGGAAACAACTTTCACAGGCAAATTTAAATTCCCTCCACAGAATCCACCCAAAAAAACATGCCCTGACACTGAAATTGGATCATCCTTTTTTTTCTTGGGTGGAAAATTCTGCTGCTTTGGCATATAAATATAGTAACAGTCTCAGGCGACTCAACATAGATGCTCTCTGGATAGCCCCCCTCCCACCCCCCCTCCAAAAAAGGAAGAAAATTAATTGGGAAACTCTGGGCTGGAGTGTGATTGTGACTTTGATCAATGACTGGGGAAACTCATTACCAGCGTGGGCCAGTGCGTGAGGCGGACCCTAATTGCGTGCCAGTCTGTAATTCAGTGCTGTAATTGACAGCTGGATGAAGCAGGTGTGCCCAGTGACACAGTGGCGCGATGAGAGAGACAAAGGAGAAAGGGACAGAGAGATCACAAGATGGGATGAGGAAACAGGAGTGATAATGGATTAAAAAAGGCAAATTTTTACCCTTTGTCGGCATGGACATTTAAGGCTCTAGAGATGGAAGGGGGAAGATCCTACACAGACTTTATTTGTCCAAAGAAAGGAAACAAAGGGAAGAGTGTGAGGATGCAGAGGCCAAAGAAAATTAGCAATGTGGGTTGCCCACGTTGTGTCATTAGAGTTGAATATGTGAAGTATACACTTGAGTATTACTGAAATCAGTTACACTAATTATGTGGTGGTCAAGTGTCTGATCCTTTGTTGTTATACCGACGCAGGCTGAATTGAATTTTTATTATGCACCAATCCAATGTACCAATTGGTATCGGCCCTGAATATGAACTGAAATAGATGGGGCAATCGGCCATTACAAAACCTAACTGCAGGGACGGTTTCTTTGTCGATGTGCTTATAAACTCCTAATGGAGGGTCACCAACACAGTTTTAGTGCCACAGCCTTACCTTACCTAAACAGGGACGGCAAAAAAAATCATTAGTTGATTGAAAAAAATTAATTGCCAACCATTTTGATAAATGATTAATCATTTCACTAATTTTTCACACAAAAGTGTCCAATACCTGCTGGTTGCATTTTTTTTTAATGAAAGCATTTGCTGCCTTTATTTGTCATTTATGACAGTAAATGAAGATTGTTTGGGTTTTGGATGGTCGATTGGACAAAAGAAGCAATTTGAAGACATAACTCTGGCTTCTAAGAAACACTACTTTCTTAAATCTGTACTTTTGTAAAAATAAATAAATAAATAAATAAATTTTAAAAAATCACAGTTTGTATGCATTCAGATATTTTATTGTTCATTATCTTGTGCAGCCTGTCCACTTCCACCATGGTGGAGAGGAGGTGGCATGGCTCAGGCGCCACTTGGCCTGCTCAGTCATCTTCCTGGATCCACATTTTTCACTCATAATTTATGTAATCTACTCAGATCAGACACTTATTGTTATTGAAATTTGTATTATCTGCGATTTTGTTGCTCTGTTCTGTACAAGACATCTATTGTATGTCTGTCAATCCTGGGAGAGGAATCCCTCCTCTGTGGCTCCTTCTGAGGTTTCTTCCACTTTTTCCCTGCTTCAAGGGTTTTTTGTTTTTCTATGGACTATATCTTTACTCAAATCAAGGTCCACTGAGGAAATGTGATTGTGATTTTGGGCTATTAAAATAAAATTGACAAGATATTTTTCACAGATTTTTGACATTTTGTAGACCTAATTAAGTCCCAGATTTTTGTGAAAATCATCAGCAGATGAATTAATAATGAAAATAATCGTTAGTTACAGCCCTAAAATGAACATCACTTGAGCTCCACAGGTGAGGTGTGCACATTTTGCATTTGGGGAAAAGAAAGAGCTGGTATTTGATCAGTATTCAGTATCAGTTGTTATCCAGAATTAAGGTACCAAAATAGATATCAGGAAAGAAAAAGTTGGATTGATGCATCCTTTATTTTTGTTCATAGTACTTAAGATCCAGAGAATAGGGGGACACAATGATGGTCCATTATAATATCATTTTGTTTTTCTTAAGAGGTGACTGTGAAAACATTCACAGCCATCACTTTCCTACTCGGCGGATAAAAAATTATCGTCAATCTGCAGATCTCCTCTGCTGCTATTTCTTAACTTCCCAAGGGGGTATGGGTTGGCATCCAGTATGACAATAACTGAACAGCTCCCACTTGTGGAGAAACTGCAGCGGGCTAAATGTGACTGAGTAAGATTGCGAGTTGCAAGCCAGTTTCATGAGGTGCTCTGCATCGTATAAAAAGCGCACTCCAAACAAGGCCTGTCTGCTTGCTTTAAGTGATACACCAATACAGGGAGGCTTTTGTTGGCTTTTTTTGCCATCTTTTGGCAAGCTCTTATAGACCAGGGGCAAAGAATGTTGAATTCAATCAAGCACGCCATAATTCCTAGCAGTGTATGAGTGGGGCTGACTCACAGGCTTCTAATGGCTGCTCATAATCAAGCACCATGATTAAGCACTTGGGGAAGTGGGCACACAGTGAAAATCCTTTGGAGATGTCCTTTCCCTTAGAGCTAAGTACACTCATTACCTTGCGACAGCGGGTACGTGGGTGCTTCATTAGCTTTTATGCCGGGTTGCCTGTATTTGCTCATAGTTCTTCTGATTTCCATAGAGTGAAAAGGCACCCTAAGAGCCCTTGACTGTAACAGTTTGAAATCTGTATGCTGGTGCTTGTGGCACCAGGAGAGTCTCAAACTGTAGTAATTGCAAGTTTCACGGTCTCACGCCAAGCAAGAAATGGAAGGAACTATTTTTTTTGACTGAAATCATCCATTTCAGCCCTTATAATTTTACATAATACACCTTAAAATTACACAGAATGGCAAAATATGTAATACACTTTAGAATTATTGAGAATGGCATGACAACTTCGGTAAAGAACAAATGGCCACCCTGCAGCCCTGACTTTGCAATATTTATTTTACTACAATAAGGCAACAAAAACCTAGCTGATTCATAACCACGTTTAGTTGTGTAACATAAAAAGCACAATTCCCATTGAAAAGAAATTGGCACTTTGATAGGTCATGGTCAGCACAAAGTAAATTGAACCTCTCAGGATGCTTTGATTGTAGACTAATTATAATGTCAACCTGGCCGGTAGAGACTTAACTGTGGCTAGAGGCCAGACGGAGGATGACATTCTCCACATGGTGAGCTACATTAGATATCCAGACAGATGCTTCAGCCACACAGACTCATTAGCAAGGGCCGTCCAGGTTCTGAACCAGGAGCTACAACTTTGACCACAGCCATCTGTATTCTAAAAACATTGTGTATCTGTTTAAAGAGCATTGCTAAAGTCAAATTTACTGTTAATTAGGTTTGGGTACCATTCACAATTTAATCGATACCAGCACCAGTACCTGGAATTGGGTACCAATACACAACCGGAAATTTTTTCAGTACTTCACGCTCTCTGTAACAAAAGTGTCATTTCAGCTGTAAAAAATAAGTCACAAAATATTATGGCAGCTGGAGAAACCATTTACACTCTGTGTACTTTAATCAACCTGGATACCTGGAATAAAATGAAGAAAGTGACTTTTATATCCTCCAAAAAATGTAAATAACTGCCAAAAGGAACAGTAGAGGAAAGCAACACACCATTGTAGCGTCCACTCTGCCTAATCATAGAAGAAAAAGTAACACCAGCATTGCCTGTTATGTTGTTGTCACTACAGCAGTGCTTGTATAGCGTAATATTTACCCTTGAATTGTATGCAATTCACATGCTATTGATTTTTCATACTTAAACAGCTCACATAATATTTTAGCCTACTATGCAGCATGTTGGTAAGTAATTTACCAGCAGCCAATGGATGACGTCAAGCCAGTAAATAAAGACCACTTATCTCCAACAACAACTAATTGATTACATAAATATATAACGATTGATTTAGTGAGGATCTGTACTCAGTAGTACCAATGTAATTCGGTCAGTACCCTTAAAGTACCCAGTTTGGTACCGAAGTCTACAATTAATTGAAATTTTCTTTAAAAGAACTACCAAACATATTACACAGAAATAATATATAACTATATCGTGGTTGAGGTCATTTTCAAAAGCTTGAATAAATCTGACATAGATGTTGTTCAAGAGTTACACGTAGAGTCACAGATCTACATACAGCTCATCAATAAGCACAGTTTGCAAGAGTTTTGAAATACATACATCTGCAGTTTTCAACATTAACAACAGTAGTTATGATGGGTGTGCAAATTCAGACCTTGCAAATCTGTGCATATGCATGCATTCACACAAGCACGCACACCATTGCCTTGAGGCATAGGGGAAGATGGATTGCCGCTAAGTGTTTTCTGAATCATATTACAGTCCATAGATTATAACCATTATAGGTAAACCTCCTGGCAAAAAGATTAGTCTAATTAGTTCTCTCTTCAACTATACTCGTCTTTGGTTGGACACATTCATGATGCATTGCCTCTTTAAAATTTAGAGAAGCACATAGAATGCCACTTTAATCGAGTGTTTTACATCTTCCAATCTGTTTACCCTTGTCATCATAATGAGACTTGAAATGCTTAAATGGCTCTTGAAACGATTTATTGATGACGATTTTGCTTAATATTTTGTTTGAGAGAGGCAGGCCACAAAAACACAAGAAACGCACAAGAAACAGTAGCGTCGTTGTGACTCTTCCACATCAAAGACATCTTCCATCAACTTTGAGCCGTTTTTCCAGCTCAAAATATGGATTTGATGATACCCATCTCTCACTCCTAAAAATAAGCAGACAGATGCCTGACAAATGTCCTGATATCTATCAAAGTACTATCTCCTTGTCTTGTTTTTTCCCCTATCCATGCAGCTGCTGACAATACATCACTGCCTTTGATCCCAGCTGTCTAAATGTCTGCTGAATGTCACACAAGTTTTCAAACAGGATGTCAGTGTGTGTTGTGTTGACAAAATGCTGCGTGCAACGTATGTGGGGAATGTGATGTGTGTAGGTGCTTGACTGTGTGAAATGCAAACAGATATGTGCAGAGAGCACTACTGTAATTTGTGTGTATGTGCGTGTGGGAGCATGTGTGTACACGTCTGAGCACAAGCCTTATCCAGAGAGGGATAAATCCAATCCATTACCTGGCTGGGCTCAGGGCAGCTCAATCGATGGCACTCTCAGTGGCTGCTGATGAACTTCCCTCTCTGACAAGGTGTATCATTCAGACCTGTCGCAGAGCAAGACTCTGTCTGGCATTTCAAAGCACCAGGCAAACTTAAGGCCAACATTTTTACTTAAAGGAAACTGAGCAGACGGTTCCCACACCGCTGAAAGAATGTCCACAACACATTTGTTTATAAATGACTTGAATGGCTGTAAGTAGAGTTATGCATATCCATCATGTCACATTCCAAGAGCTCTCAGTACTACTGAATGCATGTATTTATCAATTCATCCATGGGTCGAACATAAACTGTAATTATATTCAATCATACCGAATAAGAAAACAGTGAATAACGTGCTTCTGGCGTGTCGAATCTGTGCTCATCTACAAGCATGTTTTCTTATCGTCTGGCTGCCACTTCCCTTCAACCAGAAAAAAAAAAAAAACTAGAGGGATGGAGAGATGGAGGAGCAGTCAGTGTGAAGGAGGAGGAGGAGAAGATCAAATGGCAGGGCGGTTATGAGATGTGTGTCTGATGCCTTTTCAGACTGCGCTGTTTTGGCCGCCGCACCAGTCAATCACGATTACAATGGCGAGGAGAGATGGGAGCAGTGGTGCAGAAAGAGCAGGAGTGATAATTACAATGCAAGGGACAAGATAATGGGAACACGCTGCACTCTCCCAATCATTTCATGTATCAGCAGCCGACTGACCCCCCCTCGCCCCCCCTCCCCTACTGACAACCAGCAATCACAGGTCATATTTGTGAAATCCAAAATGAATTAATTTGATGACAGCAGTGGGGGTTGTGATCTGTCTCTGTGTATGTACGTGTTTGTGTGCAGAGTTTTGTCAAATGTCAAAGAATATTGACTTGTACTTTTCCAGATGAAATAAGCATATGAGCATGACATTATCGTTGTAGGATGAACAAGGGACGAGCCGTGAGTACTGCACTGTAAACTGCACCGCAACTAGGCTCATGTATGACAAGGCATGCCAATCCAGGATCTCTAAAGGATGAAAATTTGGCCTTTAACCTCTCAAAATTGTTAGTACAGTATATCCAGCCTTAAAACAACACATATTGTTTTAGGATCGTGCTCTACTAGTCAAATAATCAATTAAATGTTGCCTCCCTTAGTAGGCAGCAACAAAGATACTGGCTTGTTATTATTTTTTATATATATATATATATATATATATATATATATATATATATATATATAAATTGTACAGATTTAAATAATATTTACATAATTTTTCAAATGTTGCTTTATATAAAAAAAAACAGCATCTGTTACTATTGTTGCGTCTAAGGTGTATTTACATATTTGCTATGTGACTGCATTCATCTGTGAAAATGCCGTTGTAATAATCAGGCATGTTTCCTATAGAGTTACATTATGTTGTTATGTTAAATATTGTTTTTAATAATAGTGAGCTGTCATGTTTTGAAGGATAATGTGTAATTTTCATAATACATTGCGCAAAGTGCCAAACATTCGATGGCATTTAAAATATTATTTGGTTATTAATGGTTTCAAATGGCTCTAATACACATTTTTTTCAGACAATATTTAACCTTATACATTAAATTGTGCTTAATTTGAACAGTTTTTTGAGCATTTTAAACATTTTAGACTGGTTGATTAAGTTGCAACTTCCATTTAGATGTCATGAAAATTAGTCTTTGAGAACATCTGTATACTTCATCAGCCTCCGTTTGCAATGTACATGTCACTTCAAAAATGGACTGTAGGAGAACTGGCGATGATAAAGATGAAAGACTCCTTGCAGCTGGTTAACTTCCTGATCAACATTGCAATTCACAATAAAAATCTAGTAAAATACATTTACATTTTGTAGGTTATTCCTTTAAGACATAAAAAACATCTAGTTGCACAACTGAGTATGAAAATTAAAAACTACAATCACTCACAGAAAACATATTTCTTGCAATCAAACAGGTAATTTCAACTAAAGTGTCTTGAATCAGTGTTTATCACTACCATCACAACACTGATTAATAATTCTGTCTACTGCAGCCCTATTATACGTTATGCATTACTGCTCAAACCTGGCTCCTATTATGTGTATCCCTTCACGATGCTGGGAGCAGTACATGTTATCCCACTGCTCCTCTTAAGTATAGTCAGCTGAAGACATTAATCATAGGATCATCTAAATTAAATTTACCATAAAGCGTAAAGAGGCTTAATGAAAATTAAGTTGTTTATGATGTGCATGATTACAAGGGTATCTTCTCTTTACTGGAAGTACTTGAGATGAGCAATGGGATTTGAGCCATTTGGAAAGGTACAACTCTGATCACACGCCCAAAATCATTCAAGCAAGGTATATAGGCACAATCAATCATGGCACTGTTATTGGGGAAGTTGAGTTGTATGCAACTCATTTGTATTTGCATGTCCTGGCTCAGAATATACAGGAAGTGCTTTTTTATTGTTGTTGTGTATTATCAAATCTTTGAAATACTACATGTGTTACTTAAACATTATTATACATATTGAAATAATCATAATTTTGGCCAAGACAATCATATTACACAGTATATTCTTTATAATAGTACCTGCCTAAAAGTGCAGTGTTAGCAACAATATTCCCATCATATCCATAGCACATACCACAGGAGCATCAACCTTGATAATTCACCGCATGCAAAGGAACAACAGAGCAAAACAAAAGCTACTCTGAACGCTAAAAGTCTGAGAGCATTAATTGTGTCTGCTTGCACAATGTCAATCAACTGATCCTTGCAACCAAAGCTGTTCACACAAATACATGAGGAGTGGATGATGGAGATTACAAATTATATGCATCCATGGTCTGTTTAAACAAGAGTCAAAGATAAGGTTGCTTTTCCTCCTTGGTATCGAACAAATGACAGTTGCCATTTCATGCTTAATAAAACTGAGCATACTTAAATGACTGAGGGGCAGATTGCCTTGTTGACCTCATATCTAGGGCTGCAAAAGATATTCGCACCATGTTAACTATTCTAAAGAAGATAGCAGAATGTGTCCATGGTGTATGTGTACGAGTGAGCAGTTCAAAACTTGCAGAGAACAAACGACACACTAAGACAACAAAATAATTGCACAACTGAATAAAATTAAATCGATCAAAGTCACAAATACGCCGTCCACATGCTCTTTGTGCACACATGCAATTCTGCATACAGTATGTACAAACAAAAGGGGGAAGGTTGAAGAAAAAGAGACCACACAGTTAAAGCTGCTTGAGGGAGAAGGCTGAGCTAATCCGTGGTTATCAACACTTTTAAGCCTGCAGACTTCAGAGCCATTTGCAAACGCTCCCCTCCATTTCTGCTTTCCTTTCACTGGCACACGACGATGCCTGTGTTTCCACCTGAATCCGTGACAGACCGCCTGCAAGTGGCAGCGCAGTAATGGTTTCCAGGGAGACAGCAAAAGCAACTCTCGTAGATGTACAGGGACGCAATGTGTTACGCCCCATTTGTGCTCCCAGGCACAAGCCACCGAATCCTCTATCCAGCGAGCTTCTACTTGAACCCGTGTTTACCACATCAGCTCGGGCAGCATGAAGCGAGGAGGCTGGTCCTTATATGGCCATTTTACTTTCATGCTGTTAAAGAACAGCAAAAAAGAGGTGAATATTAAAACTAACGTCACCAATGCAGAATATTTTCAAGGGGCATTTAAATTCAAATAATTTGTTCGTCCTGGTACTGCACTCTTTTGTATTATCCAAAATTCTTTTCATCAGGTTAAACTAAATGTCTAAAGTCAACAATATTTTATGTTTTTTTAATTTCCAGCATCAATGTCCTTTAAAAGTAAGTAAGGCCAAGTAAGGCTAACCTTAAAGGCCAAAAGTGTTACTGTCATCCATTTTCTGGTGTGAACAAGCCGACTATGGGATCAATTTGTAAGAAATAAATGTATCAGATCAATTTGTGTTTTCCTGATTTCCAAGTATAAGAAAGAGAATTCAGTTAAGACAACAATACTGTTAAGGAAAGGAGTACAAATTAAAGACAACTATAATGAGTGGTCAGCAGCTGATATCAAAGAAATTCCCACAGCCAGACAAGTGTTTAAATGATGCTTTCATTTCACTTTGTAATATTCAGCTGCTGACAGATATTTATAGAACAGATTCACAAACACCATTAGCTATATCAAGTAGCAGGCAAGACAAGCAAAATATGGTCTCGAAGTCTACCTAAGCGCAATATCCTGACGGCACACAACATACACAGAACGTTGCCATTCAAAAGACATGACAGTTGATGACATTTCTGTATGAATATTTACTTTTTAATGGTAACAACTTTGGGGGCTTAGCGATCAAATCAAAAAAAGGTTTCCTAAACAGTTTCCTAAATTAGTTTTCAAACACAAGCTACTGGGGTCAAAGCACTAACATGCAACCAGGAAGTGAAAAGCAGGAAGATTAAGGAGGGCACAAAGAAAGGAAACGTTTTCTCAGCTAAAGAAAGGATTAATGTTCAAATTGCAATTAAAAACATTCAAAAGTCATAGGGAGAAAAAGTTAACAGCAAGCACGTATTAATGAAAGACACATTTCAAGTTCACTGTGGTCTCTGTACATTTTCTTCCATCATTCTAATCCTTGTTATAGCTTTCGGCGCATTATGGAGTCCAAGCTCCCTTCTTGCATGATATTGATTTGTTGTAGATGAGGAAACCCGACAGCAGTTTGTTGCAGGTGTCGTGAAACAAACATCATGCCTGGAGAAGGCAACAGAAACAAACACAGACAAACAGAGCAGATTCGTAACGTCATTGAACACCATCGTGAGTTGAATTTTACATACAGTGGAGGGAGAGATATCAGAAAACACAACACAAGTGAATTAGAAAGAGAAGAACAGAGGACAGAAAAGACAAATATGGGAAGGGGCAAGTGGAGCATACAACAATAATATTCGTATGATGCTGTAAAAAGCCTCCAACCAACCACCATAGCCATTCCACCTCTGTCAGTATAGCCTTTCTAAAGCTTTTCAATAAGATGTGAGATTGGCGTTATGCGGCTAATCTCCAGTACTGCCAGAAAAACAAAAACGTGCTGCCACGTTTGTTTTTTTATTTCCCTAAAGACAACTCTTCCCTCACACTCTTGTGCTGTTTCTCTGCACCATGCAGTCATTATAGTGATTTTGTTTCATGCAGGCAAGTGGAAGAAGCTCATAAATGGAAGTGGTGGAAACCGGCAAGTGGGCTTTGCCAAACAGCCTCAGGCGGTAGAGAAACAAGAACACAATACATTAATGCCCCCTAGTGATGAGTTATGATAATACCACAGGACACATCCCATTGTGTCACATGTTAAACCACAAAAAATTGTATGCATTGTTTAATTTTTTATATATTATATCTGGGGAGATATGTGCAATGCAGCAGTCTTACGTATTGACTGTTTCAAAAACCCACAACACTATATTTTGTGATAACTAGCTCTAAAATATTTTGCTACCAACAAATATCTTGATATTAAAAAAAACATCCTTCAGCAAGTTAACAGTATGACATTAACAAAACCAAACTTGCGAAAGAGATGCTGTGGAAAAAGTAGCTATTGCCACCTATGCACCCTGCAGCTTCTTCTCTCTGTCCTCTATTAAGCCACCCTCTCAAGTCTGAAAATTTGGCAAATCCCCGGAACAGACTACACCCTACTGGTATACTTCTTCAGCCTGCTCATATTTAGGATTCCACCGACCTCATAGGGTCCTATTTTTTAAATCTTCCAAAGCAATCAGATTTCACACTTTCTTCTGCCCCAAGTAAGAGGGCCTCTACCCATAATCCTGTTCCTACTGCTTGTCAGGATGACAACAAGAACAGAAACCCGTGGGCTGTGTGTGCATGCGTCTGTGTGTGTGTACACACATGTACACAACTGGGCACAGGGTGGTCTGCTAAAGAAGAGATACAGACATGACAGGGAAATCTGAAAAAAGGAAGCAACTGTGTGGGGAAAGGAAAAGAATACATTTGAGGGGAAATAGACTGATAACTGAATTACAGCAAACACACATTTCTGTTTAAATTAAACCAAAATTAAGCGCTAAATCTAGTAGTAGAATTTCTTCTAGAAAAAGCAACACTAGACATATATAGAACACACTGAAATGGCTGGCATAAAAATTAATCAGTTACAACTCTAGCCACTTTGTCTACACGCCTTCTTGAATGGGACACAGTGAAAATCTTTCCCTCACAGCTAGAGATGGAGGCAGCAATAAAAATCATAAATTTGCAACTTAATGCTGGAAATCCATTACATTACAAATGCCTTTGCACCCTACAGCAACAAACCAGAGAAACCAAGTTATTTCAGCAAAAAAAAATCTGATATTGCAGCAACAAGTACTGTACATCTATAAAGACATTCGGCAACAAGCTTCACACTACACATGAGAAGAAGAGGTGTCAATGTTTTAGCATTATTAAATCCAAATAAAGACCAAACTTTCAATGTTCTGATGCTCCCTAGTTTTTCTCCAAGCAGCAACCATCATCATCAAAAGTACCTACAGGTACAGTTCCTCTGATGTCCACTAGATGCTGCCTCCAAGAAAAGTACATCTGTGTCTAAATTGAACCCACAACTAATTTTAGAGGCAGCACAATACCATATGAAATCAGTGAAATAATGCTATTCGCTCTATATGCATGTAAACTAAGGTGAAGACACAATGTGTCCACTTATCCTTTGTATTACACACACACACACACACACACACAGTGTCAGTGCGGATCGTTTGTGTCTCTAAGTGCTATTTTTTTGCGAATAAACACGGACTGCAAAAATACTCCAGAGAAGCACCGAAGGAGTCAAAACAGAACACAGAAGAACAAAATTACTGTATGTGATGGTGCAAGTTGGTAGCAGCGAGCTAGCTCAATAGTGATATACTTATGAGCCCATCAGCTTGTAGCCAGCTCACTTGCTTTTAGGCTAGCAAGGGATCACACTTTGCGCCATCTCATTCAAAATGCATCCTTACCAAATAGCACAAGAAAGGTCTTATGCTGCAATTTCTGTTGCAATAGCCAAAAAGATTTCTCCATCATGGATGCTAACCACTTGTGCCACCATAGTAAACCAATGTGCCATAGCTGTTCTTGAATCCTGTAACTATGGCCAGTACCAGAGGCTTGCTAGCTCGATAGCACTCTTGCTAACGGAAAACACATCGCACTTAAGAAGACTGCAATTACTAGCTAAGCAGTTGCTTCTTCCAGTTTGTCCATTCACGTCAACAAAAATTGCTCACCTGGAGCATAAGGCGAAAAATATTTCTAGCCTCCAGGATTAATTCCTGGTTATGCAGTCCACTGAGTAAACCCAGTAGAGTTTCCCCCACTGCCCCAGCCTGCAAGCTCCCTGTTCAGACCATAGACTTTTTATTGCGATGATGTCACAGATATTTATAAAAACTTTTCTTGACTCAAGGAAAGTAATATAAAAACCCCAGCGTTCAAAAATTCATAACAGAGTCATAATTGACCTTGTTTGCAATTCAAGGTGTGCTGTCAACAGTGTTACAGATGTCTCTTTTTATAATCTTGGTCTGCAAGTCTTTGTTACGGAGCCCTGGAGGTGACATGGATGTGTTTTTTTTTTTACTTGCGCGCGCAAGTTATTATCCCGAACGCATCTATATGAAATGGACTAAAAGAGCAGTCATGAGTCGTGTTGTAGCCAATGATTTATGTATTACATAAAGAGACTTGCTCCTTTTGTGATGAGATGAGAGACTTGATGTTTTGTGATGAGATTTAAATATAAATGTATTCATATTCTGGTAATGGCTTATAATAGCAGCCAGTATGAATCAAGTCTGTTACAATACTCTCACACCTTGGAAGAATAAAATCAGGCAAATGTTTATCTGTTTCTATGTGGGTTAATAACACTGTGTACATATAAGATCAGTTTCAGTTGCACTTGTGTACTATTTACTCTCAGCTATTCCACCCCAAAGCTGATGTGTTACTATAAACTTAATGTAAGTTATAAGATAGTATGTAAAACACGCTGGACTACTACCTCAAAGAAGCCAATATGCGTGCAAAAGTATTAAATAGGCTCTATCATTAGAGTAAGCACAACTACAAGCCAAGTATACTTAAACTTTCTATATAAGGCAAGAATACTTAATTATACTTTTTAAGTACAAGTATAGGCCAAATATACTTAGACTTTTCTGTATACTTATATAAGATAAGCAAAGTAAACTTAAGTATAATTTTGTTAAGTATATCTCTGATTAGTAGCCTACATAAAAAGTACTGAAAGCATACTTTCTTATTTTTAGTTCAAAAGAAGTATACTAATGGCACACTTGAATAAACTTGGACTCGAATAAAGTCCATTTGTATAGATGCGTTCATCGATAGCCTATGTATCTCGCGCGAGCGAGATAGTAACTGACGCGCGCAAGATAGTAAGTCGCACGCGCGAGTTAAAAAAAAACACATCCATGTCACCTCCAGGGCTTCGTAGGGCCGACTGAATGTTCTGTAAGCATTTTAGTATGGAAAGGAAAGCATGTTATTTTGTTGTTTCGTTTTTTTGTTTTTTCAGATGCAAAACAGACAAAAAACAAACGCAACATGACTCACCCATGGAGAAGCTAGCAGTGTTGATAGACGAGTCTTTAGGAAGGTGTGGCGTCCTCCATTTCGTCGGTGCAACGGTCTTTCCAACGCCAAAGGGCTCGTGAAACTCACGTAACTTTGTCCAGGTCAGTTAAAACACACATTGTGGACTCCTCAGCATTATTTGAGAATAATATGAGAATAATTAGTGCCTTCTTGTGGTTTCAATCATTTCTACAGACATTTTCAAACGATAGTTTTGCTTCACAGCTTCACCCTCAGATATTCTGCAGGTGCTTCTAATTAGCAGGGTAGCGACACCTACAGATGCGTTTAAAGACTGCTCGTAAAGTCCCACCTCACAAATTTTCGATTTGGTGCCCACAATTTTTGGTAGTTAAATAATAAATAATATTTTGCTATCGAGCAAATTGTTGAACAGTTCTTCACAGTGAGGTAGGCTACTGCATGGGTATGGTCACATATACTGAACCTGCCCTGTTAGTACACACTGTAATCTGTTTTGCTGTTTCTGCAAAAGTATTTACACAGAATACCGGACGCATGGTAGCTTCTTCAAATGTATGACATTTACATAGCTTTTACGTCATCAGTGTTGATAGAAACCACATTGTTAGCTGGTTTGTGTGGGCTGCACTCACATGCCAGAGTTTTCTGACAGAATCTAAAGGTTACTCATATCATTTAAATAATACTACTACTAATAATAATAATAATAATACATTTTTTTTAAATGCTGCATTCATTCATTGTAAATTACTAAAGTATTTAAAGCAACACGACGGAAACTTGTTTTTACTGTTTGCTGGAAAAGTGTGAGTTTATTCTGAAACACAAGGCAACACTGATTTAAAGGGAGAAACCTGAACAGAAAAAGGGAAGTCGGCTAAAAGGGTGTATGGGGAAAAAAGATTGTAGAGAGCGAGGGGCATGGGAGAATTTAGCGAGAAGCAAAAGACTGAGGTAAGTTGACAGAGTGAGAAATCATATGAGGATGAAGGATGTGAGTGAGCTTGAGGGACAGTTTGCCAGAGAGAGAGAGGGAAACGGGGGTGGGGGGAATGAGAAAACTGAAGTCTGACTCTGACAGTGGAGCATGAGTTCAGCTGATGCCCCCTAATGAAGTACGGCAGCTGCAGAGGAGGAGCCCGCACTGACAGGCCGGGTCCCTCTCTGACGGATGGTTGAGAAGACATACACACACTCACACACCAGAAGACAGCAAGAAGATTTAAACATACCAAAACTATGATAGACACGCCAAGCAATGAGGAGCAGAGTACTGAATGGCAGAACATTGTCAGGATTCTCTGAATACATTGCACGGTGTGAACTTTCCCCTCTCTTTCTCTGGGGAACTTTTGGAGGGAATTCTTTCATGGTTCAAGACTGACATTAAAATAAAAAAATCCCTTCTTAATTGTATTTGTGAGTAGTCTTCCTAAAAGTGGCATATTTATTAAACATATTTATTTGATGCAGGGGGGGTGGGAGTGAAAATCCATTCTCTACCTGTTCCTCTAAGTCAATTATGCGGTTGCCATTTTGGTGCAAACATAAAAGTCCATTTTGTTTCCACATAATCATGTCTATTTGAAGAACATATTTAGCATATTTCCAGCACTGTTGAAGAGACAATAAAATCCTGAAATACCTGCGGTGAGTCACCTGCATTGATGCTGTCGAAGGATGACGACATGTTGAGGGGCAATGTGCTAAATAATGAAAATGTGGTACAAGAAGAGGAAACGATGCTTAAAAAAAAACTTGCTTTGCGTACATGTCATTAGTCTGTTGTTTTGACTAATGTTGAATCACCATGTGGATTTCATCTTCACAATGACAAGACTAGATCACTTTTGTGCACAGAAATTCTATAATAATAGCCTGCTGAGATACAGAGACACATTAATCTGCCAGACGTTTGCAGTAAGGGCTCAACAGTGAAATGAAGTAAAAGTTATAGTGCGCATTGCAATGAATGTCTAAATCAGGTTGCATCTTGTATTTATTGCGGTAACCGAAAAAAAGTCCTCTACTTCCCTCTTCAGGACGGAAACAGTATTTTCATCTATTTTGTAAGATAACAGAATGATCAGGAGTCCTGTCAGCCTGAAGCCTTAGATCATTAACAAGAACATTTAATGTGTAATTTTATGTTCGAATACAACAATCCTGAAATCAGTTTTGTTTCAAAGTTAGCCATTCTTTAATTAATCCCATTGGACATGAAAGTAGCTGTACAGTTACTCTCTGGAAGGAACTCATCCACTGTGTTTAATTATTCTAGGCCCATACAGGTAAAATAGCTGGGTTTTCTAACAGTTTGAAAACTGTTGACTTGGATTGGACCAATCCTGAATCAAACTAAAGTCATTTAAAAAGGCACTGGCATGATTCTCTGGAATATAATGTTTAAAGAATGTTTCCTATGCCTTCAGGCCACATTCTGAGGCAGTAGCAGGTTCATTCAAGTCTTTTCTCTGCACATTAATTACAGAGCCACAAGTTATCATTTAATCAGAACAGACCTTTCTTTTCAAGTGTTTAATCACCTAATTGCCTTTGAAATTTTCCCATTTGGCTACATCCTCTGGCCAGAAGATGGAAAGGGCAGAGAATGGCCTTCTGCTGATGTGAAAGTGCATATTTTTTGTCAAGTGTACCTGTAACAATAAGAAGAGTCCTGGACTCCCACTACCTCACATTAAAATCAGAAAAATTATTTGGGAATCAAGGGATGAACTACAACTTAACAAAGAAAAAGGGAAAAAATGTTTATTCAGAGGTGACACAAAGTGTTCTAGCTTTCTAAAAATATGTATGTAAGAACGGTAAATTTTTTTACAGCCAGGGGATTGAGTTGTGTAGCCAGCACTTGATATCAGTAGGTGCACTAAGGATACATGGCAGCAGGTGGCAGCAAACCACCATATTTCCAAATTGTAAATACAAGAACAATAACACAAAAGACAATGTTTATCATCAGGACTCAATATTTGAGTAATTTTAAAGCACATGGATCATAGACTAGGTTTCCTTTTACTATATAATAGGTTCAAGATTTGCATTACTATATTTTAAACTGTGTGGTCTTGAATGTAATATAACTTGACTCAGATGTGGTTAAATAAAATTGTTTATTTAACAATTGTTAATCAATAAAAATAAAATTAAATGTTACAAAAATTCTTTAAAATCAAAGAATTGTACAAATCATGGCTCCAATTTATCCGTGTCATGACATAGAAAAATACAAAAGGCACTGTGCATTTGAGTCTGCTGCATATATAAAACATTTTAAACAACAAAAGAAGTCCACTACTCAGATTTACAACATGTGGTTATGAAATAACCACCTCAAAGAAAAGCAAGCCCCGTCTAGATCTAGATGTCCTATTAGTGCAGACTTGCTGCTAATAGGACCTATTTTTAAGAAACAGGACAGAAAACTGAATAATTGATTCGGCAAAAGACAACAAAAAAGTGTAGTACTGTAAGGAGTGTGAAAAGTCAAACAAACAACCAGAAATACAGTGCAAAGACATAAAAACAGACAGTAAATATGGAAGGAAGAAGGGGTGTGTGCAGGTGTGTATGTGAGGAGCTAAGAAGGTGCCTCATTTTTATGTGCCACATACTGTTCAACCAATAGCAATCAATTTAATATATTTAACCATTACCTTAGAGCCCCTAGATACCTACCCTGGTGCTCAGAGATATTTCCATATATTGGACCTACTCTGGTTGAAGTTTGATTAACAGACAAAAGATTTTTAAAAAGAACTATGCGTGTTACTGGGTCGACAAACTCCATGTACCAACAAGAATCTGAGGTTGTAAGTTTTCCCTCCTTAAAGGGTAACGTCAGCATTTTTCAACCTGGACCCTATTTTCCCATGTTTTTTTAATCAAAGTGACAAATGGGGTCAACATCTTTCAGGTTTATGTCTTTCAGTAAAGGAATAAAATCTGTTTGTTAAAGAAAAGGATCCTGTGTGAAAAACACACTTCATTCAAAACTCATTAAGCCCAGCATCTAGACCCAGAATAATCATTAATTCACTTGGTTAGATGTTTTTTGTTTTTTCTTAAAAACAGAAAAAAAAAACCCACACACGGTTTTTATTTTCTGTGTTTTCCAACTATGAAATTACTGTTTCTGTAAATGGACTCTGGTGGCTTTGGCGAGAGTGATAGCAGCTGTTTCTGGTTAAACAAAAAGAATCTTATTCTTTAACAAAAAGGTTTATCTCTGTAGGGTAATTTCCGCAATGTTACCAGACAGAGTAACAATGTGGGAAAAACAAGCACTTTAAGTGGACATGCTTTGTCGGTGCTCAATTGCTCACAGGGATTATATTGTAGCACGTTTCTCGCTCAATACTGGACCAATTGTACAGAAATTGTTGCCATTAGTTACTTGGGACACAAAAACATGGGAAAATGGGGTCCAGGTTGTCAGATACAAAAGTTACCCTTTAACAGTGTCACAAAAAGGTGTCCTAGAGCTTCATATTCACACGGATCCGTGGGATCCATTTTTAAGTTGTGCCAACAGGTTGCCCAATGTGTTGAATTACCGTCCAAAATTTAAGAAAAATATGTTCTGAATATTTATTTTACATTTACATTTATAACCCAGTGAAATAAAAATATTTTTGGTCAAGATCAGATTGGGGCTGACACCTCATAACACTGAAATGGGAGAAGTTAAACAAATAAAAGCATTCCAAGAAGTGAGAGTAGAACTGCAAGACATTGGTTATTTCTTCTTGTAAAATAATCTCTTGCATGGTAAAGTGGCTTTTATTGTGAAACATTCTGTACTAGCCTAACCCTTCGCTTTTGAGCTCTAAACATGATCAAGGGTAAACTCTGTACCTGCTCTCTACTGTGCAAATTCACTATTCATTCAAAGCTTTAAGTAGCTCAAACCAAAACAGCAAGGAAGCTCTTCACGACACCTGCCTTTTTACAATCTCTTTGGCATTCAGGTTCATATCCAACTTTCTGTTATGACAAGTACATAAATGTACATCCCAGTTAGAAGGACTCAAACTGTGTAGCAGTCATAGTGTATAACAGTTCTTTTTGGCATCCAATCACTGGATCATACAAGGTGTGTTGATGCTTTTTTCTAAAATCATAGGAACCCATGCTCATCAAGTCCTTTTGGAGTAACTGGGTTCCACTTTGCAGTAGTCTTGGTAGTAGAGTATCCTGTAGGACAAAAGCCAAACATTGAATCAATGCAAACATGTACAAAAAGGCTGAAAATGTTACACAAATAGTATAAAACAGCATTAATTAGATATGGTACCTGATTCTGATCTGCTTTTGGAAGGCTCTGGTGGCTGAACATCTGGCAAAGGGAGCCCCCTCCCTTCAATATCACTCTCCCCTGATGACGTATGGTCCTCTGCCTTCATGTACAAGACAGGCCTCTTATGGTATTTGGCCCGATAAGTGTCTGTCATACAGTTATCCACAGAAAAGTATGTGGTGGGAAGAACCATATCTGTCAGACCAGGGGAGTCTGTACCGTCATCGTGTCCAGGCTTTGGACTCGGTAACCTCTCATCGCTCTCGCTGGCCGATAGATCGTTCCTGTCCTGGTCCGATGACCCCGACTTGGAGCTGGCGTCCGATGATAGCCTGTGCTCAGCAGGTGTCTCGATCCACCGACGGAGGATGGTGTGCGAGAGGAGGGACATGCCATTGTTGGGTTCGTTGCGGGGGCTCAGCCGTGTTCGCACCTCTGGCGGATGGGAGTGGACGTCAGATAGGTCAGCGTGACTGCTGCCAAAGTTCTTTGGGGGTAAAGGTGGGGGATAGTTGTGCGAGAAAGGGTCACTGTGGCCAACAGTGCCAGCCTCTTCTTGTTCAGAGAAAGGTCCAGCAAGGTCGTCTGAGCTGTTCCACTCAGAACTGCTGGTCTTTGCGAAGTAAGGAGGCCCAGGGCTCACAGGGCTGCCATCCACATTTTCCTCTTGTTCGCTGTCCAGACCATTGTTCTTTTCCAAGATCCCGGGAGTGTATCGGAAGGCTCTTCTTCTGTTACAGAGCAAAAACAAAAACATGATCATTTTGGGCCATCTCAACCTACTGCTTAGACTACTTAGAGAGTTTTTTTTGAAAGATCTTTTTTACCTTTGTATTGGTTGACCAGAGAGGTTGTGTGCGTCTTGTAGATCTGGAGATTTTCTTCCTTGTTCACCTAGGCAATAGTAAAGTCTCATGAGCACTTTATATCACAGCACACTAATTTATAAACTCATGGTCATCACAACCAGATGGTCAAAAAATAGAGCTAGGTAACATCTGTCATGGGTTTCTATTTTAACACGGCTACAATATTATTTTTTGTGTGTGTGCGTGTCTCTCCAGCAGAGACATGTTATCTAACAGGGGTCATGGTGAGGCCCTTGCCTGGTGCTAGGAGAGGAAGTATCAAAGCAGCTAGTCTGGCAGAGCGCCCTCAGGCCCCCTGTGTACCACTCTGACCGTCTGATCCAGCCAAAGAACATGGCCCCTCAAAGGGAATTTGGGTTCATATCCAGGCCCATGTTAGCTTTGAGCTAACAGCACTAATGAAACAATGAAGACCCTGAATGAACTCTGGCAGATTTCAAAGTTGGAACGTATGAAAAACTAACGAAAGCCAACGGAAATTCTATAAACTTGTTAAGGTCAATCAGGTTACAATATGATGCCATGAATTATGCTGCAATAATTTTGAGATCATGGCCGATTTTACCCATTAGATCAGCAAAAACACATGTTCAGAGACAGGTCCCTGAGTGGAGGCTGGTGTGGAGCTTAGCCAAGTTAGCATGGTGGGTGTGATTTACAGGGCCTGAGACAGACAACAGCTGACTAACAGGACAAGGAAGAGAGTGAGTGGCTGAGGACCATCTGTGATGTGTCAGCATACCCTCTTTTTTTCCCCCTGTGCTCTCTCAAAGCATTAGTGGCTAAATCCTTTGTGCTGGCATGCAATTACGCCGAGGTCAGACTCCAGACTCCAGATCCCCTCTGCAACACTATTGCATTTTTAAGCTGTTAAGTCCATGTGGCAATTCACAATTTGATGACGCTGATCTGCAATGTTGGCAAGCAACTGTAACAATATGATTCTCACAAACAAAAAGGGATGCAGTTTACAATGCTTTCTCCTGAGAAAATCCCTTCATCTTTACGGTCACGTGCACTGTTGCCAAGAGAATGCTTGAAAGAGAAAGCAGCTGGATAACAAAACGGCAAGGCGACTGTGTTGTTTGGTTGCAATACTGTCTGTTGCTGCTGAAATCAAAAGACTTTTCAGCTATCAAATAATCGCTATGATTTCATCCGATTTAATGCAAGTCAACTCTTCAGGTTCGGCGTCTGGCTGCTCTCCAGAAAACATTCATTTCAGTGGAATTTTGGGATCACTGCTGGAGCTGCGAACGCCAGCGAAACAGATGTACTCAAGGTGTCCTGCTGTTTACATGGCCTACTGCACTTGCCTGGGAAACCGTCCATGTACTGTGATTGCATGGATTAGACTGTGGTTCAGTGGCATTTAATGTACTAAATCTAAATTGCACCAAGCGGTGTGCAATAAAGTTTCCCTGACGTTCCAATGTTAACTGCAAGGCATAGTCAAGCTGCTAAATATGATTAAAGAAACTGAAGTTGTTTCACGCATACATACATACATGTTTTTTTGCACTTGGTAAATGTGTGAGCAGCCACACTGTGTTTGCTTCTAAATATACAGGTCTATATCTCAGCATTTTGATTTAGTTTATGATAATAGATTAATCTTTTGTGTCATTTTCCAAGCAAAAATGTCAAACATTTGCTTGTTCCAGCTTCTTAAACGAAAGGATTTGCTGCTTTTCTTTGTCAGTTGTGATAGCAAAATGAAGAGTCTTTGGGTTTTAGTCTGTTAGTTGGATATAAAAAGCAATTTCAAGACATCACTTTGGGCTCTGGGAATCGTGATGGGCATTTTTCACTATTATTTGACACTTTACATACAAAGCAATTTATCCATTAATCGAGAAAATAGTCTGAGGATTAATAGATAATTAAACTAATTGTTAGTTGCAGTCCTAATTTCATTCATTCCTACGAAGAAAACTAAAATGAAATGTTATCTTAAAAGTTTTAAAAGATCAGTGTTTTTCAACCCCAGGGGCCATCAGTTTGATAAATGATAAAGAAGGGGTCCCTGAAGGAAAAAGGTTGGGAGCCTGTCCTTTCTTTCATCCCACTCCGGCATAAAGGATCGCTTTGAGAAAGTTCAAGACAGGCACCCGTTTGTTCCTTCATGCACTAAAAAGCTCCAACTTAAGGAGAACAGAGAAGTGATCTGACATAATTTCACTTATTCAAACTGCCAGAGTGTGAAACCACCAGAGGAAACTGATAATGCCTCTATACAGACCGTGAAAGAAAACCCTAACTAGGTTTTGAGAAATTGTACATGCAAAATTTCCTGACAGCCCTTTGAAGTTTTGTGGATGTGACACAAAACAAAAAACTCTACACATTTCAGTTCTGAGGCTGTCATGTGGAGATTTGTAGTTCTCTGCGTTCTGCTGTCTGGGGTACTTAAAATTCTTGAACATCAATCAGACTTGCACTCATATTTGCAGTTCAGCTTTTCATTAAGACCTGAACTATGTGGGGACAAAAAAAAAGAACCCTGGAAAAGGTTTTCAACTACTTGAGCTGTTCAAAATCTAAAGGTCATTCAGATACCCTTTGCCTGTGTTGATATGGCACGTTGATGCCACAATATAATTATGTACTCGTGCCATGGAATTAACACTTTGGTTATCGCATCAGTCACTGGCATGTTGAGTGGCATCAATAGATGGGCTAAGTGGAGCAGCATTACAGCTCTCAGCACACTAACTCAGAGACACACGTTCCCTGCAGAAGTATGCAAACAAACACGATGGATAACAAACCCATTTAATCGGATAAAGGATCAAAATTACCATGATCCCCTTTTCCCGACATGTGCGTCACAAACATTGTTTCAGCTACAAACACAATATTTATCTCAAATGATTATTTGGGGTTTTCTAAGTACATGAGGGCAAAGTTAAGCACACACCTCTTCTGTTTATGTAATCAGAACTCTGAAGAAGAAAAAAAGAAAGAAAGTATATGCACTTGTATGTTCTTAGCCGTAGCACTTAAATCATAGCACTTATGTACTTAAGGTATCCTTGATAAAAAGCAGCTACTATGCTCAGACGAGGGCTTGAAAAGTCTATTTTTTCATCCTTACTTTATCGACAGTGATATATTGTGGTTTCTTTCTTGCGACAAATGTACTTATTGTACGCTTTGAAAAGCGTCTGCTAAATGCCCTAAATACAAAGATGTAAGAAGAAGTGTGAGTCTATGGGCTCTTGATGACATCTACAGGGGGCCACAGGAGACAATCAGGACAAAATGAAAAAATGTATGATATACAGTCCAGATTGCAGGATCAAGTGCACCCATCTCCTCACAGCCCTTACCCTACCCCTTACCATTTTTGTATAATGGAGCTCAATGAGATGTATTCACAACGAGGACAGAAGGTTGTCATTAGGTGATGTTAAGAGAGGCCCAGACGGCCCTTCTTTGATGCAAGAAACAGTCATAAGAACAAATGCCTGCGGTCAAAATGTCAACTGACCTCCTCACAACAGCCCGCCCCACATCTGTGTGCTTTTAGAAAGGATTTTGGACTTTAATGGACTACTGGAATCTGCTCAGCCTTCTCTGAAACTGCAGCTCAAGCCAGACTACCACAGCTGAACTCAGGCCAAATTGACTTTGGACACATTTACTGCAGCTTGTCAATACAATTTGCAGACAGCATGGCGTAAATATCCTGTACTGATTTTAAAATAGCTACCGAAGAATAAACCTTAAAAGGCTCTATCAGAACATTTTTAGTCAGGTAAAGGTTTAATATTAGTAATACTAACATATATATATATATATTAATAATTCAGAATTTCAAGGCATTCAAAGTAATCAAGACTTACTCTAAAGCTGTAGATACTTTAGTTTCATGAAAAAAGTTATTGAGCCAGGTTAAGTGTTTGATCAGTAGACGGTGTCATATCTCCTTAAAGGCACTAGGGGGCATAAAGCCTGAGTGAGTAAATAAAAACAAAAGTGAATGCAATTCATACAAAAATTTAACACACTCACAAACATAATCCTTTGTACAAAATGTAGGTCTGTCAAATCAATTATGAAGAGAGATTTTAGCAGATAAGAATGAGCCTTAATAATAATAATAATAATAATAATAATAATAATAATAATAATAATTTAAGGGAAAATACTTCAGAGAAATGTAAATATATAAATATATATATAAAAATATATATAAAAGGGGGTTATTGCAGCAGTGAATAAACAACCATGCCTGCCACAGAAGAGTTTGTCTCTTTGCCAGGGATTCTTTCACATGAATCACTCTGCATGTGCAGATGCTCACAGGCCAATAACGAGACAAGCATTCAAACACTATGCATTTCTGCTTCCCAAACTACACTTGTGTAAAAGCTATTTTTAACTCTGAATAAAACTAAAAGACAGACACAACTGTAGCTGCTGTTTCTCTGCTGTATTTCATAATTTCTTTGGGACCTTGAAATAACTGCAGTGCTATAGAAATGGCATTTTCATTGCCTCGTGTTTGAATACCACCTTCTGACAGGCCCAGTCATGGCATTTTCTGCCCGGCTGGGCACAGCTGGGTGGCCCCTGCAAGCTCACTCATCTGCCCCTCTTATTCAGGATTTACTCAGTGTATTCCTGCTGAGGGAATTAGTGAGGCATTTTTCAAGATATTTGTTAATTTAGAAGATATTTCCTCTGTATCACAAGTGAACATGTGCTGGATAAAAAATGCGAAGGGTGTCCAGGCGACAAACCACCTAAAGCTATTCATGTCATCTAATCTCCCTCCATCCTGTCAGGAAGATAAAAATACCATTATTGCAACTTTGCAACATGACTCATATTTGAGGCTCATCTTTTTTAAAATTTTTTACACATTTTTTTCTCCAACAGTAGTTGTGTCCAAACTCATTATCCCGCCACATTTTGTACCCCCGTGGATCTTAAAGTTGTTGTACTTCCTGATGCAAGACGACAATTTTCACTGCACATTAAAGTTAACAAAGTCCTTGACATTCTTTCTTCACCATTTCATATTTTTACTTTTTATGTAATGTGTGAGCAAGGACAGAACATCTAATACAAGTCAGGATTTTACTTTGCATTGAAGGAAATAACCATTCTCATTTTTAAAAGGCAGCCCTTTCCCAGTTTTCTACTTGGGGTTCCATTAAGCCCGTACATTTTTCTACGTGCTGCATAACATAAACTCTGCACAGGAAAAAAGGTCAAGGCCAGTCAGCGGGGAACCAGCACACACTTATTTCCATACAGTATCCCTTCAATCAGGCTGTGACCTTAACACCACTGATGGAACAATAAATCAAGGAAATTGCTTAGTACTATCTTAATGTTTCAGATCCTTACAACATACAGACGTCTATTAGGCAGGGGAAATGTCTTTAATGTCAGGGCCAAGCTTTTGTACCAGACAGATATGTTAATTTGTGGCTTATTTCCACAATGTAACACCTATAAAATCTAGATTTTCAGAGTTTTGCTTAAATTAAACCCCTATCCATTGCTAATACAAAGTTATTGGTGTGCATATAGACATAAGGAAACGGCAAGTTGCTTACCAGTGGAAAATGTAGAGTGCAATATGTCAGCCTTCAAATCATCACTTCTTCTCTGAGGGAAGTGATCCCTAAAATACAAAATATATTCAATTATTCATGCATTGTGGATTGCCAAGAGATATTCCAGAGCTTGATATTTTACCAACTTAAAAGGGCTAAGATGGATCCATGCTGTGTAGGGAAAAGGGGGAAATAAACCCTAATGACCTCAGTCTAAATATACATTATCATGAATGATTTACAGTGGTGTAATCTGATACAAACTCAGTGTCAAGACGGCAGACAAACAAAACCTTTTTTTGTCTGTTTCTCTTCCCTTTGTTGTTATTGATGCTTACTACGTGGCACTAAGTGTGGTTTCCTTTTCTTAAAAGCATTCTTTGTATCTGCAATCAAATATATAAAGTTGCAATAAACCTCATGAAAACTGGTGGGGAAAAAAAATAATCTTATACATTTTCAGTGTCTTCTGCTCTTAACCCAGTCACAGAACATCTTAACTACATGTGGAAGAATCAAAGGAGCACTTTACCAAAATAGTGTCAAGAGATAGGCATGAATAATGCACACGCGGTTGAGGAAGTCAGCTATCTGCTGTCTTTCCCTTCTGAGTACAGGAGTTGTCAGCTAGTTGGGATCATTATCTCCAAACAAGACCTGTACTACAAAGCCAACAAATGACAGCCCAGCATAATAAGGCTGGTGCATTTGCCTTGTGTGCATTTATGTTAAACGGGTCTCGCTATTCTTAGAACAGTTTGTTTGTAAAGTTTAATGATTTAAGAGTGGCAGCGCTTTTGTGATCCTAAAATTAGTAGACCAGGTGATGACAAAGCAGCTTTCTGCCACTGCAATCACACGGCAAAAAATGTGTTTAGCAGATTTGGCTAATGAAAAGTTCTATCTAATGATTAATTTTACCTTGTCAGGTGCAGCTCAGGTATGGGCCTCAGGTCCTTGGAAGAAAGGTTCTCCACAACAGGTGAGTCGAGATTTGCTGAGCCATTGCTTAGTCTGTCACTACTTTCATATCCAGATTCAGTTCTCTGGATCTTCCAGTTGTCATTGCGCACTTTTAGAGTTGCTGAGCCCTTTGACCAGTCCTTGTCACTGTAGCCACCCCGGCTGTCTGAGTCCAGTGAGCTGCGACTGCCGCCTGTTTCGTGCCTCTGCTCATCCTCATAGATGGTCATTAGGCTCTTGGGTTTGCGTTCCTCTCGGCCTCCCCACGTAAAATCTCTGTCTCGCTCACGGTCACGAGAGGGCGACTGACTACTGGGTCTCCTCCGGGGGCTGTGCTGTCTTCGCTCCTGACTTGCCAAATTACCACTGCTGCCGCTTAAAACACTGTCAACATTTAGCGCCTCTCGCATGGGCTTCCATGGGCGGCTGGATCTGCTGCGGCCGTTCCCTCCACTTCCAGGACGCTCTCGGGAGTCTTGGCTGCTGTCGGTATCATATCCATTGGAGTGCTGGTCTAATCTTCGGCTGCGATGACCACCGCTGTTACTGGGCACGCTGGGCAACACTTGGACCCTCGATTGAGAGCGAGGGGGCTCATGTGAGGAGCGTCCACCAAGGTATGGTGTTCGCTCAGTCCGAGTGGGACCTTTTCCTTGGCTGCTGTACAGTCGGCTTTCCAGGTGTTTGAAGCCATTCTCTGGAGGGGAGGCAGAGCGGGAGTAGGTCCTGTCCTGACCTGGATCTTGTTTTAAACAAAGGAAATTTAATGAGAGCTTGAACTAAGACAACAGCAAAACACATTCTGATTAATGGCTTGTATCAATTAAAATAGTAGCACTTGTTTGAATACAATTTTAACTAGGAATGTCCCGAGCCGATCTGCGCCGATATGGGCATTGTTTCACTGATCGGGATTGGATATTTTGAATGTGGACCCAAGCCCGATTATTTTTACGTCAGCTGTAAACGGAGCACAATTTGCTGAAGAACGCCGACGCGCACTT
Organism: Pagrus pagrus; assembly: GCF_965226575.1. NCBI lineage: Eukaryota > Metazoa > Chordata > Actinopteri > Spariformes > Sparidae > Pagrus > Pagrus pagrus. Next base: position 13,305,441 of record NC_140204.1, on the reverse strand, counting down.
AACGTTAGTCCGGCAACCCTGTGGATAAAATGTCTGGAGTGTGGAAATATTTTAAATTAGAAAGCGAAAGCGGTCCAACAGCGACATGCAACATCTGCAATACGACTCAAAGGACCACAACGAGTTCACCTCAAGCAATACAGGCAAAGGCACCGAAGCAACAAACACTCGCGGACACTTTCAAAAGGAAAGAGAAATATCCTCGAGACAGCGACATGGCCAAAAATATTACAGAGAAGGGAACTGGATTCACCGCTCTGGATAACCAGCCCATCTCCGTGGTCGAGGATCAGTGTTTAGTTACCGACTTTGTTTACTTGGTTGTTTTTGTTAAAAAACAAAAAACAAATGAAAACCAATGTTGCAATAGCATATGCAGAATAAGAAAGAGCCATATGAAAGAATTTACTTTGTTTCAACAAAATAAAAAAACAGCTATGTAGTTAACGATGACATCAGGCTCACTTAGATTGCGCCGTCGATATAGCTGAAGCCTTGCTAACGTCTTTTTAGATTACGCACACTAATGTGTATATTATCTGTAATAGCAAGGCATAATGCTATTTCAGCCTGTGTCCGGCCTTGATTGAAAAGATATATCTTTTTGAGGCGGTGATCGATATTTTCTCGAGAAAATTATCCTGTTATCTCGGGAAAACGGCAGTTGTTATTTCGAGATAGTAACTCCAGATCTCAAGAAAACAAATGAAATTAACTCGTTATCACGGGAAAACAGAGAAATAAAATGTATGAATGTGTGGCCCTTTAGGGCTTCCGTAGTTGATCAACAAATCTACTGAAACCGTAAAGAGTCGCTTGGAGTATCTTTTATTTAAAGAGTGTTGTATGCAAGGGGGATGTAATCAAAAAAGAAAAAAGAAAAAATGACTTTCACTGACACCAAGACCCAAAGCTGTACTAAAACACAGTGCAGGTTGGGCAGAAAGTAAGGGAGGGGCATAACGACCACAGGGTTACTGACATTTATGTCTGCAGATGACAGGAAGGTGTAAATTACAACCAACAGGAGTCCATTTTCTTTACACAGAGGCTAGCCAGCTCACGGACAGACATTCATGTAGGTACTGATGATTAAAGGTAGCACTTTGGTGGTGGGTGTATTTTACTGTGTGTATGCACACGTGTGGCGCAGTTTCCAAATGCACAAGTGACATGTCAGCACATGATGGTGTGTTACGGATGTGTGTCTGCTATTCCAAGGACACTTCCAACCATAATAGCCACTTTGAAAATATATGGGCAGACATCCTTCCTGGAAACTAGTTCATTCCTGTCAAACTATACATGAACCCACCCACACACCCTTATTAATCTACAGGGCACTGACATTTCTGGACACTTAATTGTCTGCAAAGTGTTTTAATTTTCTAAATGAAATTTAAATAAAGATGATTCCATTTGATTTTGCATGGAAAATCTGGTGTTATAGTGGGAAAACATGCTCAAATTATAATTTTTCCTGCATGAAAGCATAATGTAATAAGAGGGTTCATCTGTAGCACTTTATACGAGGGGACACCTATTAACCATTACCTAGTTGCTTATCAGCATGCATATCAGTAGCATACTGGCTCATTTCCAGTCATTAAAAAACACTTATTCAACCAACACTTTGACACTTATTAACCCACACAGGTTTCACCAGGGAATTGGTTATGAGCAAGTCCTCACAACATATTCTCAGTTTGAAAGACTTAGTTTAGAGGTATTTGGACACTAAACATTTGTAATTTTGTGTTTTTTTGCACAATAAATCATATGTCGTAATCGTATGTGTTATAAAGGGAGAATGACTATCGTTGTGCTACTACCACCTTAAAAGGCCCATATTGAGTTAAGCATTGTAAGATCTTAAATCATGTTCAACAACTACATAATTAGGATGTTACTGAGGGAAACTAACTTAATGGCCATGTAGTCGTAGAATATGGTCATGAGGAATAAAGCATTACTAAGTGCTTTATAATGACTAATAAAGAGCCAATACACTACTGATAAGCATGCTATTAAGACACTAAATATGTGTACCCTAATATTAAATGCTACTGGTTCATCTATCCAATGTTTTTTTATAACTTATAGCTGAAAGTGCTTGAATCAGAGGAGACATGCTTTCTATTTGAGGAATCTGATCTGTGGCAACGTCCTGTTCGTAGGTACAAAAAATGAATTTAATGCTACATATAACTGTCAGTCCTTGGAAATAAGCCCACAAGAGATTCAATCCCTTTTCCTTTGGATTTTGCTGACTGTGTGCCAGAGTTAAATCACTTTGAAAATGTTCCTGTAAGTTTTTGCTCTTATATATGATACCGGTGTGTTTTCAAGTGTTTCTGCTGCCGGCTCAAACATTGTCAACAGTACACAAGGCTGTGGATCATTTTTGAAAGAATGGTAATATGTCTACATCAATATAGTCAGAAATCATTTAGTCCAGTATGAGTAGCAAAGTTGCCTGAGTGTTTTTTCTTTCTGGGGAAGACTTCAGTAAAGTGCTAGCCTGGGCATGAGCGGTAAATTGTTACTACTTACATTAACTGTAGTGTCACCTCCAGCCTCGCCATTCATCACAGCAACGGCACTAGCCTCCTTTAGCCTACTGCATTCAATCATAAAGGGGACGTGAGCTCGCTGCTAACACAGGCTGTTGACTTGGTGGATTTGGGAGCATGTTACAATTCGTCGTAATCCCTTCACTGATACTTAATTGAAAGCAGTGACGTACTGAAAGAGTATTAAAAGGAGTGGACCAATCAGCCTACTGATTAGAACCAACACACATACACTCAATTTGTGAGGTAAAAGGAGGAGGATACATGATATAAATGGTGGCAGGAGTACGAATTTTTGGAGTTCAATTCACCCTCTAATTAAATTATATAGTATTTATCACCATTCTGCTGAGTTTATATTGTGTCTGTTTGTAAATGTTCCTGTAGACCACAGAGAGGGGAACCAATGGCTCTGAATAAGTGAGTGGGATGAAGGCAGGCTCTAACAGACGTCAGCACTTAATCCCCTTTCTGACACATTGCTCCCGAACCGACGGTTACATAAGGGCTGGGGGAGTGAAAGGCTAGCCTTTTGTATCTTAAAGCCTGGTAATTCTCATATGTGTGTATTTGTGTTGGAGTCCACATCTATACATCCACACTCAACCTATCTGCAACAAACCTCTGTGGCGTGACTCCGGCCTCCGTTGGCCACTCCTGTCAGGCTCTCTTCTGGATGGATGCATCCCACGCCCCTCTCCTGGTCTCTGGGTAACTTCTCGAGAAATGTCCCTGAGGCGACTCTTGGGATCGATGGTGCCAATTTTCACTATAAAAGAAAAGAGATGTCAGGTATTACATGTAAGCAATGCACATTTTTTTTCCTCCTCCAATCTCAGTTGAACCTCTGCTGAATCAGGTGGGGATTTCTACCACTGCAGACACATGGCACATATAGATATCTATTGTCACTACATCCTTTTCCTTGTCACCGTTTTCCAACTATTAGTCCCTGGCACCCGTAAGGCTCTGAGCAGTTGCTGAGTGTGTAGACTGAGGCAAACTTTACAGCACATCATTGTGCCGATGTATACGGTCGACTTTTTGCTACACGAGGGGAAAGGCAGCAGGGTGGAAAGATCGCCATGCAGAGGCTTCTCTGGCCCGTCTTCTGGCAGATATTTGCTTTGAAAAGCACTGATCAGCCATGGCACCGGAAAACATGATCATACTGTGGTTCTGTTAGCTGTCTGAGATTTCCACAGGAATCACTGCAAAGACAACATGATGTCTCAGAAAACACCAGGTGTTTTCAAACTGTATTTTTGGGACTGCTAATGCAAACCTAACATTTCTTACTGCTGCAACTTCACATTCAAAAAATGTAACTGGTGCAACATGAGTCGGCTTTTATTATGAAGCAGTTACAGGAAATACAACGTTTGTCAGTCTAGCACTTACCGATGCCATTCATCAAAAATGCGCCTATAAAAACAAGCAGCCGCAGGCTGCACACTTACAACTACTCAGTGAGGTAACCAACTCCTTTTCCCTCATTAACGTCATCAGGTTCTGATTTAGCATTGGGTTTAATTCCAGAATATTACCAAATAATCGTTTTGACAACAAATCCTACACCATACTTTTATTGGACAACTCTCTCCTCGAATTAAAAGTGAAATACGTCTCCTGCCACTCTGTGCTGTGACTCTAGAGACACTGAAGTTTAGTGCTCATTGTGCAACTAAGTATTGATTAAAAATAAGCTAACGATAGTGTGGGCGATGAGCAAGTAATGTAATTGATGTATGCCTGAATGCCGTGTAACAAATGTGACTGTGGTTTTCTGGAAGCTCTGAGCAACTCCTTGTATCTTTTGACTGTTATTTTCCTCCCTTTCACCACAGCTGAAGCGACAAGCTATCAAGTGAAGGGAACAATGACACACAGATCTCAAGTATCTCCACAAGTTTTCACAGCCATAAAATGAACAATGGGAAAGGCAATAATATCCAAGGACAAGCAATTTCCATTTGGTGTCTTGGCTTTCCAGTAAGGCCATTTGCTTATCTTAGCAAATCTCTTCTCTTAACTTTACACTCCCTTTCCCTACTTGTACTTAAGTACACGCAGAATTGGCAGCTCTTTGCAACTTTTCTCCTCAACAAGGGTCCCTAATCCCTTCTGTATTACTTGCATGGCCAGATTTAGTTTAGTTTAACAGCAAAGACATTTAAGTATCTTTTGCCTGTCACCACTCTCTGTGGACACAAACATTTATAAATCAAGCAGTCTTTCAAGGTTAAAAACTACTATGTCTCTCATCTCTCCTCTTTTATGATTTTCTCTCTTGATCATTGCAAATTTCTACAAGCAGATACTGTGTGTTTAAACCATAGTTTCCTTAAGACTGACGCTTGTCTGTCATGTTGGAACAATTTTCTTTAAAACACTCTTGAATGAACAAATGGAAACAAGTAAAAATATCTCACACAACTTAGGTTAAGTTTTTTCCACTCTTCAACGCTCGATTAAGTGGCTCGTTAAAATGGAAACTTTTGAAGTGCGTTTGCAGTCCTTCCATCTTACCTGGTCCCCGTCCTCCACTTGTCTGAGCGCTGCCCCTGCTGAAGGTCGAAGGTGTCTTCTGTTTGAAAGAGCCTTGACCCAACAGAGCGTTCAGATTCTCCTTGGTGAGGTCAAGCTTCTTGGGGGCTGAAACTGGAGACTCAAAGCCTGCACAAGACAAAGGAAAAAAGAAATAGAAACATTTAGAATTTTCAAGCAATGGCGATTTATGCAGGATTGCCTTTTTCCAATAAAAACACATACATTTGATATCAACAAACACACAGACTGCACCTGGAACTAAGAAACAGAAATTTAAATTACAAAATCCACACAATATTCTCCTTGTTTGTTGTAGGATCATCCAGTTTGGTCCGGCGCCCTGTCAGCTCTGATGGGCAGTGAGCGGCTGCCACAGCTTGGACCTGGGGCACGGCCAGCGTGGAGAGTTGGAGGAGGATCTCTAAAGGGGATAAAAACCTCCCCAACCAAACAAATCCAGGGATATATAATCCAAACGGCAAAGATGTTCAGCTGATGTCATCAACAAATTTTCATTACTGCCGGCAAAGGACACCAATATGATCTGGGATTTAAAAACGTCCTATTAAAGAGTTGTTTTTTGTTTGTTGTCTAAATTTGATTTCCACTTAAAATGATTTGTAAATGGAGGGAATTTTATTTACAGTTAATTAAATGAGTGCCGAGGGAGTAAAAACACTACTTGAACAAGTAACATTTTTTGTAAAATTTGTAGAATTGAACTCAAACTGCAAGCTGCATTTCACCAACTAGTACTGCCACAACTTTAGTGAAAGTTTCTCTTTCATTCCCCTCACATCCTGCACTACTCATTAAACAAATTCAAAAAGAGGTGGCTGCATACACCAGTATTGCATTATAATCAAACAGGTCCCTTGGGAAGGGATTAGGCTCAGTGAATGCAAAAGAAAAACACATGACAATCAACAGGACTAATAACCAAGATAAATGCATCTCAAGGGAATTTGTTGTTGTTGTCACACTAAATCAACACCTCTTAACAGATATATTATAACTGTGTTGCCAACAGAACGTCTACAGTGATGATATTAATTAGGATTTTTAAATATCATGATGACCTCTTAGCTTTTATCATTCCAGAAAAAGTTGGCACAGTACACAAACACAGAACCAAGATTGACTTTTAAACAATTCATATTCGGTAATACCTTGTACTTCTCCATTAACAGGGGCCTTGTAGTTCGACTGGCTGCTGTTCTGTCTTGAGGCATCGTCTGCGGTGATAGCACTGCCATCGGGGTTGGCGTAAAAAAGGAGAAGAGGCTGGAAGTGATCTTTAATACATTTGCTGACCACATCTTTCCACCTGGAGCTGATCTACAGCAAAAGACAAAGAGAAGCTGGTCAATGCACATTGTACGTGTAGATTTAGCCACATTAGAGACACATTAGAATTACAGCATTATTTTGTGTGAAAATAATCTGCCATCTACATAACATGCTTTCTTCGGCATCAATCAATTTGAAGATATTAAAGAGGGTTTAAAATGTTGGATTTTCCTAATGGGAAATCAAGCGACCCTGGTCCAATTCAATTTAGAAAAGAAGACAGATTGTGCACATAACGGGATCATTTCCTTTCTTGCGACCCCATCTGTTTTCATTTTGCTAAGAGGTTATCAAAAAACTTTTGTTGCACAACCGTGATCAGACATAAAGCATTTTAACTTATTACAAACTAAACACTTTCCACTAATACCCGGCTCTGGGGGCATCACCAGAAGGTCACAACCCAAGTTGACCTTAACCAAACAGAATATGTTCTGACAATTTTCCTAAAAATCAACTTTAAAACTAAACCTCACCCTTACTGTTGATAGTCTAATTTGTGAATGTATGTAACACACTGAGGCAAAATCGCATTAGCTAAGCTGTGTAAGGTGCGTGTCTCGCCACAAAGGCACCACAAAGGCAGGCTGCAGGCTAACAGATGCTTGTGTGCTCCTTAATTAAGCAAATGACGGTGGAAAGGGGGGGAGGAGATGGTGGGAGGGGGAGAGATAGAAAGATGAGGTGGAGAAGAGCAAAGGAAAACAAAAGGAAACACAGGGAATGTTGCAGAGGTGGATACAAAATATATAACAAAATAGATTGATAAGGATGAAGGAATATACACTACCGGGAGAAGACGACGACCTTATAATGTATGCTTTATATGTGAACCACAATAAACAAAGTCTCCCGCCTCTCCTGGCATGCTGAGACCACAATAATCATTGCACTTGTGTGTAAAATTTACTGGCTACATAAATGAAAAGTAGCATCAGAGCTATGCCATCTTATGCCATTTAATACCGATGCATTCACTGTAAACTGTGATGCATGTCAGTTGTCAAGTTTGGGGCTGCAACTAAGGAGTGTTTTTCATTCTCAATTAATCAGATTATTTCCTCAATTTATCAGCTGTTACATTTATCAATGTCTGAAAAAGTGAAAAATATTCATAGATGTTTCTCAAAGCCTTGTCTTTTTTCTCCACAACAAAGATATTCAGTTTGCCTTTCATAGAGGTGTAAAGAAACCAGAAAATGTTCACATCTGAGAAGCTGGAATCAGAGAATTTAATTTATCAATCCATCATCAACATAGTCGATTAATATAATAGTTGACAACTAATTGATTAATTGATGCAGCTCTAGCCAAGTTAAACCGTCAGGGATAAGAAAATAAATTTGCACCTGCCAGCCACTCAGAAAAGAGAATTCTCAATGTCCAAGGTGTGGGTATTAGTGCTGTGACTCACAACTGCAAAAAAAAAAGATATCTCTGTACTATTTGCAAGTAAATGTATTTTATCAGCCTCATTAAACAAAGAATTTCTTCTGCACTGGAAAAGCAGCCATCAGGCTACACTACAGTAGTCATTTAGCGGCTGGGACTTGGGGAGCCACAGAAACGCTGGCGAGTTTGGACCCAGGTATGGACTTGGCAGGCGCTACTGAGCACTGTTAGCTCCTCCATCTCATTCGGGATGGGCGGGGGGGGACCTGCACACACAGCACAAGCTGCTCCTGATGGATTGACACAGAGCCAGTCAGCCGCTGCACCACAGTCCCCGAGAAAATTGTAAGGATGCGAGACAAAAGGCGTGCTCGCATGTGCACACCATGAAGATAAATCCAATATTTAGGAAAAAGAGAGAATAAAAGGACGGATTCACAGCCTGTGTACTGTACACACACGCAAGCACTAACCTGCAAAGACAAACACACAAATAAAACCTCTTTCTCACACACACACAAACACACATACACACATACACGCACCTACACTCTGCAACTCGTTCTCACTGACCCTTCGACTTTAACCAGTAAAGGGATCCGTAAAATAATCTCTACCGGTTAAGCTTCACTTCACTACTGCAGTACTTTGTGATGACAGAGTTGGGGGAACTGCAGTAGTAATGAGGATGGGTGTTGGGGGGGGGGGGGTTAGCTGACTCTTCAGTGCCATAAAGGCTCATCAACGCAGAGGCTCATAAAGGGCAATCGATTTGGCCCTTATTGGGCGATAAAGAGAGGTTGTGATGGAGAGAACAGACTGAACATTGCTACTTTTTGCTGCTACTTAAAAAAAAAACATTTTTATTAACTCAATAGCACCTCTTTATGAATATAAATGTTCACATTTTTAACCATAGTCCATCTGTACACTAATAACCTGATGCCCAAACTGAACATTTTAGAAAAAACATCACAAATCAGAAAAATCATTTTATTTCCCAAAGTACAAGGTGATGTCTTTAAGTTGCTTATATTGTCTGACCAAAATCCAAAAACACAAATGATTTCAGCCCTAGAGTGCCCTTGCTCACCTCTTTCACTGTAGCATCATCAAAGAAGACCCACTTGGAGGACTTGGTGTGGAGGGCGAAGGCACAGTAGTGGCGGCTGGAGTAGCAGATCATCCCCACGAGCTGCAGCTCTCCCTTTTTGGCATGCTCATCTGTCACCCTGTAGAAGAGCTGTGTCCACACACAGACACACACACACAAACACACACACAAACACGCACACCAATTACTCATCGACATCAACGCTACACTAAGTGGGCTGGCAAGTGAGTGATGTTGATAGCTAGTGGAATCAGTTACTCCATCTGTTTATAGATTAAGGTCTGAGGGAATGAACTGGCATTGATTTGACAATCAGTACAAATAAGGGCTGGTTTAAATCAGCTCCACCTGATATCTAGACTAATCCTACAGTGATTTACAGCATTCTTATTGATGGCCTAAATATTAATATACAGTGGCATTTTAATATTATTTCTTTTATAAATAATGTAAAAAACATCAGCAATAAAAAAATAATTCATCAAAAAGAATGGGTACAGCATTTGGCAGACATATTGAGAAAGGGTTGGTGAGACCGTCACTTGTTTCTCCCTCCCATGCTTCCTGCACAGCCAGCTCTCTGTCTTCCTCTCAAACAATAGATTTAAAAGCAAACGATGAGGGTGGAGGGCTCCCTTTAACACCCAATAAAGTCACATGAAACACTCTCTAATGAATCAAGGCTTTGTGGCACACTAGTGGGAGGGGTGTGGGGTCTGACAATTCTTCTGATGCTATGCTTTGGAAATGGGCAAGAGGGAGCTGTCAAATGAAGGGTTTGAATACTTCAATAAAGATGTTATGTAATTTGTGGAGCACATGAGCACTGCCCCCATCTGAACGACAATGATTGATTTTTTTTTTTTGCTTGTGAAGCTCATCCACCACAGTGGACTTATACGAACAGGCTACTGAGGAATATTCATAAAGTTGTGTGCCAAATTTTTTTTTACATACATAGTTCATGTGAACACTGCAGAATAATGTGTGCAAAGATGTGATTTTATGGACAGAAAAAGAGCACCACATGGCAACATTTCAACATACTGAGGATTGAGAATGTGTGAATATAAACACAGCAACAAAAGCAGTCTTGAATACATGTTTTGTTCCTCCCGTCTCAGTGACGTCTAGCCCCAGCCCACATGTTCCCTCAGACAGGCATGCACACACACGCTCAGGAAACACAGACATCAAGGGAGGGGCTTTCTGACATGCTGACCAAAGCCAGCAGGGGCTTTATGATCAGTGGCACTGGCCAACTGGGCATTGGGCGTCGACTGCTTATGCAACGGCACCGACTTACAGAGAAATAAATCCCCACTTTATTTTCTCACATATGTTAGACTGCATCAAAATAAACTGACCCTAAAATAACAAAAAATGGCAGATGTATGATTGAAAAAATTCCAAAAAGTTACAAACTGATCCCTGTTTGGGAAGAGACTTTATTTCCCGTTAGACTTACTACTGTCTTCTTCAATCTTGCCAAGATTCTCTGTCATATCTTTTTATTAAAAAAACATCCCATCACTGTTTATTTTCAAGCTGGAATTTCACACTTCTGCCCACAAGTTATGAATGGAGGAGTGAAAAAAAAAAAGTAAAATGTACATAAAAACATTGACTCACCGCAGAAAGACTGAGATGAGGCCCCAACGATCTGATAACATCCTCTGTGAGGTCTGACTGGTCAGAGTCCCAGACAAAGCCTATGGTAACTATCTCGGGGGAGTTCATGAGGACCCGTCTGATCCTAATCCTCTGCCCACAGTTGCTCTGGAAGAGGAAGACGCAGAAAAAGACCACAGTTTTTCCCCAAAGTAATTTTGCGTAATTACCAAGTACACGCTCACAAAAATGGTCAGTAAAATTCTATATTCAAACTTCCCAAGTATTTGATAATTGCTTCACATCCAATGAAACTTTCTTCAATTAAATTATGGAGAAATAATGCTTACAATACTGAAAGGCTTTTATAGGAGACTGGAGCATTTACTACACACTGCTCTTTCTATCATGTGAACAATGTGCACTTTACACAGGCCACTTACTGGACAGTTCCGAAGGTCCCCTATCGTACTTGCTGTTTGTAACAGCTCCCCAAACGACTCGTGTCTGCGTTGAAGCATCTGTTGACTGAGAAAGAAGAGACGCATAGTCAGCAGGAAAGACCAAGCGAGCCAGAGGGGGAAGCAGACAGGCAGAGACAAATAAAGATTAAGGTATGTAGAGAGAAAAGAAAAACCACTGAGTGTGAAATGTCAGCTAAAAAGTAATGTTATGGCCTTGTGACAAATGTGCAGAGAGCGACATGAAAACAGACAGATGACATCAGGGGGAAAGCAACGAAAGTTTCACATCGCCTGTGCCTTACCAGAGTGCGGTGGTGGAGACATAATGCACCAGCTCTGTAAACGGCAGTGGGTCGGAGGATGCCCCACAGCTACGGCACACAGACTGCGGAGAGAGAGAGAGAGAGAGAGAGAGAGAGAGAGAGTCGGAGACCAACAGGGTGAAAAACACACAACAGAAACTTACAGAGGTGTGATTTCATCAGGCAAATCTGCTGTCAAGGATTAATTATCAAGTCAGCATGTTAATTTTTCAGAGTTAGAGCAGGAAAAGTAAGCAAAAAAAAAAAAAAAAACACTTTAATTTGGTGACATTCTCATCTTGCCACTTTCCCTGTGATCAGTTATAAACTGTGGGCTCTGTAGTACCTTTTAAAACAACCAACTAAATTTAACTTATAAGGTTATCAATCTCCCTCTGACTGAGGCAATCTTCATTAAAGGCCTTGATAGCATTTGCTGGATTGGATGCCCTGAAGTCGAGGAGGAACAAAATCCACTGAATGTGCCCCTAAGGGATTTAGTCCAAAGGCGCATTATCTGTTTGATTCCGAGATAGCACTGGTTTGGGACAGGGACAGAGTCAGTGATGGGCATCACAGCCACAGGGAAGGGTGGTGTGTGTGTGTGTGTGTGTGTGTGTGTGTGTGTGTGTGTGTGTGTGTGTGTGTGTGTGTGTGTGTGTGTGTGTGTGTGTGTGTGTGTGTGTGTGTGTGTGTTGGAATTTATGTGTACACCATCTGTGATTTATCTGGTATTGCTGCTGCTGCACTGTGGAATCAGACCAGAAACACCCTCCTTATTCCACTGGGGCAACCCAGTATCAAAACATGACGGATTGGATTTCTACTGTCTCAGACAGTGATTCATGTACCTGTCTCTCTCTCTTCCCGTGTGTGTGTGTTGCCCAATCCTAACATTGGCTAGTGTGTTCAGACTGTGCACACATTACTGTATAGGCTGTGCAAACAAACACTGTATGAACTCAAAGATATACAGCACAAACAGGAAGGCACAATAAAAGGAAAATTAACACATCTTACTCAGACATAAAAGTATGACTCCTTTGTAACACTGCCTTTTCACAGATTGGTGCAGCAGCAGAAATAAAAATGCTCTCCAAAGTGAAATAACATAATATTTCCCATGCTTTCTAACGCACTACTGACCTGCTCATAAAGTGACATTGCAAACTTCTGATGCGTAATGCAAGACTTTGAAGTGCAGGCATCCGTCTCCTCCGGCACAATGTGCAGGTGGATCCTCTCCAGTATGTTCTCCTGTGACACAAAGGACATCATCAGATAAGAGGACAAAATATTTACAACTGTTGTTGTCAAGCCCTGTCTTTAGTTCCTACACCGATGCAGGTATTTCCAAAAGTAAAACTTCAGTACGGTGGGACACACTGTTACATACCAATTTTAGGAGGCATGTTGTAACCTGACAGCAGAAGGAACATGTTTAAAGAGCAAGCCATACTCCATTTTAGCCCCCACCTGTTTCTATGGAGCGTTTGTGAGTTTATAAAATATTAAGGCTGCAAGGTAGGCCCGCAAAGGTTACAGGCACGACTTCACAGCCTGTTAATCTGACACTGGCTAACTCCTCGTATAAATTCTACACCAGCACGGCTACTGCCAATGCATTACATGCTCAATGCTCAAGGGCAAACATCTCTGTGGGATTAAGAATTAAGATTGTCTATAAAAGATAGCACGTAAGCGTCAGTCTCAGATGTAAAAAGTTACTGTTCGTTTTCTGTGGGGTGGGAGGTTGGGGGGGAATTGGCAGACAAAGAAACAAAGCATCGAAGTTGCTTTCTCGGCATCTAAATTCATTGTGCGTAAGGTTTGGGAGTAATTTCGTGTTTGAAAAGCAGAGTGACTAAATGTTCACACACTCAGTGTTTACATATAGTACAGTACTCTACACTTCTGTGTAGACATGAGATTTTCTCTTTTGTTTATCCATTGCAGTGTAATTGGACTTCCTAAGTGGATAAACAATGATTGAGGATGTAGAAAAAAAAAAAAAAAAGATCAGGATACATCTGTGCTGTCTGGGTATACTGTTTAAGCAAAAGTGATCAAAATCGTGAGAAGAGAAATAAACTAATCAAGTTAAAACAAAGCATGCTTGAAAAAAAAGTAGAACTGTTGTGTTAAAATCATCGACACATTAAATTGACTTTAAAAAAAAAGCACAAAATGATGCAACATAATACCGTAGCATAAAACAAGAGAGGTTCACACACAACACAACCAAGCAGCTTATATAACCTGTCATGATGATATTTAGCGGCAATGTGGCAGGGGTTGATGGGAGGGACAGAAGCTCTTTCAGTGACCTCGCCAAACAGTTTGTTGCAGTGCATTACCCCGAACTGTGTGGCAGGGGGACACACAAACATACACACACATATCCCTCTCTCCATACGCTAGTCTCCCTCCCTCCCTCAGGACAGCCGTGTTGCCACAGGAACTTACAAAGCACTCTGCGGCATCGTCCATGAAGCCCAGCTGGAAGCGCTGCTCGTCCTTAAAGGTCTCTGCCAAGGCGTGACGCAGGTTGTCAGAGGGCAGGGCGCGCTCCCGACTGTGCTGGAACTGGGAGAAAATACCCTGGAGAGGAGAACAAGAACTTGATTGCACACAGACAATGGGAGAATCTATTTATTAATAAGCATGTGTATCACCCTGACTGCTCAATAAAAAGTCTGGACATGTGACTCAAACAGTTGCTACATTCAAAATGGTTCATTGAAACCTTCAATATGCCGCTTATTGTATTCTACCTTTAATGCACAAAAGATGCACGATTCTCCGAGACAAAAGTGTCCAGGTAGCTGCCTCAAGCTGCGTCTGAAGATGTCCAGCTGCCATAGTACCTACACACAAAGGAGGGAGGAGGACGTTAGCATGTTTCTTTGCACTATTAAATTTAACACTGACCTTTTTCATTAGACCATATTTTAATTTCAGTCTAAAACAATGAAGCAAACATACATTAGAACACGTGCATGTATTATTCGAGTGGGAACATTCTTGGGTCTTTTGTTACATTAGGCATTCAGGACAGTTTCCAAGGTCATGAGAATGAGGAGTGGGCAAGGGGAACAACTCCATCACAGAAATGAAGCCGGAGGTGATGATCATCTTCAACCAGCTCATTGGTTGAGTCACCCACTGAGTCACAGTCACTGAGAGTGACCTCACTGTGGGGCAATAATGAACCAAGTCACCAGGCCAGTATACTAGTAGTCAAAGGCAACCTTCAACTACACTAACATATTGCTTGGAAGCTCTGACGAATTGGGACAGTGACTAATCTTTGAATTTTTAAATAAACTGGTCCCATTTCAAGAGGGTGGAACATGGTGTACTGGCCCACAGAAATATTTCAACAGTTAGTAGATGAATTGCCATCAAGGTTTTACAGATGAGGCCTTCTGGATTTGTGACCAGCAGTGACCTCTCCTCCATTTCCACCACAAGATTAATACTGTGTAAATCCAATATTCTAACAAAAAAATGATCTCCAACTTTTCCTTCTAGTCGAATCAACAATTTTATTAAACAATGTCCTGCTCTATGACAAAACGCCAGCAAAACTGATGACATTCCCATAATCCTTTTTTAACTTTATATTCAGCAATTGAGCACGTAATAATTGCCATATTTAGGTCTTTGTATAGTGTGTTTTGCTATTTGAGCATTTGCTAAACATCAGCATGTTAGCATTAGTATTGTCATTGTGAGCATGTTAGCAACCTGATGCCAGCATTTAGCTCAAAGCAGCACTGTATAAAGCTAGCATTCTGCTAGCATGGCTACCGACCCTTAGCCTTGTTATTTTTTTAAAAGCAATCAAGCTTTTGCTTGAACATGTATATATACACACACTGTGTTTTGTTATGGCCAACAATCAGACAAAGTGTCAGGAAAAACCTACCTGCACAGCACTGTTGAGGAAGCAGCTGTTCTGGCCCGGCTCGTTCAGCAGTCCTTTGGTGGGGGCCAGAGACAGCATGCTCCCCGGCTGGTACGATTTCCCCAGATTGCCCCCCGGCTTCCTGAAGAACTTCACCCATGCCATTGGATAGTTGGGTCTGCCTTTAGACAGGTGGGATAGTCAGACGAGGACAGGGGAGGCGGGGGGGTTTGGTACTGAGATCAGATCCCGTTGCCCCCTGGAGGAGTGACTTCCCAACAGTCCCAGTCTAAGTTATTCCACTAGCTGCTACAGCTGCCCTGCTACACATGGGCCTCTAGTCCATTTCTGCAGCCCATGAGAAAGTCCTTCTAATTTGTCTGCTAATTTTAGGTTCTTGCAAAAAACAAAACAAAAAAAACAAAAAACAAAAACAAAAGAAAAGTCAACTCAAAAAATTACACTCCAAGTAGTCTTTGTTTTGGAAAGCCTCTGATGATCAGAGATCTGATACTTCTGATAAAGTGCGTTTTGACTCCGGTGGAACACATCCCAGTCATCTTGTTGTCTCGATGGCTCTGCACAAAGCTTCACAACAGCTTTATAAAGGACTTGTGGACTCCAGTAAGCAAATTTTTCCACATGGTCCTGATGCAATTGAGGATATTCAGCTGCAGTCAATTGTCCCCGTCAGAGGATCATCCACAGTCAGCTGTGTTAGAGAAAGAGAGAATGAGATTAACATGAGATTAAATGAGATTTTAGACAACATGATGGAGCTTATTATCTGGGCTTGCATACTTGTTCTAATATGTAAGCACTATTGTTTTCTAGTATATTTAATTGCCTCTTTCACTGGACAACAATTTTGTAGTTTTATAAAATCAAAGTGATTCTATGAATAACAGAGAGGGTTAGGGTTAGGGTTTAATTAACTGTAGTCTAAGGCTACAGTCCTCATTTCTGTGCTCATTCTAGGTTAGACGTCAATCTGGATTGTATGTCAACAAAGCTTATACATTAACTTTTACACACACCCTTTGCACTGGAGGCGAGTCAAACTACAGTTGGCCAGGCTAACTTTGCATAATAACATTCAGACGGATTTATTTTCAATTTCCTAAACGGCCAAGAGACATTTGAAACTGAACAAAGATAATGCCTGCGTCTACATTGCATTGCATTTTTTTAAACAAGTTTGTAGCTGTAGCTCAAACTCAAGTTAATGGTCAGCAATTTGTAGCCTGAGAAGTCCCATATAAAAAACACGGCTTCAAGTTTCTCGTGTGTCCCATTTTGGCAGTTTCCCTGGCATTGTCATTCTTATCTAAACTCAACTATAAAAGAGGACTGGCCTGACCTATTTTTAACACGAGAGGAGCAGTGGAGGGCATTATAACAAACCACTGAAGATACAGTTCAATTTATATAACTTGCAGTCCGTGCAGCTTTAACAACATGGTGAGAAAGACCAACAAAATCTGCAGTGAATGTGCACCGTGCACCTATGAAAGCAGCTCTGAACAAAGGCTACTTTGAGAGGTTTGATGGATGAATATGTTTGTGCTGAGTGAAGCAGTGGAAGCTGTCTCTAGGTTATTATAATAATGAATGCCCCAAGAGGTAAATACAGTCACAGCCTGTAAGTTTTAATATTGTTTATTGTGGTTTTTATAGGATATTCTTTTATGTCATTCTAAATTATGACAAAGCTTGCCCTGTGACTTTATGGAAAACTGAAGTTGTGGCAAAGCAGATGTACTTCTAGCACCCAAAAAAAGTACAAGAAAGCAACAATGAGCAATATTTCCTTGTGAGATACATAATGATTCATCCTGTTTTAGTCTCCAACACCTCCTCAAAGAATAAACCTCAAACATTTTGTTATTCAGGGTGAGGACAAAAAAGATACTGCCCTACTTTGCGCAAACAATGAAACTTCCCTCTTGTGACAGTCTCCAGAACCAAACACAAAGTTTCAGCCAAAACCAGTTGGACAGCATTTCCATCCTGGTATTTCAGGAATCCTCATTGGATGATGATGTTGCAATGCTGAAACTTTACAGCAGCAGGTATATGGTGCAATCTGAAGTTGAGCATTTACATGTAGCATTTGCAGTCATCTTCACGTGATTCAAGCAAAACATGCTAACCTCTCTGCCCCTGTACTTTGCAACTGGACTCCATGGTAACAGCATTCCAAAGCAATCACTTAAGCTCACCGTTGCTTAAGAGCTGCTGTTTTCGGATTAGTTTCAGGGCTGGAGGGCCGAGTGGAAAACTGTACGCTGCACCTATACAGTCCACCTTTACCAACACATGCCCTGACATGCTAGTACTATCTGTATGTCTCATCATAAGTCATCTCCAGGCCATGTTAGTATGTGATGAAATGGAAAAAAACAATATTTCTTTAAGCCATTATTCTCATATGTAATAGCAGCATTATTAATCCATTACAATGTGAGGGTGTTGCCATCGCTTTGACAGCTCAATCCCTTCAGGACATTAAAACTCGAAAATTTCCACAGTCAAAGTAGGGTATTTAGTCCAATTTTTCAAAGATGAAATGCAAACATGCCACATGACCGTGGAGCATCTCTTCCACATCAATTTGCAAGCAAGCAAAAACAACACACCACATCCACATGTCCACATTATTCAATGTCAGTTTGATGGCACGGACAATGGACCCAATGCATGTATTGTATTGTGACATTGCTGACAACAGCGAGAGTAAATATGGCTCTGCCTTTCTGGTCCTGGAAATTTTATTGCATTACAGGGGTCCACTTGAAAAACTGCCAACCTCACTTATGTTAAACTCAAAACAAAATTGGCACTTGCTGACTACAATTGAATGACATCATTCTAAAAGATTACGTTCTGCTGCTTAGGGGACAAAGAGCATAATTTTTCAATTCAGGAAAAATAATACGACATTTCCTTTTGCCCTTGCTAAACAATGACCCACATTACTTTCACTGTCATTTCCTTTTGTGATACGATGAAGCATTTGTTGAGAACATTTTTCCCCTGAAGAAATTAAAAAAACATTCAAGGCCTATCAGATTATGCGTGTCACCTTTCGTCTAACAACATCATGTCACAGTGACCGTGCAGTGTTTGCACTGCAGGACATGATATGAGGATTCTTACTGAATTTCATACGTTATGTTTTGTTTTTTAAGTAAAAGGCTTATTTCTCAAAAATTGAAAACAGATGTCTCATAATTGACTTCAAGTGCGTGCAGCCATGTGAAATCTGCCGCCTTGTTTATAAATCTAGGTGGAGAAAATGACTCAACTGGCTGGTCACATATTGTCCAGAAGCCAGGTTTACATCATTACTCAATGTAAGCCAACACTGGCGTTGACACCCTTCCGTTTCAAGTCTTAGAGGTTAGGTTTTCTTCAGGCTGATCCTTACAAGTTTGTCCAAAAGCTTGTAAGTATATAGGTTTTTTTTTCATAACTGGGGTTCACATCAACAGGTAACCATATGAGCTCATGCTCATATGAGAGTCAGTTCTTTGTTCAACACTGGTCCCTGTAGGCCTGTCTCACAGAGCATTCAACTTACTCAAGTTCTCTTTGAGTTGTTGGGCTTTAATAAACCGAACATTGCTGATCCTGGATAACACATGGATCAGATGACCGGAGTTTTTCAAGTCCACTATGAGCTCAAGCACATGAAAGAAGCAGGGTTCAATCACAAGCAACACAGACAGATCAAGAGCAGTGTATTTCAAATGAGATAAGATGAAATCATTGATCCCCGTGGGGAAATTGGGTCATGATGACAGCGAAAAGTAATATTCTGTGAGGTAAAAGAGACTTAATCTAAGCACACCGCTTCAACATAAAAAGCACCGCTTGAAACAACAGAAAACAGGAGAAAAATGCATTAGCAAAAGGAATACTATAAAAAGAGTGGAAAATATTGTGTTTTAATTTGCAGTTGCCATTTTATATTTGTCATGTTGTGGTTTATGTTCCTTTTAATCAAATTAAATCTAACCCCAGCACAGTCAAGGAATACTTTGCATTAACAAAATCAAATTATTATTTAGTCAAAAGAAAAAATCTATTCACAGAGACATCTTTCAGTGTGTTCTCCGGGGCTGCAGTGAAGGAACTGGAGCGCAACAAGCCACACTGTGTGACACTGCTTCATGAAAGAAGTGCATTTATAAATGATGATGCTAAACACTAGAGGAGTCATTAAAAGCAATTTTTTTAGCCTGAGGGGAGGGCTGTTTGTACCGAAAACCTCAGTTTAATTTCCGATATGTCAAATTGTGGTGGAAAGCAGAGTCTTATAACAACTCTGTATCATCTTGTAAATGATGTCTTAAATGATGACTGGATTTTTTCTGGTGAGGAGGTGGATATTCTATGTTGTATTACTTTTTTAAATACATTTTAAGTCTGAAAAAAAAATGTTTCTCACAAGTCTGGTCTGTGTGGATTATTTACTCCAAGACTGGAATTTAAAAACTCTATAGCTTTAACATTTTGAAACAAAGCAACGACCCAAGACACATGAAGTACAATGAAAATTAGGGATCCACTGATATATCGGCTGAACATCTGTATCGGCCAATACTCTCCTTGGCACTTGCTATTGATCTGTCAGCAAATAAGACAACATTCACATCAATTTGGCGCAGGCACATTCATGAGCTATTGACTCGTGACATACCTTCCATCAGCTTGTATGGCTGCGTAGGTAATGAAAAATTCTTCTCATAAAGTAGGTAATTGTATAGCAAGCTGAAAAGCCTTTTGAAGCAGTGACTTTTCGAGTAAAGATGATTTGTTTTTATGTGAAAGCAGGTTGGCTCAAAGGTTGCTTCATAACTGTATATGATTCAATGTGTACTCTTTCAAAAAAAGTGTACAAATTCAGTTATACAGTTCAGTTATATTTTTTTATTAAATATTTATTTTAGTTTCCCTGGCACAAAAAAGGGGGACTAAATTACAACAAAATCAAAGACAAACAACAGCAAAACATCTGACAAATTGTTATTTTAAACATCAGTATCAGCCCAGAACTTCACAAGTGATTCATTTAATTAATAGTAACTTAATTGGATAATAACTTGATAATTATTAACTATATAATTTAACTTAATGGCATTTAAATTACCTTAATGTTCCTTCAGCTTCTGATGCCATTGCCATATGTGCTTGTGTGCCACTCTGCCTGCATTATGGAATATCTTGCCAACAATGTAGTAAACATCTGAGTGGAAGCCAAACAAAAGAAATGATTTCACTTTTTCTCTCTCAGGAGCTCGAGAACAGGAAGTCCAGTCTTCCTTTATAAACAAAGGCTTGCTCAGACTTGTCAAACTAAGTACGGGATTGACTCTTTTTTTTTGTTCTCTCCTTGACATAAGGAAAACGCTAAGGCTAGCACCTTGGAGCAATCAGCCAAAGTGTGAGTGTGTTGTTCATCAGCATCTTAGACGAGCCTGAGGGAGACGGTAAGATGTGGGCACGTTTGGCATGAAGACAAGGCGAGTCGGATGCTGCAATTTATCTATTAGTGATCTGTTGATGGATAGCCTCATTAAAAATGATTCAATTGATCTCCTTTATGTGGCGATGCAAAGAGCCGCTGATGAATCAATCTGGTGAATTGAATCACACTAATTTAATGTCTATACAATGTGAAAATAGGAACACACTCAGGGAACAGCACAGAGAAAGAAGAAGTAGTCAGTGTATATAAAGAGGCCTCTGTTGGGACAACTTAGCTCACAGGTTCACTTTAAAGTCAACAAATTCTCTCTACATCGTAGTTCTTTCAATCACATGCTCATGGGTCACACCATTTTAATAAATTTTTAATCCCCATTTTCCTTGATAAAAACAGCATGCCCCATAGGACAGGATCATTTCTAGCCGTTCTACAACTTTACTCTAAAACTGCAGATTTTAGGAGTTAAATCGAGGTACAGTCTACCTTTTCTCAATGCAGACCGATACATCTTTCCATCAAGTGGGCATGACAGCTGAGAGTGTTACTCCTAAAGTTGGGATCCATGCTGATGAATGACTTTGCTTACTGGGAATTACATTCAACAGCAGCTCCAACTCCCATCAAAGTCTTGTTCCTCTTTTTCCTCTATTTTTAGCCAAATGTACTTTGTGTGAGTTTCATGCATTATCATATCTTCAACTTGTAAGTAATCCAATGTTACCTTCAGACAAATTACGTCTGAGCTATGTTGAGTCATACTTTGTGTCTTATGACAGCTGTAAAATAGAAATAAAACTATTTCCATCCTTTTCACACCTACGCTTAAGAAGCCCACACACTTTTTTTTATGTAAACCACATGAACTTAAATTGCTGGCTGACAACATAATTGGATGGCATTTAAGTTTAAACTAGACTGTTGCTAGAGTAGCAAAGAAACTCTCAAGTTTGAAGACACAAACTTTTATGTAAAACAAATTCTATGAGCAAGTATGTGCTCATTAACTGCAGTCTGAAAATTACCTGGGTGGTGTTAAGCCAAAGTTTGGGGAAAAAAGCAAAAAGGATCCTAATGAATGGAATTAAAACGCTGAGCAAGGGAACAGGCAAAAGGCAGCTCCTCTTGCCAGATGAAACTGTCTGAGTTTTACTTTAGTGTTGAGTTATCCCCAACTAAATTTAATTTTTAATTTACTGATGGGACACAGTGATAATTAACAAGCGGACAATTACTGACAAAATCCATGTCTCCAGTTAGCCTTGGGTGTAGAAAAAAAGCTCTATTTCGGAGGCCGTCGTGCAAAGTTTTCAGAAGTCTGATTCATACGGTCAACATAGGAAAGAAGTCCTTTTTATAGAGAAGTCTCACAGCCGACTCAGACGTGTACTTCCACTTTACGTGTTTTTTTTTAAATAAACTGTCACATTCTTCTCTATATTTTCCCTCTACCGTCAACACCATGTTCTAATTTTCTTTGGTTTAACAGATTGGCTTTCTGTCAGTCTGTTTATTTTAATTAGGAGCCGGTGCCGGGGAAAACACACTAAAGTCTTAAAATATACAAAAGCCCGAGCACAAGCATCCACTGCATGTACGAGGAGAAGCAATGAAACGTCACCCTGCATGCTAAAACCCTAATATAACACCGAAACTTGACTATAAAATTCCCAACGGACCGCAGACATGGTTAAAGCCTCCGGGCAACAATGCGGCGGTCGTTTCCTGTGTGGGCTTCCTGCTCGGAGGCTTGCCACTTTCCAGCACACGGTCACCGCGTTCAGCCCTATGAAACTGAACAGGTCACCTACACCTCGCTGAGTCACCCATTATTCCTTATTGTGTCCAAGAGAGGAAAAGGGAGAACAAAAGCACATGTTCCAGGATCCCGCACTGAATAGAGTCTGATTGAAATATAACATCCTCTTCTGCGCTCTTATGATTGCTTCCTTAATGTCCTAACATTCGACAGCAGCTTGCCAAGAAAGACCAAGTGATGAAGAACACTTTGGTTCCTTTTTTCCCACCATCTTCACCTTTATGTGTGTATGTAATCTAATTAAATTTAAAAGTAAATGTGGCAAAGACCTTGGTAAGGATTTTATCACTTGCTACAGTCTTTAACGGGGCTGCAACTTTTTCAAAATTGATTCCTCAATGAGACATTTGATCTACATAGATTGTCAAAACGTCAAATTAAAGATGCTGAAACCAGCAAATGTTTGACATTCTTGCTTTAAAAAAATTTACTGAGATGATTAATCAACTATCAAAATAGTTTGTGGCTAATTTTCCATTTTCAACACACTAGGAAAACAGCACCTAGTTAAAGTACGCTTATTCCAAGCACTCTCTCTCTCTCTCAACATGCCTGCAAACAAAGAGGACACAGAGAGTCTCACTCTCAAAACTGGTTCTTCTGCATGCCTCCATATTTACTTCACCATCTAGGTCCTGAAGGAAATGTTCCACAACCATCAACATAAAGGATGAGTGTGCATGGTGCTTTACAGGGCTGATGATCTCACTGCTTCATCACCACTGTGCTTACAGGGTCTGAAGTCTGCTGCTCAGGAGGGGTCTCTTAACACAGGAATGAGTTACAGTGGGAGAGACCAGTTCACAGGGTGCACATGATGGGGGGTCTGCAAATGAGCTCCTGTAACCTCCTACATGTTTTGTTCAAATATATATATATATAAAAAAATTAAATTAAATTTTTTTAAAAATTACGCAATATGAAACCTCTCAGTCTAGTCCCAGACATAAGAGACTTGGCAGTTAGCTTGGACTGCTTGTTTATCCTGAGGTGACACAACACTATGAAAGACAGGGGGAAAGCTGATATTTACACGTTATGAAATTACCTGAAGAGCATGTTTAAGAGTCAAACATTGTGTATTTAACAGACTATTCAAACGCAGTGTATTGCAAATATTAAATTAAAAAAAATAAGCATGAAAGGAGGAGTCGCCTCGCTTTTGTTATGCTAGTAACATAATTTAAATATTTCATATTAAAGCGACTCATGTAAGCTAGCTGTCAAAAACAACGACGTTACAGAGGAAATACCAACAATAACTACAATGTTAGACTGTGTAAATGTACAGAAAAAACTACAACACAAGTCTTTTGGGGTTTTAACATCTAGAAACCACATTTCACAACTTGACAAGTGTGCTAAGTAAAGCTAACATGACCGAGTTGAGGCAGCTAACGCCAGGCCTACCTGGCTTCCGACTTACCTGAGCTCCAGGTGAAGCTACATTTCCGCCTCACGTAAAACACACACACGCACACAGGGAAAGTTTTTTAAACAACCTACTCAAATGAAGAGCCACTCACCTGACAGAGAGAAATAACCCTCAAACGCGTGGTAATATCCTCCAGTGGGAAGTTGTAAGTGTCTTTTTGGTTGAGTTTCGGCGAGAGTGAACTGTGCGGAGCCGCAGGAGCCGCGGCTTGAAATGAAGTACTTGAAGGCAGAGACACACGCTGGAAACTACAAAAACACCAAACCGCACAACCAAAGTGTTGTGTTCGCGGAGCAGAAAAACTTCACTCTCTCCCACTTTTCAGGGCTTTCTCCTCTCTCGGGAAATCCCACTTCGGACACCAGCAGCCGCCTCCGTCCACTTGCGATGTATTCCGGTTTTTCAGCGGCGTGCGTTGCCTGCTGCGGGTCGCGGATGCGCGGCGGTAGTGAGCAGCACTGCCCGCTCGGTCGACTTCGGCACCTGAAATACTGGATTAGAGATGTTTTCAGAGCTGAGATGTCAAACCCCGCCTCTTCAACAGTGTATTTACTGCAGTCTGCCATGCTACTGTACACCACTGCCACAGCTACAGCGCGCGCGCACACACACACACACACTCACACACACACACACGGGCGCGGACACACACTCCAACACAGCGCCAACTCTGCTGGCAGGCTCGTTAATGTTGCTCCATGGTGCAGGGGGTTGCAGTTTGCAGCCCACTACAATGCGTAGCGTTTGTGTGCTGCAAAACTGCGCCACATATATACTTGGCAAGTGTTTTAAAAGTAGCCTGTCCATCATTAAATACGATTTAAATCACTTAAAGATGCATTTTGTCCCCAGGAATGCAAAAAAACACACATAAATCAACCACTTCCCAATAGATTATCTGCATGCATGTATTTGCAAATGAAGCATGCGTTGCAGCAGTGTGGTGGCCAGTGTTTAAACATCCACCTGCATGGTTAGATCCCAACAATGTGCTGGCAATCGTGACACTGGTGATTATAAAGAGAGTGGAGGAAAGTGATGTAAGGCTCTTGTTACCCAAACACCACCATCTGCCTGATCCTGTTATATAAAGAAAGCAATGAGAGGGATGTACAATTAAAGCAAGAGACTACACAGTGTAATATCCCTATCATGCTCCGAAGCTCGAGGCCCACAGCGAGCTGACCACGTTTTTATCTGGAAAACATTTAATTAATTAAAGTAAGTAGTTTGGATCGCCTCCACAAGAGGGCATGTTATATGGGGTATAACATTATGAGGCTATAAACTATATTTTGGATGATCCATTCATTTATTTCCAAAAACATCTCTACTGTAGGTGATAATATTTAACTTAAGCTACGACCCCAGGGTTATCTAGATTATAAATGAGTAATATAGCCATTTTGAAATGGCCAACAAGACTGATGCACACTTTTCATGGAGGAGTCAGTATAATATTTAAGTAGGCTACTACTACTCTCAGTTGTATCTTTCTTTGTAACTTTGAGCATCATTTTTTTTTAAAAATCACTTAAAAAAACACTTGACCAATTAATTTTAAATAGTTTAGACCTCACCTTCTAGGAAACCCTTAAAATCAGCGTAGATCCTTGATTAGACAGCGCATTAGGGTACTCAGTTGTAAAAATCAAGCCTGCCAGCTATCTCAACCAGGCTCTATGTCTGACAAGCTTTGTGTTTGAGGGAAAAAACTCTGCTTTCTAAAAAAAAAAAAAAAAAAGTCAGCGCAGTCACTCATTAATAAAGCTAAGGAAGCTGTAGGCAGTGATCGAGTGTGCGGTGAGGGGTCACAATGTATCAGCGCGGTCCAGCCTTTCCCCAGGAAGTACTTGAAAGGGCCCATTGAGGAGACAATTTCCCTCTCCACACACTTCCTCGAGGGACATATAATGCTTCCTGTTGAAATGTAAAAAAGTTAAAGAGTGTGGTAATAATCAGTTTGAGTGATGTGAGCTTTAATGAGCGGTGTGTAAAAGTATTTAACTTACCGTGGAACCCCATACTTGCCTACTCTGTAATAACTCAACACAACTTTAGGGTTTCTGGCCGTCGTTATTCTCTTTAGTAACTTTTTAGACAGGATTGACAAAAGACTTGTTTTTTTTATCACTGTGGTACTCTGAGCTCACACAGACAAGATCTACTTTATGATGTTGGACATTCCCACCCTGGATGTAGGGCCTCCTCGCTTTGAAGTGCTGCCACTGAATATCTTGTACTCCTTATAAATTATGGATCAGGCAGCTCAAACAGATCAGGCCTTTAACAAGTTCCACAAATGTAAACTTCTTCTTCTTTTTCTGACCTTGGCGGACAGCTTGCAATCCAGCCGCTGAATCTGATCATTTGTGCCCTGTCAGCACTGCTGCCTCACTGTGAGCCAAAAGTCTAAAAATGTATCATTGCACTGACACATCTCTGCTCGCCTGGCATGCACTTTGAATGACTTGTGCAGTCATCGTCTCATTGGTTTTTGGATATGATTTATTCATTTTTGCCTCTGCGTGTCCCAAGTGTTCACTTCATTGCTCGTATTGTTAACTTTGCAAGTATTTGAATTAGATTAAATGTAAAACTTGCTGGACGGGACATCAAATGAGTCCTTAAACCCAAATCTAACAGCCCAGCAAATCACTGATCCTGCAAAAGTTTGATTCTATTGTGAAGGGCATCTTAATTTAAGATTAATTAGCGAGACTTTGCCAGCTCTGCAAGGAGACACGGTAAAATGTCCCGCTGAGAGCCGGTGCCGGTGCCCTGACTTCTCACCTTGAGAGAGCCTCAGTGAACAGCAAGAGATCTGCTGAACACAGTGGATAAACACAGCTCGAATGACAACCCTGTGTCCTCCCTTTGCTTGTTTTGCACCAACAACAGCAGCGGTACACATCAACTTTGAGGAATCAAGTTTACTTTTAATGTGCTTAAATTTGTTTTTTTTTTCCTCTCACCACAAAGGCTGCCCATGCCTTTTACGGTCTGATGGATAGATTAATTGATAAATTTGATTGGGTCACTGGGCAGCTAAATTCCATTTCACCCCAAATGTGCCGGGCCATTTGAAGTGGGATATTTTTAGCATCCATTGATCCATACTTACTGTACTATATAGCCCCGAGAAACAAATGGAAAGTGGGGCAACAATTCCAAAACCAACTTTTATAGAAGTCTGTGCTTTGAGGATGGATCGTAAAACGGTTAAAATGTATTAATCTGATTAATCACGAAGCGAGAATCCATTCCTTTAACATTTTCTAATGGGACAGTGGTCGCTGGTCTCATCTGCTGTAGTAAAAGCAACCGCACAATTGAAGTGTCTAATTAAAATATAAACTTAATTTGCTCCTGTCTGAGCCTAGGTAATAATAAATGACCTAGTTTGTGTGCATGTTTGTGTGTGCGCACGCCAACCTAAATGCGTGTGGTGTCATGGGAAATAAAAATAATTCAAATGGAACAGCTTGTACAAATGGAAAGTAATGCGAGGACACAAGTTGTCCTGACCGTGCACATCGACACAAACATATCCGGGTGTGAGATTGTCAATCAAGGCTCCTCAGTTATTTGTCTCCTGCTAAAACCTGCACAAAGTGGACGGAGCGAACAAAGCAGAGCTTGTAATGTTTTCTCACCATTTGTTGTGCTGCTATTGAATTACTACTAATGAGAACCTACACAGTGGTGAATGCCCCGTTGTTACGTAAGAGATTAGACATGCTCCAATGCCACAATGGGGGCCACGGGAGGCGACGCCTCTGAAGCAACACGCGCTATATTTAACCGGGGATTAAAAACCCGGTAATGATGAGTTTTTTGCAACGAAACCGCTCCTCGGGTTTCTCAAGAACAATTGAGCCGTTGGGTCTTGGTGAGGACTTTTTGTTCTGAGTTCTGACATCTGGAAATTCATTTCAGGCCAGTCATACTTTCAAAATAAAGGCCTGCAGAAAACATAGCTCAAAGAAATCACTGATAAGATACAACAAAATATCACTCAGTACACCTTGTCTACTGTACATTGTCTATCACTCACTGGAATGTTATTTGTGTGCAATCATGATGACCTAGCATTACGGCATACTGAGCATGGGTGTGTTTCATCATACTGCATGGGATCAGGTGAGAGGAGAAGACTCCTCTGTTTGCTTCTATTTTACCTTGAATTCATTTGTAGTAATTTACCGTTTTCTTTCTAACCCCCCACATAGAAATGTGCTCATTGTTTAACTGCAGAAAAGTGGATGACATAAGCATCATTTTTTGGCAACTCCCCATGTTACATTAATTCTGGAGTGTAGCCAATGTGGTGACTGTGATATATTTCACTGCTGTGTTTGCCGTATCCGTGGTAGCCGCAGCAGGCAGGAAAAGCATGCTATCGCCTCAGTGCTGTCTGTTAGGGAAAGTAATACCCTTCTTTAACCAAGATAAGGCACATTAATTATTCTGTCCCCGGCAACATCATCAAAAATGAGCTATTTCCTCCCTGTTGCCATATTAAGGGCATTTAAAGCTACATTTTGTGCTCTCTCCCAGCTATATTAGATGAGTTACTCGTCAGCGTGACAGTTTGTTTACTTACTAGTTGTGTTCGCAGTTGAAAGTTAATAATTCTTCACTGGCTATTAACCGAAAGAGAGGAGGTTAACATGTATTGACCAGCCAGGAATATAGATGAGCCCCCTGAGGTGAAAGTCACAGGCTGGATTACTGCGAGAGAACACAGCTCTAATTGGTCTCGAGGGCTTTTGCAAGTAAACAGGAACACAATCCTGAATGTTTGTTTGTACAAACAGGCTAATTACTAGCCTAGCTGCGTGCATCCTTCCATAAAGAGGTTACTACGGTGCTGAATTTTTGCGTGGTTAACCTCTCTGTGCTTGACGAAAAAGAGTGCAAGTTTCCCAACAGTCATTTTTTATTTTTACTTTTGCATCCCCTTGAACATTTTCTCAGAGAGAATCACACTTCAGCCGTTGCATCTCTTCACCTCGTTTCTGGAGTGGAATGCGTGCCCCCGTCCCCCTTCACCTTCACCTTCACGGCAACCCGACGCTGCCCCTCTGACCCCTGGGATGCTTTTATTTTCACTCATATTTTTAGATATCCCATTGGGCTTTGCACTTTCCTGCGAGAACAACCACCTGCTGCGCACATCCATCAGGCTGGGCATGTCCATTGAGTCATCAGACAGAGAAGAACTAAAATGTTGACAGCCATTTATGGATTATATCTTGAGGGGTCACACCAACACAATATCACAAGGTTAATCCCAGATTTTCCAACGTGTGGTGGAAAATCCACCAGCAATGTAACTATTCTCAAATGTGTCTGTGCGCTAAAATCTTTGACAGAACCGTACGTCTCCCTCATCGACATATTTGTTTTCTCACCCGACCCCGTGCATGCTTCGAGAAATCCTTGTGGCTCATTGGCTGGTTGTGGGGCTCAACCTTTTCGTCTGTGTCAGCAGCACACTGCACACTCAGTGTTGCGGTGCTGTGTGTGCAGATGGAAAACCCAGGGGACTCGAGCTTTAAAACACGACAGTGAATGCAACAGCAGCAGAGTCCATAGTTAACTGCTGATAAAGATGCTGAAGGCCAGCTGCTCAGTTTTGGACTGAGCTGGGTCATGGAGTACAAAAGATGAATGATGATGAATTTAGGCGAACTTGACTCTCATTCCTTGCACCTGTTGCACACAAAAAACCCAGCATGTTCCCATCTTATCAGGCTTATTGTTACGTAACAAGTGGTCACTCCAGTCTTAGATCCCTATCAGGTGTTTGTGTGCTGTTTCTCCCTCCCTCATTGCTTTGTATTTGACCTCAACAAGGCTCCAAATTGCGATCATCAAACGATTTAGAAGGACTAAGGGTGACAGGTTTCCAGAATGCTGAAACGCTTTAGTCTGGTTCAGTCACTCTGAGCACTAGGCTGCCCTCTCATCCAGGTCAAACTGTTAACCTCACATCCTAAAATCCAGTGTCCTGTGCCCACTGCGCCATCTCATGCCAAGGCAAACACGCCTGAGGGGGAAACTGGTTGCATTTAGAGACTAATAATCGAATTGTCTGGCTCCCCGGCCCTCAGCCTACGCTGCATTCTCTGCCAATAATATTTCCGTTGCTGCATTTTGATAATGGCTACATTCAAAGTTCAAAGAGAGTTCATGCCTGCCTTTGATAAACAGTGCTCAATATTTACTGTGGTACTTGGCAGAGCCACCGCCACTGTAGGATGCCGGTTAGTGTGCTGTACGCACCGTTCCCCCAAAAGAGAGTCTGGCAGGAGGAATTCAAAAGGACTCGCAAAGGGAGTGGCACCGGGAGCCGCACATTCCAAAGGGTCTCCGACAGAGGCGAGGAATGCTGATGCTGGACTTAGTCACATGGTTGAGGGAGAGGCATTTCCTAATTTGTTTTTTGGAGAAATAGGAGAGCTCAATAATACAAAGTTAAACACTTCCCTTCATGACTGGTCAAACCTAGAAATGCATTCCCCGTGGTTAAACACTGGACACGATCCCTGCAGGGTCATCTTGCATCTCTGACTAAACCACTGAGGGCGAAAGCCAGTGATGGAATGTAACTAATACTTTTACTCAAGTACTGAATTTAAGTAGAATTTTAGGGTACATGTACTTGAGTGTTTCCATTTTCTGCTACTTTATTCTTCCACTCACTACTAAAGTACCCACCACTCACTGTGTGTTATTAATACTTTTACATAAATAAAGGATTCCCGAACCACGGCTGTACATTTCACACCAAACCTGCAGTTACTAGAAGCAACCTAATACTCTAAAAGGTCAAAGCACTTTTAATCTGTGGTCTCAACAGGTGAAACAGCTCTTTATGGCTTTAACCTTGTGGCACATGGACTTAAACGCTCACTGATTACAGAGGAAGAGTCTGATTATGTAAATGGGAAAGTAAAAGAGGTGGAAAAGGGCTGTGAGATATTTGACCTTCCTCACTGCCACAGGTTATCTTCAGTTATTCGAATGTCCGTGTTGGTTGAGAAGCAGCAGAAAATGTGCAAAAGTCTTAAAAGACACATTCATATTATAAATTGCTCCTTTACTATTTAGAATTATTACATTAAAGTACATAAACAACACATGTTAAACATATACTAGCTTGTTAGCTTCACGTTGCTAGCTGCAGCATGCAAAAAGCTGTATTTTGGTTTAATACAAGTTGTTTACTCCACCATAATCAATTCACAATGATGTATAAAAGACTTGAATTCAAAATATATCTAATATTGTTTCAAACGCTTGAAATTCAAGTTGAAATAATCAACTTTTCTCTTATTTTAACTGAACATACCATTAAATCACTGAACATCGCCATTGCAGTTCTAATAAAAACCCGCTGGCAACTTTTAATCAGTCAAGTCTGTTTGCTTAGGCCCGTTATCACAGAGATAAATTCTTAAGTGCTGTAGTAATAAACAGACGGACAGATAAGGAGTGGGCACAGCTCATCAAGCAGCTCTCCCATCAATCCCACTCCTTTGACTGGGCATCGCCAAAAGATGAGAGACACATCAGTCAAGCCACTCACGTCAGGGGAAGCAGATTTGATTTGTCAGGCGGTGTAACCTTGAGGCATGTTACAGTGGCTCACATGTATCTTTGGCCTCTCGCACGATGCGATAAGTGATGGGTTTGCATACGAAGCATCATTCACTCAAGTGATCCTTCAGTGTAGCTCAGGCCAAGCTCAGGCCAGCTCACTGTGAAATGATTGCCAGGGGGCATGTTGTGGAATATGTTACAGATTTGCATCCATGTCCACAAACAGAAGCGTATCCAAATCCATCTTTTCAGTGTCAGAAAAGGACATTCAAGCATAATATAGTAAAAAACTGAAGAAAAAAAACTTAGACTTGTTTAATTCTAAGTCATTTTATTGAGCAAAAACTTGTGTCTGCAAGATAAAATACTCTTATGCACATTAATATACAACAAATTCCATGTATTCCTGTAGCGTCTCTGCCCACTGGAAAGGATGATTAATTTATTTTTTAGTGCAGTGCAAAAGTTAACATCCCTGGAGAACCAAGGATGCTTCGCACAAGGTAACTTGAACCAACAACGGCCAGCAGGACGCCTTCTCTCACCCTGACTCTGCTCTGACTGAAACATTACCCCGCTCACCATAACAGCAACTAAGTAGACAGCATCTCTGTGTGACCTCATTAAGGGTTCAAAGGTCGTCTGACTCAGGGATGAGCACAGGCTCATGGGAAATGGTAGGGAGGGGCGCTGGACCACCCGTTGAAATCCACCCCAGAGCGGCTCTGTTGAATGAGGGTCGATCTACCGCCGTGTTGGCCTGGAGCTCGGGATAGTCAGGGAGGGGTTCCACCTGGAGGCTCTTGATGGGAGCAGGTCTGGGTGCCTTGCCGAAGCCACCGAACGGGGTTGCCACCCTAGAAGTGAGGGATTGACAGTGTTTTAAGAGTAGTCGTCAAGAGCTAATGAGAGGGGCTGCAGTGACATTTGAAGTGATGCAACTAATTGAATTCAATACACTCAGGGGTTTTACTGCGACAGCCTTACATGTTCTGGGATGACCAGTAGCTAGCTTGCTATGGCTAATGTTAGAAAACTTCAGATATTTCTATATAACTGACATTAAGGGTCAGTTTTCTAACTTAATGAGTCTCCACTAATTGTGCTACTGTATACCATGGTTCGGCCTATACATAAATAATAAATACATCATCATAAGTGAGCATAATTTTAAAAAAAAACATAACTCACCATTAAAGGCTCACTTAAAATAACAAATATTTATAGTTCAGTTCATTTTGTAGCCATTGTTATTGAATCAGTGACTTGCTCTCCACCTTGTTACCTGTTAAAACTTTTGTACCCTGGTAGGTCTGGTCGAGCCTCTGGTTCAGGCATGCTTGAGATGAGAGTGTCAGCCAAGGTCGGGTCATTAATGATGGCCTGCTCCCAGGGTGAGTGGTAGGACTTTGGCACAGCTGTACTGTTGAACTTCTCTGGAGGGACGTCTTTCAAAGGACCCCCGTATCCTGGGTGAGTTTGAAAAACAGACAGTGATTGAAAATAGGGGATTTTTTAAAAATGTAAAATAAAGAGCAGGCATTTTGTTTCTCCATTTTATTTTTCTTTCCCAAAACTGCTTTGGTTTCATGGTTGGGGCATTCCCCCCACACAGGGTTTGGTAATGAAGTGAAACTGAACCAAATTCAAAATTATTTCCTACACAGCAACAAGCGAACATTTTGTCCAAATACAGCTGGTCCTTCTCTTTCATTTCATTTTTTTTTTTGGTGTTAAACAATCACAGAGCAGTCAGCTGGTGATGAGTAAGCTTTGGTAGGAGTGCATGCACTTTGCTGATGTCTCATCATGTGATTTCTGGGTAGTTAAGTTTAAAAATTACACTCCTGCAATCTTTTATGTAACATTGATTTCTAACACAGAACTAAGTTGAGGTGGAGAACTGAATGTTCCAACTGCAAAAGTAAACATTACATCAACAATTTCGACATCCCTAAGGATAGCATATTTTAACTAACTTAAAAAAACTACTATGAATACATATTTTGTTATTAACATGTAACTCATTAATATCAGTCTGAGTGTACAACATTGCAACAGCTCCCACAGTTTTTTCTCTAGCTCTTTATGCCTTGTTAAAGTTCACGGCAAAACAAATCAAGAGGCAGCTTCCCTGTGTGTCAGTGTGTGTGTGTGTGTGTGTGTGTGTGTGTGTGTGTGCACGCCTGCATCTATGTCTCCCCGCGTAGCCTGTGTGTGTTGATGGGAGAGGCCTATCCAAAGCACTATCCTTCAAACACAGCGCTTCACTCAGGGGGGCTTGCAAGCTCAGGCATTACATAACACGGGGCGTCGTGTCACGTCCTAACCTCTCACAATGAACAATCCCCCTTCCTGAGTTTATGTTTTGCCCCGAGGAGGAAGCAGGAGAGACCAAACAGACCTGTGGTGAAGTTTAGAGAATTTTTTGGAGGGGGAATCTATTACAAAACATTGTGTTCTCGTGGTTGGACATCTGGCTGAGTTGATATTTTTGTGGGGAAAGGATTGTCACACACCCAGCTGCTACGTGTGTGGATGAAAATGGGATCCCAAAAAGCCTTTAAAGGACAGAGAGAAAGCCAGGCAGGGTGATTTTTTACACATCAAGGGTTTTTCTTGTTTTCTATTAAATCCAAATGCTGCACTTAATTTACTCAAGTGTTGCACTTAAAGCAAAACCATTTTGTGTAGTGAAGCATTGTCACAGTATAGTATTGGTACTTTTACTGAAGTAAAGGATCAGAATACCTTTTCCACTGCCTATAACTTAAAGGGTAACGCCGCCAATTGCACACATGTAAGTGTGTTTACAGTGCCTGGCACCTACATTACCCACAGTGCAACTTAACCACTTAGTGACGTCACAGGAGGTCATTTATCAGATTACATGCAGCTTGTTCTGGAGCCACAGAAGGCTTTATACCACTTTTTCACATATGCAGTAATACGCTACATGACCTGTGTGCCTAAACGGCACAAAAATTATTCAAATGCACATAAAAGTACATTTTCAAACTTTTGAAACTTTTAACAGCTGTTGCACTATGCATCCTATGGTAATTTATCATTTGAATGGCTAAAACCTTCTGCATCTTTAGCATAATATCAGCCAATTATAATCTTATTAAAGCTCTTTTACAATCCAAATCTTCACTGTAGATAGCTATAGCATGGTTAAAACATTTGCACCAGTACAGGGAGACAGAACATGCACCCCTGGGTGGATGAGTGTGCTATTTTAAGACTTCTTACCATTTGATACCTAATGCACTTTGGCCTGATTTCAGCTACAGCTGGAGTGACTTCATTGAGACACTGAAGGGCGGTGTCTGGTCCGGGGGTCCAGAAATAACACCCCACCCGGTGTAGTCGTATACTCATCCCTAAATGAGTATTGGTTTTGTGTCAACTGGGCAGAATTGAAAGACGAGGGAGGATGTTGAGCACAAGGCTGATGGTATCAGTGGCACAAGAGGCAAACAGGAAACACTTCCCGTGGGTAAAAATCAACAATTTTTAAAAAGATGGTCAAAGCTGATTGGGGGGTAAAAAAAAAAAAGTGGGGAATGAGAGACATACGGAGGATGTGGAGGTGTATACATGAAACAATGGAGTGGGATGAAGATAGAAAGACAGAGAAAGAAAGGAGACAGGCAGAGAGGGAGGGAGAATAGAAACGTGTAATCATATTCTGCCTGAGGATAGCAGATTCCAGGCAAGAAGAAAATGTTTTCCTACATGATCAAAGCCTGCGTGAGTACAAACAATGAGGAGCAGTTGAATCCTTATCAAAACACGGCACATCCAGTGCTTTGTGGAGAGCACATCCACACAGCCCATCCACAAGGAGCAGGACCATTTCTCATGAGCTATGTTTGATAAAGCTCTGTGTGGCAGAGTTGTGCCAAACTTTGCCAAAACTTTCCAAGATTTAACAGTGACAATCACAGGGGGGAAAAAAAAAAAACTTATCTCATGACTGCACTTTTTCAGTGATGATGTAATGCAATGAAAGCCGTTCCTTGTGTATAGTTGCAGAAAAAGAAATGGTGACTGATTGTGGTCAACTGGTTTGGTTCGGCTGCTGTTCCAGTTCATTGTGTTACCTACCAGGGGCGATACACTCTGGATTTGGCACCATCCTTGTGTCTGGCGAGTCAGATGATACTTGAGTTGGCTGGTCAGCACCCAAGTTGTTCTCAACGCTTTGGCCGTCCAGAGCATTCTCAGTTTGAAAAACCACTGTGCTCTAAAAGAATGATGGAAAAGGTGAGTTGAGCTTTACAGAAAAGTAAAATGCAATTATGTATCTCGCTTGCACATGTGAAAATGTCCAAATCATATGTGATATTACTTTACTTTTACATTTCAGAAAACAATTTTACGCGGTTTTATGTGCCGTGTTATGTTGGATGGGTGATAATTCCCTGTACTTTTCACTTAAACTAGTTGTTTGAGCCCTTGTTAATATAAAAATACAGATCACAGCAGCTTTAAGGACTTTTCGTCCATGCTGGCCTAAAAAAGACAAACGTGGGCTAACTCCATCTGCTGAGGAGAACAGTATGATAAAATCAAAAGCTCAGCAACACAGAAGAGAGAAGTTCTTGAAGTGTTCAGAAAAATGTAAAATTTAACATCTACTTCTCTGTTTCATCTGAGAAAACTCAAACTGCTGAGGGAGACCATATAATACGACTGAAACAAGCTACACAACAGCGATTTAGTGGACCTTATGGTGAGGTTGTTTTATCAGCTATCTCATGGGACACTGGACTGGTTTTTGACAGATGGCAAAACTAATCAACTATTAAATTTTTTCTGGTGTTTTGGTAATTGGTGCAGATTCTTCGTGAAACCCAACCTTCCAATTTTTTCGTGTGGACTCACAAACCGTGATTTTACATGTTTTCAGCTGCAACAACAAGAAGCAGATAAACTGTCTGCGTGTCCACTTTTCCTTTCAAAATACCATCATTGTGTTGTGGGCTGGAAAGAAATGTACTCTACACTGCATTTGCTCAAGCATCCAGTTTTCATCCCTCTGAAAGATATTTAGGATGATTTACTCCCAGACTTCCTCAGGAAATGTTGACAACTTGAAACAAAATCCCTCCGTTGCCCCGAGCGATAAACAAACCAGAGATATGCGAGTCTTTCTCACTTCAAAGACGAGGGGAGAATCTTCCCTAAAGCATAATAATTATTTTATCTATGGACTTCTTGAGGGCAATGAAAAGTACACAAGGGCACCACAAAACTAACTAAAAGGGGGTTTAACTAGTGTTGGTTATTAATCAGATATAACAAAGAGAAACTTAGTTAGTTTATCTTGCTTTAATTTACTGAGAGCTTCAGTACATAAATTGCTTTATGTGTGACCAGGTCAGGCTCAGATAAGTACTGCTGGGCTAAGAAAATGCTGACTTGGCACACTGCCCATCCACACACAAAGGGACATTAATAAAGCTACTTATGACCATCTGGAATACTTTCATGACCACTATTCTCTGCCGCGCCATGTCTGTAGCACGAGTCAAATAAACACTTCAAGTGCTTAATCTTTCCCACGTATACTTTTTCAGGATGTAAGGTATTGTGCGAATGTTTTTCAAGTGATGGAGGGAAAAGATGTGGAGAAAATGGATGACTGCGCATTAAGAGAACACCCTGGCAGCCTGACAGTATTACAATAAGCCCTTTATCAAAGTGTGTTTAATGGTTGGCTATATCCATATCAATCTGCTTAAACTTACATTTTACTTTTAAAATAACTGTTTGACATTTTGGGAAATGTGATAACTTGCTCCTTGCTGAGAATTAGTTGAGAAGAGCGATATTACCACTGACTGGTCTGAAAAGCAAAGCCAATGCCGAAGTGCCTGAAACTTTTATTTTTACCAATTGCCAGCAAGGGGCCACTCCAGTAGTTTCAAAAATAAATCTGATTGTATGTAAGCTTATGAGAAAATGACCCGACTTTTCACTTGATTTATTACCTCAGTGAACAGTTTCTTAATGAGTTTATGGTCTCAACCACTAGTTTCAAGACATCTTCAATACAGCATGATGTTGATTTTGTAAATTATGGTTCAATTTGGAGTAAAATAGATGATAAAGCAGTATCAGTTCAGGGTGTTGCTTCCTTGTGATTGAAAGGTTATTACTATGGCATGTCCTCGGGTTCTCAGTACTATAAATATATTACGTCTTTCTACACGCTGGTGCCCCTGCATACATGTGGTGCCCTTTTTTGTTTTTTTTACCCTGCCGCTCAAACATCCTGACTCCAGCACTGGCGCTACAGCAAGGATATTCTAGCCTAATCCATACTCAAATGGAAGTGTAAAACTGACAAGATGTGGTTTTATGGGAGGCTACGTGCAGCATTACCTCACACCTCTGACAGATTCAAGTAAGTCACTGCTCCTGGTCAAGGAATAGGCTAGTCCAGCACATAGTCACATAATCTACTGTTAAACCATAGCTGTAAATCCAGCCTTTATGCCAAGATAAGCTAACCGTCTCCCAATGGTCTAGCTCCATAAATAACATGCAGTTTTAAAAAAATCTCACCTACTACACCAACGAAAACTATTGAAACAGAATTGATTTTTTTTCCCTCCAGTGCATGTGTGTGTTCATCCATGTGTGATTATTCCATCACAGTGGCTGCTTACATTGAGCTGCTTGTTGTTTGCATTCTGGATGCTCTCAAAAGTGTATTTTTCTGAGCGTTTCTGGCGCATTTTGAAGAGGCGGGAGCCCCGGTTTGAGGCAAAGGACAGCTCATCCAGCATGATGTCCTTGGGCACGCTCACTTTCTTCCCAAGATCCATCTCCACATCTGGACACAAGGAGACAAACAAACGAGCTAAAGAGCTTGTGTATACATTATATACTTGTAAATTGATCCGATTTCATCCAACCTATCGAACCTCATTGAATACAAATTATATATTCACACAGGGGGAAAAAAGGCCTGCTGTAGAAAAAGCCCTCCACATGGATTGCTGACTTGGTATTTGTGCCAATATGATGAACGAGGAATTATCTTTCCTCGTAATCCACTCATGTCCAGCGCTTGTTTTGCGGTTAGCGCCACTTGCTAGCTACTGCATGCTGATCATGGTGAGGTCACAGGCCTATATCCAAGTGTGAGACGCACAATTTGCCAGAATATCTTTCAGCTGTCAGTAGCCTTCAGACCCTCCCTATCTTAGCTACACAGTTGTCCTCGCCCTGAAATAGTTCAAAGGACAACGACAAAGGGATTAGTTTCTTTGGCCCATAAAAGTATTCATTTGCTTATTTATAGTCAGCGTCATAGAAGGGAGGGTTGGCAACTGCCGCAAACGGCTCATCTATAAAGTGCATGTGGCACAATCCAGTGCATGTGTGCGCTGGCCAGGGTGAGCTGGTGTTTACTGTAAAATGAGTGTCTGAGAATCAAATGTGTACTGTAAGTTACGGTGTTAAATCCGTGTCTAAGTTTATATGTGTGATCAAACGAGAATGTGAAGGGGTGAAAGGAGCAGGGTGTGAGGAGAGGGAGACGAGGTGAGATGGAAAGAGAAGCAAAGAAAGGAAGAGAGAGGTCAGAGGGACTAGAAAACGAGGAAGTGAAGAGGATATAATACAGCTACCTTCCAGAGTCTGAACCTCCCTGCAGATTGCTGCCGCCTGCATTTTCCTCTCCCTGGTCGTCATGGTTGAGAACTGTGACATGGCTGCCCCTGGGGAGTCATGCGGGGGTGAGGCAAAAAGTCACAGGAGACAGTGCACATCAGTGCAACCTGTTAAAATGTACAACACAAAAGCAAGACAACACGGCCATATGTTGTCCATCGATTGCAGCGCTAAGCATCCACACTTCACACAAAGATCCACCGAAGCAGATAGAATTTATTGGGGCAGTGAAAAGGGCAAAGTTAGCACATCCCTTTAAATAACCTTGGGCTGTTAACCGCCAAGCACATGCTCTTCAGACGTGGCAACCAGCTGTGTCAGGGGTCTGGGAATCAATATGTTTGAAATTACCCAAGTGGGCTGAAAGGACACAGATACAGAACACGGTGCTGTCACAGCAAACAAGTGAGACAGGGAATGAAATAGCGCAGTGGAAAGTTTACACCACGGTGTCAGTGAACACAACAGAAATGTTTCATTCCAATCCAAAGTGCTGTTCGCCAAGTTTCTGACTGGTACAAAGATGTATTTCATTGTGAAATGCCACATGAATCTTCACCATGCAAATCACTTCATAACAGTTAACAAAGTGTCATTTTATCTTAAACAAATCAACTTAAAAATCCTCTAATCTGCTTAATACATATTTTTGTAATGTATATTAAGCAAAATAATGAATGTTTTGTATACTTGCAACTGTTACAGCAGGATATGCGTTTCAAAAAAAATGCAGGGAGAACAACTGTAGGTGGTGCTGAAAATCATGCTTGATTCAAAGTGTCATGTTAGAGCTAGACAGCACACCTGTGGAGAGCCCTGTGATGGCCTACCTGTCCTGAAGGACCCTCAGGGTCTCCTGTTGTGCCTGTCTCCTCAGGGTAGGAAGTCAGAAAGATGAGAGGGTCGGTGTGGGTAGTGCGACCCGTGTGGGTGCTCGTGTGCCCCGACACTGGGGCTCGTCGTGGGTGGAGGGGGCTGCGGCCTGACCCAAGTGACTGAATGAGTGGGTGG
Organism: Pagrus pagrus; assembly: GCF_965226575.1. Taxonomy (NCBI): domain Eukaryota; kingdom Metazoa; phylum Chordata; class Actinopteri; order Spariformes; family Sparidae; genus Pagrus; species Pagrus pagrus. Next base: position 13,265,116 of record NC_140204.1, on the reverse strand, counting down.
GTGGGTGTCATTTTGTCTGTTGTCATTGGTATTTAGTTCACAAGCGGAGGGGAGACTAAATTTAGAGCGCTGCCACTACTGCTGGCTTTTTCCTACATCTCTCTCTCGCTCTCTCTCTCTGCTAGTGTTATTACAGTAGCTCAGGATGGTCTAAATCAGCGATGGCCTTCTTGTACTTGTACTTTTGCTGTTGCCAGGGTAGGCTATACATTTGAGTAAGAATATACTGTATATCCACATTTATAATGCCTGGACAATCTTGTGATTAAAAGGGTCTGAAAACTAAATGAGGAGAAACAGTTAGCCAACTGTGATGGAAAAATAGTTGAAAAAGCATTAACAATAGTTGAAATGGTGGACTAAAGCTGATTGAAATAACTAAATGTGGCTAAAAGTGGGTGATAAACAGTTGAAACAGCTTAAACAGTTGAAACAGATAGCTAAAAGTAGCATTGGAAAAAGGACTGAAATAGCCTAGCTAAAAGATTATGGATAAGTAAGGGATAAATGGTTAAAATAGCTACAAATAATATATAATGGTTGAAATTGATACCTGTAGCCTGCAATTAATGGATAAACAGTTGATAGGCTAAAGGCTAAATGTAGCCTAGCTTAAATGAATGGATATACATGTCTAAGAGTATAAATAGTTGAAACACTATGCTAAAAGAAGTGGAAAAATAATGAAAACAGCTAGCTAAAAGTTAGCTTAAAGTAGGGGATAAATGGTAGAAATAGTTAGCAACTAGTAGGCCAATGGGAAAATAGTTGTTTTAATTAGCAAAAAACAATAGATAAAATGGTTGTTATAGGCTTAGTTAGCTAAAAATATAGACTAAATGTTTGAAATAATTAAAAGTAACAAAGAAACTGTTGAAACAGATCCAAAAGTAACGGATAAATGGATAAAATATCTTGTTTGTGGTGGTTGCCAAACAGCCCTAACATTAGTTAATTTCTTTGAGAAAAAAAAATTGTAACATCCAATTTAATATCCACATTCATATAATTAGTTAAATATTATCCAGTTTGAAATCAATTGATATGTGGGTAACATGACAGGTGTCATTGATGGAGGTGTTCCTGACTTAGTTGGGGACTACATGTACTGTATACAAAGGGCAATAATCCATTGCAATCTCGCAACATTGCAATAAGGGATGAAAACCCTTTTAGAAACCCCTTACAAAGCTTTAACAACAAAAATAAAGTTGTGTCAGCTGCAATTCTCTTTATCTGCGCTCCAGAATTGCAGTGCACAGCCAACAGTAAATATTCTCCGTGACATCCAGCATGGGAACATGGCTCCCTCAGGGCCTGCAGACCAATCAGATACTATTTGTTTTAAATGCCATCATGTGATATAGGAGGGACCAAGGCCTAATGGGCTGCACTTACTTTATAATCCAGTCATTATATATGTTTTAATTCACTTTGCTTAGTTTTATTTCGTTCATATTTCTTTACTTGGTAAAAAAAGACAAATAAAGGAGCAGGGAAGCATGAGGTTGGGTGCAAGTTCAATGTCATACTGTAAGCCTTGCATTTTGAAAAGTATTCCAGGAACCCCCATACACTAAATGATTTATCTTAAAGCTGTGAGTTGCTACTTTGATTCAAGCTCCACCCTTTTAATAGCATTTGGATTCCACACAGCACTTTCAAAATCTAAATTGGTAGGGAAATAATGTCTGTTTATCATCTCCCTCTGTGTCCTTATCACTCATTCTCTAATGGTTCAGCTACAGTAGGTACTCTCTGTTATTATGTAACTGGTGGTCACCATGGGAACACGTCCCCACCAGCCCCTCCCAACCCAAACTGAGCGACTGTTCAAGACAACACATCATACACAAAGCTTCATGGGATGGTACAGCAAGTGACAAATTGCCCAGAGTCAAGTATTTCATGCTTGGAATGGAGAGCAAAGAGCGCAATAACACAGTGCAATTTGTGAAATAGTGCTATTTGGTTGTATTTATTTTGTAAAATACATCATGTGAATCTATATCTGAATTAGTTTGCAACAGAAATGGATCAATTGCATTGTGACAATAACAAGTGTTGTTTGAACGGAAGCAATACGGTGTAATTATCACATATACGCTATGTCAGGATGCTCAGGGAGACAGCTGAGTCACAACACAATGCCGTGCAATAGATCTGATTCATGTCTATGAGACTGCTTTGTGAGAATCACATAAGGACATTATGTACACTCTGTGGAAACACCAGCCTAGCTTTAATCTTTGGAGATGATTACAAGTCTATAGCAAAATCCCAAACCAAACGCAAGCCACAAACCCATTACATACTGTAAGCAACTCTCCCAGTGCCAGTAAACCTGTCATAAACTAAAACCATCTTTTTTGTGGTCGTAATTAGGACTCATCCACATTCCTCAATTCAACTTTTACTTCCAGCTAAAACTCCATATTCCTATGTATACAGTGTGCTGGAATGTGACAAGTCATTCCAGATTATCATCAAAAAAAGTAACTAAAACAGCTCATACTGCATTTTCTGTCTCTCATCTTTCCTTTCTCTCTCTCTCTCTCTCCCTCTCTCTTGTTGTTAACGGCCACATGCTAATGCGCTAATTAAAATGCACCTGGTAAATAAGTGAATTAATCTCACTTATTAGAGCTTACATAACAACGCTTCTACGCCCACAACATGCTGAGTTACAGCACTAACCTTTCCCCAAGTTTGAAGCCTCCTCACTTCTCATGCATCTCTAATTGTATTCTGACAGTGACAAGATTTCCTGATCAAATACTCAAACAAAACCATCCTAATAATAGTGCACAATCACCGCAAGAACCAGCATGCTAGATAAGTACGTCCACAGCAGAAAGTTTAAACCAGCATGAGCAGCGAATCTATCCACAAGCTCACAACAATTCAAGAGGCAACCATCGCCTGAAACGCACTATATGATGGGTGTTTCTTTCTCTCTGAAAGTCTCACCGAACAGTTAAAAGTTGTTATGATACAATTATCAGATCTTTCCACTTATTACTACTAAATATGTCACTTCAAACTCCTTATATCCATTCTGAACAACATACTCATTGCCTCAGCTGATATTCAGGCCCCCTTCAGTGTATTACCAACCAATAAAATAATTCTTAAGATCATTCTTCCTCTCCATACATTGTTAAAGTAACAATTTCTGTTTACATTTGATTATGGCATGCAAAGATTTCATCTAATACATTTTACACTAAACATTTAAGAGCCAAAAGTATTGTTAAAAAAAATGATATTAGCCTGTCAAACCGGGAGAACTTCTCACTCATCATAACATTGTTTGTTTGGATATTGATGAATTAAAAAGGAACATGCTATAACCGCAGTACAATGTGTAATGGAATCAATGAGGAGTGGGATTTCACTCATTCAAGGTCACACAGTTGCATCCTATCGCTTCCAACTCCATGTGTTGGTTGTGTACACAGACTTGTAAGTTTGTCTTCCCAAGGGCTTCTTATACCCAGAGTAGGACACTGAGGGCCCCAGATTTGCCTCTGCCACAGACCTCTGAGGCTGCCACTGTCTGGGCAGAGACCTGTAACCAGCATGACTGGCAGAGGTGGAGACGGTGCTCCTTGTTGGGGACACAAATGATGGCAACGGAGCTCGACTTTGACTGCGGCTTATGCTCGGGCTCCACGTTTGGTTGCCTGTTTTCTGTGGGGCTTGGTAAGAAACCTTGGCCATCCATGCTGCAGGCGGCTCAGGCAGCATTTTCCGCTGGGCTGCCAAGCGGACGTTGGAGGCAAGGGTTTGCTGAAGGTTCTGGAAAGAAAAGGCTTCATCCACCAGGCCCAGGGGATGCCGGGAGGCAGCCTCCCAGGGCGTAGGGGGTTTGTGGCCCTTCTCCAGCCAGGATGTTTGCCTTGTTGGGGGGGTTGCGGAGGCCCGTGCTGGAGGCTTGGGGGAAGAAGAAGCTGAAGCTGACTTCTGGCCTGTGAATGGTACTCTGGCTGGTGGGGAAAGGGAGTAGCTCCTGCCAAGTGCCTGTAAAGAAAGATTCAGACATGTTTGTTTTTAGTAAGGGCTCATTTTCGTTTGGCTGACTGGCCATCTGGCCAAATCAAATATGCTTGTAAAGCATTGGAAAATAGAATAGCTCTTTGTCAACACATTTCTTTTATGTACTATAATACTATAACATTGTGTTTCATATGTAAAACCATTAAATAGCCAGCAAAATAAATTAGTTAAAGTTTTTAAATGCTCAAAAACATATTATTCTATATTATTGTGGACTTAATTGTCCATTCCACAGTAAGCCTCCTCAACATAGAGCTTTAGCGTTTATCCAAACAGTGTGGACTGCCATCTTATTTCTTAGAACAACTGGCTTATGAGAGTGCATGGGGTTCCCAGAGTAAGCCACATTGAGCTTGTTGTCATTGGATCTGCTTTGCGAGACAGCAGCCGAAGTATGACAATGAGATGGTGAAACTGCTAAATGCACAACACTAAAATCTCCATTAGGATGCCTAGACAGCTGAGGGTTATGTGGGGTGACGAAGCAACTCTGAACGTTCATCGGCTCGGCTGTTACGTTCTGTTGAATATGGCAGACAAGCAGAAAAGGCAGTGCTGCCATCATCTGGTGAAAGATGTGTAGGACCAGCAGAAGGTAAGAGGTGGCAAAAGTGAAAGAAATGGACAGAATAGAAGTGCAGTGCAGTCCTAAAAAGAGAAAATAATGTAGCTGAATGAGTCAAAGGGGAATAAATTATCTGCTGACTCAGGAATCTGGTAGGCCTAAAATGCCTTTGGCAGCGTTATCCGGGATTAGGGCAGACACAAGAATGTACGAGTAGATTAGTAGAGAATCTAAGGTCATAGTTTCATTCTACTAAGGGAGATTTCCTTTATGTCTATTATGTAGTTGCCATCCTGCAGAAATCAACATATATCTCAGAAACGGGGCGTGAGCAGGTCTTAACAGTGTGTGTTCATGATGGTGTGCATGCAGTAGCCTCCATTTTTGAGACAGGTGCTCAAAATAGTCTACATATACAAAAGTGTTACGGCTCTGTTTATGTAGGTCTATGGTAAGGGCATGGTAAGGATTTCTTTTGTGGTTCCAGAAAGCCTGTACCATTAATGTGTGATCTCTGAACATAGAGTAAATTCCCTTTTATGCATAAGTAACATGTTTAAATCGATGTATGTCTAAATATTGCAACTGTTCAGATGTAAATTTGTCCACAGAGTGCACTGAAAAACAAGTGTGTTTGAGAAAGAGACACGTGTGTTAGTCATTGAGTAGGAGTCAAATTCCTCCAGATGCAGAAATATGTCAACTTAAGACTCCATTTGATATCAAAACTTCCAATTAACAAATAATTGCCCTTTCTGAAAATGCATGACACAACGTGGATATACATGTCAGTAGGGCCCCCTGGCTTGACCTCCATAATTATCCAGTGAGGTGGCCTGCATATTCAGTGAAGTCACCAATCTATTAATACTCTTCAAAAATGCATCATCGGGTAGTCATCCTTCAGGAATGTGCTTGTGAAGCATTCACCTCAATAGCAGTAAAAATAGGTGATTTGGATAATGAGGTGTTTCTGGCCCTTTATAGAGTACATGTTGGATTTTATTGTTGAAAACCGGTTCAATTTGGATCACTGGTTTAGCAAACAGATATTAGATGTGCATGTCAGTCTAATTCGATAGTACAGACTGATTTGTAGCTAAACAAGTTTTTGTCTGAGCAAGGAAAAGAAAATCTCTCATTATTTATTGTACAGATGGAGATGTGGTGAAATTCCACCTTGGATTTGATTTGAATTGAAAGATGAAAAGAGAAGAGACTAGAAATAGAAGAAACCCAAAAAGCATGCTCAAAGGAAAAAAGAAGGAAAGCCAAAGAAGGATAAAAGACATTTTAATGGCACTGCAGTGAATCATACAGAAAGTGCACTGCGAAGAGAAGCACACAAAGGAAAGGGAAAAAGAAAACAACATGAAGAACAAAAGCAGCCCTGTACCAAAAATATATTTGTGAACATCACCAGGCTGGTAATTCTTTCAATAAATCTTCTTTTGTTAATCATCTATTCATATAAAACAAAAGCAGGAGAAGAGTGACACTACTAGAGTGGGCAACACTATATATTTTTGTTATCAGAAAAAAAAAATACTATGAGGGCCTGTGATAAAGTAGCTTTCACTGGCTTAAGTTGAAATTTAAGCCTACTATCTCTGGACCTCAGCACTCCCTCCCGCAAGGCAGTTTAAATATAGTGCCTAACATGATGCAACAGCTGTTAAAAAGCTTAAAATAAAATTAACCCACTTAAGTAGGTCTTGTGGGAAAGCCACTGAAGAATAAATTATTTACTAATAAAACATTTGAAGTTCAAGCAAGACAGAGCTAGTTGTCACTTTTTGTAAGGAGTAATGCCGTTTTCACCAGCCTTTACTTGAAACCCCACAGAGATGTTACACAATCTCTGCACTTATGACATCACTGACATAGCAAATTTAGCCTTCTGCTTGGTATCATTATGCTCCACAGACCCGCTCCCTCACTATTTTTTATTTTTACTTTATTCATTCAGTTGGTTTATTTTTATCCAACTTGTACTGTATTTTTAGTTGTTTTTCGTTTGATTGTTTATCAAATAAGATTAGGCATGTTTCACATTTTCTTCTTTTCAAAAACCAACTTCCTATTGTCACTGACCATTCGCTTCTGATTGCATTTTTCTCACCACTTTTCTTTCATTTCTGACTGAACATCATGCTCCCCTACATTCTTATTTTGCCACCACTTTAGATTATTATCTTGAAAATTTCCATTAATCCATAGTGTTTGATCTATTGTTTCCATATGCATCATTATCTATTAACATGTCAAAATGCACAGGCTTTATAAGCATCTGTTTGGATCATTTATGTCTCATAAAATATACTTACGTCCCATTCTTATTATTATGTTCTTTACCTTCGTGATTCCATTTGCATTACCTCGGACAACTTTGAATACCATAGTAATTGCAAAAGCGAGTTTATGTTCTTGAAATAGTCCACTTGGCAGTGGACTGCAAGAGCACCAACCCATTGACTCGAGCAGACACTAAGCATGTCAAGAATCTACCAGAATCACTCTTTATCAACTGCCGCTGGCTTCCACACCTGAGCTGAGCTCTTTTTTGCTGTAAATTTAGGTTTCGGAGCAGCCACACTATTGCCACCTGCTGCTGATTCAGGTCTTGCAGCTACAGGAAAACTAGGAGCAATGTAGCTACTGGGAGGCGGTGGCTGGTAAGGTACTGAGGGAGTTGCCAGATAGGGAGGGCTATTGGCAGGTGGGTAAGGGGCCTGCGGTGCCTGTTGGTAGGGAGAGTTTGGAGACTGAGGAGCTTGGGTATGATAAGCAGGTGGGGCAGGTTGCTGATACTGTTGGTTATATGCTTGCTGGTATGGACCGCCAGGAGGTTGTGGATAAGGGTTAGAGGGAGGATAAACTGGGTTTTGCTGGTAGTGGCCATCATGTATCATAGGCTGCATGGGCATCCCATAAGGTTGCTGGGGGTATGGGGCATTAAATGGTGCAGCTGGCTGGACAGGGGCCATTTGCTCATATCTAATTGGTTGGTTTTCAACAGGAGGGTTGGGAGGCAAAGAGTCTGGCTTAGGTGTAGGGGGCTTGTTAGCCTCTGCTGCTGGGCCGAAGGTAAAGAGTGAGGAATTGAGTTGATAGGGTTGATGCTTCATAACCTCTACAACACTGAGGGGTTTAGGGGCAGGCTTTTGCTTCGCTTTCTCTTTTTTCTTGGTTGAAGGGCTACTTGGAGGGGGCTGTTTTGTTGCTGCTGGGGGATAAAGAGGGGACTGCATAGGATTATATGCCCGTGTAGGTGGAGCACGTACGTTAGGTGTATATTTCCACTCAGTTGGTAAGGAAGCAACTGGCGATGTTGATCGGCTTGCCTTGTTTGCTTGCACAGTCTCAGAGTCCACAACAAACTTCTCCATACGAGACTGCCTCTTGGCAAACATATCAGCTCCTTTCCCTCGGACAGCTGGCATCTCAAAAGCTGAACCTTGAGATGATGGGATTAAGACAGTGGCCATTGGGTTGATGGGTGATGAAGATCTTTGACTAAAGGTAAATGAGTGTATCCGCTGTGGTGGGGGTGGTGGGGTCCGGTTTTGTGGGGCATTTTGTGGTGGATTCCAAGGCTTTGGAGAGGGCTGAGTGTTCACCATTGATGTAGAAACATTCACAGGTGTTTGCTGTGACTGTGGTGCCCAGGCACTCACAGGTGTCTGAGGCTGTGGCTGAGCTGAAGGCCATGTACTCATTGGTGGCTGTGGTGAAGAATTTGGAGTGGACTGTTGCCAGTTTGGCTGTGGTGTGGGCTGTGGTGTGGGCTGTGGTGTGGGCTGTGGTGGAACGGGCTGAGCCCAAGGTGGCTGATGTTGGGTCTGATTTTGCTCTTGGGCCCAAGAACTCATTGGGTTCTGACCATGGTCTGAAGGGTGCTGGGCCCATGATGGTTGGGACTGAGCCTGGGCAGGTACTGGCGCCCAAGGATTCAAATTGGCTTGGGGCTGTGCTGGAGGTTGTGCTTGGCCTGCTTGGATCCAAGGTGGCTGAACTTGTGCTTGAGATTGTGATGGAGGCCATGCATTCATTGAAGGTTGCTGTTGCTGTTGAGGCTGAGCTGAGACCCAAGTTGGTTGAGGCTGAACTGGTGCTTGGGCCTGTGGCCATGCTTGTTGTGGAGCCTGATGCTGTGGTTGCTGAACCCATGGTGGTTGTTGCTGAGATTCTGGTTGACCCTGTTGTACCCAAGAGGGTTGTGCTTGGGACTTTTGCTGGGGTTGTTGCATCCATGGTGGCAGAGGCTGAGATTGTGTTTGTGATGGCTGTGCCCATGGTGCCTGGGGCTGCTGCTGCATAGGCTGGTCTTGAGGCTGACCCCAAGTTGGTTGCATTTGCTGCAGATTTGCCTGCTCATTAGAGTGTGTCCAGGGTGGCTGAACCTGTGGCTGAGACAGTGTTTGCTCTTGAGGCTGTGCCCAGGGTGGCTGAACCTGTGGCTGAGACAGTGTTCGCTCTTGAGGCTGTGCCCAGGGTGGCTGAACCTGTGGCTGAGACAGCGTTTGCTCTTGAGGCTGGGCCCAGGTCGGCTGAGCATTTGTTGGAGCTTGTATTTGCTCTTGAGGCTTACTCCAGGATGGCTGGTTTGGGGGGGTCAAAGTATTTGTGGGGGTTTGAGGCTGTGCTTGGGTCTGGGTAGGTTGACGTGTCACCCAAGGTGGCTGTTGTGGTGACTGAGGTGGTTCCTGTGGCTGCATTTGAGCTGGATGCCAAGAATTGGTAGATGGCTGCTGTTGTGCTTGTGTTTGTGCTGCAGGCCAGCTCGTCACAGGAGCAGGCTCGGGCTGCACGGTAGAATTCATGGGACCATGTTCTTCCTGTGCTGGCAGAGGCTGTTGTTGAGATTCAGGCTCCGGATGAGTCCATGTGGGTTGTTCCTCTCTGACGGAGCTGGCAGGAACCTCCTTGGGGGCAGGGGGGGGAGAGGGCTCAGGGGCAGGTGCAGGAGTTGGCTCTAGTTCTGGAGCAGGAGTAGTCTCTGTGGTGGGGGCTACAGCAGGTGTGGATACACTATTTTCAGCTTGTTGAGGCATGTCCTGGTTGGTCACTTCTGTCTGTGGGGACCAAGGAAGAGCACTGGGGTTGATCACAGGCTTCGGAGCCACTGGTGGAGGAGTCTTGTGTTTAACTGAGGACTGGAGGAAATTACAAGCCTCAGCCCCAAGGCTAAGGTAGTCTTCCTCAGGTCCTGACTCAAAACCCAACTTCTTGTCACTCCTGTTGAGGAGGTTTAGCAATACTGGGTTAGGGGATACTTTTGGTGCTTCCTTAAACGTGAACATGGGCTTGCCAGTGTTTCTTTTCCTTGCTTCTGACAAAACGCCAGTTTTAATCGCAGGGGTGGAAATGCGCTCATCCCGGGAAGCTATCTGCTCTCCTTGGCCCACGGAATCTTGATTGGTCCCACTCATTGCGGGAGAATAAGGGGTAGTCGTCATGTTCTCTACTGAGAAAGGCTTTGCAGAACGATTGCTGAAAGAACTCTGTATTTCACAGGTTTGATGTTGGACTGCACCATTGATATTTGTAGAATAGTGCTGCATTTGCTGTTGCTCTTGATGGTAGTCTTGCTGCTGCTGCTGATATATTTGCTGTTGTTGATAATGCTGTTGATCATACTGCTGCTGCTGCTGATACTGTTGTTGGTATTGTTGTTGTTGGTAATTCTGTTGTTGCTCATAGTACTGCTGCTCTTGATATTGCTGGTACTGCTGTTGCTGTTGGCTTTGCTGTTGGTACTGTTGTTGCTGTTGGCTTTGTTGGTGTATATTTACATCCATGTAAGCGTGGCCCTCTGTTGTGGACTGCATGTAGGAGTGCTCCACTATCTTCTTTTCAATCTCCTGTGTTCCTTCCACTGGGATCCCTTGGCGCCTGAGCTCCTCATGTTCAGCTGAAATCTCATCCATTCTTAGACGCCGTTGGGCAAACATTTGGGCACCCTTGCCTTTGGTTTCGGGCAAACACTCCATCTCTGCTTGGTTGTTCAGGTTCCTTTCAATCTCAAGGAGACCCTTATCAAAGTTGATAGTCAGCACACCTTTGCTGCTATGGGCATTAGTGAAGAAATTCTTGTCTACTTCAGAAGCGTTAGGAGCCACAAGGGTAAATTCAACAGTATGGGTTTCTTGCTTGTCGTCGTCGTCTTCCTCGTCCTCTTCGTCACTGTACTCTGGCTCGTCTTCTCCTGTGCCGTAGCTGACAAGTGTGTATCTCTTGGCCCTCTGCCGATGTTTCTTGAACATCAACACCCCCTTGTTGTTGGGGTTGGGCGGAGCAGCCGTAAGAAGGAGAGCAATACGTTTACATTTGGACTTGGCCTCTTTCACCTGCTTCTCAGACAGACTCTCGCTACGCCTCAGCCCTGTATTGAGAAGGAAAAGAGAGTTCAGTGATTAAAATAAAGAGCCCTAGACAGGTGAATCAATAAAAATACTTCTCTACGATGAAATCACCTGAAATTATAGGTATTAATAACATGCAGTGGAATAAAGATCAACTCATATCATTTATTTAGTTTGGAGTTCACACAAAACTTTAAAGCAGTTTTTGCACACTGTTTCTCCACTGACCATGTAATTATAGTTGACTAAACTTACTTTTTAAATATGAATGTGGAAAGATTTTTTGACATGCCCATCCTGAATATCAGGCAAAAATACATTTGTGTTTCATCATATAAACCGCATTTTCTTTTAGCGCTCATCTGACGAGTTAAAATAGATCTTGCACTAATAACATGGTGATAGATGTGACAAAATTAAGTTTTGAAACAAAGTTAAGCACAAAGCAATTCATTTCAGCAAGTAACATTACAGTGATATCAACCTTCTGCAAATAAATACATTTTAAAAATACATTTTACATTCTCAGTAAGAGCAGAAGCAGTAATGACAACAGACTAATAAACTATTAATACAATATGCACTGTTAAACTGGTCTGAACACACAACAAATATGCTGTAAGCTAAGCTATTGACTGATCACCCCACATGAGAAAAATCACATTCCATCTATTCTTATATTCATCCATTTAAAGCCATGTATTTTTTCTCATTTGTGATTGTATTATTTAAAATTTGCTCATTTATTCATGAAGATAAAACATCAACCTATAAAGCAACAATGAAATTCTGCGATCCATGTCTAATATCTTAAGTTGTTTCACAGACAATGAACCAAAGAAAGATTAAAATAGCCTGCATGCAATAAATCCACCAGGACCATAGCGTCTTTACCAGTCCTTATCTGTAAGTTCACAAGCTGTCCACTTCAAACCTTCTGTTGTTCTTAAATCTGTCACACTTGCCGACACTTGCCAGTCCGATAAAAGACATCACACAACAACTCCAATCTCAAACGATCCAACAATTCAAGGCAGTAATAAAAGGACACTAGGCTTATGTTTTTATAATCCTGCAAGACTAACCTGAAGGTGGAGGAGACAGCGGGAGTGAGCAACAGAGTCACTTATTTAGCTCAGTTAAAGCACTCAGTTTGAAAGGATCAGGTAACGGGCTAGGGGAGCACATGTTGGTGTCTGTCAAAGGGCCACTTCTGCAGGCATCATCAGCGGGCTGGTGTTATATTTATGTCTTCAACACAGCTCGGAGGAACGCCTCGGTATCCATATTCATCATCAAGCCTCTTCAAATGGATAGTTTAAGATGTTTTATAAAGTGTAGTAGCTTCTCAGGCTTGATCAATTCAGCGTTTTTTTTTTTTTTTTACATCTCTTTTTTCTTTTGATTCTTTATATATTGTTTTTGTTGAGTGGCACCATCCTATCTGCACTGTGCCTCCCTACTGTCACTTTGTTTCTGTCGTCAGACCCGGATGTATCTGCTTCCATTCAAAGGAACGAGCGCCCTCCTCCAACTGCATACTATTTTGAGGAGCACACACACTGGACATCAGGCCTTGGAATGCACACATGCTGTTGACAAATGCAATTTAGTGTTGCCCCATTAGCTTGCAGATTCCATCTTAAAGAATAGATCTGCATTACCCACACACTCAAAGAAAGAATGCACACCAGGACATGACTCCATAGTACAAATGGAAATGGTCTCCAGATACTTACTGGCGTGTTTTGCCCGATGCTTGTTGGGTTTGTCTTGATCCCCCTCAGAATCAGAGTCCTGCTCTTCAGCTGGCGTCACCTCATCTGAGGGAATTCCAAATGAGACAGTAAAAGACCCGGGAACTCCCTCGCAGCGCCCTCCTCCTTCTTCTCCTTCGCTCTGGGATCCAACACTTCCACTGACCCTGGAGCCACCCACACTCAGGATGCCCCTCCCTGCTCCTGATGCTTCTGACTGCTGCAAAATGACCTCCACCTGCCCCAGCATCGAGGGGGAGCTGAGCACCACCCCACGCTGGCCGAGTGGCTCTCTGACAGAGCTCGGCACATAGTGTGATGTGGTGGTGGTGTGGATCGTCTCAACAGTCTCTCTGTTTGAGACTTCTCCCTGGATCCCAATGGCACTACCAAGAGAAGTGCAGCCCCCAACATCATCTAAGGTTTGCTCAGACAGGGACACCTGCAGCTCAACCATGTCCCCAGGGGAGAAACACCGCTGCACTTCATCATCATTGTCCTTAAAACCAGGTTCTTGGCCTCTTCGACCTCCAGATGAAGGAACATGTAGCTGGGTGGAAAGCAGCTGGGGCCCCCTGGGAAATGCTGTGTCGCTGTCTGACTCCCCATAGTAGGCCTCATCCTGGGACTCAGATATGTAGAGTTCCCTTGGGCTTTGAGACCTGTTCTTTGGGGAGAAGATGTGGAGTGTGGTGCTCTCTAAAGCCACAGCAGAAGACTCCCTCTGACCACAGTATGTCTCTTCTGGTTCATAGTCTTCTGGAGGGATGGAGCAGTATCTTTCAGAGGAGAAGGTAGAACAGGAATGAGTGAGTGGTGCAAGTTATTTTAGTTCAATAACCACTGTTGATAATTAATAATAATAAGTCATATCATTTGTTCTTTAAAAAGAGAGTTGAGTGAATTTCAGACTCATTCATTTAAACCATTTATTTTAATATCATCTAATATTTCTTTCTATTTTACTTCCATATAACAGACAGGTTTCATGTTCACACAAATCTACGTTTTTGCTCGTTTTAATTACAGTGCTATTTGAATAAGCAGTACATCATCACTGAGGAATGGAGCCATTGGATTGTTGAGGATGCAAAGCCTGTCTCTCATTGCTCAAGTTGTCAAAATAATCAAGTAGATTTAATCTGCACGCAGCAAGTTAAATGAAAGGGTCAGGCCACTGAAGAGGAAAGTAATCATGCTTCAACATCGTTCCGCCTAATTTCTACTTTCAAGGTCGGCAAGGAATAGCATAGCAGAGTCTCATTATGTCTGACTGCAATCATTGAATTTCAGTCAATTAGACTTCAGTGACTAGTCCGTATGAGTGACATATCATAATTTGATAGCCACAAGCTTGGGCCAATTGCTACATGATTCTTGAAAACACTGTTCTGTGCTTGTCGCCACAAAGAACATTACTTGAAATAAGAAAACATGTAGATTCAACTTTAGTATGCCTTTAAAACAACTGTTTGTTCTGCAGTTTAAATGTGGGCTCACAAAGGTGCACGCAGCAGCATGTGAGAACATGTCACCCTGATAAACACACTGGCAATACCCACTGAGTAATTTCTGAGCAGCTGCATATCAATCAAGGCACACAAATCTGTAACACAGTGGCCAAGCCAGCTGGAAGGTCAGCATGGCTGACACACATGAACTCATACACTAATACACACACTGACAAGGATGCATAAATGCTACATACATAGACAGAGTGGTTCACTGAACTATGCAAAAGGGCACAGGTCATAAAACAACATGCTATCTAAATGCTAATACGGTGGCGCAATATTCATTTTGCATTGCTGCCGCGAAGGACATACAGCACTGCATGGCTCAGTTGTCATGTACACATAATGTAGTATAAAGTGTACTGTAGAAATGGACAGACATTTTTCAACTTGTTATTATATTTATGTTGTATTTACTGCAAAATGACAGGTTTTCTTTGTGTACCACTTTACTATCATTAATTAAATGGGTGGTATGTGGCACTACCTTTTAAGAAGGAGCTGCAGACAGTCGATCGACGTGTCGATGAGCGCAAAGGCTCTTAAGAGGGAAAGATCAGCACACGGCTCTCCATTGAGTGACACCACCTCATCACCTTCCTGCACTCCGGCCAGGAAGGCACGACCACCTTCCTCTACCTGTGGAAGACAAATCATATTAAGAGGGGAAAAAACAGGCACATCACAAACTACATCAGTTTCTATTATCAACTTAGGTGACCTCTTCACTAAGACATCATAGCCATTAGTATCCGGACTCCACAAACACAATCTCTCAGATAAAGATCTGTGAGACTCGCCTGACACAGCCGAGCTATGACAGTTCTTCTATTTAAAGGAAGTTAAAATAAATCATCTTTGAGATGTCAGCTGCTACTAAGGTCACACTACAGGTGCTTTTCCACCAAGTCAGTGCGACAAATCCATTTTTATCTGGGAAAGCAAGAGGACAACAGTATTTTAGCAGTATTTTTGGTTCTAAAAAGGACTAAACATACGGTACATTACACATTCTCCTGAGAATATTGTGAAAAGAGTCTACTTTTAAGTGGTGCATAAATACAAGAGTAGGGCTGTAAATGATAATAATGAAAGCAAAACAGAACATTTGTGTAAACAGTAGTTTATGTTAGCACTAAGCTAAGTGCAGCGCATGGGGCCTCCACAGATAAAATGAGGCTTCTTTGGACTGATAAATGGGTTGCCCCATTTGGTATTAAGTTGAAAGTGGGCAATGGATGATAATGACAATAAGTACATCCTAAGTGAGTCAGATGAAAATACATTTGCAGGCTGGATCATTAATATCTGAGAAATATTAAATGGACTTGCATTTCTATAGTGCTTTTCCAGTCTACCAACCACTCAAAGCGCTTTACAACACTTGTCACATTCACACGCACACACATTCATACACTGATGGCAGAGGCTGCCATGCAAGGTGCCAACTGCTCATCAGGGGCAATTTGGGGTTCAGTATCTTGCTCAAGGACACGCAACATGCAGCTTGAGGAGCCAGGGATTTGAACCAGATTACTAGATGACCTGCTCTACCTCCTGAGCTACAGCCCCCCCAGTATTATTAAAGGAGGATTATGGAAGGTGAGTAGTTGCCTTTGGAAATTAAATATAAAAGCATAAGATCAATGAGTCACTATAGAGTAAAGCAACTTAGTGCAATTCACATAGCAACAATCACCATCACTGATATTGAAAACACTGGCGGGCTGTACCTTGTATTTAACCATGCAGCTGCACATTACTGCTGTAGCCCCGCGCTCTGTGCAGATCCCTTTAAAGGGCACCTCTTCACACAGTTAAACTAATGACTGATGGTTTCATTCCCTTGTAATTGGATCTTGAGGCCTATGAAATGGTTCATTAATAAGAGAGTTTAATAAGGAGAAATACCCAATACATTTTACACAAAAGGCCACTTACACAGGAAGGGGGATAAATGATTACTTAGGTATGTAATTAGAGGACATGCTCTCAAGAAGACATTTTTAAGGTTCGCTTATTTCCTGAGACTGGTTACCATTTGAGACGTGTTATTAACTTGTCAACTGTCAATAAAGACAAAATGCCATGAAAATAATCTTAAAATTTTGCAAAGATAACGCAACTCTATTAATTCACCATAATGAGGTTGTGTATCCGAATCTATGTCTTTGCTATTTACCCTTAAGGATTTATTAACACAGTTATATATATGATGCATACATTAGAGTGAATACAGGTTAACCCTTGATGACACATGCTATTCTGCAATCGATCATGCTAATGTCTCTTTACAACCATGGCAACGTTACTTCAGGTTGATTTATTTCATCACAACGGTAGGCTACTGAACAAAACAGTCTCAGTTTCTTAGGTTAAAGCTGCTGTCAACTTCCTGGCGGGCAGCAGTCACATCAGTTGTGAAACTGCAAAGAGCTCAGTGCTAAGGCATTTCCAAAACCGTGGCTATCCATCTCCATGTTTATTTTAACAGAAAAACACACATTGAGTCTAAGTTGCTTTCTCATTCCTTACTGGATTGTCATATGTCAAAAACGCTCACTTTTCTAATTTAGTTTATTGATGGAAGTATCTAAAAAAGTCTCAAAGCAAATAATCTCACCACACAAAGTTTTATCTCAAATATATTTTTTGAATTTCACACGATCACCAATCAACTCCACGAGAACATGAGTGCAACTCAAGACACTTGCAGTAAGACAACCTTGTCACTAGATGGCACTGCAGATACACACATCTTTTCCTGCTGAGGGAGGAAGAGGAGGATCCCTGCATGAACATAACATCAGCATGGGTAAACACACACACAAAAACATTTCATGCAACAAATTCAAAGCATAGATTCAGAGATTTGCCACATCAGAAACATATTCTAACACATCCCGATGAAACAGTTCATCGTCTTTCTGGCAAACCTTTGATGCTTGTTGAATTTTATTGCATTACTTGTAGTTTAAATGCAGATGCAACATCAAATCCTACTTTTCAGCAAGTGTTCCAACATATACTGTATATCTGTAAGGAGCACTACGCTACTTACTATATAAGCTAAAACACATAGGCCCTAAGTCTAATATAAGCAACATCCTGGGCAATAAAAGGAGTGTACTTTCCTATATATACAAAAATATTTTATGAGTTACTTTACAGAGCTGAGGGAGAAAACCCCTCTGAGTTTTTAATAGTTAACAGTGTGCAAACAGGCCCTATAAGGCAGCCTGTGTGCCTGTCTATTGGGACTCACTCCTCACTACAGGGAGGACGGTTTGCCTGGAACGCCACGGCAACCGCTCGTGCTCCCAAAAAAGGAGGGGAAACATTTGTCGTTGTCTCTCCTCGCAACACAAAGATACACAGACAGTCAGGCGATGTTCAAAGGAGGCAGATACAGCCTCATTCGTGTTTGTCATACGCCGCTTGGAAAGAGAAACACAGCCTCTAGTAATGGGGCGGGAAAGGATAACAAATAAATGCTACTGTGTGTGTCAGAAGAGGAGAGCTTAAACAGTGTGGGCCTGTTCTTTTCTAATAAAGTGCTTTCCAAACTTACCACTGACATCATGTGGGGCCACAATTAAACAACATTATATGCACACGTTTTCCTTGGTTGCCCATTTTCAAATTATCTCCTTAATAGGCTTCAACACAACAGAAAATCGCAGGAAACACAGAACTGCATAATGCGTGCACATAGCCCCCGGTGGTTCCTGCTCGTCGCAGCTTTAAGCAATTACGTTTTTACATTTAAGGGAAATATTTTCCAGCTGCCTTACAGGTAACGTTCACACCATGTGGGAGGATAGGCAATGTCTTTATCCACTCATCTGTTCTTTTTTGTCTTTGAGGAGGGGTGAAGAGAAATTTTTAGGGCTAGAGAGTGATGTACTCTACCATATGTTGCTACTAGCTCATTTCTAACGGCCCTGGGTATACTGCTAATGCAATTTAATACAAATACAACTTCTAAACCCAATAAATAATAAAATCAATCACAGATCCAAACATACATTCCCACCCGCTGCCAACAACTTCCAACTAACTGCAAACACATTGCATTGTATTATGCTAAATTATATTATATTAGGTTGTTCCAGATGCCTTTATTTACTCTTTAAATTAAGTTAAGCTCAAACTACTTTAGACAAACCTTGCTTTTTTTTTTTTTTTTCTTTTATAGCATAGTAATATCTGCCGTGACTCGGGATCTCTCAGTCAAAAGTTGATGTCGTCACTTGTAAAATCTGTCTGGGGTGACTCGGGCATGGACAAAGTTATGTTTTGGAGTTTTATTTGCATACTATTTAATCACGTTTGCCAAATTTTTTGATTAAAGTGTAACTTCACCAATTTTACACATTAAAGTGTGTTTTCCTGATCTTGGGGAGTATTACTGCATATGTGAAAAGATAAGTATAAAGCCTTTTGTGGTTTCAGAGGAAGTTGCATGTAATCTGAGTTGCCCCCAGTGATGTCACTCAGAGGCTAACGTGCATTCTGGGTAATGTAGGCACCAGGTTTGGAAAAAGGTGACATCTCTTGTTCTGCTGTTTTGATTTGGATCATTTACTTAAAAACTGTCCATTACGAGTCCACAGGTGTTAAAGGAGTGCAATGTTAGACCAGAGGACTGTTTTTCAAAACCTGGTGCCTACATTACCCACAATGCAACTTAGCCACTGAGTGACATCACTGGATGTAATTTATCAGATTACATGCAGCTTTCTCTGGAGCCACAAAAGGCTTCATGCTACTTTTTCACACATGCAGCAGTACTCCATGAGACCTGCAAACACACTTTCATTAGTAAAATTGGTGGAGTTACCCTTTAAGCTCCCTCATACTGTACACCTCACTATAAAAGCAATTCTAAAAGTATTTACTGTTATTGCACTGTTATGTTATTCTATTGTACATATTGAATTCCATGTACTGCAACTGAGAGACTGCTGTATAAGCTTGTCTTTGTACTGTATGACGACTAATCTTATGACAACTGAAGCATTATTACCATATATCTCTTTATTCATAATCTTGTGAGTTTCACTGAAGTCCAGCTGGGCCTGACTTTGGGCGGCACTGGCAAAGAGCATTTCCAGCTGGGATCACTGCAACTCATAACCATATCCGCAAAACATGAAGTCGTTGGAGACCTGGCCTTCATCTGTTTAGATGATGTGTAATAGAAAAAGGGGAAAACTTGCACAGTCATCATGTGAGGTCACTGTTTTCTCCCAGAGCCAGGATGTAGATGTTTTGCTGAGAAACACAATGCCAAAAACATCCAGTGATGGAAGGAGCTGTGAAGTACTTTGTTTACTCTGGAAAAAAAACGGCACTGAATGAATGCAGCAACCCTATTTAGCGGATTGTTTGGCAGCTTAATAAGGTTCCTATGGTGCACTGTTAGGACTGAGGCATCTGCGACAAGAGCCCTCTTTGCTCTGTGAAGGGCAAGATAACCCAGGGGAGGGATAGTTGTAATTCAAGCTGTGAATATAATTTAATGGAATGAGGATAACGTTTGGATTAGGTCTTACTTGAATTGCATTACGATTACAGATTTTTGTCATTCAGTGCTCATTACCTGATCTGATGCATGTTGACGTTCCACATACCAAGATGGCATACCTTAGTAATTAGCAGACCAAAATGTCTCCTGTTCAGGTTGGATTCAAGAAAATTATTTTTCTGGAATATCACCCAAAACAAGCACAACGCTGTTACCATAGATCAAATTTAAATTGTTGCATGTTTTTCTACATGTGAGTATTTGTGGGTCACCACTTGTAAAATCTTGTATTATGCCGTTTCTGTAGCTTTAAAAAGAGTGACCTCATCAACTTTGTACTCGAGCCAGGACTCCAAGAAAAATACTGCTCTCCCTTATATGGAGAGAACCTTTTAAGAGTGGATACCCCGTGCCCTTACACTGTACTGCCTGTCAGTACACTGAACAATCACTTTGTCCCAGAAACAAAACACACTTCCCACCACATTCAACAGAAGCTTTAAAACAAAAACACATTTTATCAGACACGGGAGAGCCTCTGGGTTAAGAGTCTTTGTCATGATCTTGGTATGTTTGCTTTTTTTTTTTTACTTTTAACTAACAGACTTGGCTCTCTGCCCTTCCTAGGAGAAGAGTTTGGAGGTATGTTTAGAGTTATGCCTTCCAGATGAGGTGGACTGAAACCCCCAGATGTCCTCGTCTGAAGCATCATATGTAGCTACTTGACTGTAAAAGGCCAGACACTTAAAAGCAGTGAATCACAGTTATCTTATGTAACATATGAGAACACTTAAGCTAAAACGTACAGTTAAGTTTCAAGAAAGATTGAAGCCGAGGCAATAGACGTAGGGGCATTCCCCCAGAGAATTTCACAGTTATTTTTCTCATGAAACCTCACTGTTTGTCTTGTGCTGAATCATTTGCCCATATGGTGTACAACACCTTGTTGAGGACTTGTATAGGAAGGTTGCTGTCAATCTACCGGAATTACTTCAACTAGATTTTAATTGGATCTGTTGGATTGTAATTTTGTCTGTTTGTCTTTCAGCACAAATTATGGAAACATCTTCAACGTAGACCAACAGTATAACTGTATAAACTTATTATCACTTAGTACATGCTTTCATTTTGACACAAGCCACTCACATCAACAAGATATTTAGTCTCTTAAAATCACCTAACTAGATGTTAATGAGCTCATTTGAAGCCTCGGTGGATCTGCATCCACTTGTTTGATTACAAGAGACAACAAATGTGAAAAATAATATCTAATTCACACAATCGAACTTCAGAATTATGGCCTCAATTGTTTTAAACGAGTTAAGCGTCTGTCATTATAATGATCTATCGATGCTCTCAGAGCACTTTCTTCTGCTGGAGCTTTGATGTCGCAGGAATGCAGCTAAGAGAAACATTTACATGTTCACTACACGGAGGACAAGTTGATGAGGGATCCATGCAGCTTGAGTACATGCGGACATGCATCCCTATACCATATATAGAGCCTGAGCAGCTCTTCACAGTAAAGACATCTGGCTTTACCCTTCTCAGTGCACAGCTGTTTGTATTTCTGCATTCGTCTGACATTTTTATTTGAGCTTTTTACATATTCAAGACCAAATGTGTGCCTTTAAAGATTATATGAGTGAATTTATGAGAACTAATGTGCCATAAAACTTACTGAATGTAACCTAATCTGATTGGAGCTTATTTTATGATTCATACACTTACAGAAAGGCTCATTAATTGTAAAGGTAGATACTGAATTGAGGAACACATCTGCTGCCATAGGCTCTGCAGTATCTGGTGATATCATGCATTGAATGAATGTAGAGTTGTGTTGTCTTAAAATGACTTAAACCTTTGAAATGAATGAATATGTGCACATTATTATTAAGACATATCAAGTTGTGATAGATGGGTAAAAGTTGACATGCCAATAACAGCCTGATTCAACAGTATTATCCATCTGTACTGCCTCAAATTGTTTGGTGTCTTCATACTGTTACCTATAGGGTTTATTACCACACTATCAGGCTAAACAAATATTACAACCTATAATTTGCCTACCCTCCTCTCTGTCATTCATTTGAATGTTCTTTTTCAAGTGATATCTGTAGGGTCATATCTTTGTTTCAGCCACCTTTTCGTTTGTTTGCATTGGTATTCCCGCACATACCTTTCACTCTCCAGGTTGGCTGCCCGTCTGTACAATGCTTCGCTTTCTCGCTGAAGTCTTCGTGAGTGATAACAGATCACACTGCCCTCAGCCTTCACACTCTCTCTTGGCCTTGACCATATAAGGGTCCCGAGGAATCTCGCACCAAAACATGGCCAACGCACACAAAAATGCAGCGACGCGCACCGCTCCGAATAAATTCTCTCCCACCAGAGTTTCAGTTAAATGTTTTCACTGAGCTACTCAGACAAACTTAATAAAAACTGATACCAATGATGTGGAACTCGAGGTCCAATCTAGGAAATGTATAAGATCTCCACGATATGATTAATAAAACTTTCAGCAGGCTGTTTTTAACATCTTTGCAGTGAGAGACCAGTAACAAAAACCTGGCATATTCCTGTTTTATCTCAAATTAACACTTTAGTATTAGTCAATGTAACGCATAGACAGACAGACAGACAGACAGATACCTGGGAGACTAAGAAAGGTCTATAGGTGTCCCCCTCTCCCTCTCGCAAGGTGAATCCCCAGGGCGCACCACCACGCAGCGTCACGCAGATGTAATCCCCGGTGCCCATGCTGCGCACAACTCCTCAGCCAAACCTCCACAGCGCAGTCATCGAGCTGTCAGCCGGACCAGCAGCACTTTGCAAGAACCACCTCCACCACACCGCTGTATAATCCCCATCATCTGAGTTCTCCCTCAGTCCAGCCCGCTCAGGAAGACGTCACGGCGCACGGACCCGCCTGCAGGCGTTGCATGCAACTGGTGGTTTGTCATGGAGAGCCATTAGACCATTCCACGCTCTGTCTAACATCCCCGAGCTGCAGCATCCTGATAAACCTGGGAGAACCGCTACATGATATTTATTATTATTTATCCCCATCCTTGTTTGATTCAGTGGTGGAAAGTTACTTACTCAAGTATAAGTGCAATGTAGTGTTTCAATCTTCTGTTACTTTATACTTTTACTTTGAGAGGCAAATATACTTTTTTCTCAGCTAAAGTTATTTCAAGGTTTTACCAGTTAGTTAATAGTTACTTGCTACTTTGCAGATTCAGATAATTAGTACAAAATCTAACAAACAATCAGCCTAAATGATGATAGGTCACTATCGATCAATCTGCATGCAGTCATTAAAAGCTGCAACATTAGAGTGATGACCACATTAATGTATCAGTAATCCTAATCCACTCATATAATATATAGTATTCTGAAATGAGTCATGATCCTGCATAATGAGTACTTATACTTTGGGTATTTTAAATATATTCTTATGCTAAAACTTCTATGCTTTTATTCAAGTAAAGTTTTTAATGGACTTTTGCTGAGAACAGAGTATGACTACACTGTAGTATTAGTACTTTCACTTTACCACTGGTATCTTAACTCATAATAATGTTACTCATAATCTTAAGGGTTTGACAACTCCTGTAGTGTTAGTGTGCTTTATCTTCTGTCCAATGTTTTTGACTTTTTGAAACATTTTCCCATGTCACTTATTTATTTGACTGTTCAGTTGCAGCCAACATTTCCTGTCACTAAATGATGATGTAATGCTGTTCCAAAGCAAATTCAAAGATGCAGAGCATAGATTGTTATTAATTAAAAAAAAAAAAAAAACACTTTGATTTGTGTATAACAAATTCCTCCACAGCTTGTCTCAGGGTCTATACCTCAATAATATCTACGTCCCCTAGTACCTTATCAATAAATGTAAGGCTATCCGTAATCAGGTTCCTGTGTTGTCCTCATCAATAGGCCACATCCCTTGTGTAAAAGTGTAGTAGATGGTGATGAAACACATGTATCATAAGGACCGCACAGGTCCACATCCCCTGTGCTGACGTGTATGGGTTTCCTCTATTTCACGCATGCGTACAGCGCCAGACACGACTCAGCCCTATCAAGTCAGCGGAAAACACCTCGACCAATGCCGGAGGTTCAACTGTTTTCTCTTCAAGATAAAAGCAGAATTTAACGTTTTAAAACAAATACTCGGGTGTGTAGAATGTCAAAATTGTTTAAATAAGTCGTCAAAAAGTAGTTTATTGCAAACGGGCGTTCTGTTTGCGTCATTCGTGTTGCGTAAGAACATTTATGAGCTATGAAGGATTTTATTTTGAAATATATAACCGGAAACCTTGCCTCGTCTGCTTGTGTCGACACGGGTGATGTTCGCCGCGTAGCCAACATAGCGACCGGCGCTTTGGTGGAGTTTGACGTGGCACTCTGCTTTCACTGAGGGCAATACACGGCGAAGAGGACTCAGTCCAATATTCAGGTAAATACCGTTACGATAACAGTTACCCACGGTGTAATTCAAATGGTTAATTCTGTGTCAGGCAAGTCTCTGTTTGACGGTACACACGTTTGAAATGAATGCGCCGTTAGTGCGAAGGAAAACTTTGTAGTAATTTCCGCGTAGCTAGCAAGATGTTTTCTATCCATATGCAATCAACAGTGACTGGGCTGCTGTGCTGTCATGTCTCAGCACACTTTCGATAAGGTGTTGAGCTATAAGTCATAGACAGAATATGATTAAACAATGTATGTGTCCGTTCAGCTGGATGTGAGTTGAAGGAAGAAGGGATGCTCAGGTTTGTAGCCATCATAACGGTCTTCGACGTGGCAATTCTTGTCACCGGCGGACACAATTAACAGTTGAACAGGACAATTAACCAGGCGTGTTTCTCTTTCCTTTTGCGTTTCGTTTGGATAAAATGTGTTAAATTGCTTTATCGAGTAGTGAGAAAGCACCTTAATGGAGTTGCCAGTACGCAGCTGTTATTTGTGTTGACACAGTTGTGCCGAAGTTCAACTTGTTTTTCAAAAAAGGTTTACACCCTGAAAAAAAGTCTACAGGCCTTTTGCTTCTACAACACATCCTTTTAATGCAGATGAAACCAACACTCACTGACAGTCTTTAGCCAAAACTTAGACTTAAACCTGCAGTGGACAGGAAGTGTTTTTAAATGGCCATTATTAGAGGCCTATATGGGAATTCATAGAGCCAGAATTAAGCAGATGTGAGCATGCTAGTTTATTACCGGTCACTGATTTGTAGTCCTGACAACAAACCAGAAACTCATGTAGTCGCCTGTAGATAATGTTAGAAAGGATAGGCCTGGCTTATCTCTCAACAAGCAATGTCAAAAGTCCATGTGACAGGAGTGTTGATGATTGCATGAGGTCAAATATCAAATGTTGTTGTTGCTTTTGTGTCTTTCTAAACATGCTAGATTTATGAAAGAAATACATTTAAGAGTGATATTGTTGGGAAGGATGCAAACTGTTCATAAAAGACAGGTTTTCCCTGAAATATTTCTATTTCCTAAAGGAAAAAAAACTCATTGTGTTTATTTCTTTGTCAAAATCACCACCACAGGTTGACAAGACTCATTCATCCTGGCATGAGAAGACAGTAACAGTCATCCCACCAACATGAGTCAACAGGGTTATGTTGCTGCACCCCCGTACTCCCAGGCCCAGCCAGGGATGGGGGGCTACCAAGCTGGATTTGGAGCTGGTCCTGCACAGCCCCTCTACGGGCACTATGGGGGACCGCCTCAGGCGTTCAACGCTCCGCCAACAGGTAAAGGACTTCTACTCTTGTGTTTGGATTGATTCTCAGATAACAGGGGCTTTCATTTAACAAGTTCAGTCTTGCCACCGTGCAAGATGTGCTCATTCATTTCTGAATTATATCAATTGTAGCTGTGCTAAAAGCTCACAAGCGTTCAGAGATGAAGTCTGATGTTTTGGGATGACATTAATGTTATTATTATTATTATTATTATTATTATTATTATAACAGGCCCAAAATGCTTGCGTTGCAGAATATGACTGGTAACATGTCTTAGTTTGTATTATACCATTATGTTTTATCTTTCATGGAGTGAAGTTTACTTTGTCTCACTATGCTGTATCAAAGGTTTGTATCTGGAATAACTATAGATGTATACTGTTCACATATAGTGTGTGTTACTCATTGCAGGTATGATGAAATCACCAGTTTCCTCTACTGCCGGCATGCCTCCACCTCCAGTGTCCAGTCAGTACAATCCAAATGTCCAGCAGAATGGCGCACACCCACAAAGGTAACAATCTTCACTAAAGAGCAACTGTTAGCACTGCTAATGTTGTCTTTGGAATCAACATAAGGAGATATTGAATGTGCAAGTGTCACATTTGAAATACACAAAGAAAGAGACAGATGATGAAACGGAGGAGACCACTTTTATTTTTTCTTAACTCTTTATTTAGTAAAAATAACTTTTTTAATTAGCAAGGACTGGATGCAAAATATATATCTGCACCATGTTGGCAAAATGTCATACTGCATTGAAAAACATTTGAATTATTAGTATGAAGCACATTTTGAGACCACACTGTACTTGCTGTACAATGCTAACTGTTTTTCTGTCCTTCAGATACCCTGCTCCACCAGCTGCTTCTGCTGCTTATGGACAACCTCTACAGACCCCATACAACAGCATGGCCTCTCCAGCACCACCTCCAACACAGCAGCTCAACAATCAGATGAGTGCTATGAACCTAGGCAACTATGGTAAGTTTGCTATTTACTTAAGTCTACTTGTGACACATCATATCAGCAAAGTAGTCGCTTTTGTTGATTATAGTACTTCAGTAGAAGGGATAATGTGCTCACTAGATGTCTAAATTGTGTAGCCCCAGGTCCCATGCAGAGCCCTCCTCCTCCAATAAGCTCTGTAGCCCAGCAGCCATTCCAAACATCTCCTCCTCCAGCAATGGGCCAGCCACAGATGCCCCCAGGCCCACAGTCCCCCCACATGTCTCCACCACAGTCACCCCAAGCAAACATGCCTATGGCAGGCCCTCCAATGGCAGGACAATCAATGGCAGGCCCTCCAATGGTAGGACAATCAATGGCAGGCCCTCCAATGGCAGGACAATCAATGGCGGGCCCTCCAATGGCAGGACAATCAATGGCGGGCCCTCCGATGGCAGGACAATCAATGGCAGGCCCTCCAATGGCAGGACAATCAATGGCAGGCCCTCCGATGGCAGGTCCTCCAATGGCAGGCATGGGTAGACCCTTCGCCGGGCCACCTCCTCCAGGCCCTGGAGGTTTCCAGCAGCCTGGTCCCACCGGAGCTGGTGGTCCACCAGGATACCCACAGCAAGCAGGTAACCGTGACATTGTTAACCCTTAAAAAGTTTATCTCACACCACACCAGTGAAAAATGTACTCTAAAAGCAGTTTTTGTCAACATTAGATTGTTTTGGTTACTTATTTGTAGTGATACGGACACTGATAATGACACTGGTCATTAGCTCAGTGTGTGGATTTGTTGTCAGAGGAATCTCCTGCATGACAGGCAGACATTAACAACACCAAATGAGCACAGAAAATGAATGACAACAGAGTTCAAAAGTAAAAGAGAAAATGTTTAATCCTTTCATGCAGTGTGTCTTTGATGCTTGATTCTCCTCTGAGGCTGCTCTGAGCCATAGAACAGTTTTATTTGTCGAATGGTTCTATAATAGTCGAGTCTGGCAACAAAATCAGTCTTTGTCCTTTAGCTAAATATGAAAACAGTACTTTATATTTGCTAGTATTTGAGCAGTTATATCACATCTTATTCTACATTCTACATGTAGTCAACAAAACAAAATCTCTGCTGCACACAATTGTGTACTTCACACAGTACACATTACTCAATAAATATAATTTAATAGCCATTATATCTTGTTTTAATGTACAGGCCAGTTTGGGGGACAGATGGCTGGGCCCCAGCTAGGCATGCCAGGGGCCTTCCCTGGAGCAGCAGCGGGACTGGCGGGACCACCTCAGAAGAAACTGGACCCTGACTCTATCCCCAGCACAGTGAGTAGACTAATCCTCCTGGGACTGCATACCTTCACATACCAGCTCACCACGTGTCATTCCACATTTTCTGTCCTGGACCAGAAGCTTGTTAATTCGTCACATGCATCATGTCTTTCTTTTCAATGACTTAATTCATTATATTTTGGGAAATGTGAAATGATTAAGAAAACTAAGATTACAGAAAAATGGTTAGGGTTAGGGTTAATACAGATATTTTGATTTACATTTCGTCATATAATCATGCGAAAGCAAACATGTTTTCCATGCAGTGAAGCTGTCACTATTAATACGTGACATGATAAAGACATTGTACCTGATAACTCATGAAGAGTTGTAGTTTAATGCCTAACGTGTCTGTTTTAGACCCAAGTGATTGAGGATGATCAAGCGAGACGAGGGGGGCAGGTCTTCAGCACAAACATGAGAGGACAGGCTCCGCCTCTGGTCACCACTGACTTCGTAGTAGAGGACCAAGGTAATAACATTTAAACTTCTCTTCAAGAACAAAATACTTGTAGTTGATGATGCAGCTGAAGTAGTTCATCCCGTGTCCCCCATTTTATTTATTTATGTACTTTTGGAAAGATGACCAAAACTGTTTTAAACATATTTTCTTTCTACAATATCTACATTTGTATGTAACATATGTCATCTTGACCACATCAAGTTCAGCCTGTACTTTTTCATTTATATGCTTGTACCCAAAATGCACACATTTCCTTGATTATTTTAATGACTGACTACTGATTTGTGGAAATGTTTAATGAAACATGAAAAATTGCAGTCCACACTTCTCTCTCAGGGGGTGAAAACCTTTATTTTGCTCACTGCAGGCAATGCCAGTCCCAGGTTCATGCGCTGCACCACCTACGCCCTGCCCTGCACTGCCGATCTGGCCAAACAGTGCCAAGTGCCCTTGGCTACCATCATCAAACCATTTGCCAGCTTGCCAAAGGATGAGGTAAGTCATGGTTTTAGATGTAACTTGAAGCCAGTTGCTTTATCAAGAAATGAAAAAATTCAAATAATATCAACAATAGATAATTCCCTGCTAAGATAAACCAAAAAAAGACAGAAAGACTGAACAGATTCATAGCAGCTTGGTTGTGATGAAGCACATTTGCTGAGTCCAACTCTTGCAGTGAATGATAAATGTAATATACACCATCGTCCCCCACAGATTGAGAATTATTTGTGGTGGTTGGCCTTGTGTTGTGCAGCATTCATCACTCGAGTAGGCTGTGATGCAGCGTAATGTGAGAGTTTTGATCATTATTTTTCCCACTCTATATATCTTTACTTATTAATGGATTGTGCATATTCCTAACCAGTCTGCACTCTTCGCATTCCCATGCAACTCTTGAAAGGAAAGACAATCCTGTAAATCAAAAAATCTACTTGGGTGGGCCTAAATTATATTTATGGGAAAAATGCATGCAAAAACAATCATCCCACACCCTTCTACCCATAGTCATTTCTCGGACTTCTGAAACTTACAAGATAATGCATGTTATGTTTTTTGTGGAAAACTAAATGGCGGTGCAACATGGTTGGCTACGTGGAAGATGACCCACTCCCTCTGTAGATATAAAAGGCTCAGCCTTCGGTAGCAAAACCACAATGATTCTAAGTTTCAGGTGATTATATAATAATAAAAAGAAGTATATATTTATGTTCACAGATCCACCTAAATTCTACACACTAGACCTTTAATAAGATAAATTAAAAAATAAAAGTAAATCGTGGACAGTAGACTATAACCACAGAATGTCTCCTTTTAACAGATGACTCTGTTTACTACAAAAGTTAATTTGTCCTGTGAGTGACCTCCTGTTGGATCATATGTGATCCAACAATCTTGCCTCAGATATTTACCCCCCTCCACTCGACTTGTCCCAGGCACCAATTGGCCTTTTTAGGCAATGTTCTCCTTCTCTCATCTGACTTTAGGGTAATTAGCTAATGTCAGATCTGCAGGGACCTCTGAAGAAGAAAGGAGGTTTATACAAAGGGAATTAAACTCGAGTGTGTTGCACTTGATTCCATCTAGAGCAAAATCATATTACAGTTACTCCAAAAAACTCCTGTCCTGCCAGTTTGTGCATAACTCAGAAAAGCATGCTGTTGTGCTCGGGTGTTATATGCATTGTTCTTCTTTGCATTGGGTAAACAGCCCTAAGATAATGTAAACACTTTTAATCTCCATCTTAAAGTCTCCAGTTTAATAATAAACCTGTCACTGCCTCCTCTGCATGTGTTTTATGGTTGTTGAGTTCTTCCAGCAAACATTTTAAATTAACACTGTGTCAAAGCCTGTTGGGAGTGTTAAATAAATAGTTAAGACATCTGCAGGCCTGCATAAGGCACTTAGTAACAGTGCTGTGGTATGTATATTAAACAGCATTTACATTCCACACCAGACAAACGTTCTGTATATGAAAGTGCAGTGTGTGTTGTTTGGGTGCCATGGAATCAGTGCAGTATGTGCAAGGATATGGTCCAAGTACAGCAATTGTGCATTACTGAAAATATGGGAAACCTTTCAGGGAATGTGGACACTTAATAATTCTATAAACAAAGAAAAAGTAGATAATAAGATCGTATAGCTGTTACAGTCATGGATTTCCTTTTTTAGGACCAGTTACATTTTCTCATTTAATTTAGAAACAGCTGTTGAAAATATGACCATAATGCTTTTTTGGGTCTCTCTGTGTAGACTCCTCTGTATGTTGTGAACCATGGCGAGACAGGCCCGATCCGCTGCAACCGATGCAAGGCCTACATGTGTCCCTACATGCAGTTTATCGAGGGAGGTCGCCGCTTCCAGTGTGGTTTCTGCAGCTGTGTCAATGAAGGTATGAATGTCATCCAAAATGTGTTAGGCAGTCAGAAAACTAGATGGCACTCCAGCTCCTACTTCTAAACCGCTTACAACAAGTTCTGTGGATTATCTTGAGTAACCAGGTCATGACTTCTGAAAAGAGACACTGCTGTTGAGTTTTTCAAA
This sequence comes from Pagrus pagrus, assembly GCF_965226575.1. Lineage (NCBI taxonomy): Eukaryota > Metazoa > Chordata > Actinopteri > Spariformes > Sparidae > Pagrus > Pagrus pagrus. Next base: position 13,234,260 of record NC_140204.1, on the reverse strand, counting down.
TGTATTTATTTCCTGCTTTGAGCACCACAAGCTGGAGTGCTGCCTAGTTCCATTTTAATCGAGAGAAGGCAGACTTCTCTACAGCTGATATCTCCTAAACTCGGCAACTCACATCAAAACAATCTAGAAGAGGAAAATATTTGTGTCTTAGGTTGAACTGTCCATTTAAAGGACAAATTATTTTTTGTCTCACCCTAGTGCCAGTCTTCTATTTCCAACATCTCGACCACATGGGCCGGAGGGTGGACTTCTACGAGAGGCCTGAGCTGTCTCGGGGTTCCTACGAGTTTGCAGCCACCATGGACTACTGCAAGGTACAGGGCACTACACTCCTAAAGATCTGATGACTGCTGTTCAATACACATTATGCAGAGTGGATGAAGTGGATCAATATAGACGAGCACATACATCCAGGGATTTGTTTGTTTAGTTGTTTAGGAAGTTTATGCTTAGATAGAAGTGCCTTTTACTCTATGGTATTTTTCGGAGGGGCCTTTTGGCACCCTACATTGTTCATCACAAAACTGAATGCAGGACAGGAAGTGTTCAGCTCAGTTCTTTTGCAAACACTGAAAAGACAGCGATGCCAATCAGTTCCATGTCCCCATGGAGGTTGAGAACAACATTAGAGGGTCAGAGGAAGCTGGCAAGGCTGAGTCACTCCACTGGCCTACTTCTGCTCTGTTTATTAAGACTTATAAACAGTCTCTGCAGGCCAGTTATTAAACAAAAGCCCGCAAGGTGAGTGTCCTGTCATGGTTTGTTACTGTGGAAACATAACAATGTCTTACAGTTAGTCGCCCTCACACACACTCCGTTGCCCTTTTTTCATGAATTCATAACTGTCATGGTCTCTTCACAGCTATCGAAAGTTATAAGGAATAACTAATGGAAACATATCTGGTATTAGAGAACTAATAACAGAAATTTAAGGTGGATAAAGATTAAGACCCTAAATTAGAGGATACGAGACTAAAAATAATAATAATTTATTTTCCCACGACTGGTTTGTTCAACAGCTTAAATGTGCGCAAGGAACATTTTTGCTCATTTCCTTTTGAAATTGGGCATTTCATGCATCGTGCTTGCCAAGCCACGTTCGCCTGGAAAGATTTCAAAATAGCAAATAACTCATTTCACCTCCTGCCTTCTTCTCACACAGAACAACAAGCCTCCGAACCCTCCCGCCTACATCTTCATGATCGACGTATCCTATAGCAACATCAAAAGCGGGCTGGTCAAACTGATCTGCGATGAGCTGAAGACTCTGCTGGAGGATCTGCCCAGGTACATAAGATAAATCAGCAAAACGCACACACACACACAAACAACCCACACACACACACACACACACACACACACACACACACACTCTCACTAGGGATGTGTGTGGTTAGTCAATGAATCCTGAAATACTAGTTTGTTTGTTTTTTATTTTATTTTTTGTATAATTATATGCAATCTTCCAATGAAAATGCTGTTGTAATAATCAGGCATGTTTCCTAAAGATTTTTTTGTTTTTTTGACGTTGTTTATTAACTAATTATTTGGTAAGTTGTCATGGTTTTTAGGATGATGTGCAATGTTTAGGATGCATGGCCCAAAGTGCCACACATTTCAGCTGCATTTAAAATACAATTTGATTATTGAATAATGTAATTAACGGTTTCATAGCTCCTATATATTACAGAATATTTATTTGGACACTGCTTAACATTATAGATTAAATTATGCTAAATGTAGTCTGTTTTCTGACTATGTTCTTACTTTGACTAGTCTTTGACTAGTTTAAACTTCCATTTAAAAGGGAAATTAGTCACATTCCTACCACTCACATAATATGCTAAAATGCTGTCATTACAGGTCAACATATGCTTTGCCAAAAAAAGACTTTCCTCAAGTCTTTAACGCCAAGCCAACTATTTGTTCTCATCAGCTGAATGTTCTTGCATGAAGTTTTACAGATGGTGGGTATCAGTTAGGGAGGGCCAAGGCTGCCAGAAATGGAAAGCATTACAGTGCAGGCTCTCATCTCTCAAAGGCAACCAAAACAAAAACAAAACAAAAGGCTTTGTTCTGCAGACAACACTGGTTTACTTCCGGAAGTCAGTTTGTGATTTATCAGAGGATTGATACTTCCTCCTAAAATAACTTGGACATTTCTCTTTTCCTCTCCACCTCATTAGTCCCAGCAGCAATATATCCATATTTGTCTGCTGCCATGACATCATCCTCAAAACACTTTGTAGAAGTGTACTTCGGATAAACCACATCTTTAGCTGTGTTTGAATCTTTATTTTTGTTTATACAGGCACTAGATGAAAGCATTTGGATATCCTGCTATTTAATATGGTTCATGTAGTTCTGCCCTATTTGCCGAAATGCATGTTCATTTAGTTAAGATGAATCTGGAGCCAGATCTAAGTCGATGCAGCTGTAGACAAAGACTTTCTTTAATTGTTGCTGTACTTTTTCAGTTGCTGTCTGGTATCAGAAAGAACTAAATAAATTGATCCACTCTTATTTCATAGAGGAGCTGCTGGCATATAGTTGAGCAGTGGCATAGTTTCTTCAAAGCCACGTAACATGCTCCTGAGTGTCCTCATGATTTAAGAAGAGCGATCTACAAACTGCAGTTGGCAGTGTCACTAAAGAATGCTTTTAAATAACTATGATGGTGAAAGGTTTTGATATATGGTTTTGGTTCTAGCTAGCTACCAGTTCCACACCCTGATTCAGAGTGTTCTGGTAAATCTCAGGGGTTGTCATGTCTTTATTTCATCTAGTGGCACTTATCTACTACGGCTGAAATAAAACATTTTGCTAACATTTTATTTTACAAGTCAGTCATTCTATCTAAAAAATGTCCTAGGAAGTTTCCAGGAAATGACTCTGGAATATGGTACTAATTAAAGGGAATTCACAGTAAGTCAGCTGAACCTGCAAGAAAATCTTTTGGCAGCCATACAATACACATATATGAAGAATCAAGTTTCCAAAAATAAACAAATCTTAAATTCAGATGTACATTGGTTTAAAAGGAGCAGTTCTTGCAAATCAATATTTTTGTTACAAGCAGTACACATTTGCATACAGTAGGTCTTTTCAGAACTTCCCAGGAAATACTTTTCTGCTCTTTTCTAACAGTGTAAATCCAGCAGCAAGTTGACTGTAATCCTGAGAACAAGACAAAGAGAAAGTACAAAAAAAAAAAAAAGAAGGCAGGCATGACTCACAAGTAAATGGGTTTAGTTGTTTTCCTCGCCAACCAACATTTACTTGGATTTTGTAAACCTGCAGCGGCTAATGTCTTCCTTTCCCTTTGGACCACCATTCAGGAAGAGATCTTAAACATTAACAAACAAGTCCATCTTGATTGTTATTCCACTCCTTGATGAATGTTTTTACTTGGTAATTTGACATGGTTAAATTAACATAGCATAATGCTTAAGAGGGCCGGCCATCCTAAAGATAAACCAGATTTTGTTTTCTTTTGCCCCAGAAAAGTGCCAGTTTTATTATCTTACCTAAGCAACAGCTTCTATGCCTTATTGTTTCACAGAACAGGGACATTATGTTAGTGGTAGAGATAAATAAAAGCGTTGCGCAGTAAGATTTCAGCAATGACTGCCAGATGACAGTGGATCCTTGTAAACATGACGGCAGGCATAAACACATCTTTGACAAAATTGATTTTATACACTGCACACATGCAGCCGTTGTTAACATTTAACCGGACTTACTAGAACCATCCTGGAATTCACAAATTGCTTGTTCTCTTTCCCTCCCCAGAGAGGATGGCGTGGAGAGCTCTGCAATTAAGGTCGGCTTCGTCACCTACAACAAGGTCCTCCACTTCTACAACGTGAAGAGCGCTCTGGCCCAGCCCCAGATGATGGTGGTTTCAGACACAGCTGAGATGTTTGTCCCGCTGCTCGACGGCTTCCTCGTCAACTATCAAGAATCTAGGGCTGTTATCTACAAGTAAGACAACACTTTTGATTTTGCTGGACTGCCCTGTGTTATATCAGTGAAAGGGAAACTGTTTGATATGTTATAGAGGTTAAATATTTCAAGAACAATCTTTTTCTGGAGAAGAAAAGCAAGAGAAAAACAAAACAATAGTCTTTTCCTTAAAATGACAGAGCCATAATCCTGTCCCTCTCCTCTCTAGTCTCCTGGACCAGATTCCTGACATGTTTGCAGACACCAACGAGAGCGAAACAGTCTTTGCTCCTGTCATCCAAGCTGGCGTGGAGGCATTCAAGGTTAGCAACATCTATCAACACGCAGTGGGACATGAGGGGCCTTCCCAAACGTCCCTGAATCATGTGTACGGCTGCTTTAGGATTGGACGCAGATTATTTGAACATCATTGGCTTCTATTTGACAAGCCAGATTTGATAAGCAGCAGTGTTTCTATATCTTTTTACAACTATACGCTGAATGAATTCTAATGAAATGTGCCAAAACACACAACCCTGTGTTTTTCTAAAATGATATTTGGTATAATATTTTTGATGTATTGCTGAACTCATTTAACCTTTCAACTCAGTGAAGTTTCTTTTTTCTCTTCCTGATATGTTTGTGTTTACATTACAAAGTCCAACAAACTTTCCCAGTGATATGAGGTCAGTATTTTGGCACTCAGGAAAGGAAAAGTTCACACACAGCTTTTAATTGGAAGCAGTTGTGACATTACGAAACAGCAAAGAGTCTGAGACTTATTTATTTGCCCATGCCTGTTCATGTTCATATTTTCATTTTGGGTAGTGCTTAAACTTTTCTTTATTAGTTTATTTTGCCACACAGGCGAGCGTTTTATTATCACCCTCTGCAGGACTTCATGTTGTGACCTCATGATTAAACTGTAAAGCCATGATCAACATGTCAGGCAGGAGCACGCTGCACACCTGGCTTGGGATCTCTCTTTTTGAGATCTTTTCTCTCTCATCATTCTTTCCCCTCCAGGCAGCAGAATGTAGCGGAAAGCTTTTCATCTTCCACTCCTCCATGCCCACAGCTGAGGCTCCTGGCAAACTGAAGAACAGGGATGATAAAAAGCTGGTCAACACTGACAAAGAGAAAGTGAGCAACTTCAGAAATACTTTATTTATCCCAGAGAGGAAATGGTAAACTTTGTGTTTAGTGAATTTAGATTGTATAGCGTATTATTCTGAACTTCAAATACAGACTGCTGGCAGTTGTAGATTAATAGGACAGAGCACGGCTTAATTTCCTCGTGTTAAGCATAAAAATTACATTTTCTAAAAACAACACATCTCTTTATTCTGTAAAGACAGTTTAGACAAAATCATTATTTCTTTTGAGGTATTCCTTCCATTACAATACATTTTGTTTATTTAAGCCAGGGTTCTTGAAATCCTTGAAAGTTCAAGAATTGTTTTTGAAGATAGACATAAATAGACATGTCATTTTAAAGTGCTTCTATTAATACATTTTGTGCAACAGCAGAAATGTAAGTCCTTTTGATATTTTATGTACTTCACGTTAGTAAATAGGCCGTCTGCATGTGTGTGCCTCGGTGTCAGTGCAACAGTCACGTGTGCATGCGTAATTGAAGTAGAATAACACTGGTTATGGCAAGTAAGAAAGCTAACGTTAACAAACCTTAAAGCCTGGTATTTTCATTATACAAATTCTCAGTGTTGTAATAGTAGATAACCTTGGCCCGTGTCTTAAACTCTGTTATGTTGGGTCCTTCATTTTGATCGAAGATGGCCAAGAAAGTCGGAGAAGAGTCCTTGAAATAACGTTTAAGAAGGTGTGGGAACCCTGTAAAAACTGTACTTGTGGAGAGGGTTGTAATGGAATCTATTTTCATGTTTTGTTTGAAATCTGAGAATGCTACCACACTTAACCAATTGAAAATCTGTTTTTTTTTTCTGTTAGACCCTATTCCAGCCTCAGAAAGGAGTGTATGAGCAGCTGTCAAAGGACTGTGTAGCACAGGGCTGCTGTGTGGATCTCTTCCTCTTCCCCAGCCAGTATGTCGACTTGGCAACCATGGCTGATGTGCCGTCGCACACCGGAGGCTCCGTCTACAAGTACAACAACTTCCAGGTACAACAGGCCTCTCAACGCACACACACAGAGATGCTGCAAGCAGACACATAAATGATATGGATTTCTTGTCACGACACTGAGTAGTCATAATTTAACAGGCAGAGGCATTTGCAGCCTAATAAAAGCTAGTTGTATCCACTTAATGGCTTTGGCACAGTATCCACAGTCTATTATCGCCCTGTCCCATAGGACTGGTGCAACAAGCATGGGAAATCGCTTCACACTGTACAAACACACCGCATACTGAAGCAGTACAATGCAGTTTAAGAGACATGGCTAAACCTACACTGAAACAGATGATAAATAGCAGCACAATACAGGCATTAAACAGTATCTTAGTAAGAGCTACAGCATTTTATTACTCCATAAAAACACATTTATGTTCCAGTTAAGCTCAAATGTGACACTTCAGGAAATCACCTCTCTTGGTATTAGACTAAATTACCTACGTTAAGGTACGTTTACAGGTCCCCAGTTTGTCTGTCACTGGCATGTGACCAAACTGGGACAACACTGCCATCTGCTGGTTAAAAACTAGCACATACAATTTTTTTTCTGACTCAAATGTTCTTGTTGCTGTCAGGTGGAGATCGATGGGGAGCATTTCCTGAGAGACCTGAGGAAAGACGTGGAGAAGAGCATCGGATTTGATGCCATCATGCGTGTTCGTACCAGTACAGGTGAGGAATAGTCCAAGACTTACCTGAGATTACCCATGTGCTACAAGGAGATGCCTCTCAGTGACTTAAATATTTGTGAATGTTTCCCTTCAGGCTTCAGAGCCACAGACTTCTTTGGTGCCATCCATATGAACAACACCACAGATATAGAGATGGCGGCTGTGGACTGCGACAAGGCTGTGACCGTCGAGTTGAAGCATGACGACACGCTCAGTGAGGAGACCGGGGCGCTCATGCAGGTATGTGTTTTTTTAAATGTGCCTTTTGTCAGGAGTGGGGGTGTCGAGGTTTTGTTATGAACTGTTGTGAAATGTTTTAATTTCTGTTTCCCAGTGTGCCTTGCTGTACACCACCATCGGCGGACAGCGACGTCTCCGCATCCACAACCTCAGTCTTAACTGCAGCTCGCAGTTGTCAGAGCTGTACAAGAGCTGCGAGACTGACTCGCTCATCAACTTCTTTGCCAAATCAGGTACTGCCCTTCTTTAAAAAGCCACACTTATGGCTTTATTACAAGTTTGCATGTGGTTACACTACAGCTAAATGCAGAAGAGATGTATTTCCCTCCCATAATCTATGACCAGTCATTCCATACAGTCGGCTCTCTTTATATGGTGGTATAATGTAGTGCAGACGCAGCCTGCTGATGTACTGCAGCAACATCCTGACCTTTGTTGAATGTACCCCATGCATCACTTATTATCTATTAATGCGCACTTGACTTATGAGTAGAAGAAGAATGAGTTGTGAAAATAAGGACCACATGTTACAGATGAGCCTTGCTGTAATCTGCACATAGCGAGCCCTAAGTACAGCTGTATTACTGACCTTCAGTTGCCTTCTTTCATCGGCCTAGCTCCCCTTGTGTGCTCTCGCTTCCCCTGCCTGATTTTTTTTTTTAGTTCATCATTCATCCTTTGTGCTTTACTTCCCTCCTTAACCTCAGCTTCTAGTGTTAGGCCCTCTGTGCTCCTCTCCTGTCTTTTAACCAACCTTCTCTCGTGCCCACTCAGCTTATCGTGCCATATTGAACCAGCCTCTGAAGAATGTCAGGGAGATCCTGGTCAACCAGACAGCCCACATGCTGGCATGCTACAGGAAGAACTGTGCCAGCCCCTCCGCTGCCAGCCAGGTCAGTGCAGGACAACACCTGGAATGATATTAGTTGAATTTAAGCTTTTAGATTTTAGGATACAAAGAGCTCCTTGATGTCCACTGACTGAAGTGTCTGTAACTAAAGATTTTATTCAGCACCCTCTTAGAAAGTAACTGACTTCTTCTGCCTGTATTGATTTACAGCTGATCCTGCCTGATGCCATGAAGGTGTTCCCAGTCTACATGAACAGCCTGATGAAAACTGCTCCGTTGGTTGGCAGCACAGAGCTCTCAACGGACGACAGAGCCCATCAAAGGCTGTCGGTCATGGGCATGGGGGTGGAGGACACTCAGCTGCTGTTCTACCCACGACTCATCCCACTGGTAGGGGACAAACTCACACACGCTTAGTGTACAGCAACTTATTTGGGACACTTACAATCCTTTAAATCTTTAGACTTTAAATCCTCATCTTAAATGACAGTGGGGAATTTGTTCTTTCTTTCAGCACAACTTGGACGTTGGCAGCGAGACTCTGCCCACTCCACTGCGCTGTTCAGAGGAGCGTCTGATCGACTCTGGAATATTCCTGCTGGAGAACGGCCAATCCATGTTTCTTTGGCTGGGACAAGCGAGCGCGCCAGACCTCATCCAGAACCTGTTTAACCTGCCCTCGCTCGCCCACCTGCAAGGACACATGGTCAGAATAACAACACTTTGACCTTAACATAACAACATATAAACCAAATGAAACAGTTAGACATTTTGTTACCTCTGTGGTCAGATGTAAGAATTTATTATGAATTCAGTCTTTTCTGAGATATTAATGTCTATTCTCAGAAGTGGACTTACAGAAGGCTTTATTGGCTAACTAAACACCCAGACATTCTCTTACCATGCTGTAATGCCTCTAGGTGAAGTCCACTTTTGAGAAATAGCCACTTCATAACTCAGCAAAGATTGGATTTGTAATAAAATCTTACATCTGAACATGATTTGATCCAATATGATTCATGTGATAGATCCAAATAGAAGATCAGTTGAGCCTGTAAAATGAGCCAAACTGACTGAGTGAGTTTAATCACAGTATCGGTGACTCAGAGTTTCAAAGGCAGAGCTCAAACAACACTTGAACATGTGGCTCTGGTACATAAGAGAGGGAAGCAAAGCAGCAATGTGTTGAAGTAGGCAGACAACATCAGGAAAAGAACAAAAAAGTTCATAAAACAAGGCTTTTTGTTTTCCATCCCCAAATCAAAACATCACAATGTTAATGTAACGTATTCCTATATGTAATTGTGTTTTTCAGTGTGCCCTGCCAGAACTGGACAACCCGTTGTCAAAGAGGATCCGATCCGTCATCAGCGGCCTGCTTGAAAAGAGGCCGAACTCTATGAAGGTAAAAAATCAAGCACAGGAAAAGTAAATGACTAAACATTACCATTAAACAGAAGCATTTAATGATCTGCCTCCCTCTAGTGGAGAGAGTATGTAACTACATCCCTTCATCTGTTATAATGGCCTCTTTTCTTATTTTTTCTGTCATTTAAACCAGCTCATCAAAGCATAATGCAAAAATGTAAATCATAATATTGTATAAAAACGTTTCAAACAAGTTTATTGAAAGGAAACAAATGACAAAGAGGTTTACATAGATTTGCAACATGTTTTAAGTAAATTCTGAAAAACCATTAGTCACATGCTAATGTATCGATGGAGTACATTTGAGTACGAAGGTCAATGTGAATGTAGAACAAAGCTAGTAAACCTGCATTTGGGCAAGAAACGGATGACATTTTCTAACTTTTACCCCTCTCAGCTCCAGATCGTGAGGCAGAAGGACAAACCAGAGATAGTGTTCCGTCAGTTCCTGGTGGAGGATAAAGGCCTGCACGGTGGAGCTTCCTACATGGACTTCCTTTGCTACGTTCACCGAGAGATCAGGCAGCTGCTCACTTAACCCCCAAGTTTGACCTCGGCGCCCCCTGCCTGACTGGCCTGGGAGAAACATGGCATCTAATGGGCCACGCACAAATAGAGAGTCATCCTCACTTGGCTCCGTTTGAATTCTTAAGGACAGTCCACAGAACTTTTTTGGTGTTTTTGCAAAGACAGAGGAAGAAATGGGGAACCAGGGGGAGCCTTTTGAGATTCAACCTTGAGAGTCCAATGCTGCCTTTCCAACACGCTTTAGTACACAGTATGATCTTCAAATAACCACTTGTCACCTGAGGAACTTCCAAGCAAAATGAAATGGACGACACATCCAGCATTTCCCGCACAGATACTTGTGTGTGATGGACTGTTGAGACGGGAATGACATCAGAGCCTGACGCTGGAATGCATTTTGGCATGAAGCCTTTTGGCATAAGCAATACAGCATCTATCTCCACTGTGCAGCCAATCGAGTAAAGCGTTTTTTCATTTCACTTTGTAGATTTAGTGTCAAGACAAGGGGTTATTTGTGGCCAAATACTGTGGAGGTTCACTTTAAAACTTAATAAAGTTCGCTAGTCTTTGTTATAAATGACTCTCTTATTAAAGTAACTATGTAAGAGTCTCAGTAATTCTAAAAACTCTTTTTTAAAAAGCTCAAAAGAAATTTTACAGTATTTAAACGACGCATAGAAGTTTCTACATTTTATCTCACTTTTGCTGTCCTAGTGAAAAGTGTACTAAAACAAACATTTAAAAAGTGTATCCACATTCCAGTTACTTCATGATTTTGCAGAAACAATTGCAAAATAAAAGCCAACGATGTCAGAAGTGAAAATTGTTCCTGCCATTACGCCACAAGTGATTCAAAGCATTTGTTTCACGCATACCCTCGCTGAAAAAAAATCACATTCTTTGACCATTTATAGCCGAGATTTGATCTTCACAGTGTGCAGTGACGCAGATTACAGTTCTGAGATTACAATGAAATGAACACAGCTGTTCAACAAATATGTCCTGATGAAAAATGACTTTGTTCCCCTCCTACCCGGCACGGGTGAGAATTGGAAATTAAAGTAAAAAGGATGATTAAGGGAGAATCAGATTTGAGTGGACCAAATGTAAAGCTGTCACTGTCACACAACAATCCAAGAAGGGGAGAAATATGATCTGTTCTTGTTGAAGTGATTCATTTTCACAAATCACACTTGTGCCAAAAGTGTGAGGACAATTGTAAAATGATCAGTTACTATTGGATCATCAGATTTCCGTCATCATAACTGAAGTCCACAAAATTGTTTGTAATGATGATATGCAACATTCCAGTCTTAAGTTTCAGCACAGCATCGTACTGTATCACATTGCTTGTTTTCATTGAGGTAATTGTGTAATTCATGTATGCATCTGTACGATTTTGTGTATGTGTGGCCTCCAGAAAGTCTTTTTGTACATGAAATACACAACAACTCTCTCAAAATATTACCATCTGCCTTAAGTTGATATAATACTTGTTAAAGAAATATGTTAAAATATATATATATATGTACTAGAGGTCTGTGGCTGATTTCTTTTTGGTTTGTATGCAAACTTATCTCAGGTAATTTGAGTACCTTACTATTCCGAGATGGAGGAAGTGATTTCAATTGAACTGGAAAGATGGACGCTTGTGTTTTCTTTTTTTTTCTCTTTTTTTTTGAGATTTATGGAAATTCATGGGCGTGGGGTGCCATGCTTAGTTTATTCCAAACCCTCAACAAATTTTGTCTGAATTAAAATCTTGACATAACTATTATTGTGCAATTTATTTTTGCCGCGAATACTACATTTAGTTCACAAGTACAGAACGTTTATCGGACAACAAATTAAATAAGTTCTCTTTATTTGAATGTTTGTCTGAGTATTCATTCAGAACTATCTGATCTGTATGTTGTTTTTGAAGGAAATATAATAAATGTAAAAAAAAAAATGTATCAAAGGTAGCAATTGTGATGTGATGATCAAAATGTAGGTAACATTAAATAATAACCATTAACACATAATACATGTTCATTGTTAATTTACAGTGAAACAGCTATAAACTAAAGTATTAATCAACTATAAATTTACCATTTGCTAATAACGGTTAATTATTAACTGTTGCCAGAATGTACACATTCAGACAGAACTTACCATTTGTGAGAAATCTGCTACCCACTATACAAGATTCAATTTTGGATCATTTACACAAAACACTAACACAAGGACAATGTCACTAAAACCAATACACACACTGAAAACAACCTTTATATTGTTGTTTCGTGACGGAAATTCTGGTGGCAAAAGTATATTTTGTCCTCATGTGTGCTATCCTCTTACCACCACGAGGGGGAGCCAGATGACACGTTTATGGAATAATCTGCTCATGGAGGACAGAACAACTTCTGAGCATAACCGTGAACAGAAGTTGGTTTCATTTGTTTGTTACTGCATCATAAAACATTTTATGTCAACCCAGTTTCTTCAACATGCATCAGTATTGTAACATCTCATATAACACTTGTAAAGATAGAATTCAATTGTTATGAATTTAAGTAGTTTTTTTTAAAGTCCAAAATTACAAGCCAACTGTGTGAAGATCTGTAATGTGACATCACAGAATCAAATGTTTTGATAGACCAATATATATAAAAACATTTAGACAATGTACTGAAGGGGTCCCATAATGTGACCTTTAATAATTCCTTTTAATCCATCAAGTCAAGAATTGTTGTTTTCTAAATGGTGCTATTATCATAGACTTGGTGACCATATGCAAACACGTGCAGCCTTTAATGTGTATTAAACCATTTAACACAAATATGGAAGTTTGAGGAGTATAGTTTATTTTCTCACTTTTGTCAGAGGTCGCTGACTTTAGAGCTTTAGGTATTATTTACAGAAGAAATGTAGAAATGCTTCACTATTTTTCAGAAAGTCAGTTTATACATCCACTGGGGTATATTGTTGGTAATGTTGCAAAAATGTTTCTGGAGAATAAAAACTGAGTTGTCAACAAAACATGAACATAACATTTTACAAACAATAAGGCACACAAACACAAATTGAGGAAAAAATGGCAGATTTGATGCTTTTCTTGATAGAAATATACACACGACCTCTAATTACACGAGAATGCAACTGAGAAAAATGTGCTATTTTCTTTACTAAATGAATGGATGATCACACTGAGGAGATCTTTATGTTTTTGACCGTAATACAGTGTAGTGACTTCTAGCGATAAACTGTCAAGTGCTGCAAAATATTCACCAAAAACTCAGCCATTTCTCAACTTCCCTGTATCCATTGTCCAAGTCGGTGTGGAAAAGAGGAGAAAGTCAGATTGCAACACTCTTAAATTACTTACAGAACGTCCAGAAACTTCTCTCAGTGATCCAGTAGTTTTAGCAGGAAGAAGTCAGTAAGCCAGACTTTTCTACCCAGCATGCCTAGCATTTTCCTCACATTTTGGGCCAAGCAGTGCTTTAATCACAGGCAACCAATCAGGCAGAGAAAGGTGTGGGCAACCGGACTTCGGCCCACAGGACGAAGAGGAAGAGGAGGAGGAGGAGGAGGAGGAGGAGGAAAACAGCAGGGAGCGCGTTAGCAGATGACCCAAAGATGACGAGTGCTATACAAAGTTACAGTGTCTGAATCATGAATTACAAATCTAAAGACCTGCGATTCACCCGAAAGCAAAATTTAATTTAATACTGTACAACTGACAATTTGTTTTTGTACAATGACCATAATACCATATAAATAACCTCAAGCACTGCTCTTAGTGTAAACTCCCCAACAGTGCTTCAAAAACAAAATAAAAACATGGATAGATGGTTTACTTTACAGGGAATATACATAGGGTTAACTGAAATACACTCAAAGCAGCATTTATCCTGTGACAAACTTATCTAATGTTATACTCATGGTAAATATAGCTACCTGTGTGCTTCTGTAGACAAACCATCGATATTATGGTCCGGTTTTTGACATCAATACAATCCTTGTGTTGTCTCGTTCTAGTTGGCAAGTAAACATGAACAAAGTTGAAAAGTTTCTCATAGAGTTCTTATCTAATGCTTTTTATCTATAGTATATACAGTTCAAAATGGTACAATGGATGTGTTGGTATCTTTTCTCTACATGTATCCCTCGAAGAGCAAAAAAAGACAGACCACAATGGTTATCTAAGTCGGGGTAAGAACACTCTGGAGTTGAGAGCCAGTCTGGAATGTCAAAAACAGAGACGTCAGATATTTTATTCTGTTTTTTTTTTTTTTTTTCAAGCTGTAAAAAGTCACAGTGATTTCACTTGGCAGTAAATAAATCAAGGCTGCAACAGAGATACCAGGAGCCGGTCTGAACCACTTTATCAGAAATGTGTCTTGCGTGTGTTTAGAAAGTTGAAGGCTATTTTGCAGTGAATAGAAAGACACTCCAGAGACGGGAGCTGGAATTCAACCTTGAAGAGAAGATGTTTATTCAACTAATTCAATAAAATGCTCACAAGGCAACTCATTCCAGAGTGTTCGCACCGTTTTGCCTACTCCTACTCGTGGCCCCGCAGTAATGAACAATATTTTATCTACGGTCAAAAGTCTGCATAGCACACTGTACACAGTATGAGTCCAAGTTTGGGCCAAGCTAAAAGATGGTGTTCTCTTCCAAAGGCTCCACCGTCAGCCAAGAGTTAAAGAACATTTTCAAAGAGGTGCATTGATCGCATGATGTTTTCATCCTGCGCACAGAAAGAAAACAATGTGATGAGAAAACACAACGCGTGCCAACAGTCAGGGAAAGAGATGTGTCGGGATATCCAGCTTACATTTTGGCAGCAGTCGATGAACTCGTCTATGGTCACCACCCCGTCTTTATTTTTATCCATCTTCTGTTGGAGAGAGGAAAAGATAATGATGAAGGAGGGTTTCTAAAGCCTCTTTACTGTGACGGACAGTTACAGTGCAGTGAGCGCTGCCAACGACACACTTGCCTGAAAGAATACTTCTACATGCTGACGAGGCGTCTCCTCTTTGAGGACAGGGTATGTGCATTTTCCCATCATGTCGTAGATGGCCTTCATGATGTCTAGCATTTCCTACGACACACAGAAAACAGTCCGTTAAAAAGCATTCCTGATTCGCTCCTAATGGGAAGCAACACAGGTACATTTTACTTGTATGTACCCGAGACTCTGAGCTCAGATATTTCTGCTGCTACAATATAATTAAGATGAATGGAATTTCATTTGTGAAGCGAAGAGAAATAATGTCTCTATTATTCTTGCTAATCCACTGACCTCACTGTAGACGTGTTTTATTGAAACTACTTTCTACTGACAACTTCACAATGAGGTTTGTGGATTATTCAGAGTAACAGGGCGTTAAACTGTCACTGTTGAGCTTTAAGGCGAGTGAGCAGTGTGGCTCTACGGGTGGTAGCGACTGTCGATCAATCCACAACGTTCGTCAAGACTGAAAACTATTCGATCAAATTGCAAGATTTGTATTTGTCATGTATACACATCATTTGTACAACCAGCCTGCACTGCATGTGTTTACTGCTAATCAGCGAATGTTAGCATGCTAATATGCTAAACTACAAAGCTAAGATGGTGCCTCACGTGGCTGTAGACTCTTCAGCCTTGTTAAAATGTCACTTTTCAATGCTGTGAGCACCACAAATGAAACAAAACCTACCTGCGTGGCAACATTACACCGCGAGCAACGCTTGCAACCACTTAAGGGGAAACTTTGCAGATGTTCAACCAGCTTCGTATCATTACAGTGTCTGTTTTAACTTCCCTTTGTGTTGCCTACACCCAGAGCTCCCCGCTTGTTTGCCAGCAAAACTACTACTGCTAATAAAATAAAATATTTATATAGCACCTTTAATATTCATACATAAATTGCAGCTCAATGTGTTTTACAGAAGATAATAATGTCAAAACATATTAAATAGAATAATAAGGGTAATAAAAACAAGTTGGCAGTGGTAATATTTAAAAAAAATATTTGCAGCTTTCTAGTGCATGGACAGCCCAGTTATGAAAAGATCCTCTCTGCAGTGTTGAAATACTTGAAAAACTCTTGGCTGGAAATCTTCTTCATATAAAAGACGGGTACTTGAGAATTTCAGCAGTTGTCTCGTGACATTTCACTGTTGGCCCATACCTCTTTAGTGATATATCCATCTTTATTGATATCATACAGGTTGAAAGCCCAGTTGAGTTTTTCCTGGATTGTGCCTCGCAGGAGGATTGAAAGGCCCATCACAAAATCCTGCAGAGAAACAAAACATATGTTAATATCTAGCATTTTCTAAGCAAGTACTAAAAGATAAAAAAACAACAACAGTATTTTAAATATAGGAGGTTTTTCAGCCGACTTCGTACATCAACATTCCTGCAACGATGTCATGGTCAGGTATTAATGAGAAGGAAATGATGAAACAGCAAGTGCGCCGGCACCATAAATCAAAAATACCTCGTTATTCAAATTATTAGCCGACTCATAATCTGCGTGGGCCCTCGGGGAATCCCCGTACTTCTGAACAGAATGGACTTGCACATTAGCAAGAGAAGCTCTGGTTTGGCATAATGACAGCTTTTCTGTCCTAATAAGCAAATATATGCCCTTCATAAATATTAATCACGTGTTGATAGCATCTCAAGTAGATTTGCTTGGACTAAATTAAAATTACTGGGGCTGCAGGTTACATAATACTCCAGTGTGACGCCTCAGGGGCCCGCAGGGTCGAAAATGTTTGAACTGATAAATATCTGTAGGTGATGGGGCTTACTTCTTTCGACATCTACAACCCACACATACACAGTGTACTTGTTTTCGACTAGACTATTTCTTTCATCGGGCTCACAAGCAGTACCTAATGCTACTTTTAAACGGCATTATGACAATACTTGGCTTACCTCAAAACTCACAGAGCCGTTGTGATCTGTGTCAAATGCATTGAACAGGAAATGTGCATATGTCGAAGCATCTATGGAGGGAACAAAGACAGAAAAACGGAATCAAAAAACACATCTGCCGTGACTACAGCTCAATCAACACCTGCAGCAGCAACACCTCCTCCAAACACCTTGGTTGGTTCAAAGGAAAGTTTGGGAAAACAACTTCAAAGACGAACGCTCCTCACAATGTTTTCTTCTTCTTTCATGATAAGATTAGAGAATAATATGCTTAGAGCTAAGAGCTTTATCATTGTTTCCTGTGTAGTGAGCTATTATATTTACTGGTCTGTCTTTCTTCTCTCTGAACAGATATATCAAAGCCTCCTAATGTTTTCTCCCTTATTCCTCGGCTAGAATCTTTGCATATTGATAAGAGCCAACAGCGGAGCTACTCCAGGCGGCGTACTCCCACCCCCTCTCTCTCAGACACATTTTCTTGGATGGAAGTTTAACTGCAAGTACCCGGGACGTCCAGCACACAGGGGAGATCAGACGCAGCTTTAAGAGCCAAGAAGGCTCCTTCTGAATAAGAAGAGGACACAAACCTCCTTGCGGGAAGAACTGTGAGTAGATGTCTTTAAAAGTTTCTTCGTTGACGACTCCGCTGGGGCATTCCTGCAAGACAGAATGGAAGTGCACCGGTCAATCAGCTTCTATAGTAAAGACTCCTTGCTTTATTACTCCTTGACATAAATCTGAGTTTAAGACAACTAATACAAGTAGTGTGGCTGAAACTTGAAGCCTGTGTGTGCATGTCTTAATATCTTTTCACCTTTTGTCGAGACAAATGATTATTTTTTGTCTTATAGGTGCAATATGTAAGAATTCATACTTAAAACAAATAACAGGCAGAAAACCAGCCGATTAATCCCAAAAGTGCTGGTAACTGTAGCTGCCGTTCGCTAGTTAGCTCAGTTCGCTGCGCAGTTAGCAGTCAGCAGTCCAGACAGGGAGCTTGGAAACACCAGGTAAGTGTTGGTGTTTCTGCTGCTAGCACAGGAGCTTTGGAATGAGATGGCTAGCTGCTTAGCATGCTAAACATGCTTTGCACACATTACATAGATATCATAATGTAGAAACTGTTACTCCTTCACATTCTGTTGATAATTGTAGCTAATTTTTGAATGTGTTCAACCAAAATTCTTACACAGTGAAACTTTAAAGTATGTTTTTAGGGGATTTTAACATTTAAGAGGCTAAGCCAAAGGTTACAAGTAATTACATGACAATATTTGCTTTAAAGAGCAGCTGCAAATCTTGTTTTTGCAGAACTTCAGTGGTTAGAGTGCAAGGTTAAAGGTGCAGCAACACTGACATTTTCAACCAGATAGAGCAGTGAAACACTGTTTTTTAGTTTGATGTTAAGTTGTAACTTCAAGTTAACAAAATGATTTGCTAATTCATGCCATCATCATTGAACCAGACTGTGTCGTGAGGAAAGATACCTTAGAACACATTTTATTCGTTCAAGGACTCATCTTTTCATTTTTGTTACTTGCTTCTATACAGTTCTTCAGTTTGATGTTCCAGTATTTATTATGAAATTATTATTATTCATTATTAATCCCAATTAAAGAAATGTTCATGACTCATCCTGCATGCGACCCTGCCACGGGTGTATAAAGAGAAAGTGTTTTCGAGGGCTGGGGCTCATGGATTATTGTACAAAAACACAACTTTATAACTTTATTCACTGATTCGAGAGATCAAATTTTATGGAGAAAATATTTTCTGGATCTCCCTCTGATGTCCCCCAGCTGCTCTGCCTCAACTCTGGACAGATTGCTTCACTTGTTGTTTAAATACCACTACTACTGCTCACTAGCAGCCTCCCAGGAACACCTCTGGACCGGGGCCATTCGTAGCCTCCGAGAACAGCACCGAGTACCAAGATTACAGTGCTAAGGTGATTTAGAGTTTACTGATGGTAGCTTTGTTGCTACAGTAACCACTGACTGCTGCTTAATGTAGCTGCAGTTAGCTAGTTAGCTTGGTTGACCGTGCAGCTAGCAGTCCTAAGTCCGGAGTGCCAGGAGCCAAATCCTGCACCGTAGTCTCTGTCCCAGCCTAGTTGCCTTTTTACAGGAAAAGACATAAATACACTGAATCAGTTAATAATTTAGCTGCTAATTTATCTTTGTATCATTTCATTAGACTGTATATCATGAAAAGATGCCCTTAGAAGAGTATTTCATTCTATCAAGGATTCAGCTTTTCGTTTCTGTTGCTTCCGTCCTTCGGTTTTTCCAGATGGTATGAAAACCATCCAAGCCTCAATAGATACCTTGTCCATGGCCTTTCAAAGTCACCCACCTGTGGTTGTCTGGCAGCATTCAGTGAAAAAGACTGAATACTCTTACATAAACACCTCCAAGAAGGATGCCTCTTGTTTGTCTTTTTTAAAAGAAAAGGGCCAACCAAAGACTTACTGTAGAGGATGACCTTGTACAAAGCAGCTTGGTGATAAAGACAGCGAGTTTTGCAGGTTCAATTTCTGCTGCACGCTCTGGCAGGATATTGAATCTTTGGAATAGAGGAAATGCTCCGCCTATATCGTGAAATTTCCAAATCAGGAGGCACATGTGCCTCTGGGTTTTCTATACAAGAAAATAAACCGGCCGAAGCGAACGCTGCAGAAACAAATCAAAGATAAGGAACCGACGGCACCTGGAGTGGATGAAATAACACCTCTCTGAAACAGTTCATACAGAAATCATAAGCCAGAAAATAAAGAAATTGTGAAGATGTTCCTATGCACTACTGCATGTCCAAATTAATGGTTTATAACAATTTGATTTCAATCTCAGTTCAGTTGAGTTTCCTGCAGCCAGTGATTTCTGGGCTGATGAGGGATGTGAGAGACAAGTTATTTCCCCAGTGTGAGCAAACTAGTAAGAATCACAGGGTACAATGGGTTTCCTCCTTCCTGTGACCATTTCTGAGCAGACACTTTGGGAAACAGAGCTGTGGGTGTGAAAAAAATAAAGATGAAACCTTGTTGTTTTGCTTCAAACGGGCTCCTCCTGTTTCAAGCTACGGAGGATGCTGCAAGGTTGTCTGCATGAGTCCCCTGACACTTCTTCTTCTGTTGTTGTCTCACAGACCCAGTTGCGTATCTTGTGGGGTGAGGTGAGGTCAAGAATTTGGGGGAAGTTAGGGAGACAGAACGAGCGCGAGTCTGTTTCTAAATTACAGTTTTGGCAGTCCTTGCAAACCTGATCCAATAAAGTCTGGGAGGTCGTGACGTGTGTGGTGCTGTTCACATTAAACTAGCGCATAAATCCAAATGATGTAGTGAGTGGAAAGACTACTCTCTGTGGCTGTGGTAGACAGACTAAGGAGCGGCAGGGATTGAGAAAAGAATTCATGCTGTTTGAATCTTTGGATTCTGTCTTCTTGGTAAATATTATCATGACTCCACTGGTTTCAAAAAGAAGTCTGACTGTGTGTAAGCTTATGAGAAAATGACCCTGCTTTTTACTTGATTTACTACCTCAGCAAACAGTTTCCCAATGAGTTTATGGTCTCAATCGCTGGTTTCAAGTCTTCTTCAATACAGTATGATGTCCTTTTTGTAAATGATGTTCCCATTTAGAGTTAAATAGACAACAAAGCAGGGTATACTTTAGGGCGTGGCTACCTTGTCCTCAGGTTCTCAGTCAGATCCAATGAGGATATCATAACCAGCTCCACCCTTTCGTCCAAATATGGTAGGTTCTGGCTCAAAAAAAGCAAGGAGGCGATAGCCATAATGCCAAACAGTAGTCCAAAAACAAATGGGTGACATCACAGAGGGGCCATGCTAGCGGGTCTGTGAGGCTGTACATGCAGCAGTGCTTTGAGGTAAATGTGAACGTCAACATGCAGACATGATGATTTTCAGGTATTACAATTACCATGTAACATTTGTTAATTAACATCTTTCACTGTCTTATTTTAGTGTGTTAGAATGCTAAAATTTGCTAGTTAGCACTATACGCAATGTATAATCGAGGCTGTTGGGAATGTCAATAGTTTTGCAGGTATTTGGTCAAAAACAAGGCTAATGATTCTGCTAAAGGGGGATACAAATTAGCCGTTTGTTTGATCCACACAAAACAAGCTAACAAAACTAATCTTATCTGATACTTGAGTGGTGATCTTTTCATCTAACTCGAATAACTGTGTTTCCCAACATTTGCTTAGTTATATCACAGCAAAGACTTCAGAGGTGTTCAGCATCGTGAGAAAACCTTGAACATGGAACACATCCACGCTCACACAGTATTTCTTTGTTGCTGGAGTGGAGCTTCTGTTAATTGGAGCATTGTTTATGTTCTTTTCATTGCAGTGGATGGGTTGTCAACAGTCAACCTTTTGTCGAAGCAGCACAAGAAAATGCCATGTAATTAACTACTTAAAGAGAGGAGGGGGAGATTTTAAAACATGTAATTTCACCTCGCTTGTACAGTCTGTGCACGCCTGTGTGTGTGTCTATACACAGATGGGCAATTACAGCTGTCAACACTATTAACACACTGATTAAGTGTGACAGTAATATACGAATGGCTGTGTTCCAAGTCAGCTTCTTCGTCTAACCTTGCTAATTCATCCTCAAAAACCTGGAGGAAAATTAAAGGTCAGGACGACTTTGTGATTGTTGAAGCGAGTCGCACACTAACGGTGGAAATTCAAGTGATCATATTTTATCATCTCTTTTCAGCCTGATGGTGACATTGGCCAGTGAGGCATTTCTTCAATTGAGACTGAAGCCAGCGCATTATCTAGTCATCATCACGTACAACACGGTTTCTCTGCAATTCAATTTAAAGTTCAGTGAAATAGTTACACTCACTGAACTGCCCGGGGGTCCCATCAGGATAAACTTTGATGTGGCTAAGCTAAAAGTCAGGACCTCATTCACAAACTGTTCTTAACAAAAGCCATTAATATCAACTTTTTGAGAAAGCTATTTTTCTCATAATGCATTTTTCTTTGCCTCGGTGAAGCGCTGATAGAACCCCATTACTGACACGACATCATTTATATTTGGATATTTTACATTCATAATCTAAAGAATATTGTAGAGCATTTGAGGAAACGTGGCCGTTAATGGAGTTTGTGATGATGCAATTATAGTTGTTGGAGTTTTTCATATTGAGTTTTTTTTTTATCCACCTCTAAATCAACACAGAAATAATGGACAAA
The DNA here is from genome assembly GCF_965226575.1 of Pagrus pagrus. Lineage (NCBI taxonomy): Eukaryota > Metazoa > Chordata > Actinopteri > Spariformes > Sparidae > Pagrus > Pagrus pagrus. The sequence continues at coordinate 13,212,294 of NC_140204.1, read as the reverse complement.
TCCAATTAGAATATTATAAGTTGTATGTTTTGTAGAATATGACAAATGAGGTTGTCTTTTCCCACTTGTCCTTGCACGTTGTTCCATTTTACCAATTATTCAGTGTCAATCCCATTAGATGGCGAGAGGTCAGAAAATGTATTTGCATTCGTTTGATATGCTTGTAGGATTTGCTCATCCATGATAATAAAATCAAAAATACAATCTGTCAAAGCCCTCTCCGAGTCTGGTGAAGCGAAGTGGCAATAAGCAGTGTGGGGAATGAAATAAACCTGTGAACAGAGGCATCATCACTGATGGAATAGAAACTATGAGATCTTAATCTAATGCTCGAGGCAGTGCCCCTGACTGTGAACTGTGAAAGCCCAGCAGATTTAGCCAAGACGTGAGGACAATATTGTGTTATTTCCTGTAATCTGGGGTCATGGGATTCATGACACAATGGAGTCTCTCACACCTTTAAAGTGACCTTTGCTCAAATTCCACCTTAAGAGCCAGACACAGAGCCAGAGGTCTTATTTTTATCCCTGCTAGACATATTGCTGGATCTAAGACAAAGCTCCACTTTGACCACCTGCACTACAAGTGAATGACAAGTTTGTTGTCAAGACAAATGCCCCGATCCAGACCCCTAAAGACATTTGATTTGCTTCGAAAGACTGGACGACAAGGACAAAGGGCCAAATTCCTCATCTTGGGACCACGCCAGCTTCTATTAGTCTGGCTGGCCTTAAAAGCTCACATTTATTCTGCCAATGTCAGGTTGGGGCAAGACAGAGATGAGCTGTTTGACCCTGGCAGTGAGCTGAGCTACACTACAGACTCAGTGAAGCTGTTTTGTAGCTATATTTTCAGCATCGTGACTCTCTCTGCAATTTGGACTTCTGCCCAAACAGCATATGTCTAATTACACAGCATTGATGAGTAACTTTGAATAAAAATGAAAAGTGTGCAAGCTGTACTTGCTTTGAGCTAAATGCTAACATCAGCATGGCAACATCCTCACAATGACAATGTTAGCAGGTCGACATTTAGCGGGTTGTTGCTAAATAATGATGATGTTAGCATGCCAGTGATTTGCGAATTAGCACTCAACATGGAGTACAGCTTGCTAGCTGCTAGCTAGAGACTGTACATTTTCAAATGAGCGTCATGCTGCATTAAAGAAGAATTGAAACTTGCGATTGAGACCATAAACTCATTAGGGAACTGTTTACTGAGGTTATAAGTAAAGTGAGAAGTATGGTCATTTACTCATAAGCTTCCATACAGACTTATTTTTGAAACCAGTGGAGTTGCCCTCTGCTGACCATTTAAAAGAATGCAAATTTTATGCACTTCCACATTGGCTTCACTTCACACAGTGCTGGAAGCTTTGCCCATGTTTCATACAGTCAGTATCCTGATTTTAACTTAATGGTGACCCTGGAGGAAAATTGAAGGGATTACCTAAGTCATGGGGATGCAGCCACTGGGATGACCCGTCAGTCCAAAGATGTGTGCCTATCCATCATGCGGACAATGAGATATATCAATGTAAAAAACTTTGACCTGCTGGTGGTGCCAGATAAAAAGCCAAGCCATGGCCAAAGTCAATAGGACTCATCCTTCAGGCACCATAAATGTCCATCTAATAGCTGTTGATATTTTAGGTCGACTGTCTGACAACGCCATCCCTAGAGCCTTGCTGCTAGTGTGGCTAAAAATAAAATGCAAAATCTGTAATGACAAAAAAGCAAAAACTGGGAGGTGCCTATAAACATATGCATTTTTCTCTCCCTCAGAGACAGAGGAAGTCAGGCAGAGTGTGCGGCACAAATTAAAGGCCTCATTAGTACACTTCTTACCTCTTACTCTGTCTCAAGTGGAAGCGGACTAATGGGCAGGCTTTGCAGGGACTTGACTGGAGCATAGTGCAGGCTCAACAGGAAACTGAAGCCCGTTGGGAATTTCACTATCGCAGGACTCATTGCAGTCCTCGTCTCTTTCATTGCCAGACAATTTGGGTTGAGTTAATTCTGGGTCATCTCATTACGCCTCACACCAGAGGTGACAATGAAGTGAGGTGGTTTCATATGGGCTGCTCTGGAGGACTTTGACCTGATTACTCATCAGTAATCTTCCACAATGTGTTAGAGAAATGACCTAATTATCTTTGGCACAGTGAACAATGTACAGAAATTCAAATTTTCTGCGGTAAGCACAATTGGATATAATAGAATTTAGTATGAGATGTACTGTAGATGATCCAGCGAAATAGTATTCCTCAAATGCTTGATTATTATTTTCCTGCTACACAAGCACAGTGCACACTGAATAGTGATAGGAACTATAAAGCAGTGGGGCTGTTGAAAGTAACACCCCTGCCGCTAAGGATGTAAAGAAAGAAAAACAAATCTAATGAATTCAAAGGAAACCATGTTGTTTGATGTCCAAGAAAGAGAGATGTCCAGGAGAGACAAAAGCCCACTGAGCTGTACATTATGCATTGTGGTGAGGCTGCATGGTGGCCTTGTCACTTACATTCTTGAAGCCGCGGTAAAGGATCTGAAGCTCCTTGCGGGAGAAACGGGTCTGGGCTTCGAGCTGTTCCAGGCCCTCCGGGCGATGGCGGACTGCGGATAGTTCAAGCTCATCTTCAACGCTATCTGGAGAGGATGAGGAAGAGGGTCAGATGTGAACAGATGCCCATGAAATGCTTTGAAAATTTGAATTTTTGTGGCCAGAATTTCATAGAGCCCACTACAATTCCATATGACAGCAAATTAAAGATGCCCTGTGGAGATGTCTGGTTAATAAACAAAATGTTTATATTCAGTGTTTTTCACTAGAATACATTGTAAAATACATTGTAACCAGCGGGAGGATGTTGTGTTGCCTCACCTGTATGCGAGTAGGTTCTTATGTGCACGCATTGTACAAACGAAATGGACACCTGCTAGTAAAAACAACGCTTTTTAGCATGACTAGTGGTGAAAAACTCTGCAGGGTACCTTTATCTTAACCTTTTTTTCCAAACCTGCCACATTTTGGCATGTACTGGCCACGAATTCTAGGTGATTCAATTTGTCAGCCCCTTTCTCTTCATTTCAGCAGCGCCTATGCAAATGCAAAACTCACTTCACAAAATAAACAAAGCTCTGAATGCCTTCTCCTTCTCTACGCCACACACGACAGCAGTGGCAATTAGTGTTACTACGACCCCAGAGCTAAGTCCTCGTGGCAGAGAGTCTCTTCATGAAGGAGGGCAACTGAACCTGGTGATACTTTTTAATAGGCCTGTAATGATGGCAGATGCTGTCCTGGCCCTGTCACAGACTGCACCGTGCTTGCAGCACAGCTTTTGAGACTTGTCTTGTTGGCGCAGGGCGTCTCACATACCTGAAGTGTGACACAGTGTCTAAATGCCTCATTAGCTTCAAGGGTCTTATTGTGGTCCACTAAAAGGCCACATCCTCTAACAGAGCACAATTAACCTGCTGGTATGGAGCTAATGCTTTGTATTCACAGGTGATGACAAGTGATATATCATAAGGAGATAAAACAGCTGTTTCGTCTCATTCTCATCATCACATTTGTCCAGAGGCTGTAAGGAAAGACTGTAATCTGCATTTAAATATTAAATCAAATCACACAATCAACAAGCAGTCTTCTTACTTCAACTGTAAAACCAGAAAAGATTTTTAAATATGAACTTTGTAGCTGAATTCTGACTCGAGCAATCCTGTGTGACTAAAGCCTGTATTGAGTGTCTGCACCCATACAGAGTAAAGCCACAGAAGAGAAAAGCATCTGAGACAACAACAAAACAAATCACAGAGAGAGACAGAGAAAGGGAAAGAGCCTTGGAAGAGCCACTTGCTTTGATTACTGGAGGATGACTTTTTGGCTGTGGAGCATGGAAAGAGCCTCATGAGTCGAGCTCTCACCCCGCGCTTGTGGACAATCTGAGGGTAGCCTGGAAATACAGCATCAGGTCCGACAGTTACCCAGATAACTAAAAGCCTCTGTACATTCTCGGAAACTGGACATGCAAGAGGCGAGGAATTATAGTTCAAATAGACAGAAGGCTATTTCACAGCGGGTTCTTCAGGACAACAACACGGTATTTTGCGCTGCATTAGTTTATAGCTGCACCAGGAAGCTTCAAAAGACAGTAAGAGATGACGTCGGCAGTAAAGCAACCGCTTCTGCTGGAGAAGATGTCCCCCCCCCCCCCCCCCCCGGCTTTTTGGAGAAAATAAAAACGTTGACGTGTCGGTTGCACCAGTTAACAGTTAGGGGATCACTTAATGTGACGATGTTAGATGAATATACTGCAAGAGTAGTTCCCTCTTTTGCTTTTCTGTGTGTATCTACATGTAAACCTATCACAGTAAATTCTGAGTTCAAGGCTGCCTAAACATGGCGTCACTGTAAGTCATCTACAACTAGTTCACTGGGTTACATTACTTATTGACGAGCACACTGTAGGTCATCAGTGTAAAAAGGATATGGTGCCCGTGACCTCAAGTCGGGGAGTAATTTGATATCTCGTCAGGTGTCAACTCTTTTTACACACAGTCGAGCATGCTCCTTGACAAAAGTATATCCTGTCAGCGTAACAAAGGTAGCATGGTGCATGACTAGTAAAGTGGCCTATCCAAGGTTTAAAATGATGACCACAATCCACAGCACTGTGAGTAAGAAAGTCATTAAGTAGTAAGTTCACAGCCTTGCCTATAAGCGCACAAGCCTATTTCCCCTCACGCTCCGGGCTATTCTGAAAAATTCAGTGCAAGGTTTGATGGCAGCAGTGGGCTTCAGAACGAGCTCCCTTCGAACCGTTTATCAATCACGCCAACACTCAATTAATTTAGAGGCTGCGATTGCCGGCACAACATTATAGCAGATGTAGAGCTCGCGGCATGTTTATAACCAGTCAACCTAACATCAAGATGGCCGATGGGAGTTGTAAGAGGTCTCTATAAACCTGGGCTATAAAGGGACGAAATGGTAACAATTACATCACTGAACAAAGGCTGTGAAAATTGTGTCATAAATCTCTAACCTGGTCTGCAACATCATGGCGGTCCAGTGGAAAATTGGCTGTGGCTCAGTGTGAAACTACTGGCCAAGAGAAAAATGATAACTGAAAAGGCTTGTTGTGGTGTGAGCGTATGTCAGTTCAATAAATAGGAATGTCCTAAGCCATTCAAAAAAATCAATATCAGAATTGAGTAAGATATACTTTGTCATAAATGCCTGCCTGTCCTGCATTAGAGTGAGACTACAGTGAGGTCAGACAGACAAAGTGAAAAATACTGCAAAGCAGTGCTTTGAGCTAAATGCTGATTTCAGCATGCTAACATGCTCACAGTGGTAAGTTGTAGACCACTGTCACCACGTTAGTTTAGCAAGTTAACATTATCTTCTACTTTCTACTTTTATTCTACTACATTTATTTGATAATTTAGGTTAGTAGCTACTTTGCATACTGATAAACACGAGTGACCAATCAGATAATGTTGTGGGCCGGACATTGAGTGAGACCACAGATTGGTACAGTAACTATAGACGGAGAGAGCTGGCTGCAGTTGGCAATTGGGCACCAACAAAAGCAATGATAACAATGAAATCGGATAATTCCAATAATTAAAAAATGTCGATAGCTAGGAAAAATAAAAAGCGTGTCTAGATGATGGCACTATATGAAAAGTTCATCCTGTAGAGGACATGCATATCTGTACGAAATTTAGTGTCAACGGTTTTTGAGACACTCAAAACTACAAATGTTGCCTTCATGGTCATGCTCAAGGACAAGTCAGGGATCATCAAAGTTGTTACAATTCATCCTATTGGTGACCCAAATGTCTGTACAAAATCCGATGCCAGCCCATCCAACAGTTGTCGAGATATATCACTAAAAACGTTACAAGTCAACGCCAAAGTAGCTGCTAACGTGGCTAACAATAACACAACATAATTTAAATAAATCATCATCCTTTTTTATGTTATCATTTGTTTTTCTTAATTATTTTGAATATATGTTTCATTATTACAACAGCCATTGATGCTATCCACTTTATCGATGTGCCAAATGTGTTCTTTGAGAAAATGCTCAGCAAAAATGGCAGAGTTGACCTACAGCAACAGTTCCTAATCGCGCCAAAAACTTTTTTACACCAGGCTGGCACGGACAGAAACGTTGCACAGTTAAAATCCCATCTCAGCCTTTTCACCCTCACAGTGTAAACACGGCACAGATACAGAGCAGATGGCTAACAGCTCTTGGCTCAGATCTGGCACAATGTACATAACAACATTATGGCACGCAGCAAAGTTCCCATAAAAGAAACTGGCGATGCTGTCAGCTTAAGGCCAGTTCATGCTACCCTCAATAATGACACAATAACTTTGAGATTTAGAGGATGAAGAGATACAGTGAAGCTCTCATCTGTTCTTGTTACCTGTTTGACACTTCCTTCCTTGCTCAGTGGGGAGGAAACGTCTGAGCGCTCTCACTGCGGTTGAACTAGACAGATGTTGCTTTTGTTACCAAGTGATATTGGTCTTGACAGCAAGATGGTTTTATATGGAAGCATTTCTGTACGACACAGACACATATTTTCTCACTCAGAGCTCAAGGACATTGTGGCGAGGATTTAGTGTATTCTTCACCCGAACAGTGAGTGAGTCTGGGATGTAGTGCAAACACTGAAAGAGCTAAATCGTACAATCTGTGCTATCACTGATAGAACTGAAAGCTTGACTGGTGGCGAGAAGCTGAACGAACATGAAGGCAATAAAAAAAAAAGAGCGGACCTCTAAAGTGGAATAAAGCAGAGCGTGAGCGACACGGCGCTTAATCAGACAGGAAAAGAGCATGCAGTCACGGCTGTCTGATTAATGTTTGCCCTTTTAGTTTATTGACAAAATGGATCTGGCGCTTGAGTATGTGTGTGATAATCTAGAGAGCGCCTCGTGCTGTGCCCTGGTGCCCTTAGCCACAAAGGTCAAAGGCCTTATAAAAAACCCAATGGGTGGTGTTGTCCTGAAGAATCGGGAGTATCAAGCAAACATGAAAGATTCTACAGAGTCTACGCATTTAACGTGCAAACACAAAGCCATGCTTATACTTTTGCCTTCCTTGAAAGAAAAAACCAGACGGTAGCAGCTCGTTGAGTGACAGCTGTATTAATGGCAGGTTGTAGCTGACTGTACAGCTCATCAGAAATCTAACTAGGAGTCACAAAGCTGCCTTAGCCTTTTTAGCCTGCAGCAATACAAGAGAATGAGATTGGATGCCCTATGGAGGGTTATAAACAAAGAAAAATGCCTCAGCAAAACATAATTACCAGGGGACATAGTGAAACTAGCTTTGTAGACTATTAGCCATAAAATGGTCTACTACACAGTATCTTCGTCATCAGTGCGCTGACAAAGCTGCAAAAATGCTTAAACCCTGAGAAATGAATGTGAGAGTATGAGCCTGGGCCGATCAATCACGGTTCAACAGCTACACTCCCTCATGGTTTGGAAATTCAGGAATCACTTATCTCCAAGGTAAAGTCAAGCCAGAGGGTAAAACCTCACCAGTCCTAAATCAATTGGATCCATAACCCGTAAAGGACTGGCTAATAGACATTTGATAGATCTATATTGTGTGCAAACTAAAATCTCTTGTAGTTGACCACGGATGGCTGCTTGATATCAATAAATCTCGGGTCAATTTGTGAACAGTGCCGCTGAGCTCGCTGCGTCTTTGTTGTGGTACAGTATGAGGGTGTGTGTTCAGTGAGTGCTGCACAGAGGCAAATGATGGCCTGGGGGTCCACACGGGACTGATGGATTTAATACACTAAGTGCAAAAACCCTTACTCCGTATGAGATTCAAATTAAAATTATGAAATGGATGTATGATGGAGAAAATCGAGGTTTAATCGTGTGAAATTGGTCAAGATAGTTTACTATAGCATTCATCAGACCCTGCATTTTATGTCATCACTCTTTCTCTCTTACTTTGTTGTTACCAGCCTTTTCTCCCCTCTGTTATCAGGATAAAACAGCGTGGCTACATCTGTGTGTGTGTGAAACTAGCACCATGTGTCTCAGAAGCCTCTGTGTGAGTATGTTTCTCTGTGTGTGTCTGAGACGAGGTCTTAACTTATACAATTTTGCTCCAGTTCCTCGCTGTCCTTTTAGCACCCCGGCGCCAACAAGGCGGGGCTCACAAAAGTAGGCCACGACTCCGAGGGAGCACAACTTATCTTCTGACAGTTTACATGATAGTGTTACAGGCAACAGCGGCCGGCGTGTGAGCTTTTACAGCTTCAGGAGTGGGCCGAAGATCTCTGACCACACTTGGACAGTGGCTCTGTGTTACAGTTGATGGCAGACTTAGTCTAATTGAAAGAGTCTCAGTGACCCCTCTTAGTTGCACTTAATGGTTAGAAAAGAAAGGCCTGTTTCCACACAGGTAATACGAAAACCCCCTTAAATAATGAACACAAACATCCCAACACAACGACACACTTATTCTTCTTGGTACAAGAGTCGACAGCCATGATAGCTGCTAAGTGAGGCTGCACTTTGAGCTAAACCATAAAGTCAACGTGCTGACATGCTCACAGTGCTAACATGTTGATCTTTAGCAGGTGGAATTTTTATATCATCTTGTGTCTGAGTTTAGCTTGCTAGCATGCTAACATTTGCTAATCAGCATTTAACTCTTCAATAGGTAAAAATCCTTGAAGTCAACACGGTGAAAGGTGAAAAGTAAGCAGCACATTTTGAGGCTAGCACTGTGTTTATTACATCAGTATTTACATGACGTTTCTAAACTAACCAGATCAGAACAAGCCATTGTCTTTACTGAAACACTGTTATTACAAGTTAGTGTATGGTTGTTGCATCTGTCGATTACATAAGGTTTTCATGGAGACAGTATTTCCCCGATGACCTGATCAGCACCTCTCGTCCCATCAATAAGCTCCCACTGCTGATGACACGCCATCCTGACAGATTTAAAACCTGAACCAAGTCAATCCTGATCTTATCTCAAGTCGAGCTCACTCCTAATATAGCCTGTTTTTAAGTCCTGGCAACACAACACAGAACAATCAGACACCAATCTTGGGGTATCTAGTTCATCACAAGGCTGCGCTGTGTCTACTGCTGTGCATTTAAGGGCAAAATATGTAAACATTGCCGCTAAGCAGGTATGGATGCTTGCAGTCGCAGACATGATTGGAAAGTAACTTTCAGGATTTAAGCTGACAGCAGTATTCAATTCAATTTGGACTTTAAATTCTTGGGCTTCAGTTTGATTTTATCATTGCTTAAGGCACAGTATAATCAGCAGTCACTTTCTGGGATATTTCAAGTCGTATCTGTGAGTGATTTTATCTGGCTGTGGACACCAGCGCTGCCCTGCCATCTTTCTACATCTTAATGCGACTCTTTCTTGGTTCCTAACACAGAAGTTATAAATTACTCTTCAAAGAACTGGAAATTAAGCATTAACTATTTCACTGAGTTAGCGATTCATTTGTGATACTGGGACATGATTCCCAGCCAACACACCATCGGCAGCATATTCCTCCAAGTTATGCAGAGTTATGAACGACACAGTCTGACTTACTTTGTGTTTGCACTTCTTCTAAAGTGGATGGATAGGACAGTGAACAACTGATTTTTTTTATGGTGCATTTTGGGAGCTGAATCTAAAATGGGACTAAGGAAATGTCTCACTCCATTGGGAGTTCATTACTAAATACCTTTGATGGCATTTTCTGTACAAGTACATAAATTAAATCTTATTTCTAATCTATCTAGTATCTTTAGGGTTATTTTAACAGCTTTTCATATGCTAATGAATAACAACATTGACCCCGGAAGTACGATTACTTGACTGAACTGATTTATTGAACAGTGAATGCTATAGGAGGAGTATTTTGATATGTTTACCATCCTCACACCAGGTCTTAAGGCCAGTGGTTTCCAGGTGTTAATCTAATAACACCTTAATCTGTCTCCTGTGGTTCTCGAGACAGATGGCGTCAAAGTCAAATTTAAGGAATTGCTGCCTCTTTCAAAGGCAAAGGCAACTGCATGACATTTAGGTCCAGGCTAATGTCTTGCAGTGCTATACAGGCTGGTCAATACCCCTTCGATTTTGAATTTAAGCTCTATGATCTCTCCAAAGGTCAACTCAGTATTAGTGATGGTGTCACATTTTCATATTGTCAATTACACATATGGGGAGTCAAAAGCCTTTTGGGCAAATTCAATCTAAGTCAGCAAGAGCCTGAGGATACATGACTACACTTACGCCAAATATGTATTGGGTCAGTGGGCAGACAGCAGGCTCACTTTAACACCTCCTTCCAGTGTTTTGGTCCCAAGGCTGCATGTTGTTTTTGAGCTAAACGGGGACAAATGTGACAGACTCTTGGCAGCTAGCAATTAACTGAAATTACACCCAGCGAGACAGGGGACGAGGAGGGCACATGAGAAGGGTCTGGCAGCCTGGCCAGTGGTGGATTTTATCCATGTTGGCACGGTTCCCACACACACACACACAGACAGAAAGTTACATCAACGTTTCTGCCCAGCAGAATACTAAATTGGCATAACTGTTGTGTGGCTATTTTGATTTATTGCACTTATAAATGTGAAACCTTTCATAGCTCAGAGGAATACTTTCAATGGACTTCAGTGGAGTGGGGACATTTTAGAAATACATACTCTGCAACTCCTAAATTGGAAGGCAATGAGTAATACCACGAGTTCAGCATCTTTTGCCTCAGGTTGTCAGCTTTACTTGCTCACATAAACTCTAGAAATTCTCACTGTTCGTGCAGAAAGTAATGGAGGTGGATGGATTCTGGTCAGATATCTTCAACCTGCACAGAAGCATGTTTAGAAAAAGCTGTTCATACGGTGTGTATTCGAGAAGACACGTGGCTGTTTTACGCTTCCCCCAGAACAATAACTGAATAGAAATATGCCAACTGATATCAACTAAGAGAACTGTGAGAATGTGAATGGAAGTGCAACAATAAATGGACAACCAGACCCGCCAGAGGACAGAAGATAAAATGCCTTTCCTGTGGTGTAATGAATTCCCCTTTGTCGCAGCAAATATTTTCTAATGCTCCAAAACAAAATTACAGCCGACACCCAGAATACCAGAGCTGCCAACAGTGGACATCTGCTGATTACAATTCTGCTTTCGCAAGTGTTAGAACAGCAGATCCAAGTCAATAAAAGAAAAGTAATTTAAAGACAGGCCCCGGTGTGTAGTGAACAGGCTCATTTTATATCAGATAAATCACATGGACGATGAAGGAGGTGGATACGGATCTGCCATTTGTTCCCATTTGGTGGGCCCAAATACAAATAAGCCCCGAGATTGGAGTCAGGGAGAGCGATATGTCATTGCTGTTATTTAATAAAACAGCCTGCAGTTCCTTATGGCAGGCAGGAAAAATGGCAGTGAAATCGACTTAGAAGGAATGGGAAGGCAGGGTCGCAGCGTGGCCTGTCATGAAACTCGAGCCAACTGCGCACATTACTGAGACCACAAAGACCTTTCTGTCCAACAGTCCCGAATAAAAAAAACACTGTTTTGCATTTTAAATCTTTCTGCTGACACATGAAGTTACTCATCCTGTGACATGACGTCAACGTTTTGTGCTTCACTGCCAAGGATGGAAGGCAGGTCCAAATAATCTGAGTCCAAGACGACTGCAAATAAATCGAAGTCTAAACAGCCAAATGATCTGAAGCCTTGACTATTCCCCTCAGGTTAGTTATTGCAAGACAGAAGGCCAAGACGCAGAAACTACAGTAAAGCTTTGCTGGCAAATGGGACACATTAGCCATCACTTTCGGCCATTAGTACAATTAGCTACATTACATTTTGGCTAATGCACCTCTTGTGGTTATAATCAGTTTGAACAAGCCAGTTTGAGTGTCAGCAACTGTTTGCATGCACCCTAACGTACACTGATAACTAGGAAAATAGCCCAGTCAGAGTAAAAAAATCCTCCTGTTACCTCAATTGGAAAAGGCTGGCCTGATCCGATCTGATCAGATGAGGGTTTCAATCAGGTCGAGAGGGGGTAGTGTGAACTTTGATCGCTTGAAATCGTTTCTTTCCAGTTCTGTGCATGATTGCACCACTTGGGAGTAACAGTAGGTGACGTGAATGAGTTTCCATGAGGGGCAGAATTTATGACGTATAACACCACTGTAAGACCTTTAACTAATCACCTAGAGTTATACATACATTTGGTGTAAGTCTCATAGAAGAAGCATCACCTATAACAATAAAATATTAACTTTTATTTTCTGTTAGTCTGTTGTTGCCATGATCATTTTGACCCATTAGATGTCACTCTGTATGAGGCTCTAGCTCCAAAATCGCCAATAAAAGTTGAAGTTTTGTTCAAAGAATTACTGCTTCCGCATTGAGACGTATGCCGAATTTACAAAAACTTTGTGTTTATGAGACTTCTTTCATCTTCGGGCAGATACCACGCTTCACAGCAGTTGGAACTACTTGGCTCATGTCAAAATCAAACATTTTGTGGCATGTAAACACACATCTTGTGGGATTACTCAATTCCTAAACAGACCGAATTGAATCGGGTTTAATAAATATTGTCCATCTAACTGCAGCTAGTGTCTTTCAGTCACATTGGCTAATTTTTTAGCCGTAAGATGGACGTCAAATAAAGTGCTGACCTTCGCTGAGTATGACCGACTGCACTCACTGGAGCGCTGGAGACTGGATGCCAAGGTTCTTTATGAGGCGGAGCATGCTCTCATTCTGGCCATAATGACACACCATCAGAGGGCTGAGGCATTTATTGGAATCTAGGGGAGAGAGCAGTCTATGCTTTTAATTGCAATCATTTGTCAGTTGGAAGTGTTTCAATAATAGTCCGTCTAAAGGAACCTTGCTCCAGCATTGGAAGGAAAGGTCCTCTGCCCCTTTCTACACCAATCATTGTAATTATCATAAGGTGGGACAAGGAAGGAGACTGTATCACATTTCAGCTGGAAAGTTTAGTTTCAGTTTTCATGACTAAACCCCCCCCCCCAAAAAAAACAACATACTAAAAGAACAGAGTCTTTATGACTCATTTCCAAGTGAGTCATCCATATTCCTGCTGCTGACAGGAAGCTCGCACTGCTGCTGCCACCAGTCACCCAGAAAAGTGCATTAATGGATTTATGGATTTTACTCCAACAAGACATTCACTGTTTATATTTCGCATAAACAGCCCAAGATCCCAAAACAGCCTTTAGACTGAGATCTAATTTTCTCTATATGAACAAGCTCAGCCAAAGGACAAACAGAATAATGAAACTGGGGCAGTACAGCATCTGTTGCGATCTAAGACTGTGGAAAAAATAGCTATGAAATCACCAAAAATGAAACAAAATTGGCTCTGAGGGTTGATTACATTTTTTACTCACTTTATTTCATTACCTTTAAGACAATGCTGCTTTTAGTCATCGATATGCTGGCCAGTTTTGTGACAGAATTATTTATCATGTGCAATGACAGCCACCATCTGATTTGTGTTGATGTTTTTTCTGTGTATATTTTTGTGTATACATTTTTTTTAACTTTATGATATAGATCGTTACAGCTTACTAGAGCATTGTGGGTAAAAAACAAACAAAACAAATGTAAGGAGCCAAGGGAGGAGGGATATTTGAGAAAAATCTACAAGATTAAAGCTGTAAATTAATAAGAAAAAACATGGATGTTTCCTGAGATTATAAAGTCATAAAGTTAGAAGAAAATGTTTTGTCAAGGAACCACATCGCTTCACTCTGCAAGGTTGGATCAACCTCATCACACCACTTGCTGTGCATTATGCCTGAGGTGGATGACCAAATCAAATTTTACTTTGAAATCAGATTTAGCAATGAGGAAATACTCTGACTTCAGCCCAGAATCACCACGTCATCATAAGCATCCAGACCTGCAGACCCAGTCGAAAGTTATGTCTCTCCAAAGAGCGAAGGTGTTTTATCATCTGGTGAAAGAATTTCTAATTTTTCCTGAAAATGTATCACTTCAATCCCACAGTGTATCCTCTTTTTCCTCATGAATTTACCATTTTAATCTCAGATATTCTGAATGTTTACTCTGAATATTACCCTCCTCTTGAGGCTCCATCATTATTTTTTTTTTAAACATACATACAGTGGATCTAATACAGTGTCGTAGATATTATTTGACTCCTTAGAAAAATATATTTAATTTGTGTGTAAGGACTGTCTGGCTTCACAGCTGATAATGTGCGATATTTTATCAGACGCAGTGCAAATTAAAACTCATCCCCGCACATTAAATGGTTTCAATTATTACAGAAGTCACTGGCAATGAGATTAACTATAGATACAACTCAGCACTTTCCCTCCCAGTGTCCCAGTTCTCTTTACATTACTGCACCCAGCTGATGAAGTTTGCAGGCGGACCAGACTATTTCCACCACTTATCCCCCAACCATTAGAAGCAATGAGTGAACTCGATTTGAACAGGGCAGACTTTGTGCAGACTTCACAAAAGAAACGTTCAAACACATGGTTCTTCATCCATGGATGGGACTATAAAGCCTGTTATATTCAATCCGGCTGAAAAAAACAAAACAAAAAGATAAAAAATTTGCAATCATCTATACTGTTGGCAAGGAACTACTACATTATGCATGAGAACCTATGTCCTCGGCTTAATTATGGTAAATATTGTTGCTCTACTCATGTGGCAACATGATTATTCATTTTGTTGGCTAATTAAAGCCATGAACGTGCCGAATGGGCGTACTGATTTTATAACCTTGATTAAAAAATAAATATGTGCAGCTTCAAAGCTCTCGAGATAGTACTAAAGCTTAAACCTTAAACTATGCAACATTTTTCCTTAATAAGACCCCCACAATCTACATTATCAAATAACACTGTGGTTCACTTCACTAAAGCAATGCAGTATTCACGTTTAATAACATCTGAGAATATCACAAGCTGGTGCTTCAGAGACGCTGTACATTATACTGCATCCCTGCACTGCTACGATACAAAGGTCATTTAATTAAGTACATCTTTAAGAATACAATCTGCCTACAGCTCGCCCTTCCATGGGGAGCCTTTCAGCATGCGATCATCCATTTTAAAACCTTTGCTCGGACGCATCCGTAATCCTCTTTCTATCAGGATGTATTATCTGTGATGTTTTCATCAGAATTGATTACTAGACTGATACTTGCCCTTGCCTTCCTGACTCAAATTGACAGGCAAGAGTCCTTTTACTACCAATAAGCTCCCTTAGCCTTGCCCTTCTTCGTCCCTCTAAAGACACCAGAGGGACCTTTAAGTTAGGACACTCAGGCAAAGGTTAAGTCAATCATGCCACAGCTCTGAACAGGCATTATGGAGAATAGGAAAAAGGTAATTGGGCTAGTTGATTGTTGTCCTTTCAATGGATTGGTAAGCTGATGGAGAAATACAGCTTGCAGGGGAGCTGCTCTCTGCTCTCTCACTCCAGTACCTGTAACTGAATCATTGTTTGCACATTTTCATTTTTTAAATCCTCCTTACTTGAGTAATAACAACATTTATTTTCCCAGTGGACATTTCCAATTAAATTAACTGCACAGATCTTAAATGCCATCATCAGAAATAATGAAAAAGATGCTAAACAATTCTGCTGACTCAACTTCGATGATGGATGTTTGACTCGACGAAGAAAACAATCCCATAAGGATGCGGTGCAGTTTATAGCGAACCCATAAACCAGTGTGTGCGAGTGTACTGGAAATGTACCCGCTCCTGCACTTACCAAAATGAAGAACACACATCAGTATTTGACAGTGTGTCAAATCGCTCACTGGTGGCCTACTTTACAGAGCACCAGAAATACCTGGTCAAGAAATGATGACTTAAAGACCGCTATGACTAACAGCGTCAGCCTTGGACGCTGGGCCTGGCACAGCTTTATACCCACATGATGTGATTATCAATGACATGCACCGTCAGAACTGCTAGATCACAGCTAAATGCCACCAAACGGCAACAGAAAGGTCATTCATAATTTTGTATCATAAAAATTCAACAGGCTCGTTTGATTGGTAAATCTGAAAGTTTTGCAACCTGTTTCAAATCCAACAGCCTTCCTTTGGTGACATTTCCTGCATCTGATACCAAACAACAGGATAAAGGTGATCAAGGGTTGACTCTTAACAACTAACTGATAATAATGTCTCAATAGTTGTTGGGATATTTTAGTCTAAAGCGAAGTGATGGTATGACCATGCTGCTACCTTTGCTAAAATGGTTCAATTTATGAATTGGGGAGGAGAAATTAATCAAAATAATAACATTATGTATCAATTTCATTACACTGTTTGTGTCACATGAGGGGTTTGGGAAGTATGTACAAAGCCTTCGATAACAGTATATATAATTTCATATCACAATACCAATATATCTGGTGATATTTATCATTTCTAGGAAATCATTTGATAAAGAAGAAAACAAATGTATCAAAAGTCTAATGTCTATGCTATCAAATACAACAAAGAAAACAAAAATGTATATCATCTCATGGTGTGTATCAGCATATTGCCCTAAAAATTGCTACAACAGCCACTGGGATCCAACCAGAAGTTCAATCAATCAGCTCAGAGGTCTGGACCAGAATGATGGTATAGAGTTTTGGTTATATTCTCCAGCCCTGTTATAAGTTTGCTTTAACTGTAGTCTCAGACATATTTTGTGGTTTAACTCCGACACTCCACCACCAACACACTGACCCACCAGAGCAATGAGCTGCTAATTACTTTGAGTGAAAACAGACAATCTGCAGCAAAACTGGCCCAGGTCAGTGCTGACACCAACTCTCTCCACTGCCAGACCATAAATCCCCATCAAGGACACACAGACAACACAAGAACTTTGTTCGATGGATATCAGTGCTAAGGCGCTCTGTGCACCCCCGCCAGATAATAGCAAAGGGCGGGTCCAAATTGACACAGCGTCCCATCCCTGTTCGGGTAATGGTGTACTTGTGAGTGTGTGTGTGATTGAGGGGGTTGGGGTTGGGGGTGTTGCTGCGTGCGGCTGAACGAGAGAATTATTTATCATTGTGTGACACACTGATTAGTCTGCACCCTGTGAGGCTTTGCTCAGCACTTTGCGCTCGTGGCTCTGCCTTGTTTGAGTGCAGAAATGTACATATGTGTGCAAAAGATCAGGACGTGTGAGTGTGTGTGTGTGAGAGAGAAACAACTTCTTTTGTTGCAATGAATCCAAGCAAACCAGACAAGGAAATGTGAAGATGCAGTCCAAATTTCTACAAAAGAAAGAGAATGTCTGACAAGAGGGCTCTTTAAATGATTTTACCAGCCAATTGGAGCTACCACGGAGCCAGCTGCTGTGAAATTCAAATACTAGCCTTGGGATAGATCGCAGGAATACATGCACAACTCAGTCCAGCTGCATTTACAATTAAACTGCAAGTGGCTACACATACGCCGCTTGCCAGGCCTTGCTCAGTACAATGCTCTGGTGATTGTGCATGGGCTGACGCAATGATCTTGTTATATTTCTTCAACATGTACAATTGCCAGTGGCAGGCAGAAGCTGTTAATAAACTATGTTTTTCAGGTCTGAAGTCCTTATAATCTGCAACAGAAGCAATCAGAGTGTACAGTCCCTGCAGGCCAACCTTGACCCCCTCCGCTTGCAATGTGTGGTCTGCTACAACTTGATCTTAGCAAAGCTTTCAGCTTCCCTTCTTTGCCAGCTGACGCTACAGTAAAGAGTGAGACAGCGTACAATAACTCAAGAGAGTTCTCTCAGCTCGCATTCTCTGCCGCAACTGGAGAGTTGCCAGTTTGAATCTGCAGCCCAGCTGAGAAACTCCCTCGGCGTTTACCACACAGAGGCTTTTAAAGCTAGACCTTTATCCCCGGGATACCTCGGTGGGAGCTGCTCAGGTGGCCGACAGGAGAGGGATGTGATTGTACTGGGCAGCTCCCAGCTGTGAACATGTCTGATTGTATGAGTGTGAAGCAGAGCGTGTATGCTCAGTTAAACACCTCCCCAGAGGTTTTATAAAAATAAAAATAGGGGACAAACAAACATTTTTTTTAAGTAACGGCAGAAGGTGACAGCTGCGAAACTGGATGTGTGTTACAAAATGTCAACATAGGTTATTCTTGTGACTGTGTGAAGAGGAGACAGTGCGGTAGCTCAGTGGTCTGGACTGTCACTTCACAGCAAGAACTAGGTCCTGAACTCTGATCTCAACAATCATTTGCCGGCTTCAGAACAATGACTTGCTGCTTTTCGTTTTTATCACTGTAAAATGTAATCTTGGGTCTGTGAACTGTTGTTGGGCCCTGGGAAATTGTGATAGATGTTTTTTATTTTCTGACACCTTATACACTAAAAGATCAATCAATCAATAAGAAAAATAACCAACAGATAACTTGATAATCTTAATAATAGTTAGATGCAGCTGTAGAGAAGTTTGCATTGAAGCGGAGTCAATTAATCAGTGACTTGGCAACTATTCCTTATAAAAGATTCATAATCTTTTGGTTTCCATCATCTACCTGCCGATGCAAAGGGTTAACTTTGAACTCAGTTTCCTCCGACCCCATCAAACATGCAGCTCACATCACATTTAGTCTTCAAATGTGCGATCGCCTGTATTAATATTTTTAAAAAACATCTGTGATCTCTTATTTTCAACACCAATTGCCTTATTTTCAATCTCTTGCGCCGCTCCTGCTCCTGAACGTAACTTCAAACACATGCACACAGCATCAATACCTGTATCGACTGCTTGTCAGGTACCTCGGGCTCAGATAACAGATATTCTCTAAGTAATTACACTCTGAGACACCTGTGAGGAATACAGATTGCATCGACAGGCAAGCGGCGCTCGACGCTCTGGTTTGACATCTGTATCTTTTCACCATGGAAAACAATCAATATCACGTCGGCTGCATTGTTTAGACGGAGCGAGGGGGGAGCGCGTCTCTGCTTGCCGCTGTTTAGTGATGGATGTAAACTGTTACGCTGAGCAAGAGCTTCACAGTTCCCACAAATGAAAACACTGCTCCCATGTGCCTTTGGAATAACACTACCACAGACGCCAACACCTCCGTGCTCCGTGTAAACACTTCCCTCAGGTCAGGTCTGCTTTTTCCAGCTACCCACTATTATTACTTTTTCTTATCTTGTCTCACTGAATATGCACACAGCAGCTGATTGATTATCCTAATTAGAAAATAAGGCGTGTTTACTAAACAGTGGTCTGATGGATGGGCTAGTTTGGAGCTCAAACTGCTTACTATGCTGCTCTACTTTATTTAATGAGACGACTGCAGTAGATCCAAACTAAACAGTTTATTTAGGCCTGACACACTCTGTGCCAAGTAAGCCTCGAGTTGAGGCAACAATGGGATGCATGCACATGAAGAAGTTCACGCGTTTATAAACTATACACACGAAAAAAGAGGAATCAACTCCACAATGTATGAAAAAAAATGAACTCAGATGCTTGAAAAATGACAGGAACTCTCATTTCTCGGCTCTAGAAATTCAGTCAGAAGTCGCCGCTCAAGCTCTTCGATCTTTCTGTCCCGACACATTTTCCCTGCTCAAGATCCCTTCCTCCCTCCAGTCGCATCACAAGCTCACACATATTTCTGTCACATTTTCTGTTTTTCATAACGTCACCGCGGAAAAGACGAGACAAAAGAGTCACTGAGACTTTCTTGCTTTGGTGTGGTGACCTCAATTAAGTTTTCAAATTGCTGTGTTCAAACTTCAAGTGACTTTCAAGAGAGTTCTAGCCACCGCAGAGACAGAAGCTGGAAATGACTAATTCAAAATCTATTAGCAAGTTTCACTACATATTACATATCTACCAGCAAGCAATTCTCTATTTCGGCTGTGATTCCTGTCTTTTTCTTCTTCAATCTCCGTCAGCATCTTACCCTCTGAGAAGCTGATGAGCCCCAGGAGGTGCAGCAGCTTGATCGAGGCGAACACCAGCACCACGATGCCCACCGTCTGCAGCCCCTCCGTCTCCCAGATAGCGTTCAGCATTGCTCCGCCCTCTGCCCACTCCGGGCCACCATACCCAGACCCGAACCCGGAGCCTGAGCCGGCCTCCTCGCCCTCGGGGCCGCCAGGACCAGCGCTCCCTCCCGGCCCTGCACTCCAGTTCCCCTGCACCAACTCCAGCGCTACACCGGCCCACACGCACGGGCCGGGCGCCTCCTGGCACCCGCCTACTGCCCGCTGGCTCCCTAAATCCAGTCTGGGTAAGGTTAAGAATGGATGAGCTCAGCCCAAGCGAGAAAAATTGGCCTCAGGTTTGTGAGCAAGCAGGAGTTATGAAGGATCTCTCTGATCTCAAGAGGTCACCGAGAATTCAAAAAAGCTGAATCAAAGAAGAAAGTCCACACATGCTGATCTCTTCTTTCCCCTTCTCGCAAATGAGACACGTGAAAGCAAACTCTGCTCTTCTCTGACAGTTTGTGGCTCTCCCTCGCTCTTTCAGGCACACTGACTGCCTCACTGCAAAGTAAAGGGAGGGAAGATGAGAGGGAGTGGATATGAGTGAGGAGGGAGGGGAGATGAAACTGAGGCAGAGGGGAGGTGTGGTGGTGCTACAGTGGAAGATGCACAACCTCTCGTGAGCTATGCGTGTTCATATCAACTTAAGACGCGTAGAAACCAATCCGAAAAATGCAAATACAGAACCGAATGACAGCACAGGGTATGTTGATGAAGGTCAGTGTTTAGTTATTGTGTGTATGTTTGTGTTTAGTCATTACTACTGTATAGTCTAGGTTTGTTTTGCATGTGTATTCATTATGTTTAAATCCAGTATTTCTGCAGAATTGCAGATACAAATTAGGCTACACTAACATCTGCATTATACTATTTGTTGAATTAAGATTCCTGCACTGGCTGGATGCTATTTTTTCTGACTTGTGTGAAATGAACAAAATTTAAAACCCATTCTGGCTCAAACTATTGATCATATCTAACTATCATATTAAAGTCAATATGAAAGAAAGACCATAATCTGATGAATCACTTTATTTAAACTGAGGTTTTTGTTCAAGGATTTCTTAATTTTCTTTTTGGGGTGACGATGTCATAAAATATGAGGACAGACATTCAATTCTTTATTCAAAGCCTCAATAGAGGGTGCAAATGACATTTGGTTCAGACCTACTATAGCAATATCATTAAATCATGAAAATGACACTCTTTCTGTGCTATGGGAAGGATTGGAGTTAAAGACGAAGGAAAAAGAGGGGAAAATAATTCCACACTGAAAAGCAAGATGGACAGCCAAAACAATAGCTTAACTATACAGCATTCGTAGTCATCTACTTAAATCAAACGGACAAAATAAATCTCTCACGCTTCAAACTACTGTTGGAAATAGGCTTTTGGAAAGCTTTCCCATATGGCAATTTTTCAAGAAAGTGTTTTAAAAGGTTGAAGCTATGAGTAAACACATAGAAAAGAAAACCACAAAAGGGAGAGAGAAGAGCAACGAATGCGAAAGTTCCTATAAATGTCCACCTGCTAATTCTGCCTTCTCCAGGCGTCTAAAGCCGAGGACAGAAGGGTTTGATGGAGAAGGGGAATAGGGGAGCGAACATGTCTCAGCGGTCTTTACACACACTGATGAAAGACCATAGAAAGTGAGGGGGGAAAACAGCATTGATCCACACCACTTCATTAAATGTAACTGCTAGTTTTCAAGAGGAGTTTGATTCCACTGAGATGTAACAGACTGATGGAGAGAACAAAGTGTGTGCGAGTGTGCGTGGCAAGAGAGTGAGGCTGTTTCATGTAGTCAGTGTTTGGAGCAGATAAGTGAAGACACCACCATCTACTGTCCCTGTGTAGTCATAGTCATTATTACCCACCCAACAGATTCATTAGTTCTTCACAAATCTGTCGAGAACAGTGTTTTTCATTTAAAAAACAGAACTTAAATAAGTTACCCATGATTGCACTCAACACCACGTCATTAACCACGCTAAACACACACTCAAAACATCTAAAAACGCTATTTTAAGCTCATGAATTTTGTTCATTCATTTGCAACTCTAAACAGAGCAAATATTCCAGCCGTATATCACTGATGCAAATGCACAAAGCCACTTTAATTACAATCATCGCGGCAGTGAATTACATTAGCACTGTTAAAGGAACAGTCACTTGCCACTTACTCAATTGCCCTATGATACATGTTCAATAAGACTCAGCTTATTCCGGTGATGGAAAAAAACTCACATGCATTCATTTACATGCAGTCCATCTGCTGCTGCTGCTGCTCTTTTCTGAACAACATGGAATTTAAAATGAGCGATGCAAGTCTGCTTTAAAAAAAAAAAAAAAAAAAAACAATCTTTGTGAATAATTTAGCATGATGGCGTTTGAAAAAGAAAATAATATTCAGCAGACACATCCTACTTAATCTGGATGGCCCGCGGCCATGTGAGGAGTCTTTTTTGTGCGAGTCTCATCCACACAGACGGTGAAGAATGCACGCTGACAGTCAGTCATCATGGGCTTGTAGGTCATATGTCGGCAGGGCTAGAGGGTCACATTTGACTGCATACAGCAACCACGGACAGCTCGAGTGTGTGCTGTTTTTAAAGTAGAATTACAGAAAAATGTGCCTTTCTAGACGACAACACCGTGATGCATGCTTCCTGGTTGGGAAATTAGCTTGTTTATTAGCTTGTTCCAGTAAAGAGTGACTGCAGAGTGTATTTTTTTTTCCAAGTTGCCACTAATGAATGGACTTCCCATTGCTATCAGCCTACATTAGCATACAGATTCTCCTTGCCTAAGGGATATCAACCAGGTAAAAAAACATTTCCAGAACATATCAGTTTCCAAGTTCCAGTTTGTCTGGCCCACAGGTGAGGAGATTGCATACTCATTTTGATTAAACATTAAAGATGCTATAAACAACAACTGATCAAAGAATTATCAACTGAATCAAACCGTTTTGGCACCTTTTAGCTCATTGTTTTGGTTTTTCAGCCCACAACTTTATTATTTTGGTTCACGCTCACCGTTCTCATCAGTGTTGTTATGCAGGCACTAAAAAAGTTTTAAAAACCTACCGAACACTATCTGTCCAACGCCAAACAACAGACAAAGTTAACAGCGAGCTTGTGAACATATCATGGAGCATTTAACCGCTAGAGCCAGATTAGGAGCGTTTTTACATCTTTATTCAAAAAGTTTTTGTTTTTAAACCCGCAACTTTACTCTTCTGGCTCACTTGGCTCTCATCAGAGTCGTCTCCAGCATTAGCGGGCAGCTGTTTACAGCGTAAAAATTTACTCTTCACCCTCTTTTTCCTAATTGCTCAGCACCAAATGGCAGACAAAGTTAAAGACTATCTGGTCAACAAAGTGGAATGTTTATATATACACAGAGCGAAAAGGAGAGTTAACATTGGACTTAAATTTGTCAGATTGCAAGAAACATGACTCCAAATGTATGCCAATACTGCTGCAGTTTATTCCTGCGGCCAAGTAGCCAACAAGATACAAAAAGTTGTTGCAGGATTAAGAGAACAAATAATTGAAATGCTAAATAGAATGAGACCCATTTCAAATGTTATTGTGGCACTGTAGTAAGTCCATCAAAGTTAATACAAAACCCCCATGAGGAAGAATTGCTGGTTTGGTTCAAAGCATTACCCAGCTGTCATGTACAGTGTAGTGTATTGGGTGTAAGCTGACCTAACTGTTGGATGCTTCAGTGAATTCTGGGCTGCAACATCCAGCTCACAGCAGCGCTGCCAACATGTGGGGACTGGCACTACATCAATGAAGCCACAGTCGCATCACATCGCACATGTGCAGCAGCCAACAGAGGCATCAGTTTCCTGAATGCAGCCAAGTTTCCCAAAGCCAGGGAGATGCATCGCCTCAGGCCTTACTCTGCCATGTCCTGGCTCTCCAAACAGTCCCTGATCGACTGATGGTTAATAAAACATGTAAGTATGATTGACCAATCATAACCTCTCTCCAGCATAGAGATACTATATCCAACCAATAAATTATTAAAGCATTGAAGGTGGAGGTGAAAAGGTAAGCCACAAAGGAAAAAGAGTGGGGGGATGTTTTTTTGTAATCCATGGAGCATCAGTCCACATATTACTGAAGCCATGATTCTGTCAATGCTGCTGACAGGTAAAAATGACATCCCACATCTTGCTCCATTAATGTCACACAAATTCTGGACAATCACCACTGTTATGCTGCTGCAGCATGGCAGCTCTGACAGATGGAGAGGCTAAACATTCTGCCTTTATGGACCTGACAAGGCTATTTTGTTTTGGAAGATTCATCACAAAATGATTTTACATTTAAATCAGGAAAAAGAAGATGGGAGCTGTAGAGTGTTGACATTTCTTTGATGAGAAACAAAGATTTGAGTACAAAAGGGCCCTTGAATGGAGGGCTACTTAGAAAGCCGATGACTCAGTGATGTTTTCCACTGAGAGCACTACAGTGTTGTAGTTACTCCTTGCTGAATATTTAATTTGAAAAACTAGTTATCTGGTCTTTGTAATGGTTAATTACCTGAAGAAATTAAGTATATTTTAAAGAATAGTGTTCTCATCCAAATCACATAAAAAAAAACCTCATCTCTTCAGCAAAACTTTCCTGTTTTATAGTGAATGGTAATGTACCGGTTTCCATAGTAAATATTAATGTACCAGTTTCTATAGCTAATAGGTGAAGAGAAAAATACCTTCTTTGACTTGAGAATGGAACTGTAAAGAAATGTACAGAAAGCCCTTTACCCCGTTACCTACTGTTAGGACAAAAGCTTCATATGAATTATGTGTAAATTTAAATACATGTTTTTTTTCTCCACATAGTTGTTCAACCTTTGATTGATTCTGGTTCATTCTGAGTTGCAAAAATGTCAGATCAAGAGTGTCATCTTCTCTATGTAGACCAGAAAAAAATACTTGTGTAACATTGAAGGTTAAGTCTGAAAATCGTCTGAACAGACAATATTACTCTGAGACGGATGGGTTATATTGACTGTTTCTCTCAATATCCATGACTACCAAACAGAGATACATGACTTTCAGAAATACAAACTGGTATAATTTGTCTTCTCCAATCCCCTGATGACAACTTGCACCACCCAAATCACCACATGCCATCATGTCTTCAGTAAATGGCTTCAACAAAGACCTTGTCCACCTTCCGTAAACTCTGACGGGCCGTATCTCTATCTGATCCAAGTCTGAAATGTCAACCTGCACCGAGGTCCGTCTTGTCTCCATCTCTGCAGTCCAGATTCTCTCTTTGTGTAACGAACTGGATAAGTGTGGGTGACGAATCGGCTGCCTTTTTGTTCATCTGCCTCTGTGGACTGATAGTCATTGATCTTGGGAAAGATTATGCATTTTTCTCACTCATCGCTGCCACCTGTCTCGCCACTTTCCATCCTCGGTATCCGCAAGGGGAGAGGATCTTATCACTTCTTGTCTGGACACAGTCGACATGGAGGACATGACCAACAGATCAATGAATCAGTCTCACCAGCAGGGCTTATGTTAGATATAAAACATAGAGAAAGATAAAAACAACAGAAGACAAGCCTAAATGTTCCACTTTCCACACTGTAGGTTATGGTGAGGATGAACTGCTTAGACTATTAGGTGTAGAAAAGAAAATTGTGATAAAACAAAATTGAACGCCACAGGTGTGGAAGGAATTTAAATTAGTCTTTTTCTGAGATTTAACAGCCTCTGAATTAGTTTTCTCATACAGCTCCAAATGGCGCTTAACCAACAACCCCCAAGACCAAAATTTTCATTAAGTATTGGATAAGTTTTGTCTTTCTTAAGGCACAAAGTGAATGTGCGGGACCAGGAGACTGGAGCTGGCTTCAATATAATCAATCAAAGCAACGGCAGATTGGTGACGGGCGGAGATGGGATCGCGTCGCTGTTTACAGATCAGCTCAAGGTACAAGTGGGTGATATAATTAGGCGACACCTGCAGTGATTTGCTCAGGCATGCAAAGCGGCATTAGTGTTTGGATTGTGTTTTCCAAGGCACATTAAAATGGGGCTGTCATATTTACTGAAGCGGCACCTGTGAAGGGGAAGGCAATTATAAGCTGTGAACCGGGGCAACCCTCAGTGAAGCAGCATGTGCAATCAACCATGGAGTGGCATGGGGTGACTCTGATATTGACAACTTATTTTGCGGACTCTCCTGTGCATGCATTTACTTGAATTTGCAATTTTCAACCCATCAGGAAGGTATCGACAAGTGTGACTGTTTTAGCTTCGTGTGGGAGCTGTTGTTCAGTCCACTGGATATTATCAAGATTATAACTAATGTGTATTTGCGGCTCCTGTGGTAATGTCTCATCATTCAAGGTTGGATGGGTAGTAAACACATGAGTTTGAACTCTCTGTGCTGATCATTTCCCATCTGAATCACTTCAGTCGAGTTACCCTGTTTGCAAGTCCTGTGAAAGACCCAAATTTTAAAAGCAATGGGCCGATTCCGGACGCACACTTGAAATTTAATCTTTAAATCCAAACTGGGCTTTCACGGCAAATGCACCAGCTTGGCATTTTAGCTGAATCAACAATGCACTACTTGCTTCTCAAGTAGTAAGGATTTTCTGCTTTTCATTGTCTCTTGTAAAGGTGAATATCTTATGGTTTTAGACTGCAATTTAACAACGTTACCTTGGACTGTAGGAAATGAGGAAAAATCACTTTTTTCTGACATTTTAATGACAGTTTAACGATTTGCTGATAAAATAACAGCTGGAATAATCAGTGGTGATATTGTTAGTTGCAGCAATGACATTGTGCCAAAGAAGGCCAGTTGGAGATGTGAGGACGCTCACCTGAAAGGGTAATTCCGGTATTTTTAAACCTTGGCCCTAATTCTACTTAATTTGTTGTTTAAATGACTGATATTGTAGATGCAAAAAGTTTTGAAATCAAAGTTGAACATTGCAATGTAACTGAGGTAATTGGGCTCTTCCAGTCTACTGACCACTCAAAGCGCTTTACAACACTTGTCACATTCACTTACACATTCAAACATTGATGGCAGAGGCTGCCATGCAA
The DNA here is from genome assembly GCF_965226575.1 of Pagrus pagrus. Lineage (NCBI taxonomy): Eukaryota > Metazoa > Chordata > Actinopteri > Spariformes > Sparidae > Pagrus > Pagrus pagrus. The sequence goes on along the minus strand of NC_140204.1, from coordinate 13,185,104 downwards.
GGTGCCAACTGCTCATCAGGAGCAATATGGGGGTTCAGTATCTTGCTCAAGGATACTTCGACATGCAGCCAGGCTAGGAACCAGGGATTCAAACCAGCTACCTTCCGATTACTGGACAAACCTGCTCTATAACCTATAACCCTCCTGAGCTATAACCGCCCCCCCGAGGTCAAATGTGCCATCAAACTAAAAGTGCTCGTTGTTGCCACTGACAGGCTCAGATTGTTATTCTATGTGTTTGACAGTGGTATGGAATGGACATTTTTAATAGGTTAGCTTGGGATTTATATCTTGATACACACAATAACACAAACAAGCAAACCAATCGAGGCAGGGGTAAAAAAAAATGTATGTAATGATGTAACAGTTTTTGGGGTGTCTACCAAACAAATATGTTTATTACATCTGGTGAACAAGATTTGCAATTATAACGCTGTTTTGTCACATTTGACTTTCAATCTGGGTATTCAACCGAGACATATTGTATATACTGTGATACAGAATTATATCTGTGCCAAATCTGACTGGAGAAAAGATTGGAGAAGGCAGTTTTGTGTAACCAAGGGTTATAACTACATACTGCACAGTGATCATACCAGCATGTACTGTAGTTGACAAACACGCATTCGTTAAAATAAGCCTAGACAACAGCCTGGAGATGAATGATTAAGCTGCCTTGTATGATGTTAAACAGTTGAAAAAGTTAACCTCCCTTAGTAAATAGCATTCATTTAGCAGACATGCCAGCAGGATCACTAGATTGTTATCAACAACCTATTGCATTCCAGATGATTAGCTCTATTGTAAAAGGGAAAAGTCAATGGCATCGTCTGCAATTGGACAGGGCAGTGTGCCCGAGTAGATAATATTGACCTGCTTTTCTCTGTGTCTCAGCCATATTAGCTCTGGCGTGGCCATCTTACAGTTCATTGTAGACAACACGCAGTGGCCAAGAGCAAGACATGGGTCGCCAGCCTGTCATGTGATTCACGGTGCGCTATCCCTCAAGCTGCAAAGTGCCAGTCAAACTAAACTTCAGGTGCAAAGGTCAACAGAGGATATGCATTAGCAGGAACAGTAAAAAAGAGAGAAAACGAGAGGGGCATAAAATGCCAGACAGAGTACAGAACAACTGGAGCCACTGTCCGGAGGATGAGATATGGCGAGCAGAGTTCATCAGAGAGAAACAGACGCTGAGAGGAAATCGATACAGGTGCTTATTTCTTGAAGGAATCATGAATTTTGAGAGTGAGATGGCCTGTAGAGCTAATGAGACTTGTGGAAAAAATATTATTAAGTGTACAGTAAGGGATTAAGTCAAGGAATTAGCAATATATAAATGCAAATGCCTTGTGTAATTTCCAACCTTATTGAAAACATAAATCATGTTACTGAAACTCTATTAAGCATTAAATCAAATGAATCTCTGTAATATTCATATCACTGCTGAGGTAAATCACCAAAGAGAGCCTGAATTGATGGATTGAGTGAATATTGGACTTGCATTCAACAGGTAGGAAGAGCAAAGACTTGCTTCTGTTTGATGTGTAAGACGCCTTGTCTGAGCTGATATAGTGCAGCTTTTTGCTGTGAGTTTGTGTCAGACTCTACTCGCTGCCCTTTTCTGCTCAAAAAACACTCAATGCAGCTTTAAGGTTGCTTAAAGGTCCCTCGTGGAGCTTTTCTTGTAAACAAACCTTCAAATTGAAGTATCTGCTTACAACCAGTGTGTTCAGCAAAACACATTGTGAGTGTCCTTGAGGTCTAACATCATGCTGAATGCATTTCCTCCCCCATACAAAATCTGCAAAGCTGATGTTTTTAATGCTGTGAAAACAGCATTGTTTACATCTATCTTTAAAGGAGCACTTCACCCAAAAATGTATTTCAGTCATCATCTACTCACCCCCATGCCGATGTAATGTCGGGTGAAATCTCCTAGTCCACAAAACATTTCTGGGGCTTCACAGCAAAACAGTGTTGCTGCATTTTCTAAAACAACGGAAGTAGATGGGGACTTGTTTTTAAATGTTAAAAAAATACTGGCGAGAAAAAGCATAAAATGGCTCCATACAGCTTGTCCAGCATAATCCAAGCCTCCAGAACCTCAAAAATCCTAAATTGATTAGAAAAGATATAATTTACACCCCTTTTTTTTTCACGTTTGCTGCTTAGCTAACTGTGTTGGTGCACAACCCATCTGAAGTGGGTGCATGAGCTCGACCTTGCATCCATGGTGTAAATAACATCTTTTCAAATAAATTTTGGATCTCAAGGCTTCCAGAGACTTATATTAAGAGCTGTATAGAGCTGTTTTCTTTCAGTGGTTTTGCTACATTTTCAAACAGGTCCCGATCTACTTCGGTTGTTTAGGGGAAGGCTGCAACGCTGTTTTGCTGTGAAGCTCCGACGTTTCCACGTTACTGTATTCCTAACTCATAACTGGGAAAGAATAAAAACAATCTCCTTTTAGCCTTCAAGTCAGGATGAATGGTAAACTCATGAAGAAGGTAATGAAGAAAATCATTAAGCAAGAAGGGCTTGCTAAATATTGTAAGCATGGGCCAGTCCTGAGGCAACCTTAGGGCCGAGGTGTTAATCTCCCTGTACCAAATATTATGGTATTCAATACTGCTTCATGCCTGTTTAATTGTGTAGAGACATCCCTCGCCTACATTATTATATGAGAAAAAATAATTTATTGTTGTTGTTTTGTTCACAGATCTGTGAAGCAGGTCAGATATCACTTAGCAGCAGAGCACGCAGCAGAATAAAATACAAGTTTTAATGACCCTAAAGAGAAAAAATTAAATCATACACCTTGACTGACTTGATATCATTCCAGTTCGTTAAATTCAAATGTATTCATCCCTGTGGCAGAGGTACCTGAAGTCACTGTCAAGCATTTTCTCTGAAGATCTGAAGCACATTAAATGAACAGGGTTGAAATCAATGTAACTGAATATATTCACGCTCCTTTAGAGACATGCAGTTGTTACACAGTGACAATGACAAAGTATGCAGAGGTAACACATTTAAAGTTTTTCTAAACATGATGAAAACAAGGAATCTATAGTCCAATAGGATTACTCTCTAGTTTTATAACAGTGGACGCAGTTACACGAAACCCTGCAACAATAAATAGCAACATATTTTTTGCGGCACACAATCAGGCGGAGTGTTATATTGGGAGGTGGCAAAAAAATGGGTGAGAATTTTGCGCAAATGTGAAAACTGAGAGAACACCAACAGCAAAAATCTATATTTTTCTGTGAGCTCATGCTCAGTCCGTTCTTTCAAACGTGTGTGAAGCACAAGTAAAAACAAGTTGCACTGACCCCCACTGAACTGAACAATGGAAACATGATTTGATCACATGAAATGTCAGCATGAGAAGAAAAAGAAAAAAAATGAATCCAGAGGCCAGGAAACACATACTCTGATCTACTGTATAAAATATTAAACACAAATTAAAACTATAAAAAACATTGCCTTTATTAAGACAATTGATTCATAGCAACTAAGTTGGATGAAATCAAAGAAAAAAACACTTCTAGATAGGTTTGATTTTAGAGGTCAGAGATGGTAGTAGCTCTCTGAAGGAAACTTTTCTTGCTGGCCAACAGCTCTTTGTATTTGGACCAATTAAAGGTAGGTTGTAAAACAAATATATGACTCACAAATCCTAACTGCAAATAAAACAAGCTCATGCTGAGATGTGTGGGACATTTGGAAAGCATTTTCAAGCCAGCACAAATAAGGATGGATCAATGAACCAGGACAAGCTAAATCTAATATCCTTGCTCATCGAATCAGGACAGGAGAGGCTTAAAGGTGCAATATGTAAGAATTTGCCAACTTGAATTCATACTCCACTCAAACAGGGGCAGGATATCACCAGAGTAACTGCCAACTGCTGCTTACTGTTTTCTTTTTATACATCCGTGATTGTAGTTACTATTAGCTTGTTAGCTCAGTTAGCCGTGCAGCTAGCTGGACTACCAAGGGAGTGTCTGTGTTTACATCGCTAACACAGGAGCTTTGGACCAGTGGGAGAAAGAAGTTTTCAGGCTTGGGGATAGCTGGTTAGCATGTGAACTTCAGGAGCATCTCTTCTACACAGCATATAAAATGTATTTGACATAACATTAAAACTGTTATTTCTTCATATTCTGTTGATAATTTTAGTTAATTTTTTTAATGTATAGAGCTAAAATTCTTATATATTGCACCTCTTATACAAACTCTACCAATGTTTGGTATGTAAACAGGTTATAACAGGGTTATGGCTGTTCTTATATCACAAAGAAGGTTTAAACATGTTTGCTTTTGGTTTGAGGTGTGGGTGACATTCTTTATAGTTGATAGAAAGTTTGTTAGCTGTTGTATTCATTTGTCTTGAAATCACCTTCACTAAATGCAAAGCATTTATCTCAAACAGTACTGATTGTATAACTCCATAATCAACAAAGTGGCTTAAAAACTACATACAGCTCAACAGTTCAGACTCAAGTGTTTTTCAATCAAGGCAGAAAACAATCTGCCCTTTTACAAGAGCCTGAAACAAATCACAGCAGCGTACATGTGTACGCTGATAATCAGTCACAGGTAGCTCCCTTATTGTGGCTGTGATTGATGATACTGTAAAGCTTATGCCTGTGGAAACACCGCTAACAGTGTTTAATTTAGTGGAAAGCGATGAAGCGCAACATTGCGCCTGTAATACCCGCCTGAGCCTCCAGGCTATTGTCAGAAATTATAATAAATTGTATAGTTTTTAATATACCTTCACTGACTAATATCCAACTCATTTATTTAGAATATATAAAGAAGGCACGAAGAGCCCATTAGCAATGCTAACATGAAAATGAATTATATTACAAACACTGAAAAAAGAAAACTGGTTTCTAACAAACCATTTCATAACAGAACAATGTCAAGAGATTAACATTCATCAAGTTAATTCAACCTGCACTATTCAAACACTTCAAGGCTTCTCTGTTATCTCCCAATTTCTAAACTGTATTTTAGACACTAATGACTGCTGACGCGTATACTGAAATCATCACATCATTCCTGTAATGTCGGTAACTTTTACCAAATTAGCTCTCACCTTTTGTTCCTTGGCAGGGTATGTCAAGGAAGAAAAGGCCTTTGAACGCCTGTCAAAGTAGGCAGAAAGCCCACAAGGGTGAATCAGTCTCAGCTTACAAATATTTAAAAAGCAAGCAATTAGGAGGCGATCCACATTTTTAACTGTGCTGACCAGAGAGTGAACTTTTGCCCTTTAAAGAAGCCTGCAGCCCTCCTTTTGGAAGGATCTCACATTGTTTGTAACGGTGCAATAAATTACGTCAATAATGTCCTGAACAACCACTGCCCAAACTGTCGAATGTTTAAACGTCAGAGAGCTTCAGAGGATTTCAGCCACAACTCATTAATCTACACAGAACAGCTGTGTCTTCATTTACTCTTATTAGTTGTCAGAAGTGGATGAAAAAAAGGCTTTTCTTTAACAACAGCCTGTGTGCTTGTGTGACTGACTGAGTAAGATTTGGTTCCCTCTGCTGGCACATCGGCTGACTCTCTCATGTACTTCAATAAAAAAGAACTACATGGTTCAAGAGTCAATCCTACAATTCATATAGTTAAAAACAGATTTGTTTTTTCTTTTCTTCATTCCCATTATGAGCTTATATGCTGGTATCATTTGTTTAAAATATATGATTTTCTGTTGTTATGATGTAATATAACCATAATTCATTGCTTTGGCTGGTTCTCTGGCACACTCAACTATTGTTATATGTTGTTTTGGGATCATAAATAAAATAAAACACATTAAAAAACACATGTCTAAAAGCCACATCATGGCAGCCCACTCATGTGATCTCTTTCAGCTAGTGTCTCCTACTCTAACACATTAAGTGCTGTAAAGCGCCCATATGCATTTATATTATTTTATGCAAACACAACTTTACTCCTTAGGAATATATGAGGTTGATCCTTTTTGCGATAAACAGAAATCTTGAAATTGAGAGTTTTGTTGATGCCATGAACAGCAGGTAATCATCACATATGTCTCCCTGAGCAGTTTGAACTGGCTCCATTTATATTCTTGTTTACATACGGTTCTCAGGAGAAAACCATTTGCCATGTTGATATCACACCAATGTACCACAATCTGCTTGAGGAAAACACATGCTTAGAGAGTAAAAAGGGGCACAGAACGTATATCCTGATCAGTAAACACAGCCTGCTTACTTCAGCAAGGATTTAAAGGAAGTAAAACCTCTAAAAAGAGACTGGTGGCAGGGAGAAGGCTCTGCACTTGACTGTAGGATGCAAGCATTGCTCTGATCTAACAAATATTTGCTGACAGTGGACTGAAGTACAAGCTAACCTTTAAAATAACTAGATCCAAAAAAATACTATCTGAAAAAAATGTGTGCAATTTACAGGTCAAATGGGTGATGATGCAAGAAATGGCCCTTGAAGGCTTTTATGTATAAAAAGAATAAAAGGGATGAAACAGTTAGTGACGATCTGCAGGGTACTGTGCTTTTGTCCAGTTGTAATTGGAAATCATTTGTTACATCCCTCCCTGGCTGATTAAAGCCACACCTTTAGCAGGGGAATCATTTGCGAAAATAGCCGTATCAAAGGCCGTTCTTGTCAGCTGCCATGTCCCTGCATGCTGGTGGCACACCGCTGTCACTCGGTGTCACACCACTCAGGAGCGGCACAGAGACCGAAAAGAGCCATTTGCGTCCGGCTGTGTTGGAAGTCTATTTTTAACCAAAGGCCATCAAGTGGCAGAGCACCGCAGAGTAACCAGCGGCCGCACACATTTCCTACTTGTTGGACTAGTTTTTGGAAGCATTTACTTTCATTAATATACTATGAAAAAGGAAACTCAAGCTCGCATATCTAATATTTTTGTTGGCTAATAAACAGTAAAAGGAGTGCAATGCTCACAGTGAATACTGGGTACTGTGCGCACAAGATTAATTTCACGATAAAAAAGAAAAAAAAAACCAGACAAATATTTTAATGGAATGTTTTTTTGCCTAAACAAACAAAATAAACAAACTCTCTTTGTTGTCACGACTAAATAAACTGAATAAACAAGCTGACCTTAAAGGACAACACAATTTCATACTATTTTACTTTGAAGCTAGAAGGTGGCAGGGTCTGCCACATATAAACAAACACTGTTCTTGTTTTATTTTGAGAACAGCTTGTTTATTCAGTTTTGGAAAAAATAAATATTCCTGAGTTTCCTAAAATTCCTCATTAATATTGTAAATATTACAATTCTGAGTTTGACTTTCTTCTCCAAAACTACATAGTGCCCCTATTAACACACAGAACATGATGTTAAACCTGCAGAACTTCACTTCTAATAAGCAGGCATGTGGAGGATTTAACACATTACTTGAGAAAACAATGTCAAATTGATTACAATGATTAAGCCCCTTTCCTCTTCCTAGTAAGAAACTGCTCCGCTTAGATCATCGATCATCATGCTTTTAATGTGGAAAGGGCAATTAAGGATTCATCGATATTTCTCATAAATCATTTGACTGAGATGTTTGGTACTGTAAATCATTTTCCACCTGTATCTACTGAACTATTATTTAATTATTATTTTTTTAAAATATCATTCACTGTGCATGTTTTGTAAAGGTAAAAAAAAAATATGAAGGACTCCATGTATTTCAGCTTTCAAATTGTCCTTTTCTTCAAGTTCAGCACTTGTTTACAACAAAACAACAACATTTAAAGCCATTTAAGCAAATAAGAAGAGAACCACGAACAGACTGCATATCTCAGTTTGTCCTCACACAGACAGGAGGGACCATAATGGAGAAAAGTGGCTTTGGTGGGATTTTCACAATCCTATGTGAGAATGCATGTTTGAAGTGGGCGTTCATATGAAAACACTGTTTGGGATTTTATACCAAGAAAACAGAATTACATCACAGAGCAGTATAAGCATATACGGAGGCAGCGATTGAAGGGAAAACATGAAAAATATAACTGAAATAAGCAAATAATTCTATTTTAAACACTAACTTCTTTCACTCTGGTTGGTTGGAAGATGTTTGTTGGCCTCTCACTTGTGAAAGCCCAGCCATAAGGAAAACAGCTTGGCGGCCTGTACAGTAAATAGACCATATAAATAACAGGTGGTCCTTCAGTGCCAAAGAGACCCAACTCCTGAATATTACACTCACACTTTTGAGGGAAAGAATCAGCACGGCTCCTCCACAAGTCTCCAGCAGGCACAGGTTCAACCATTGTTCTCCACTAAGCTATGTGGAAAACACGGAACAGAGTGAAAACCAAAACAAAGTGCAATCACAAAGCACAAGTCGTCCTTCACGTTGACTGCAATCAGGCAGCCTTTATGTGAACACGAGTCACCGCGGTACTTAAGAGTGACATAACTTAGCACCAGATTTTCACCATTATACCGAGATAAACACTTCCCTTAGATTTCCTTTACAAACAACTCATTAACGCTCACATTTCACCCCTTTTCATTCCCAGCTAATTGCCACGGTGGTGCTTTCCTGCTCTCGCTGGTTAAGATCCAAGTTCTCAAGGTTCCAGCTGCTACAGAATTACATTCAGTCCTCAGCTCTCATTTGGATAAACAAGTTAGCCAACCCACAGATGATGCAAGCGTTTCACATCCAACCTGATTTAATTCAAATTTAATAAAGTAGCAATCAAAGTGGAAGCAAAGTGTCAAGATGCTACAAACACTATCGGATGTAAAGTGAAGGCTTGAAGTGATGAGTCAAAAACAAAAGGATTAAATGACAGATAATAATATTTGGGCTGCTTGAGTCATCGTGACTGTTGAGCCAATTAGCAGCAGAAGTCAGGTGAATCATGCTGTGATGCAACTGATTCAATTAAACTATCTTGAAGGGCAGATTCAGAGGCTGCAGAAGACTTCCATTTGAGAACTGACGTTAAAACGTGAATAATAATCCCTTTTATTTACTCTCTACAGCTTTCAGCATGACGTATGATTTCAGAATCTTTGAATTGTAGTTTGTATTGCTGTATGTACACTACCATTTAATGAATCAAAGATGAGAGCAACAGATGGGAGCCCTGAATGCTGGCTGAACAGCAGAGGCACTTTGTCTTAACATATGTTAAACACAAACATCAACAGATGATAACCTCTACAGCAGATGCTTCAGACCAACAGGCAGTGAACTACTTTAAAGTTGAGCAACAAGTGGTTGCTCGCTGCAAAGAGAAGAAATAAAACACCATTTCCAAAAAAAAAAAAAAAGGAGTTTGCCATTTTCTTACCGTCATAGCCAGCTGCTAATAAACCAAACCGCTCCAGCACCTTAACAAAGAGCACCACAACCACCAACACAGCAATCATTTCCAGTCCCTCCAAGTTCATAGTCAACATGTCTGACCGGTCAAAGCCTGCCCATGGCCAAAGACGCAGAGCTCAGCGTGCAGCACTGCCTGCAGGCCATTTAATTCCACTTAAGAGCCCCTGCATCTCTGGGTCTGATGAGAGAACCAGCACAAGTCGGAGAAAGAGGGAGGGAGGGGGAGAAGAAGTGTGAGGAAGAGAGAGGAAGCGAGAGGAAGAAGGGAGGGAGGGGGGAGATGGAGTGGCAAGGATGAAGACGAGGGGGCGCGAGGCGAGAATGGAAAAGAGACGCAAGGAGGAAATAGGGGACGAGGGGGAATGAACCTGATCATTGTGACAGAGAGAAATGATGGGAGTAAGAGACGGCGATGATCCACAAGTTGCTCTGGCACACACACAGTGCTGTCGGGGTTTGGGTGTACGCAAAAGTCAACTGCACCGAAGACTTTTTTGCTTACTGCAGAGGTCAAATTGTTCATTCGTCCGTTACTTTTGTTTATGACCAAATACCTGCAAAACCATTAACATCTGCCATCAGCTATACTTTGTGTTTAGTGCTAATTATCAAACGTTAACTATGATGGTGAACATCTTACCTGCTAAACATACAATAAGCATGTTAGCATTGTCGTTGTGAGCTCAATGCCACACGTAAGACACGAGCATGGCTGTAAACTTTTGGAAATAGTCTTCATTTGTTAAAAATGCACATTATTTAATCAGTTTGTGTATATTTTATTGTCAATTGTGCAGCTTCATTTTTCCTCATTAAATTCCAGACCGTCTCTCTGTACACCTTTATTTTCTCTTTCCCTGTCTGAATTATAAACCGTAGCAGTAAGTCTTACTCTTGATTAGAGCAGAGAGGCCACTTGTCCCTGGAATAAAATTATGAAGGGACGTACCAAATACCTGGGTTAATTAGAATTATATGTTTGAGCAGTTGTAAATTAAAGATGGTGTTCATTCTGTTTCACAAAACAAGTGAGATGCCCATTTCATTTCTGAATTCAACACTGAATTTTGTCTGAATACTAGCGGCAGTGGTAAGCACTGTCACCTCACACCAGAAAGGTTTTTGAATTAGTATGTTCTCCCAGTGCAAAGAAATGAATGTTACTTGGTGACTCTAAATTGCACGTATATGTGAATGTGAGAATGCTTGTTTGGTGGTTGTTAGTCTCTGTATGTCAGCCGGTTATACTGTAGATATTGGAAGGATGGATGGATAATAGCAGCAATTGCTATATTCATTTTATTTACAGAAGGAATACCTTGCTATTCCTCCCTGAGCCAATGACAAGATGCAAATCTTCCAGCCTTTTCGATTTTACCCCGTTAAGGAACTTATAACGGCTGTGATTGAGCTGAGGTTCAAAGAAGCTGTGGGTGGACTAATCATTGAAAAATGTCAGCTGGTGAAATAACCTGCATGTGCAACCTCACCGTCGCCCGGACTTTAAATGAGGCTCGAAACCTTAAGGGAGAGATGACAAGGGAGAGGTCAGAGAGAAAGACAACACGGCAGAGAAGAAAGGACTCAGTGGCTGCGAGGGGTCATGCGCCTGCGGTCAGCAGCAGGTAGCTGCTGGTTTTCTCGGTGGATAGCCTTATTTGTTTTAGTTTTATCTAGTATTAAATATGATGGGTATATTACCATCTCTATAAAATGATCAGATAGTCATCTCATCCTATAGACACAATTTACAATGTGACCTGGATGTGTCTTTAAAATGGGCCACGTAATCTGTTCTGTATATGGCTGCCAAACACAGATGAAAGGAGCTTTGTGGCTTCAAAATGAGCCAGAAGAAGCTGAATATTTATTTCATGCGGAGCAATATCACCACAGCCTCGTACAAAAACACAGGAAGATGATTCTTCCAAGACACTCTTTGAATGCTTATCTAGAAGAAGTGACATTTTGGTTTATTATTAAAAGCTGCCCCACAGATAAGGTCCCTTGTAAAGCCTCCCAGGGAATGAACTGATGGAACCGCATTCATCTTCACAGCAAAAGGGAGTTGTTAGGACGGCAATTTACCATGGAAACAACCTCTGAGCTGCGTATGCTATTGGGCAGCTCATTTAGCCCACTATCAGTTACTTTTCTTTATTTGTGGCAGCTGAGCATGAGCCAAATATAGCCCCGGAGCCCCGAGAGAGTGTGTGCCAGTCTGTGTGTGTGTGTGTGTGTGTGTGTGTGTGTGTTGTTCTTTGGACATGACAGGACATACAACTGCGTAGGAAGCTCCTAGAGAATAGGGGTTGTAAAGGTGAAAAGAAGATGTGAAAGAAGTCTTGCAGGCAAAAGACAAAGCCAGAGAGAAAGGAAAAAAACTTCCAAGTGTCTTTTAATTTCATTTTATTTTATTTTATGAGATGTTTATTTATTCAACACTGATAACAGAACATGACCTAATCTCAAAGAAACTTTCTCCTCTCTACAAACATCTGCTCTCCAATCACCTCGCAGCTTTGCATAGCGTGTAATCAAGGCCCTTTGGCTAATGGTAATGAAAATAATCAGGGTTTGTGCATTTCATCAGCACACAGTATGCTGTATCAATCAGTGTGTGATTGGTGATGAAGGTAATTGCCACTGCGGAGCTTTGTGGTGTGTTGGTTTAAAGGTTTACTGTAGGTGGCAGAGAACGTCTGCAGCACCTGCAAACTGGGTTATGAGAGCATCACATGAGAAGTTTATCAGTCCAAAAATGACTTATTAATAGTTGAGAACCAAACAGGATTAAAATTGTATTCCTCTGATCATCCCTCATTGACATTTCATGTCTTTTTAAAGCATAAGACCAAGGATATTTCTTATTTATGGCTTTATCTTTCTAAGTATTCCCTGCAGCCAAAGTCGGATCTCTTATTCTTCTAGTTAAGAATAGGTAAGTTTTGAGTAGTGGTGGAAAATGTATAGAAAATCTGTGCTCAACTACAGTTACATTACTGAAATATTAACTCAATGAAAGTAAAACTACTGGTATAAAAAAACCCAACTTATTAATCCACATTGTACTCAGTACTACTCTGAAAGCAACAGACCATATTTACACGGTTGCCACTTTCCTCCGATGTCACGCTCAGGGTGGGAAGTTCAAATGTTGTTGTTCTGTGATCCAGGTTGTAATTCCAAATGGGAATCTGATAAATTGTTATCATTTCACCGCTTCCTGATTGACCAGTGAAAATCTAGAGTGGCGTAGGGAAGGATTTCAAGGTAAAACGACATATTTAATAATTCATTAACTTCCGTGAAACAAGTCTCAGCAGCAGCAGAATGCTAACGTTAGCGAAAGGGTTATCAAATATATTGTTTTACCTCGATGTCCTTCTAGATTTTCTCTTTAAATCATCTTTTCAGTTGTTGATCAATGAGGGAGTTGTGAAATGATAAATATTTGACAGATTCCCTGTTTTTTTTTTTTTTGGTTTTGTCTTTTAGACAATTCAGTCGTTTGATTTTCAGCTACAGCCTTTGCTCATCTATGGAGACTAATTCACAGATGCTGACCATGTTCTGTATCTACTGTATGGAGCATAAAATCAACTGGAATGTTACATTTGCTGACAAGTATTAACAAAAGTATTCACAATATGTGAGTAGCAATTTCAATAGCTTCTCCTTCTCCTCCCGGTGTTTAGGCCAATTTAGATCAAAGGGATTACGGCTGTGATTGGTGGGCCTGCAGTTAAAACCTCCTCTTAACATAAATAAATAAACACAATCAGTGTCCTAATGTTAAGTTAAATTACGTTACAATTGAATTCTCATCAGGCAACACGGCGTTAAAAGAAATTAATGTCCTCCATTTGTTTGGAGAAATTACAGAGGAAGGCCCCAGTGGCCTCTAACCTTCAAATGATGGACAATTGCAAATTAATTTGATCTGGGTCTTGTTTGATTCCTCGAAAAGGATCGTGGTACAATGAGCTTGCAGTCAAATTTGTTTTGTAAGACATTTTCTTGGAGAGAATAGATAATCTAATATTAAGATTCGCATACAATCAAATTAAACAAGCTCTTTGTTTTTATAGCTTATCAAAGGGCATTCAGGGATCGGTTGTGCAACACAGGTCCTGAATGAGTGAAGTCCTGTGTGTTGCATACATCTGGTGATGTTTTGACCACTTTAATGAGGGTTTGATAAATGACATCTTGATAGGACTTACATGTTTTATCCTGCATTCTCCAGTAAATGATCAACATTCATTAGATTTACCAGTTATACTGTTCATTTGCCCTTTGCAATCATTTCAATGTTGGACTGTGTTTCAACCAACATCCTGCTCTAAAGGCAATTGTTACAAGCAGCTGTGCAAACATGTCGTCTTCTCACTGCAAGACGCTTGTTTGTTTGATTTTGCTGCCATCAAGTGGAAAGAGCAAGAATGAAGGATTAAGCTGATGATTGAGTCTGAATTGCTTAAATACTGTTAATACAACTCAACCTGTTTCCACTATTTTTACATTTGTTTCCGCCATTAGTGCGTTAAAGTACTGGCCACATGTTCAGTAGCATAATGCTCTTTACTTTAAAGTTTACTGTAAAAAGGTGACTTGATATTTTGGGTAATATTAGACTTGTTACTGTCCCCTCATAGCCATTCACTCTACTTTTGCCTTAATCAATAAATGCATGATTTGCTTTCTAGGTTATGAAGACAAACAAAAGAGTTTATTCCCTGTTTGTATAACAGGCTTGGACTAGTTATTGTCTGATCTGGCTCCTCTACCCACTAAACCTCTACTAAATGTGTTTTGTTGATAAAAAATACTTATTAAGCATTGTCTATCATAAATCATTTACACAAAAAAAATCTATTTACATTTTTTTTGCATATATTTGTGTCATTTTAGGGATATTTTAACCATTTATTAATGTTAAAGAATTGTCTCTTTCTGATTGGTTGATACAGCTTGTGACTTTCCAAACACTGTTCGTCTAAAACCTTTTCTTTCACAGGCTTTCATTTCACAAAGCACCTGTCTGCAGGTTTTCACTAATTAAATAAGTTTAAATACAACTAAAGTAAAGGTGGTCTCGGTATCTTGTGTTTCTAAATGTAAAATAACTACTTACATTAACTCACTTGACAGTGTGACTGGACCAATAAAAACGGTAGCATGATTATTAACATGCTGTAATATTAATTCATGTCATATCATATACAATGTCAGTAATGTAATATACTGCAATACAACACAGTACATAGTATTATGGCTCTACAATGTGGTGGGGAAGGCTGTTTAAAGTGAACCAGGACTGCACCCTAAGGTGACACTGTGCATCTGTGGCTGCTCTGTCAAAGTCGGTAGGACCCACTGTGAGCCACATCGATGTCTCTACACGGCTAAGTCCACTTCTCCGCACCTGCGGGTCTTCTCTGAGCAGGATGCTACTCATTAATCCAGTTCTAAGTGAGCCCTCTTACAGTAATACTGGTGACCGTGCCTCATGGGAGTGAAGTGATTAATTTCACAGAGCAAACTGTCGCACCGAGTGCGGCGCCACGACAGGAAACCCAAAACAAGCTTGCAGCCCAAAAGCCAACTGATGTGGCTTCGCTTTTCAATTTAAATGCTAATTTAGCGAAGTGAAAAACCCATACGGTGTGATGACACAGTGACTTTGAAATGGGCTGAGATTACATGCTACTGATAACAAAGAGGGAGAAAAGACACCCAAAGGGAACTGGGAGCTGTATAGGTGACCCTCCTCATTTCATCATGTAAGGGGAACCTTTCTACATTTGCATATCAGAGACTATGAACAACTGAAATCTTTCACACGCCATGTGGCTTAATAAACCCACTGACATATTCCAACTGTTGGAAGCAGAAATCCATTTCATTAGAGATAATTTTCCAGTGGGAGACTATAGATTCACCAATCTGCCTTTTTAACATGCAAGGCAAGCCTTCTATCAGGAACATGTTGAAAAGTGGATGGTCTATAGCTGCTCTGAGTAATTCATAAAAGACAATCATGCTCTGAACATCATGTACCCTACATTAATGACCACAGTGAATTAACCAGAGTCCTTCAGAGGACTGTAATACAGTGATACGGATCAATAGATTTGCACCTGAGGTGACATGAGAGTGCTAAAGGACCATGTGCATACTAAATGTTCTCTCAAAGCTCTGTCACATTGTGACGTCCAGCCGGCACTTCTGATGAGTAGTTCTGTGAAAAATGCTGCGTGTGACAGATGGGTTGGAAAAAATTAATGAGATCGATTCGAAGCGCTTTGGGCATACGGTTCATTTTTACAGTACTTATTTGCATGCGATGAAGAGATTTTCTATGAATTGAATTCATACAGTAAAAGCCGTTAGTCTGCTTCTTTTTGAGACTAAAGATGACAAGGATTACTGATGATTTGTCTGAAAGCGCTGTGACTATTTCCAAATGGTGCTGAGCCTATAAGAACTTCAAATACATTTCTTTGTTGTTACACTCAACAGCATATGGATATCAGCTCTGAGTGTTTGCATTTTTAACAGAAACAGAAAATGGCTTGTTTTTCGTGCGATCAGACTTGGCTATGAGCGATCATGGTGATCGGTGGCATGGCTACCCCTAAAAATGACAGCTGCTCTCCCTGTGGTCGGCCGAAGTATGCGCTTAGTTCTGTAAACACCAGAAGGCACTGCAAGGAGACGCGGCCAGCAGCAAGAACCATACTGGACGTCTCCATCGCACCTTGTGTTAATGTCACGAGGAATTAGCTCAATAAATACATACCTCAGCCTAGATCTGAACTCAGTTTACATTTCAGCCTTGTGAAAGTAACCAATGGTGCTCTTATTCTGGCAACAAGTTCAGACTTTGTTGAACAAATTTCAATACGGTTTCGTAATCTTTTCAGGGACTGAAAGGCACCAAAAACAGTATTAACATGAACTCACCAGTCGTTAGCCTGAGTCACAGTTGTTGTTTTGCTCTTTCCATATGGGCAGCTCTAATTCTGAGTGTACCTATCTCACACCTACACAAAGTCTACTCATAACAGCTCCCAACAACACAAACAGGCAAGACATTTCACATAATAACGACTGAGAGCACAACAAGGCCAAACACATCAGCGAGCCGAGAACCACCGTAATGACAGCGGCACGTCTCATATCCTTGGGACATTTAAAACACGTGGGAACACTCACAGTCAGGCGGGGTGAATCTGAAAAGGATTTGGAGGGCATAGTTCCTATGGGTGCTTATTGGATCATCATCTCTTCTCATGTAGATGAATGCGGCTATGCAAATTAATGGAAAGTATTAGAGTGGGCAGTGGAGGAGCACTAAGGTCTCTCAGACTGTGAATGTTTCATTTTTTTGTCCTCAACTAAAGAGCACTACATAATGTAAATCAGTTTGCTACAGGTTTTGACAAAATATTTGGCAGAACTGTCAATACAGAAGCTGTTTTGAGCTGGTTTTTACACAAAAAAACATTTGTTTTTTTTGCTCCATGTCTATAAGTGCATTGTAATGCAACAATCAACAGGGCTGCTACTAACTAATAACTTTCATTTTAAATTCTGACAACAACATCAACAAAAAAAAAGAAGCATATGTTTATCGGGAAAACTGGAACCAGCAAGTGTTGGGTTTTTGTTTTTTGACAACCCAAAGGATTAACTAATGATCAAAACTGCTTTTGATTAATTTTCTGTCAATTAACTTTGACTAATCGATTAATCTACCATTTAGCATCCACTAAACACCTCCTCCCAACAATGACCAATCATAATTTAGCAACTGTAATGAGGCATCGTAGGCCTTTCAAGTTTTGTATTTCTTAATGCTCAAGGTTGTGCATGGTGTTGAAGAGAGTTCGGAGGATGGGGCCTTTATTAGTCTTGCCAAAATACAAAAAAAGCAAAAGCGAATGAAATGGATTGAACAGTGTGTTTATCTGCTCTAATGTAAGACGCAAATGTTATCATGCCTGGCTACAGTAGTAACTGAACACGGCATTTTCTTCCAGGCCAAGGAGCATTTTTTATTAGCTAACTCCATTTTATTGGGATACAAGTCACATGAAAAAAGCCCTGTTCATGACAGCACACGGACATCCTGTGTCCAGTAACGGATGCTATATCAAAGATTAGGCTAACGTTAGCAGCTCCGTCTTCCAACGTTAAAATGTTAACATAATGCTTAAAATATGGACAATAATGCGTAAAGCTAACCTCTTCTTTGACCAAGTGCGTAAGCTTCTTTTTTTCTTTTGTTTTCCTTTGTCTGTAATGAAGGACCAGTTTTTTTCCCAAACATTAATATCACTATATACACTGTGTGATGAAGAGAACCTTGACAGGTGTAGCCTAGTTACATTAATGGAGCTTAGAGCTTAGAGGACAGTCAGTTTTGTTGAGGACTAATCACCATTTTTTGGGAATAATAAGCCTACTGTGATGTGCTATATTTCTCAAACACATTCTACTCTAAAACTTCCCTTTTATCTGCTTGATATTACCTGAAAACAACACATGTTGGTGTAGAAGCATGACATGATACGGTACGTGTGTTTCATCTACTGTAAGACTCCGTGTATCTGGAACATATGTTCTCCTTTCTAGGTCCCTGTGAAATATGCTCATAGTGCACACAACTGCCTGCTCTGTGATCTATTGCTTGAGAGAGTTACAAAGAGTCCCTCATTCATTTTGCTTTCAACCTCTCTCACAATTCCCCCAGTGAAATATGACTTACTGTACTTTAAGTGTCATCCATTCTGTCTTTCTCCCACTACACCACTAAATATAACATCTAACAGTTATTTTCCGCTGGACACCCACTAAATATTTCATTGTTCTTTAATAAAGACCGGACCTCCACGTCCTTTGTTGCAGTGACAAGCTGTGACGGCGAGGCTGATCAGCACATTATCGCAGGGAGACAGAGACGTAACAGAAGCTTGTGCGACTGTGTTGGCAGCGAGTCGATGTGGCATGCTGCGTGTGTGTGCTGCCACTGTAAAATCAATATTGGGAGAAGCAAATGGGAAAAGCCAGGGAAGTTTGTGGAGTTCCGACTGAAATGTTTACCAAAAGGTGGCTGATTTCAAGTCAATTTCATGGACTGCTGGTGTGGCACCATGAATTTAGATGAGAATATAGAGAAAACAGCAGATTAATGGGAAACTTTCTGGTCCAAAACACACAGAGACTGATGCAGAACATTCTCCAACACTGACAAGAACAATTTACCTGTGCAAGTATATTTTTGCAATTATTTCAATGGCTGAAGAACAACATGAAGAAAGATCTAAAAAATCTAAAGATAAAACAATTAAATAAAGTGTCTCGTCCCCTTCCCATCAAGCCTACCTCTTGCCTTGCTTCTTTGTTTCGGCTGGAGAGAGAAGATGACCATTAAAGCCCCCATGATGCCCTCCAGACTTTCTCGCTTAGTGATCTGGAAGTCCTGCTAGATTTCACACACACTTCACTCCCACACTAGGACGGGATTGAGGATGAAATTTGAGGGAAAAAAAAAACCTCAAAGAGATGCTGGACAGCCTTACATGAAAAACCAAGTCTCCGGTCCAAACTTCCCTTTATATTCACACCGGCTAGGTGGGCAGCACGAAGAGCAAAAGGAGTGGGAGTAAAAAACATGCGTGCCTCTGTAGAGTTTTGAATTTTGACGCGCATGCTCCGCGGTACCCCTCCCTTCCCCTATTTTCCCGCTCTGAAGTGAGAGCTTGCTAGCTGATCTCTGCTCTGCAAAAGCTACTTTGTACCAGTTGAGCACCTAGATTAATTGAGCACTCGGAGAGGGAGCCAGTAACATGCTGGGGAGAGTGGTACTACCGCCTCTTTTTCAGCAGATCTCTGCTCACACAGGGGAGGGAGAGAGATTGGAGCAAGGCGAGAGAGCTCATGCTGTAGATGACCATTATTCCTTACAAGCCACCTTTTAACTACATCTCCTGCTGGGGATGGTGAGGAGAAAGCCATGCCGTGTCAACTACACTGAGGCAGAGAAGTCAGGCAGGCGATGGCTGGTGTAAATATTTAAATTATGTACAAGCTATCTCTGGCAGGCATCTTCATTGAACGCCTCTTCTACTAATGCTGACATGCAACTTTATAGACTGATTAATGAGAAAGGAGGGATGTTCCCGTGGCAATATCAACGTCATTTGTAATAGAAACAGGTCTTCAGATGACCAGATGATGACTGAAATTATAGTGCTATCATTTCACAGCAGGCTTTTCTTGACAGTCCCAGTTTAATTCAATAATAGCTGAATCCCTCGGATTTATAATTTTAATGCTGTCAGTCATATATGAAGAAAACAAACATGAAGTAGAAAGATGAATGCCAGTTTGAAGCCTCCAGCATCCAGAAAAATCCAACATTGTATATTCGGTAAGAAAATATTATGCAAAACTGATTCAGTGTTTGTAACCTCAGAAAATCTCCATCTTCAATGTGAAAGTTATTTCCCATCCCATCATACAACCCATCAAGAAAAAAAAAAAAAAAAGATTGCCTCTTCAGAGTTGATCCTCCAGTTGCTTATTCAGCAGACTCAGGCTGACTCTGGGGGAAGATCCTCCGGATTACTGAAAAGGTCTGGAGGTAAGAATCATGTTCAGGCCCAAATCTTTTCCCTTTGCTCCGAGCGGATGAGAAATACAGTGGAGAGGCTTGCCTGATGTGACAGATCAGAAGCGGAAAATAGAATGGAAAAAGCACTTCCGCTCTTCTGTGCCACCCACGCGCAATTCATTTCATGAACTGTGTGACGGCAGTCCGATTCAGAAATGGAAAAGTCAACCTCTGCAATCAAGTACCAATTTGCTCCCACTCCATTAACATGCTTCCTGTCTGCCCTTTGCGCTTTGTTGCTCTTAGGCCTCCCACGGCTGTCAGACCAGGTAAGGTACATAGTGTGGGGCAGGCCACACAAACACACACACTCACACACACACACACACTCATACAAAGGTGAGACTGTGGCCATTCTGAAGGTCAAGTACCTTTGAATCACCAATGTGCAACCTATTTCTTTTTTAATTGGGTTCGCCTTAAGGACTCTGACCAACATCAGGTGCAATACTTCAGCCTGACACCGGCATTATAATACCGACAACTGATTTGAATCAAAGTACCTACTGAGGAAAAATAATATGAGCGAATAACAATTTTGCATTTGTTCCTTCACCGAATCTCGTCTGCCTCTCAGCTCTATCAGCTACCTGGGTTTTGATTCAAATGTGACTCCAAGCATAAACTGTTTACTTTAGGCTATATGTCCTACTTCGTACTTTCGTCTTTACACCAACAATTTCTCCTCCATCATTGCAGAGGCTTTACAAGACTGTGCAAAACTGTGAGATAAACATTGATTGTTATCGCCTTCATTTAGGTTCATAACATGAACCTTTCCGACACAATCAGATATACTCCAGTGGATTGTAATTTCTCTTTGATTTGGATTGTTATACTCGAAATACTGCTGGCTATTCTGAAAAAATTACCTTCTGCAACAAACCCCACCGAGGGGCACCAAAAATTAATAGTCTAAAAGCAATACTTAGACTGAGAGGACTGTCATTTGTATCAATAGTTCATGCCCCAAGAATACGTTGAAATAAGACAGAATTGTCAAAAGAACTGTACACAATGAGATGTTACTGTGCACCGAAATATGTTGCTGCAGTAGCATAACAATGCTAAAGGGGAATTCAGAAGTTGTATAAAACTGACTGTGGTAACAGAGGGAGCTGTGTGAAATCTGATGAATTGCCTCAAGTCACTTGAGTCAGCCTCAGTTGGGGCTGGAAAAAAAAAATCTGGGGGTGTGGAGCAGGAAAGAACTGAGCCTCCCCCTTATCTCGGCTTAAGGCTTGCGGCTCAAGGTTACATTTGCCACTCAGTGCTCTTCTTCTCCAGGTGTGTGAAGACTGAGTGAAGGGCAGTAGATATGGCTTGGACATTATGAATTTAAACAAGTTATGCTGCAAACGTGTTCAACATGTTGGACAAGTAAAGAAGATTGTGTTGTGGGTGTAACAAACGTGCATATGCATACGGAGGGGAATCGTAGCTACAGATCTGAGTTCAATTAAGTTGTACCAGACATAAGTGGCAATACGAGAAGGTGATAAAAGAATAGCCACTTAGCATGAACCCTTAAGCTGTAGTCCCAGTTTGAATCGTCCAAATCAGCTGAGCATGGCTTTTCAAAGGGAAGTCTAATTAGGTTGGAGCAGTAATGACTTTTCATTAAATTAGACACTCCAGAGAATAGGGTGGAATAATCAAATGTCTCTGGGGTAAATCATCTCCACACATACGAAAAGGCTTATTCCACACAACTTGAGGAAAATAATCTGAATAACAATATAGGATTGGAGAAAGAAATTGCATTGGCAAGGCAAGTGTTTTATACATGATAATAAAGATTCATTGTGGTACACAGTGAACACTTGCCAATAGCAGAGATTGCCAATAGCAATAAGGGTTTGGACATATTAAGTACCAGTGTTAAACACATCACTTTAACATCTGCTTGAAACAGTAAATGCTTGTATATCTGGAGTATATAGGTGCTCTGCAGCCCACACATCTCCTACATACTCCGATGGCTGTTCATTAGCCTAAGTGGTGGTCTTCATACCTTTTTATCTTCCACCCCCACACAACCCCTCTCCTCCCTTTTTCCTAATAATCAATGCGATGCCATACTGTATACAGGATTTCATTAAAAGGCTGTTAGTCTGTAGGTGTGTGTGACTCAGACAGGCGAGCCATAAGTAGGTAGTTACCCCCCACTGTCTTTTGAACTAACGGTGTGCAGGGCAAATGGAAATGCAGAAGGGGCCATCGCCGCAGGAGGCTTGTGAAGAGCAGTTGATGCATGATGAGAACGATGAATCAGACAACTTCAGCTGTGCAGCGGTGAGTCGAGGTTCATGTCGGGCATCACTGACGCTTATATTCTCGGAACGAACCTTTTGAAAGCTATTTTTGATAGCTATTCCACTTTCATAAAGCTTTTGTCCACTTTCTTACAAAAGAAAGGTACTGAAGAGTTCTGCATGAAAGGGAAAGTGCAGGGTACCGAACCCACTTTGAGCACCGAGTACTGCCAGATCTATGATTTTCAAGTGCAACTTACTCCAACAGTACATTGCATCGACAAAATGATATATTCTATTATCTATTTACTAGATGTTTTTGGCAGATCTCAGCTCAAAATAGTTTTATTGTAATGAACACAGGAAAAATGGACAAATGTTACCTCTTGAAAGACAATTCAAGTTATATATTTCTTTTAAAGTCGAGTCCAAGCCAGTTTCATAAGTGATCCAATGCTGTATTTCAAATTTTTAAGTGTCGGTGGCATGTGACACATGCCTAACTAACATTTTCTAATCCATCCCAAGTACGTAATTATCATCATCACCGTCACAAATGTTTTTAGCGAGTGGGCGAACAAGGACATTGTAAATGAAGAGCAGTGCAGAAATATCAGAGCTGTTTTCTGTGTATGTTTGTCTAAATAAGAGCTGACATATTCATCTATTTACCAATTAGTCGACTTGTATTCATTGGATTGATTGATTCCATTACATTTTTTTGAACAGAAAAATTGTGCTCACCTTTGCAATTGTGCATATCTGCTGGTTTTCTTGTTCTTACATAATAGTAAATGTAACATCTTTGGGTTCTGGTCTGTTGTGGGGAAAAAACAAGCAATACAAATTAGAGCCCCATCGATAAACCTGTTTGATTGATGATATGGGCCTATCACAAACATCAGTATCGGCCTTTATGTTGTCTTCTATGTGCTGATATGTAAATGTATCCCCGATGTGTGTTTGACACATACATTTGAGGGATCATTGCAAAAATTGTGTGGACTTTGTGAAATGAGAATACACATCACCTTGATTATTGTCTGTTATATCTGGTCAAATCTGGAATACCTACGTACCTTTCACTTTAAAAATATCTGATGAGGTTGACGTTCTTCCTCTCTGGAGCCTGAGCATATCTCTGCATAATCTACATACCCATGAGCTTATGTTTGCCATCCCATTTGCATTGCATGCATCAGTTGTATATGATTCACGTATTTCATAAGGCGACTGTGTTATATTATTAGTGTACTATATATTTTTCATATTCTTTTGCTGGCTGTGTATGTTAATATAAACCAATGAATATGTATTTTTTTCAACAATGGCCCAGTTTCTCCTCTTGGACCATCTGTCTACGAACAATATTTATATTGTCCACTAAGTGGCAGCAAAACAGTGTCGCTTTCTAAAAGAATCCCCACATGTTCATGTCTCTCAACCTGTTTCACAACATCATAGTACTTTACAGCTATACCTACCAGAATAGAATCTTTGTTCATGTTTTAATCTATTTATTGACACCATCAGTTGGGTAAATTTACAAACGGTCAACCAAAAAACATCCAAAAATCAAATCAAATCAACTTTATTTATATAGCACCTTTCATACATGTTAAAATGCAGCCCAAAGTGCTGTACATTAAAAGAAAAGAAAAATGAAACAAACCCCGCATAACATCCCCATTCATGTGACACAGATACACACGCATATGCGCACACACACACATGCGCACACACTCACGCACACGTACACACACACACACACACACACACACACACACACACACACACACACATATATACAAAATAAAATGTAGTATGGCTGAGCACCGATAGACCAGGTGAGGAAACGCCAACCTGTTGGAGCCATCCCCACCGAGAGCCCCCCAAGGCCACGACCACAGGGGGGGCGCCGCCACAGAGACCATCCCGACCCAGACAGCCAGGGGCCCCTACCACGGCCATAAAGCCCTGGGGCAGGACTCCCTGACTATCCAGGCCCGGACTATCCCCAGGATGGCACCCCCGCAGGCAGGCCAGACAGAGCTCCCGGAGTGGAGGGCCCCCATGAGGAGAACAATGGAGCTGGAAACTAAGAACCTATAAACTATTAAAAGAGATGGAAGAGCGTCCTAAAACAACATAAATGAATGTTAAACCCATAAATGCAGTGTTAAAATAGATACATGAAAATATAAATAAATACATAAATAAAAAATAAATAATAAAACTTTTGAGAGGAAAATAAAAGACAATAAATGAGTAATACTAAAAGTAAATAAATAAAATAAATAAAATGGAGTAAAATGAGTTAAATTAAACTAAAATAACAATTATATAAGGGAGCTCAGTTAAAAGCTAGATTAAAAAGATGGTGCTTCCAGCTCACAAGCTTCAATCTTATTACCCTGCACTGCAACACAAGCTACTGTACATCCCAATGCTCTATCGGTGCCTTTTGGAGTGACACATACAAGCAGGAGAGCCGACACCTGATCAATGAAACTAATGTAGGAGCCTGTTCTTTTAAAGACGGGAGGAGCTCCTGTACATTGACAAATTAAGTGAATGGAACTGACACGACGGTTTGATTAATTCGTGTCACATTATCCTCCTGTAGCAAGCAGACAGTGATGACCAGCTTATTGGCTGCCAACACGCCTCTCCTGACCTGCCTGTCATGCTGTGCCCTGTTAATTACAACTAGAGAATGGATTAAAGCGGATCTGTAATCCAGACAAATTTGAGAATTTATTATTGCTGAGTTTTGTTGTCAAAGTGCTACATGAATGGCATTTAGGATAAAAAGCCAGACATAATTCAGGGTAATATAGTAAAATATAAGCACACTAAGGCCCAACTGCTTGTAAAGTAGGGTGACACTACACTCAAAGGAAGCTCTGACTTTGAAAACAAGATAACTAATACATAAATAGATAAAAATGTAAAAAAAAAAAAACACAAAAAAATGTAAGAGACAGAGAGAAAAAAAACTTTTGTTAACATCTGATTGGAGAAAATCTCACATATAACATACTGTATGACTTTTCAACTGTTATTATTATAACATATAAATATAAATATAAACATAATAATATTGTCAAACGGTTGTAGTTTGGTTAGGTTTAGTAAAACACTACTAAAACAAACTACTAAAACATAACTCAAAAACAAGTTAATGTTGTCACTAGGTCACACACAGGACTGCAAATGTTTCCAGCTTATGACCCACTGAAACACCCTGACCAGCACTTTAGGGGGGCTTCCGGAAATGACACAAGCGGAGTAACATCAGCATCAAACTAGGACTACCGACCATGCTGCTGCTTTTGGCACATGGGAGTGAGAACGGGCTGATCTTTTTATACCAGACATAAATTAAAGCGACAATATTTGCTTAATACATTAGTGTAAACTCCAAACTGAAATATTACCACACTACACAGGCAGCCAGTGTGGACAAAGCGTAAGTAATGTTGTCGCTTCTGCCAACAAATGCTGTTAAACCTGCAAAATAAATAATAAGTGAGCAGCTTTTCACTGAATGTTCAACACTTCACCAATCCACTTCAGAACACTTGTGACAAGGCACAGGCCGACTGCTGTACAACACAATGATTCAAACGAGATACAGCAGTGAGTTTTTAAATAACCAGCAACAAAAACACACAGGGAAAAGAGGTGGAGTTACGACAGAGCAAGATAAATACTAGACGTATTAGTTTTCCTCACACATCCCAATGCTTAAAAGCTTCATTTTTACTGATTACAGTACAACTTCAACAGGAAAAACAACATATGTGTTTGAACTTGGATACAATCTGTGCCACAAATTCATTTTTCTTAAGATCTCAGATTTAGGTGGTTAGCAAAATACACCATTTAATTTCATTATTAATCATTACAATGTATAATTTTGAAGCCCTGCATACAAGACGGAAACAAGTCAAATACTTCCAATATTAGGTCTTTTCTGCATTGCTCTGCTATTGATGAAAAATGCACTGTTATGTTTTGGACAGTAGAGGGTGCAACTGATTAACTTGACAAACCAAAGTAGCACTAGAGAGATAAACTTCAATATCGAGCTGTGTACTAGACAATAATCTCACGTTATCTTGCTAAAAGGACTCATGCTTTGATTCCATCTTTCCCATCTAAACAGTATCAAGATTAAAACCACTCTGCTTTTGAACAACTGGACATTGCACACATCATAGACTTTACAACAAAGATTAGGGACCCTTAAGCAAAAGAACAATGTAAATAACAGAGAGCAGACATGCTTTTTTTTTTTCCATGACGTAACACACGGCCTGCCGAAAGCGCGCTGCAAGGAGTCAGAACTGTTTCTAAAACAAACTATAAATCTTTTATTTTCCGATATAAATTTCAATTCTCTCACGTCACGCTAGGCGGTGATGATCCAGTCTGTTTGATGGCTTCTGAGACTTGAGGAAAACTCCAGGTAGCAGTCGGTGCTCCCCTGCAGCATTTTCTTCAGTAACTCTGAGAACTGCAAGCCAGCATTACAGTTTAAAGAGGAAATGAAATGGAGTGCAGGCAGGAAAATGACTCGCATTAAGCTTTTTCAGTGGTAATTCATCAACACGAGAGAAGTGAAAATTGTAAATGAATAGTGCTTTTTCCTGCATAGGGGGAGAAGACACTGAAAAATCATTCCAAGAAATTGTATTTTCTGCTGCAGTGTATTGGATCTACAAAAAATGGCTCTGTTATGAAGTCATTTATTCTACCACAGCCTTGAAATAACGGACATAAAATCAGCTTTAAAGACTCAGTCGTATGTCCAAAATGAGAGTATTTAAGCAGCAGTTGGCACAGAAACGGCTCAACATCCAGATGCTCCTCCTGGAAAGGTTCTGAAACCTGCTGTTTCTAATTAGGGATCAATTAAGAAGGGTCTTTAGAGGACATAAGACACACAGTGGGCACAGAGGTTGTCAAAAGGCATATTTTCAAAGCCACACTGCAGCAGTGGGGGATGATGAGTGGGGGAGTTTGCAAATGCAAGCTTCTGTGTACAGTTAACGTGGCGTGTGGAGGATGGCAGGGCAGCGCACCAACAACAATCACAGCAATAATGATGCAACAATAAAAACGTCCATTGGTGCATTCTCACTCAGCGCTTTATTTTTCCTGCACAGTCACCAAAATGTGCTACACCTCCATCTGCAGAGCTACCGTCATCCGGAGACCGGTTCAACCACAATATGTTGCTGCAGCGACCACGAGCTACACTACCTGCCCAGATGGTCCGAATCAGTGGGCATCAGCCCTCGTGGTGTGCGCCGCATCCGACTGCCATCAATCACAGGCAAATACAGTCCAGTGAAAAGGTTATTTCCCCTCGAATGGTGGCACAAAAACAAAACCCTAATTTCCTGCCGGCCCAGGCAGGGCAGCTCAGCCACTTTTATGTTTATTGAACCCCAGTGGATCCACTATTTGTTTGGCACTATATCTCTTGGCTAGTAAAATATGTCTTGTTCACAATGTCCAATGAGGTAGCGCAGTTGTTTGGGGACATCTAGAAAAAAAAGTGAGGGAGCTTTGGTGAGCTCAATTTGCAGGGCTTGGGTGTGCACTGTTAGTTTAATAGACATGTTGCTTTTCTTGGGATATACAATTAAATACTCTCTCGTATGCCTGCTTACACTTTCCCCTTCTATCCCCTTTTCTTTGAATGATTGTTGACTGTAAAAGGAAAGTGGTGCATGACTCAGCAGTATGTTTAGTGTTGCATCCGAGCACAGAACGTTCCTCAAGCCATAATAAAAGCTGAGGAGCCGGCTAGAGCTGTAATTTAAATCAAGTTGCTCTGATGCACCAGCATCCAGCAAATTCATTCTGACAGAGACACAGTTGAAAACAAACAACTTCTTGCTGCAGTCTGACTGCAGATAAAAGAAAACACACCAGCGGTTATTACAGGCCCGTCCAACATGGACGCCAGCCAAGCAATTACAGCCGGACTTGAGTCTCAATGGCACCCGCTCGAGTCGATCTGTCATTAGCACAGCCCCACCTGATGCCATCGTTCACCCTGTAGGCTCGGCCTGTGTCACATTCTTTTATTACACCTTGACACGTAGCTGCTGTCTGTGACACTGAGCCCACTGTTACAGATCAGTGCTCACCGAGCTGTACAGGACATCGGAAAGTGTCCAAACCGACAGCTAAAAGTTGCAATAGAGCTGCAAGACTGACACTTTCGTACTCGATCAGGCGTGAAATGTATCAGGTCAAGCCAAAACATATCAGAATTCTCACTGAGCAATAACAAAACTGCACAGATGGTAGCAAGGACATCAAAATTCTGGTTTTGCTCTCCCTGACCAAACCCCTTCATCACTTCTTAACACAGTGGATATTGCATTACAGCCGTGTAATGAGCAGTGTTCACTCTGAATCATAACTCCTCACACTAGATTCATTTCCAAATAATAAAAAAAAAACAAAAAAACGATGAAACTCAAGCTGAGAAGTGAAGATGAAGCCAATAAAACCTTCCACAGTACAGTACGTGCTGTGTTATGATTGCTGCTGTTATTTGGGGGGCACAAACGGTGCTAAATAAGCAATCCAGATGATGGATGAAAACATAATTTAACGCTCCTTTGAATCGGAGTGCTCCTAAAATCCAACAGCAATAAACATTACTCCTCATTCCACTTCATTTTAGCGCTACTGTATACTGTACATTATGATCCAACACGCTACCTCCACCAATTGTGCTCCGCTTGAGATGGCACTGGAGCAGTTTAGTCCTCCTCATGAGAAATTTCTTCTGGGCTCCAAAACTTATTATTAAATATTCACAGTTTAATCAGCTTGCTCGGTTTCAGTTACATATCTTGTCAGCCGAGAGAGTGGGGATTTATCCTGAATGTTAGGTAATGTCGGAGAATGAGCACAGCAGCGGTCCCTGCACATAAAGAATTTGTAATGAGGCTATAATGACACATATGCTCCATTGGATAACACAAAAGAAAAGCAAAAACGATCACCAGTGTGATTTGTTTTGGTCTGATTGAGAGCCCCAACTGGTATCTTGGTATTATGTAGCATATTTTTTAGAAAATCTTAAGAATGCAAATTTAAAGGTAAAGGATACTGTCAGGGATGTCTGAGTGCAGCAACAGGATTGAAGACCCAAAATAACGACACTGAGGCAGAACAGGCAAATTATTGTTTGAAAATATTACGAAAAATTTAATTTTTTCAAAGATATAAATGTGTCTGTAAATAATATGTTTCTACATTCTACACATCAAATTTCTACATAATGTTGCTTTAAGCTACCATCACAAACAATCCTAAATGCCATACAATGTGCTATGTTTGAATACATTACCTACAACCCCTTATATTGCCTTAAATCTAGAGTCATTTACAGTCTACTCATTGCCAACTAACTTTTATATGCGACAGTCTGGCATGAAAAAATTTAACTGTAGTGATAGGCAGTTTTTAATATGTCAAGTAACGGCTCTATTAGCTGCCCCTGTTCGATTGTATACCACTGTGTGCATCCTGGTGTTCAAATATCGGCTGAGATATTCAATTGCCTTGGATGGACAAACCTTGGGTGTGTTGTGGTCACAAGCAGCACCATGAATGACATTTTCATCAACAGCCTCATCCAAACCGCCATCTCATCTAAAATCTATTAGGCCGGCTCTGATGACAGCTCATCACCAACAGTGACAAGCGAAACACTAACCGTGTCAATGATGCGAACACTGCCGCGAGACTCGAGCCCCACCCGACATACATCAGCTCCCTGTTAATAAACCAGAGAGTGGAGGGGAAACCCTTTACCCTCGTCAAAATGGCGAGACATGTTGCCATCTTCTCACACAGCCTGTAACCAAACACTGTCTGTGCCTGCGGCTAGGGTAACACTGAAGTATCATCTCCTCTCTTATGTTTCCCACATCAAGGCCAGATAACTTGTCAGTGTTGGGAAGTTGCAGCATGTGTTTCATCGTGTTATGTCAGCATTCAGTTCACTTTCAGGGGCTGAGAAAACCGATGATGTTTCGGTGGAAACAGTCGATTGATTTCGTTATTATCAGTCTTGTCTGATCAACTGCAGGAAGGAAAGCAAATGATTAAGATGTGAGCAGCAGCAGTGCAGAATGAGATTAGAACAGCATTCCTTGAAAAGATGTGTTTACTTTCTAATTTAAAAGCTGAACTTCAGCCAAGAGTTTATGGTCATTACTCCTTGTAGATTGAGAGGGGATACAAGACTGTGTCTCTGTTTCACGCCTTACAAATAAAGTCCGTCTGCACTAAAATACTTTAATCCTAATTTTGGATTGTCTGTGATTCCCTGCATCTTTGATCAGAAACTAGAAGCCAATCAATATGGACAATTTCTAAGCTGTCGTATCAACCAACCAACACAAAGTGTTCAGCTCACACGGGCATTCACTTTCATGTAATGGCCTACGGCTACAGTACATTATGCATGCTGAAAGACTGCACCACTATTAGTTTCTAATGCCTTTATGTTCCGTTGTAATGGCACTAATGTGCCTACTCTGCAATGACAGAAACAAAGGCTGAACACTGCTGGCCAAAGATCTTCCAATTGGATACTACAGTACATTTCCTGAGGCAAATCCAGTTGCGCACACTTCACACCGACAGTGGGGAACAAACGCTGTGATGAATGCTCCTGGTGTCCCCTAACATGCCGAGATAAAGGAGAGACAATTGCTTCTCTACCGAATGCATTGCAGATATCTCAGTGGATGTGGAGGTTGACGTGGAGGGCACAATAAACGGCAAAATGGCAGGTTCCTCTGTGGCTCAGATCTGTTGTTTCCTTTTTGGCTTGTGATCCCACAAAGTAAGTCAATATCTACTTGTGCCCTTCTCACAGGTGTTTAAGGGAAGACTGAACAAACCCTAACCCTTTAGATGCCATAAGAGGCAAAACTACCCAATATTTCACAATATTACAGCAGACAAGAAGATAAGCAAAATCTTGTGCACAATTTTGCGCAACAGAAACATGCTTTTCACTTTCAGCCTGTTCCTTTCATCAATCTCAGATTTCAAATGACATCTTGCGAACACTTGAAAGTCATGACCTGCATGTTAAGAAACCACTGGCTTGGATAAAACAAGGTTATACAAACTCGAGCTGTGTAGCCAAACACTGTTTGAGCCCACAGAGCTCATTTTATATTCGTGTGGAAATCCCAACGATGCCAATAATGTTAGGCTGAACTTGTAGAAGTACGCATAAAATAATGTACAAGACTTGAATATTTCCATTTGATGGATTGTTGCAGCCTTAAAACAGCCTCCAAAACATGGAGAATTGAATACTGTATATTTCACCCAGCATGAACAGCATGTGCTGCGGCTTCAATTAAGTCAGTCGGAACGAGTTGATAAAGAATAGGATATTGTCAGATGCACTGGAATAAGATAATGTATCCAATCAAGCTAATCGAGGGAAAGTAAGAGGTGGAAACTGGATGTGAATCGGGAAACTTAACTTTAAAGGTGGTGGCAGAGGTGTACAGAAGAAAAAGATTTAATTCATTGTGCACATTGCAGTCAATTAAGCAACTACAAAAGAATGAAAGTCCAATTACTTTTTATTACGCTTGATTTAGTTACATCACCACAGACATCACTATGGTGTGTAAGATGATACAGTAGGTAAACCTCCTATGTGAGCATGCCATACAATGCAAGTCATGCATAACTGAAGGCACACATCTATGAATTAATCACACGGCAATCCTCTGCTGTGTAATTGCCACTGTGCACACAGTCTCTCTCATCTGCCATGGACCTCAACATCACGAGCTTGAAGTCAAGATATGTCCATAACCTTTAAATCCACCTCCACATGCTACTGTAGTGACCGACCTTTCACCCTATCATAGCTATTTCTAGAACCAGCTCATCTATGGTGCACCAGACAAACTGGCTAGAGTTCCTGCTCATAAAAATTACATGGAGTTAAGTTGACAGGCAGAAATGTTTGTCTGAATTATGCATTGCATGGTAAATACTGACAGTGAACTGCTTCCTGAGAGATTTCAGTTCAACATAAGGCAGTTAATGGTACAGAAATCATCTGAAGATGAGAGAAGTCAGGTACACAACAGCGCCACTGCATTGAGGCTGGCAGCTGTGGTTGTTAGTGCCATGTTATGAGTTATTCCTATCTTTAAAGTGATGCAGTCATGGCCCATTCATAATCCATATGTGGATGTGAGGGAGCATCTGGTGAGAGGCATTATAAAAATGACAAGGGTTGTCAATTTGTGAGTCAACCACAGAAAGATTACTGAGTAGGTCTTCAGGGCAAAGGTCCAGGGGTCCAAGGAGTCAGTGGGCCCTGAGGCCAGAATCTCTGTTTAAAGTGACTGTTGGCACTTCTTGTTGAAAGTCACGGGGCTGTGATCAAAACAACAGGATTAAGACATTCCTGCTGAGTCTTTTAATATTGAGTACTGTCCAACCAGATCCAATCCAATATTTGGTTTTGTTGATTTTTTTTCCTTCACATTACAGCTGCAAAGCATACTGAGGCTACAGTAACATTTCATTAAAATACAGGCGGCAGACACCCTTCATGCCAGTGTCAATTAAACACCAAATTTCAGCAGCAGCTTTTTAACCAACAGTAGCCACTTTAAATTCTGGCTCACCCACAGAATATCCGAAAAAATACAACCACGGACAAGAAAAAATGACTCCATGGAGATGCGAAACAAGTACCAAGGCACACAATAACAATGACAAAAAGAGACATTAAACAATCACAGAGATACGAAAAAAAAGACTATAAAGAGACAATAAAGAAAGCTAAATGACTACATGGATAAGAAAAGGATTCAAAAGATGCCAAACGGCAAAAAGACGTAAAACTATCACACAGGAGCAGAAATCAAAACAACAAAGAGATACAAAACAACCACAAAGGGACACATAACTATGATGACTACATGGAGATGCAAACTGACTACAAAGACACACAAACAACCACAAAGAGACACAGGATGACCACAAAGAGGCACAAAACAACTAAAAAGAGACATGAAACAACCACAACAAAGCATAAAACCACTTCAGAGAGACAGGAAACAAAAACAAGGAGGACTAAAATGACTACAAAGAGACACAAAACGACTACAAGGAGAGGCAAGATGGCTACAAATGACAAGTTCAGCATCTCTGTCAGTCTGAGGGTCCTGCTCCTATGTAGGAGGGGTTGGGGGCCTTTAATACTGTATGTCTGTGTCTAGCAGCCCGTTGTTTAGTAGTCTGCCCATGAAGTCAACTATTTTCTTCATGGCATGCCAATCTCCCTTCCTGCCAGACTCTCCTTCACTGATACTTGTCAGGCTGGTGCAGCTTCTGAATCTTGTGGTCTGCCTATGTGGTCCCAGCAACCGAATGCAACAAACACACAAACACACTATACTCCCTCTCTACTTCCACCCACCAATTGTATATGACAAATAAAGCAGGTGAATACATTCCAGCATTTCTACACTCGCCCGAGGGAGGAATTCATTTTTCAAGCCAGGCGCCAAAGCATTGTGTGCCATGACAGCTCTTGCTTGGTGGTAGGCTTTTCATGGTTTCAGTTTTAAATCAAAACACACTGTTGGAAAGCAGCCAGTTTCTCTGTGGAACTAATTTTGATTAGGCTGTTTGCAGGAGTCAATTATGGTCACCCTCTCTGCAGGTTTGCAAGCCTCATTGCTGTTTTAATAAGAGGCCACCTCAAATTGCAGCGAGCGCTGTTAAGCATGCATTCGTCACAGAGGTACAAGCAAACGCCACTCAAGTTTTAATACGTTCATTTTCAGGGAACAGGAACATTTAGTTAAGCAAAATTTCCCACGGCGGTGTGCAACCACACAAACGCACACACACTGAATTCACACCAATCCAAGGTGAGTACTCCACCCGAGAGCCCAGATGTGTTTGTGCTCTGGGGTAGAGAGAAATGGTGGCATGAGGGTCTTTTAATGCAGTTAGGGACGGCTGCACCATGTCATCCATGTCTGGTGGAGGACACGCATCAGTCTGTAAGCCTCTGCCATGGCCTGAGCTCATAGCCCATCATCTTGTCTGCTCTTTAGTAATGGCCAGAGGAAGAGTGACCAACCAGGGTTTAGTCACATGAAGAAACTACTTGTCTGAGCTCAAAGGGCAGGGCTACAACTAACGGTTGCTTTTATTATCATATGGCCTGTCAAATCTTTTCCACTTAATCTATTAATCACCTAAATAACCAAAATTTCAGAATACCCAAAAAAGCTGATCACAATCGCTCAGAGGCAAACATGACATTTTCAATTGTTTGTTTTGTTCGGGCAAAGACATTACATTTACGATGATTTAAAACAAAAGAAGCAAAACTTCACATTTGAGAAACTGCAACCAGCAAAAACCTGATTAACTGGGACATCATTTCAGCACGAATCCAAGAGATTTTATTTTTTGCTTTGGTATTACGTTGATATTGCTTCAACTTCACCAATGGCAGCTGGGTAATGTGGGGAAAGCTACAGAAAATATACATGCTACAAGGGAAAGCAACTTATGACTCTCAGGGCCACCGTAGCTTTGTGACCAGAATAATATTTTGCATTGTTTTGTGATAAGCTATCGCCTGCTAACGGTCAACAGTGTTACTTGAGTTTTCACCTGTTTCCTATGGGCAGTGTGTAATTTCCTGTGTCTGTTTGTGGTCATTTACAGGATGAATTGTTGGAATTTGTGTATTTACAAGCCCACAGGCTTACAACCAAGACGGACTGTCTTCTCATATTTCATACTTACAACTGCAATCTACAAGCCCCCCCCCCCCATCTGTTGTGGGGTGTCAGGGAAACAAAACACAGACCTCAAGTCAAAGCGAGCACAGAGACATTTGCTCGCAGCGTCGTTTGACAGCAGCTCAACAGCAATTTGAATTTTCACAAGTTCGATAATGTTCTTCAAGTATATTGCAGCCTAAGCAGACAGCCCTTCAACTGGAGGAGTCCCTGTTGTGGCAGGTGTCTGCATTGCTGAAATATCCTTGAAGAAAGCACTGAATCCCTACCAGCTGTAGTGAAGTAGCGTTATAGCCATCCTGACAACCATGAAGCATCACAGTAACTCCTTTTCTTACTGTAACTACGACAAACATCATCTCTGAAACAGCGCAGGAAGGGTTAAAGTCTGCATCAAACAGTGCAGGCTCGGAGGGCATCATAAAATCACATTTCATGGTCAATCTGTGGCGTCACAGCGCCGTTCTGTATCTGGGCTTGGGGTCAATAGGCGATCGATGAATTTAATCTCCCATCTTCATAGCTCAGCAAGAGCAATTGACCATATTCACTTGAGAGTATACGCTTGAGAACAGATATAGTTCATGTCTGATGTCTGTGACGCAGGCATTTGAGTATAATGGCAAAGATTTGAAGCTTATGGAACAATGTGTCCCAAACATCTGAGATTACAACTTTTGGCAGGTTAGAACGTGTTAAAAAAAGGTTGTTTGCAGCCGATAAAAAACGAACTGTGAGTGTTATTCACAGATATCCTCTCTGTGTCCCGGAAATTAATTTTCTTTGTTTAACATTAACAGAACGGAGCTGGGGGATGTAGCGTAGCTGCTGCCCAGCTGATCAGAGCCAGCGGGCTCTGGAGGAGCAGGGTGCAAAGCCAGACCTTGGGAGGAATTAACACCTGGAGTCACATCGGATTCTGGTCTAATTTGGAGCAGTTTACTGGTGGGAGAAGAGCTTAGAGATTCAAAGGTGGATTTATCTTCATTCCTTTTTATCCACCTGATATGCAGCAGTAATCTGCAGAGCTGATCACCTTTGTCGGGTGTTTGTGTACTGTACTGCTGACTGCCGACTGGAGCTGGAGGGGAAATGTGCTTTATTTAATGGATGTAAACGCCCGCCACTGTTGATAAAAGTCTATCCGACGTGACTCAGGCACAAATGTTTATGGATGAGGTAATGTTTTATTCTATTCATGTTACATTTAGTCGCATTAGCGGACTTCCTCCCTCACTATTTCCTGAAAGTTATAGCAACAGGCTACCAAATGAAACGCACCATTATCTTGAGTAATCTTATGGATTTCTCTGGGTTTATACATATTGTTGGAAACATTTGGGATAACGTAAATACAAGTCAAAAATAAAGGTTTGGTCATTTCTAGACATTTCAATGCAGAATTCTTACATATTATAATTTATACCTGTTTTGTATTGGGTGTCTGCAGAATAAAAAAATCTAAAGAAATCAGTTTTAACTTCATACAGCTGCGTTTCAGCGGCCTATTTCACAATAACAGTGGATTTCCACCACCTCCAAAAGAATCCTTCACAGCAAGATCTCCTTTATCGCCTGCAGGATTGTAAACCTTTAACCTCAGTCAGGAACGCGCTCCCTTTCAAGCTTGCCCTCAGACATGGCTCGCACATCAATTATTCACATTCTTCCATTTGCCAGAAGTGGGGAATTGAACTTTAACCCAATGAAATCCTGGCGCAACACAAATCATCAGTGATTCATAGCTGAAGTTATACAGTAAGTAAAAGTTACACAATGAGTAAACAGTAGGCGCAAAGAAGGCGAAGGCCAAGTTTCCCGATGTGTTTGGAAGTTTGTTTGTGCGCAACAGCGTTACAAAAAAAGATGGGTGATGTATGAAATAATAATGAGAACACAACTGTCTTGATAGTGAACACGAAGCCTGTGTGTTTTGTAGCTGATGTGTTGGGCTCTACGGGAGATGAGTGGAGTCATGCTGAGGTCATGAATAAGAGATCAACAGAGGCACTTTCAACGATCTCATACATAAATTTCACCTAATAAATACAATACGGATTCAAACTTACTGCAGTGCACGAAATGAATGTCTTACTTTATCATTAATGTTAAAAGGAAATTGGTATTTTTCTCAACATTTTTCTCGCATGCAACAGATTGCATCGAGATATAAAAGTCCTACGTTTTCTGTGCTGCCTGGCGATGGCAGCCAGATGCATTGTGACAGCCCACACATGCATAAGCCCCCTTGAAATGAAGTATTTTTGTACTGTTCTGTCAAAGCAGATGCACCAGCAGCAGCAGCAGCAGCAGACACAGCCTTACCATGGTGACATGAACCCACACACAATCCCAGTGAAAGGCACTCTAAAGCCTCTGCAGTGACCACCTGCTATGGAAAAAAAATCCTGGTAGTTCTGGTTTAACAGTGGGGAGGTCATTAAAAGACATCATAAAAATCTGATAGAGTTAACAAACATGCATGTGCTGTACTGTATCTTTACACAACAGGATCAGTATAAATCAACTTTGAGTACCCCTCTCATCATTTATTTTAATCGCTCATTATATCAGTATGGTCGACTGATCAGACTTGCAAAGCTAGGGCAATCAGTATCAGCATAGGTTATACCCATGCATGACTTATAAAACAGTGGTAGGCAATCAGAGCAGCAGCACGTGAGGTGACTGCATAGCGAGGCTGCAGGAAAACGTTCTTCTACTCTTGTCTGGGTCAGTCATTATGGGAGTAGAACTACATTTATAGTGTGCTTTAATTGTCCAACAGCCCAAATTGAGCTAATCCGCTTATGATAATATATGCTACTCATGTTTCTTTTTGATGTTTTTTCATTCTCGTAGGATACTCAAAAAGAACTGCTTTACTAGATAGAGGGGGAGAAACACTTTACCTGCAGTTTTGATGCACTTAGCCTGGGGATATTTCAAGCTGAAAGCACTTGACTGCTTCTTCATATCAAACTATTTCCCTTTCTCATTATTCCAGAGATCTACCCAACCAACCGGAGAGTCTATTTTAGCATGTAGCAGCTTGCGACGGTCAGATTCGCTGAGCACATTGATCGTTTTGCTAAAGGACAAGTAATTGTGGGCGAGTGGTGTGCGCTCTGATTGCCTCTGGGCTTCTTCAAGACCAATTTGTCTGGTTGTCACTTGAGGGCAGAGGCTCAGAACTCAGTGTGGGGCAGAGAAGGAGCCTTAGGGGTAAATGTGATCTCCTTGTGACGTGCGGAGTGCTTCCTCCTCGTCAGTTTATGTGAGTTTGCTTGCTTTTGAGTGAGTGTATTTTCCTTTTGAGTGCTACTGGGCACCGCGACAACACTGATGATCGATAATGAGACCCCTTTTCTTTTTAGTTTTTGTTTGTAGCGTAGCTGGCTGTTGCTTTAGTGAACAGAATTTCAGATGTGACTCACCCAGTGTAGTTATTTTGCTTCACGGGGATAAGAATGTTTTTCTGTTTTTACGCTGAACAAAAATATACAGCCTCCAATTTTTCATGAGTTGAAATAAATAAAGATTTTTCTATGCACACAAAAGGATAAGTACTTTCGTTCAAAATCTGTGTCAGTAAGATAATCCATTTACCTGAAAGGTGTGGCTTATCAAGATGCTGACTGCACATCATGATTATTTTACATGTGTGTCTTGTGACTGATCGCACTTAAAGGCCACTCCAAAATGTACAATTTTATCACAGAACCCAAAGCCACAGATGTTGCAAGCTTAAGAGAGTGGGTAGTTGGCATGCTGGCTGCAGGAATGTCCACCAGACCTGCTGACCGTGACTTGAATCTTCATTTCACTACCATAAGATATCTTCAGTGTAGTTTCCTAGAATTTTGCAGACCATTTGTAACCTTGCCAGGTCAGGACCTCCACATCCTCCACAAAGATTCTTCACCTGCTGTCTGAGACAGCCACCTGGACAGCCGATGCAACAGTTGGTTGCAAAACCAAAGAATTTAAACTGTCTGAAAACATCTCAGGAAAGCTCATCTGCATGCTCATAGTCTTCACCAAGGTCTTGATCTGACAGCAGTTTATTACCGTCACTGACGCACGTGGGCAAATGCTGGCCTATGGTGGTGTCTGGCACTTTGGAGAAGTGTTCTCTTCACGGATGAATCACTGCGCAGGGCAGATGGAAGATGCATGTACAGTGTACCCTGGGCGAGCTGTTTGCTAATGTCAACGTTGTGAACATGTGCCCTTTGATGGTTGTGGGGTTATGGTATGGCAGGCATAATATATGCACAATTACCACAGATGCATTTTTATTGAAGGCAGTTTGAATGCACAGAGTTTCCATGACGAGATCAGGAGGCCCGTTGTCGTACCATTCATCCAAGCCACCGTGACCAACTCTATGTCAAGGAGATGTATCCCATAGCTTGCATATATATTTTTGTAGTTTATTTTGTAGTGTAAATTATTGGCTAAACTCGTTAAGCAGCTGTGGGAATGCAAGTTTCAAATGTTTTAATAGTTTGAAGATACTAAAAGGTAGCTTTCCCAGTTAGAGCACAAAGAAAACAACAATCATTAGATCCTCTGCAATAGCTTTACTTATTCTCTATGATCCAGGGAGAATCAACACCTTGACTAGGCCAAGCAAATCTCTTAATCAGCATAACCTCCTGCAAGCATTATTCAATATGCCGATAAGATCCTTTCATATAACACGCAGGCACCATGAGCAATCCATAACAAGCCCATCTGTTTCAAGCTAAGTGGAATTTCACACATCCCATCATCGTCTTTCTCCAATAAAAAACGACAGGCTGTGAATGTATTCCTCACTGCGGTGATCTCAGAATATCACACAGCACCTTTAGCCGAGAAAGCATCACCTCTTCTGTGTCGTCCTTCTTTGCAGCATTTTCACAGTGGTTGCTCCAGGCTCTGGATTTAGCCAGCCATTACGGAAAAAGGCCCATTTTTCATGCGTAACAGGGCCCTCCATTAAACATGAACCTTGAGGTACTATCATTTAGCTTGGCGCCATCACTTCTACAAACCCGCAACAGATTCTGTAAGAGATGAGAAACACTGAAAAGGTAATGCTTACAAAAGAACAGAACAAAGAACAGATTTACAGCTGGTCACATTCGACTGCAGCCACAAGGGTGAATTGGAAGGGAACCTAATTATACTGAGCCATGGTTTTCTCAAGGTGAGATGTTAAGACACACTTCTCCTAAATGCTCTGCATCTTTTGGTCTGGTGAATCATGAGCATTGATTCAATTTAATCAGTTTCTACATCAGACCAGTTGCCACTGCTCAAAACACACGTTGGATCAAGTGCTTTAGCTGTTTTCCATGTTCCAGGTTAGCTGCAATTGATGAGAAATGAT
Source organism: Pagrus pagrus (assembly GCF_965226575.1). Taxonomy (NCBI): domain Eukaryota; kingdom Metazoa; phylum Chordata; class Actinopteri; order Spariformes; family Sparidae; genus Pagrus; species Pagrus pagrus. Next base: position 13,144,557 of record NC_140204.1, on the reverse strand, counting down.
TGAGTAAAGTGTAGTGCAGTAATTTGTGAGGCATATTGTAATGGTGTTGTGTTGATTTCACTTTGACTTTAAAGCTGCACAAATCATTTTTTATAGAAACAACGAAAAATATTACTTTGTGTGTAAGAAATGTGTTAGTGGTATTGATGAAACCACAGAAAATTACAAATGAACTCTGCGGTTCCACCCAGCTTGACAGAGCTTTTTAGCATCTTTCAGCTTAGTGTTTTGGTTTTGCAGCCTGCACCTTTACTTTTTCTGGTTCACACTCAATGCTCTCATCAATGCAACTTCCAACCACAGTGTAAAAAAGCTTTGATAAACCCACTGTACTTGAACTTCCTGGGACCAACAGACATACCAAGTTAACAACTAGCATACCAGAGCATTTCACTGCTACAGAGGCAGGTTAGTAGAAACCAATACAGGACTGGTCATAACAGGACTTAATTTGATGCTAATGTTGATCCATGTCTAAAAATGTGTATATATGTTTCAGTGCAAGAAAATGCAATGAATGCAGGTTTGACAATTACAGTACAATTTCAGAAACAAGTGCCTCTGAAATATAATCCATTCATTGAAACCAGGAAATTGCATTTAAGTGGAAATCATGATACTGCAAATAAGCATAGTTCAGAGATATCTAGTCTATTTTCTCTGTATATTATATTGAATACCTTCCTGAGCTTCAGATCTGCATCAACAGGGAGTATGTGCTGTTGTAATAACAGACTTAAGAACAAGCGGTCACCAGCACTAATCCTTTTCATAATAACTTATCAAAACCCATGAGTGTCTGATTACACAGACAAAGGCAGTGTGAAACATGGCAGAGAAATCTAGGCCTCCTACTGTACCACACTGAAACCCTACGCCGCTACCCCCGCATGATAGACAGTATCAGTCTCCCAGAGAAGGCCTTGTCTTTGATGGCACTTTCAATCAGCACATTGTGGAGTACCCTGCTTCAGTTGCAGCCCCTGAGAGAACAGCAGCACTCAATATTTGCCCTTAACATATGAAGTCATAGCTCATCAGACAGCCTAAGTGAAGTGACAGACTCTAAATCAGAAAGCTAATGAAAAGTTAAAGCAGAATTCTCATAAAAATTCATAAAGGGCAATGTGAGATGGGAGATGTTAAAAGTGGGCATGTGTGCTAATATGACTGATTTGTGATTCTACTTAGCACAGTGAAGAATTTCACAATAAGGGTACAATACATTATCCCAATTCTGATATCATCACAGCTAGGCTAATACTCACACAGCAAATACATGCATAATGCATGCAATACTCTATAATTTAGACATTTGTTAAGTTGCCTCCAGCAGTGCGTTATATATTGAAAAAAGGGAACCTATAAATGTTGCATATGTGAAATGTAATCTCAAAGAAAGATGGGTAAAACTACATGCTGTGATGTGATAGTAATGACGAATGCACTTGCTTTGAAGGAGCCGATATTTGCTGCTTGGTTCATACCCCACTGCTCAAGCCTAATTCAAATGTATTTTAAATGCATCTTTAATAGCAGAACACAAACAAAACAGCGGACCGCATGTTGGCCTCTCACCGAGATCAGACCAAGGCTTACATTTATTTTAGGACACCAATCAGAAAACGTACACATGCTGCTATGGGTATTGCGTATTGAGTATCCACTAAAGCGATGCAATTAATCATAAATGGTCCCTGTATGACAAACATTTTCTATCATACTACATGGCAACATTAAGCTCTTTCATCTTCTGTATCATTTTTGTAAGTCTGATGCATATGTCCAGCCATTAACTGTCAAAAAGCAGCTCAGTGGTTCTGTGATGTTTACTACTATTCCCTCTGTCCAGGACTTAATGTTATTAAATGTCGCTGTGAATGAAATCAGTCAACCGTTCACTTCCTTTCTTACAAAAACAGTGGAATTAATTAGTTGCATTTTTGCATCTGGTCAGTATAAAACTGCACTTTGAAATTCTTAATTTCGATAATCAAATGTAAAATGTAAAGTTCTATGTTTGTTCTATGATGCCTATAGAACACTGACCCAAATAACATAGGAATATATACTTATACTGCATGTTTAAAGAACATTGTATCTCATGCATTCAGGTTTCCATTCAAAAATTTTTATTCTGTAAGTAGATCTTATCAGGCCATCAAAACACGGGAACTCGAACTTCCTACCACGATTAGGAAGTATAAGAATTTTTTTTATTAGTCTCTCAACTGTGTTTGTGAGTTGTAAGAAGTCACAGTCACATAACATGATTATAAAGCCAAACTCTTGAAATGACCCTGAAGGCCTGTTTATGCAAAAGCTCTGAATTTTGCTGAAATGTATCTTCTGCCTCAGTAGATAAACAATTTAATCTCAAGATGGGGACACTTAGGAACCATTTCCATTCGAATGATGCACTGCTAATGGTGCATCACGGCATCTACTGCACAGAACTGGGAATGTAATGTGAACTTGCTCATTTATTTATTTCTATGTGTCTGCAGGAGCTGAACCTATGGCTGTTCCAAAGCTTTACAGCATTACATTAAGGACTATCTCTAGATTTCATCTGAGTGTGCATGAGTCTGTGCACGCACACAAACAGGACTACAAAGTAGGTATTCTTATTGCGGTTATATAAAGGTGTCGTCATTCAATGTGAATTTTTCTGCGTTTTGTCTTTTTTGGAAATTGTCAAGGGATGCAGTAGAAAGAGTCTAAAAATTAATTAAAGCTCTGTTTTTTTCCACCACTTTCTCTTTTGTCTGTCAAAGTTGGCTTAGACCAATGGTTGGCTTCTCCAGTGAAACTGCCACATCAGAGAATAGTTTTTTCTGGCTCCTTCCCTGGCATCAACTGATACATTTCACAAAAGGACAAGAATGGAAATACAAGAAGCAAATATTGCTTTGTCTGCATCTCTATTTACTCCTTCAGCTTTCCCATCTCCGCTCCACTGACTCCACTCTATTTACTCGAGCAAAGCTCAGATTACACTTTTTCTCTCCCCACAAACAGGAAGCTGTTTTTATTGTCTGCAAGAGATTAGAACAGTACACTACAAGACAGGAATCCCCAGGCTGAACATCACGTCTTCTACTACACCACTTACACTTTGTAGATTCTGTTTGCCTTGCTTTAATGAACACCCTGCTGTAGTAATAACTTTTCAGAGTTGTAAAATCCTTCCTGGTGGCATTAGAAAATGTTGCGCAGTGTTTTGGCCTTTGATTAGTCTTCAAACTCAAGGGTACATTACTCAAACTGGCCTTTGTGGATTGCAATTCATTGTCTCTCCAGTTCATGAAGCTACATGCCCCAACATAATCAGCTGTGTTATATAAACAGAGGGCTTATTTTCTGGTCTTGCAGACAGGTAACACCGTAGTACAGTAGTTGTCACAGACTAAGCCACAAATATCTCCTTGTTTGCACTGTCCTCAAGCTGTCTGACCTGACGGACCGGGGTCTGGCCTCATGTGACCTGGTTACAGCAGGCTGGTAACTCCCTGTGAGAGATACAAAATACATCACAAACACTAGCCTTTGCCCTTTTGTTGTTGGACTGAAAACCTGTGGCGTTGCATCCCAATGGGAGTCTTTCTTCAGGTCGTCCTTTCAGCTTCAAAAGAGGGCTATAGAAATCATCATGGCAATCACATGTGACCTATTTAATCAATGCTGATCCATTGATCAAATTCATGCCATCCATCATTAAATCCAACCAACCCATTATCCCAATGATGAATCTCGCTACACTGTCCACAATAATGCCATATTGTGGAGCCATAAGTCCCACTGGAATCAGTTTAAGGAGAATAACAGATCAGAGGAAAAGGCACAGATTTCCTTTGGGGCCACAGTTAAATCACAGCAAACGACAGCAGGAGGAAAAATAGGTCAAAGAACCTGAAAGGAGGGACGAGAGCAAGGGGGTGATCCATCCTTATTAGGTACAAATCTAATGCATCAAGCAGCCAGTCAGAGGCAATAGAACGGTCAGTGTGATCTGTGGAACACAAGGAGATAGGCCTTAGCCTTATTGGCCGAAGCTCAGTGATTTCTGAGGTACTGTAAATGGCAAACACAAATAACTTTCCCTCTGTTGCTTTGCATTTAAATTGAATTTGCTATGGTTCCAGTGGTGCGCGGAAAATACAGGTGACTGAAGTGAAATTCTAAATTACACCTTGCTTCCACAGAGGATGCTCTGTTGCTCGGCGTGTCATACATTACTTCTGCTGCTCTTTGCTACATCTGCGCGTTGAGCTGCCACCATTTAATCTGTTTGAGGTGTTTTGCTGCGTCATTCCCAACGGAAAACAGCTTGGCGACCTGTCTTACCTGTTCTGCATTGTGATCCGTACTGCACTTCGTACTGAAGGGTTGTACAAGTTTAGCTAAAATTATAGCAAAAAGGACTGATTGGAATCAGCTACTAATCATTAAAAAAGACATTATTGGTGGTCTATAAAGGGTTAGGGTTAATCAGCAAAACAATTTGAGTAATTCATCATGGTTTCCAAACTCCACCATGCAAGGATTTAAAGTTTATCTTCCCGTCTACCCCCACATAGTCAGGGTAGCTTTTTTCTGGAAATGCAATATGTGTATGCTGCAGATACATTTACTAGATGTCTGATTGATGAAAAAATAGCTGTTTGGAATATGAGAATCCGACAATATACAGCATGCAAATGCTAATTTTCAGGGGTGCAACTAAATATAAAGGATCACTGCATTCTTATCTTGAATTTCATTTCAGAATAAGTCAAAGAAATAGAGTAATAAATGACTGAAGCAGCAGCTTTAAGAACAGGAACAGTGACATTTGGCTTGTACAGCTCTCTCACATATGAGCTTTCAGGAAAAATGTTAAAGCACAGGAAGCCTGATGACAGGATCCCTTTAACAAAACCACTTGACCCTCATAGGCCAGTTGGTACAAACTCATGCTGTGCCACCAAACACTGCTCAAACTCCACTGATTTTGAGTATAAAAGTTTGCTTGTCACTGTTAGTACTCCTCAGCCTGTGAAAACAGTTGTATAATGATTTCTGTGTCTCTAGAAAAGCTTTGTTAAATCTGTTAAATTTGACAAGAAACCTGCATTGACACTAAGAATTAAGGGTATTCATCAGTCAGTCAATCTAACCAAAGTTTATTTATTTGTGTTATGGGAGATGAAGAATTCATCGTATTTGGAGTCAGGACTTCTTGCCTCTGCATGAGTGTTTATATTTTAGCTGTCTGTCCACTGTCTGCCCTGCACCCCCAACTTTATGTACTTGCAAAACTAAATCACCGCTGTTCCCCTTTAAAAATCAGTGGATAATGCAAAGAAATATGTCGAGATGAATTTCGTGGAAATGTGTATGAAAAGACGATGACAAATCTGGAGTAGTTTCCTTTCATGCATGGATGCAGACATATTTACACAACGTTGATGCTGGGCGGGTAAATGACAACTGCATCAGTCGGAGACTAGCAATGACACTTGCACTAGGCGTAAGATAGGCCCACGGAGTCTTGAGTTGAGCTAAATACTTTTGTGAACTGTTGTTTCCGAAGCCAAGAATGAACTGTCACTCTCAACTGTTAAGTCCAATAAACATCTTTGGCTGCATCACTTGAGCAAATGGCATAAGAGGTGGAACAAGCCTTAATTTAAAGTATTCACACAGGTCTTTCTTCAGTGAAAAGCTGGAGAGTGTGTGATTCTGTCAATGTGGAATTATTTTTCATCCTTAAAGCTACTCAAGGAGAAAACTGTATGTTAATGGGATCATTCTCACAATGTTTGAGACACACCGACACCTATCAAAATTAACGCAAATCTCAGACCATGTTTCAATTTGAATACTGCCCCACTTAAATATCCAGTGTTAAATAAAGAACAAATTAAAAGCTTAACCTCTGTATATGCTAAAACACTCCATCCACCAAGAAGTACTAATGAAGCAGACAAAAGTTACACGACAACACATTAGCCCCGCTCCAGCTCATTTATCAATTAATTTGCGCCTTCGGAGGCATTTGAGCTCCTTCGTTACGCTTTAACAGTGATGTCAGACATCCGACATCCCTCCTGTTTACACCTGCCTGTGTTGGCACAGAGTTAGCCGGGTAAGTAATGAGGCCAAGGGTGGATCTGTCTGCAGAATGATGGAGAAGGAGCTCCATTTTCTGCATCGCCGTCCATGACGAGCGGCGGCGGAGAGAGTGAGTGATTACACCAGTTTGCAACAGAGGTGTGGGGAAATGTATCTGGGCTCGATCTTGGCCATGACTCCCACGGACCAGGCTGTAACGTGTAGCGAGGTTGTAGTGTCCTTGACTGGGAGCTTATAGAGTCCAGATCATGGATTGAGTGCTGAGGATGGGCAGCAACATTCCGATCACACATCGGCACTTTATTCTCTGCACTCTGCAACGCTCAGAAACTAAAGCTGGAATGTAACAGAGCAATACAGTTTGACTTAAATCGACCTTTTTGACAATGAACACGCAATACTGATGCCATACTGCGGCTATTTTACACCGCAGTGCCTCAGATTCCACCAACACTGTGGTATATCTAACAGCAAGGGCTGCAAGGTGCACATAGTCTCTCAATGGGACTTGAAATACAGTGTGTGTGTGTTTGTGTGAAAGTGTGTGTGTGTGTACTTAAGCTCTCTTTATTGAGCCCTTACTCAATGTGAGAAATGTGAGAAACAAACCTGTCCCGCAGCGACAGAAGCTAACAGAGTGTAATTAAGGAGTAAATCACTGTTTACGCTACCTGCATTGATATACGATGCTCACAAACATTTTGTTTCTGTGATGCATTGCATTTCATTCACTTGGCCGCTGAAACAAAAACTCCCCAGAAATAAAAGGTTCTGTACAAGATTATTAACACCTTTCCGAGCTGCTGAAAAGCACTGAGCAGCGACAGCATTTAAAGGGATAATTTGAGCGAAACATCACATCCCGACTGCAAAGTTGGTCCCGAGTCACACAGAAAAAGCGTCAACACGTTACCCTACACCAAAGATGACAGAAACTACAGTCAGCAGGAATAACGCAGGCTGTCATTTACATCCTGCCCCTTCATTGCCTCAGTTTATTCAACCATCTGACATTTGGCGTAAACCTCCGCATTCGGTGAAGGAGATTGATCTGTTTGAAATTTCAATCTGCAGCCAATCAAAGACGACATGGAAAACCATTTGAAAACAGCCATTTTCGTCAGCGGATCCACGCAGCGCCTGAGGAAAATGAAATGTCAAAGAGAAAAAATACAAAAGCTCAGATTCCTGTAGGGCTGCAGAGAGAAAAGTCTCTCAAACATGATGTGGTAGAGTAGCACCGTCTTGGACAACAACACTAAAACCACTGTCCAGGACACTTGCATGGTGAAATGGGTCATTATCCGAGCACATATTAATGATCCGTAGTTTCTCTTGTTTTCCTTGAGTCACCCCCCCCCCCAACTCTCAAAGGTGTATTGAGTCTCCTTTTGTTGGCAGGGAGCTGGAGTAAGGCTGCAGTCACAGTAATTGCCAGCTAACGGTGCGTGGAGAGGACATTGTCTCTTGTATCGCGGAGCGTCTGGGGCAGAGGGTTCACTTTTTGTGAAAACGCAGCCAGTTGCGCCGCGCATTGCACAGACAGCTTGAAACAAAGAGCCTCAATGGGACCTTAAAACTAAGTGATTACAAGTGTTAGGGAGGAGATAAATTGAGTAGGAGAGGAGAAATAGGGGGTAAAATCTAGAAGCGGAATAATACGGACGGAGAAAGAGCAAGCAAAGAGGTGATAGCGGAGGGGGGAGGGACTTTTAATTTGACTTAACAATGGTAATAATCACTTGAGGGAGAGCAGATAACAAGAGAGCTGGGGTAATAGAACAACAATGAGTAAAGAAAACAAATCCAAACCAAACAAATTAAGTCTCCTCTTAATAATCTGTGATCTTAAAGGGCACAGTTTTGTTTTGACAGTTCTTTGTGCTGTTTAGTTTTGGTCCGCTGAGGTTGCCTCTTTCCTCTTATTAATTTCTGACTAAATCGTGAAAACTGTGTACCAATGATTCTGTTTTTGTTTTTTTCACTCACACTCGCAGCAACCCACAGAGGTGAATTTCTCCTCTTGATTCAACACGGTAATATCTTGCGCACAGCAGCTTTCTAACACAACCGTGCTCACCACACTAAAAATAACCCAGCCGTTCGTTCCACTCACAAGGACTCTCGTTCACAAGCATTAGCGCAAATGGGAAAACTGATTACGTGGGCTAGCAAGGGCGAATTCAAATGGACAGTGGCATGGGATAACCACAGGCCAATGCAGAACGCAAATATAGAAAAATTAGGGGAAATCGAATCAAGGCAACCTAAGGGGATCGGTGGATAAAGTGGTGTTGACTTAGAGGCCATCGAAAAAAGCACAAAAAAACACAACTTTTGCTGATGTGTCAGTGTACCTGTTGAAGCTTCGATCTAATGAAAGTACATTAACATCTACAAGCACTTCTCAATTTGATTAAAGGAGAAATCCAATTGTATACGTCAAGGTCAGTTCAGTCCTCATGAGTAGTTGTACAATGTCTTCTAAGGTACTGGAGCGTGCTTTAAAATGTCCAAGAGAATAACCCTGATGACTCGACCACTAATTTTTATCTCAACGCCTGAGTTTAAAAGGTCCAATTTGCAAGAATCCCCTCTACATGTCAAATACTGACACTTTAGGATGGAAGCCAACCCGACGTACAATCCTAAAGCGTCAGTACTTGACGAGTTGGAATGGAATGATCAATGAATCAACTTTCTTACAAATTGGACCTTTATTATTGGCCGTGTAACATTTTAGTAATATTTGACCTGAAGGGACTAAGCAATGTTCAGACCGACTTAAGTCATCAGTGAGAAAACATATTTTCCTCATTTGATTGATGACCAGCTCTGTAATGCACTGGGAGTTGGAACGTAGAGGGGTCTGGGAAAAAGAAGTTGAACCTGGCATACCCACGCCAAGGCCCAACAGTTCCTTTTAATTAAATCAAGCCTAATCCAGTATCAAATAAAATATATTGTATACACTCATAGATACAAGTCACCTAAATATACCTGATTTATTGCCACAAAGATCCATGCTTAATCTCAATCTCCCCAGACTTAGAAATACAATAGTAAATCATTTGTATGTCCCTTTCGATGGGTTAGCACATCCATTTCAGTAATAAAGTCTGTCACAGTGAAGATTTGAGGGCTGTACAGTACACAAAAAATCTGACTAGAGTCCCCAGACACATAAAGCTTTAGTCACTCTTTTCAGCAATGAGGGTGACATTTTTATGACAAGCTCATCATTACCTTATTATTTGATTTACGTCTACTAATTAATAACAAGGTACTGAATTTCAGTGATGATAAGTGACAGGAAGATTTCTCAGCAACCACACCTATATGACGGCACTGACCTCAGTGTTTTTTGGAGATTTCTATAGAGCAGAAGTGATGATGATGAAGGGATTCACGGCTTATTTAACCTTCCAATAATTCATGTGCACCCGCTTTCCAATTGTGATCTCAACAATAACAAGGTCAAAGAATACTTTCACTCTGGTTTCACAAAGAGTGTACGCCGAACTAGGTGGTGACATTAATTTTCCACTACAGTGAGCAAACTCTCACTCTCCTCTTTTACATAACATAATGTCTTGACAGCCCATCACTTCTTTCAGTCAGGGAAAGGACCAGCCTGGGGGTTCAGCTACTGTACCACATCAACAGCGAGTTCTGATAATGCTCGTAAGGTAGCCAAGAACTGTGTGCACTGAGCAGACGAGCCAAAGAATCTGTGCTGCTCTGGTGTTGGACGGCAACACAGCGGCAGAAACCAGAAACCAGAAGAAGGCGGAGACACTGTGAAACAAAGAGACAGTGAAGTGGGCCTGCCAGGAAGCTGATATGGATACAGATATCACAGTCAAATGTTGTCTGTCTGTCCTCGCCAAAGGCACTGAACCTTGAGAAAGGGGTCATAGTGAAAGGTCACGGTGCAAGGTTTTAAGAAAACCATGACGCTGATATTTGTTCTTCTTTTTCCATTCTGTAAAAGGCTTGGCAGCGATACTTTGATGTACTGAATGACTACAGCATCCTAATATGTTGCTTCAAGTCAGGGCTGTGCAAGACATCTTGCTAAGCGACTGTTCTGTATCACTGTATTCCCTTCCTGTGTTCTGACAGGAGCAACACAGTGTGGATTCTCATTAGTGTCCTCTTACACTTTTGTGAAACTAATGTGAAAATCCAGTAATGAAAGGTGCACAGGATGTACCTAAAGTGGCTTTTTTCCTCATATGAAGTTTTGAATACAAAGACTCCTCGCTGTTAAATAAATACCTCCCTTTGGACGCTGGTGATGTAATTTCAGTGTTGTCCAAGTTTTGCTTCTGCATATGAAAGTCAATTGATATCCACTGTCATCTAATGCCTGCTTTTGCTTGCAGTCTTTTTGGTTCCTCTGATTCCACATTCAAAGGGTCCCTACCTACGGGACAGTCAGGAAATAATTAGACCAGACTTGCAGCACATACGATTTTGGGATTCATTTTTCATAGGAGTGTAAGCAAACTGTAAGGTAAGCACTCTCGCATGATATACACACAGATGCCTGTCAGGTGAAGCAAGCAGATGCCATGTTAGCTCACTGGGTGTGAAAGGAAACATTATGCAACATGGTTAGCCATCTGTTATTGTTGCGCCTGTCTTCTGCTGCAAGTGAAAACAGATTTCTTTATGGAAAAGCATTAAAAATAAGTGTCTTTTTTTTTTTTTTACACTGTGTTAAATTTAAGAGAAAATCCTCGGCTCCACTGGCCATTTTGGTTCGCCTTAATATTTCTGAACAGTCCTTTACTTTAGCAAATTGTATCAGAGGTGGCAGCGTAGCAGGTAGTGAATCCACAAAGCAAAGTTGGTCATTTTCTCTATTAGCAAAGGAGCTAGGGACTTCTAACATTAGCTCATAATAAATGTCTGTTTCATCCCTCTCTACAGAAGAGCCGTGCCCACACTACACTATACATTAACAACTACACCGTCTACTCTAAACCACAGTCCATAGAATAAAAACAAGCAGTGTTAAATAGCGGCTCTTCTCTTGCCATTCAGACATGATGCTAACCTGCCAGTAAGTATCAAATATTCAGTGTTTGGTCAGGGATTATGGGCTTTGAACGTGCTGTCCTCATGAGACAGGTGGAACATGACCTGGCAATAGCCATCAGGAAACCAAAGAGAGGGTAACAAAGAAGGGCCCTCACGTCACTGGGCAGGCCCCCACACATGTGCTCTCAAGTACTCACTGAAAAGTCACCAAGTTCATTTTCCACAGGATTGTCTCATTGGATAAGTCTCTCCACACCTTAAATGACAAAGACCAGGTGAACAGACTTTTCCCTTGCATGGGAACGTTTCATGTTTTTCGATTTTGGTTTCTTCAGCGCCAGATAAGACTCTCCTTTCAACTTATAATTACTGTAGAACTACAGAGGCCTGCAAAGGTTTCCAATAATAATTCAACATAAATATTCTACAAATTATTCTCAGCAGTAGATGAAAAGGTTTATTATGAAGTAATTTCTCAGACAGATATTGTTACAAGTTTTCAGATTACATTGTCTCAAAGGACCTTCGACTTAAGCCACCCCTCCTGCTGACAGAAAAGAAGTATTTAGGCACTGTGTCATTGGGGCTGAATTGACTGTTTTAGAAGTAAACGATGGGCTGACCCAGGACAAGCTGGGACAACACCATCTTTGAGCTGACCATCGATTGCTTAAGAAAAGCTGGCAACGGATGTAATGGTCTCTCTGCTTGGCCCAAGTCTAATGCAGTCCCAACCGAGACATGCTGTTTAAGTTAGCCGTCAGTCTAACTTATGGATTTTCAGATAATATTGACTATACAAAATTCCAGGAACAAAAAAATCCTATTTAGTTGACTTAGCAATAAAAATGAAAGATCTTGAGAGTGAAGACAGACATGCTTGTTTGGCATTTACTGCAGCCCTGCGGACCTAATACATATAATCACTTGAATGCTCAGAGACATTACAGCCGGCATTGTTCCATTATAAAGAACACAACGAGAAAATATCCATCTCCAACAAACTGCACTGACAAGCTGAATCAAACCACTTGAAATCAATACAAGAAGGTTAAAATGTTCACAGGCTCATCAAAGCTTTTGATTGCGCAAAGAAAAGTCACAGCAAGCAAACTTGTACCGGTCTTGTCATAAAAAGTGAGTGCAGGGGGCTGGGAGGGCATGTGCTGTGATGTTGAACGGTACTCGTGGCCTCCTGATGAGAGTAAAGGGATGATGCATCACAGGAGCTGATACGCCCGACAGCCAAACACTCAGGAAACCAGCAAACTGTGAAGATGTGGTGAAAGATCCAAAAAGTGATCACTCTGATCCAAAGCAAATGGCAGATTTGTTGTGTACTACAGTGCAATCGAGGTGGAAACGATGATGTTAAAAGCCATCACGCTGCACAACTAATTGTACTGCCTATGTGAAAAATAGACATTGAAAATGTGTCCCTTACAAGTAAGCTGCTTAGATCACCCAGCTTTGAGACATCTAAATGATCCTGATGGATGCTCTGGTGGACCGGCAGCGCTCCCTGCTCGTCTGTCACAGATGCTGCTGTGTTGAGAATGATTTCCCTTGGTGGGTGCAACAAATACATTTCTGCTTTTCCAATATATTGAATATGTGCTGACACTGCCGTTTGAATTTATAACCTGGAAGATTGTGCATCTGTGATTTGTTTCTCCTCTTTTTTTCCTTCCGGAGCTGGTAAATTCAAGGCCTACTGGGCAGCGGTGGTGGCATGAATACAAATGGTGGCCAACTGTCACCATTGGATCTCTAAAACAGTTGTGCAACTTCTAGATTTTGGATTAAGTGGAAAGATGCTGGCACTGGCTTTGAGGTAATTAAAAATAAATCAGGAAATCATTATCGGACTGTGCATGAGCGAGTGCAACAACTTTTTAAAGTCACACGTGAGGATATTCACAATCATCCCAATTTACAATTACCCCAATGATGGAAATTAGCTATGATCAACTTATCCTGAGTGTTTTTTTTATCCTCCCATCCTCGTGTGCAGGTGCAGAGAGTCTGTGTTGATCAATAAATGATTTCCTGTGCTCACTGAGGACATCAAATTAATTCTCTTCAGATTACAACATCATATCAGTGCGAGAAACATCGCTAAGGACAATGGTGTCAAAATTGGACCTTTAACACATACATCTTGTTAATAGATATAGAGAACAAGACTGTGTGGACAAAATCATCCACGACACTATCAATGTAATGAACAGCACAATCTGCCCAGGCTCGTTCGGTTACATCATGCACGTAACCCTCAACCCTCAATGTGTTTGCGCTGGCCTTGGCGACTACGTGATCAATGAAGCAATGACTGTGAGGCTGTTCTAGGACAATGAACATCTCAATTAAAATCCCACGGTCTGCTAACTGACTCCATCTATCATTCTCTTCCCCTGGTCACCCAAATGCGGCCGAGCCAGCTTCGCTCTGGTCAAACACCATTTATATTCATCTGCAGCACAGGCTGTGTAAGATAAGTTAATATGGTGTGTTTATAGAGAAATGGATCCACTCAAGTGGAAATCATCCAATGAATGACTGATAATGGGTTTCGGACTTGTAATGTCTTTCTCTATTTTTGGGACAAAGAGATTGTGATGGTACAATGTGTCCCAAGCGGAGGTTTTACACACCAGCATCATATTTTGCTTGATCTGTGTCATTGTCTTGCCAATGTGGCTTTTGAGCATCATCTTACAGTGTCCAAAGTAGAGCCCGACTGATATATGGGTTAGCTGATATGGGAAACGGCGCCAAAATTGGAATTGATACTGATCGGTCGGGCTCTTGTCCGACAGGAAACAGGCTACATATTCAAACGCAATTCAATCAATATATACATTAAAATACATTTCAACTTATTCAGCATTTATCACTGGGTTGACTATATCCAACACACTAGTATAGAGACTGACATGTATCCATATTTAATTATTATGCAGATTCAAGGTTTTTTCGTGTCCTCAGGGTCAGATAATGGCCACCAAACTAATATACCTCAGACAACACGGTCAATAAAATAATGGATGTTTCTCTAAGTCAGCACACCTGCAGTAACTGGGCTTTGTCCAAGGGGAAATAAGTCCAACTTTGTATTTAACATGATCAATAATTAATGAGTACTGACACTGACAGTAAAGACTACAATTTTGCAACTATACAAACACTGTAGCCATTGGCGCGGGAGAAAGAAAAGCCACATTATCTGCCAACGATTTAAGGACACTGAGGGAAATTACAACCTAACCTTGTTATGACCAAGCGGGAATTGCAATCGGACCTAAACATCCTCCTTTGGGTAGATACAGTAGATGGATTTCTCCAAGCTTGGTGTCTCCCATGTACCTATATTTATCAGTATGACTGGTAAACTGAAACCATCCACGACTTTTATAGGGCAGCCTCATGTGGAGGGACTCTTCTATAGCTGCCTCCCATCCTCTCTACTTGTTCTCTGTGTCTCTAAGGTCAAGGAGACTGTAGAAAGTAGGCCGCAGCTGTATGGAAATATCCTCTACTGTATATGAATAAGAGGTCCCCCTTTTTTCATTATATAAAACAATTTGTAAGGAACCACTGTGTAGGAAAAATATTGTAATCATGTTGGAGTTCATTTGCATGTTCTTGTAGCACCTCTCTAGAGCATCGCACCATCACACTCGCGAGGCGTGATAATCAACAACTTACTCGACAGTGAAGCTCAGTTAATTCAAGAACGAAGCAGGAGCGATTAAAGGCAAGGGTGAAAACGTTTGTTACAAGTGTGAGAAAAAGCACACAATGCACTTTAAGGGTCCAAGGATACGCAATCGCAACAGTCTGAATAGCATATGTAAATAATCCTCTACACCACTTTGATGCATAGCAGCAATATGTGCCAGTGATCACTGCATGCTACTACTGATAACCTTTATCCTGTCTTGAACTCTTCATGGAGTAATCCGCTGGTAATCCACTATAATCCCAGATTTAATCTTGTTAATGCCATTGATCCACTATCTGTCTTATTAGAAAAGCTCTTGGTGTGTCTGCGCCTGGAACAAAAGGGAAACCAAAATCTATTAGGTTTTGCTGCATGATACAGGTGCAGAAATAGTGATGAATATTACTGTGTGCGTACACAGCGTCCAACAACTTCTGCTTCTAGGGATGATTTCAAGAGGATTTGGATTCAGCACGGTGCTCCACATTATTTTTTATTGTTATGTTTTTGACAGTAGAACGTGAAGCTTAGGAGGTGATAAAACCCAAAACAACTGATGTAAACAAGTAAAGTCAGCAAGCTATGGTGGTCAAAATGATTAAAGTGACTGCAAGGTTGAGCTGACAGAAGAGTTTCTCAAGTTCCTGGATACGTGAAATGTTGCCTTTTAACAGCCAAAGACTGCGAAAGAAACTGTCAGAGCACATTTTTTTATTTCATTTTAATGATTTCACCTTTGCCTTTTGTCGTAGTCTGCCCTTGTGTCCTTTGACACTTACATATACACACACACTCACACAAATTATGATGTAGAGTGGGTAATAAATTCAAGCCCACTCTGGAAATCTTCACGATGCTCTAGCAGGGTTTGCAGGCACAAACGTAAACACAACCTAAACCCTCTGAGGCACTGATGGTATGCGAGAGTCCTAACAGAGCCCCATTGTTAAATGTTAACTTTCTAATGAGCTACTTTGATCAACACATGAAGCGAGCGGAGGAGTTGTACCAAACTGCCAAGATGTTAAAGCGAAAATCTCTGCAGATTTAAGAGAATCGCCACAGGTAGGGAGAAATCCGCCACTCAAAGTCCACCAGGTGCCTTACCGGTGTTGAGCGTCCCTGTGACGAGTCTGAACAGGTACTGTGCGAACTTGAAGATCTCCCGTTTGCACCTCTTCCTGCAGCTCATCTTTGCTCCTGGGAGGGGGGCGGGGGCTTGGAAAGGTCAGCACGAAATATCCAAGGAGGACTTTTACTTTGACGAAGTCCCACGATGACAGTGTCCTCTTCTCTCCTGCGCTCCTCCGGTTGTGTCAGCGTGGCCCCTGTGTCTGTGTGTGGCGGCAGTGATGATCATGAGTGAGTGGGGAGCGCTGAGGGGGGCTCGTCTTGCGTGTGTGTGGCTGGGCTCCTCTGGTGCGCGGCTCCGGGGTAAGTCTGTCTGTCTGATTAACACAGTGCTCTTTTTTTTGTCAGGTCATTAATATTTGCTTACCGGCGGTTTACCTCCTGCTCTCTGGAGAGAGGTAGGGGTGCTTGTTTCAATCTCTTTTTTTT
The DNA here is from genome assembly GCF_965226575.1 of Pagrus pagrus. Classification (NCBI taxonomy): domain Eukaryota; kingdom Metazoa; phylum Chordata; class Actinopteri; order Spariformes; family Sparidae; genus Pagrus; species Pagrus pagrus. Next base: position 13,128,107 of record NC_140204.1, on the reverse strand, counting down.
CCTCCTCCAACACTCACTCCCTTCTCCTCTGACTTTTCCTGCAACTCCCCTGGGTCAACACGCTCCTACTCTTCCTCTGTGTTACTAGACACTACTCTGTTGGCTTCACAATACGGCGGTTATCCAATGAGTCTCTCCCAGACACACAAACAAACACACGCTCCCACACTTGATCTCGTAGTGCGCCTGCTGCTCTGCTCTACTCAGCACCATCTGTGGATGTTTTACGCTCACTGACGGTTGCCATGGAGGTGTGGCCTGATTGGCCCGAGAGAAGGAGGAGGAGGAGGAGGAGGAGGAGGAGAAGAAGAGGAGAGATAGAAAGCACACAAAGAGGTGGAGGAGGAGGCGGAGGAGGAGGAGAGAAATAAAGGAGAATTAAGGGGAAAGTGTCCACCAATGAATCAGCAATGACAGTACATTATGAGCCTGGCGCATCATGTGTAATTGAACGTTAAAACAATGAGTGACAGTAATGGACGATGTTAATGGTACACCACGGGCTCTTAAGAAGGGAAGTGGTTGACAGAGTGACAAATACACTGTAAAAGTAAAAAGTCTAGAGACAGAAAGAGAAGAGGAGAGAAAAGCTGTGGAGCCCAGGTTGACGCTATTTCCAATAACAAAATGTCAAGGTCAGCATTAATAATGACTGACATGCTACGGCCGGCGTATGTGATGACATTAAGACTAGCCAAGTGCATCATCTTCTCCGCTAATTAGCCAGTACTGTACCTCAATTGCACTCATCTATCAATGCCAAGCTCTCCCATCTGAAAAGCCTGTCATTAACTCAAACCTTTAACTGCTTCCAGTCGCATTACTGCAGTGACTTTGCTTAAGAAAACACTGTTAGGCACATTTCCTTATTATTACACGTCCATCAGGCTGAGACACGTGGAGGTGACATAAGATTGGGCTGAAATCTGGTCTGAAACGGAGGGTTGATATTCCACAGGTCACTTGACAGAAAGGCAGGTCTATTTTGGTGAATCCTGCTCAGTGTAGAGTCTTTGCAGACTCTGACCTTGGAGTTCTTGTCTGTGTGTTATGTCAGCGCGCACACACACACACGCACGCACACACACACACACACACACAAACTCAAGTTCTGGACAGGAAAGAGCAGCGAGGAGGTTGTTTCACGGGAAGGAGTAAAGAAGTGTGCTCGCAGAAAAATAAGGATTCAAGGACTTGTAGTATCGTGTGAAACTTCTTACTGGGTCAGCTCAGCACAGAGAACTGGTACAGTGTCTCAATTAGGTGAATAATTTACAACGTACCTGTGGGGCGCAGCAGTGCCTTTGTGACATGACTTGCTTTCATAGTCTTTGGCAGGGGATGTGACAGACTAATTTAAAAAGAAAATGACTTTTAAAATTGTTTTTGAAGTCCCTGAAGAAGAGTTGCCATTTAATTGACCGTTGGCTGAGCCTCGCCCTGCCAACACACATGCTGTTTACAATAACTGTAGTAGATTTACCATTGAAATTCTTTGCCATTTATAAATATATATATATATACATATGTATATATATATATATATCAGTATTTCAGAGTAAACCAAAAGCAGATCTCTCAATTTTAGCCAGCAACGGTTTTCCACACATACAGTTAAATGTTAAGAACATGAGCATGAACAACAGTATCACTTCTGTTAAAGCCCCATACATACTGCTGGTTATGGTTGCTAGGTGATTATTGGTCAACTGCTGTCAAATGGAGGGTCTTAACATGTGGCTAATTGCTTTCTCTGAGGACATATTTGTGGAGCTTCTTAGGCACTTCTAAACCCCAATCAGCCACAACATTAAAGGGACTAAGAGGTGATGTGAAACCGATCATTTCGTTACAGGGATCTGCTGGGAAACACAGAGTCCTGCCACTCATGTAGATGCCAGCAAAAAATGCTTAGGAGTTGCTCAAGGAATGTGACAAAGGGCTCAAGGCAGCTTGAACTGGCCTCCAAATTCCCCAGATGTTAGTCCCATCGAGCATCCTCGGGATATGCAGGAACCAAGCTCCATGGAGGCCCCACTGTAGATCTGACTTTGCTTTGCTTCATCAAGGCATTGACACAGGCCTACTGGGGGTATTCTGTGAAGTCTAGCACCAGGCAGCTGATCCTTTGACTCCTGTGAGCTGCGAGGTGGGCTACTGTCATTGGGGAATGCTATTGCCATAGGGGTGTACTTGGTCTGCAGCAGTGTTTGGGTGGGTGGTACATGTCAAGTGGCATACACATAAATAACAGGACTCAAAGTTTGCCAGCAGAACACTGCATTGTAACAAAATGACTTATATTTACTTCAGCTGTGAGTATATTTAATGTTGTGCTGATTGGTGTATGCTAGTCTTAAACTCTTTTTCTAACAATATGGCTTCTACAGACAGCTTTACAAACCAACAAACAATTGGGGTACACATGCAATTCCCGGGTCTGTGTTTATGTCTCCATTTGGTCCATACTCTGCAAGCCCCACCCACCCAGTGACCCCAAGAGCATTTGATTACAACACATGTGCAACTCCATCACCTGTCATCTAGCCCCTGGTTTCCATTTCTATTTCCGATAAACAAACCAGCCCCTGAAGTCGCCTGGGAGCAGCTACGCTGTAGTATTTTCCGGTCACACAATACACACACACATCTACAGTAAGTGGCCATGACAAAATGAGCTCAAGGAGCTTTTCCACCTCACTATTTCTGAGGTGAACAGATGGCCTGCTGCTCACATGAGCGATCGGCAAACAAACAACTGACCACAGCATCATCATTCAGGTACACTGCTGGCAAACATGGTTCACTAAAACTCATATTTTTTCCCTTATAAGCAACTCACACATCACTCTGAAGGCCTCCCCACCCCAGTGTTGAGTTTTAGCTGTGATGTGTGGAGTGAATCACCACATTCCAAGTCCATATACAGTCAGGAAAATCTCTTAACAAGAGTCATGTTTACCTTAATGAGTATGGTCAAGGCAAAAAGTGATTTGGAAGCTGGGGTCAATACAAACGAAAATGTTGAAATCTTGAGGGATGTGCGGAGGATTGTGGCACTAACTCCAAGTCCAGAATTTATGAAACGATTGTAATATTGTCTTCTACAACTGAAAATAATCATGTGTTTTTTTACAGATACACACATACAGATATAGCTAAGCATCCAAGTAACTGTAGCCTTGGTGCTGAAAGATTTGGCTTGAAACTCTGTTCAAGTATCCTTGAGCCCACCAGAGGAGTTTACTTGATGAAGTATGAACTGATTTCACCTCTGTTACGACAAAGAGAGGCTAAAATCGAAGTAGTAGTGCACCATTTAATATTAACAATGTTGATTTGGCCTTACAATTTCTTACAGCTCGGCTCAGTTGAAAGGAATAGATACAGAGTGGGAAGGTGCTTTAGCTTGTTCACCACTTTACAACCAAAAAAAAAGAGTCAGAAGCCAATGATCCATGATTCTCCCTTCAAATCAAAGCAGTGGGTGTATTTCCCAAAAACGTAACCTTCAGCATTCACCCGTCCATTCAAAATATAAAGTCCCAAAGAAACTTTCTTTCTTTCCAGGCTTTGACAGAACATGAGCTTTTTCATGTCGCACCCTGCAGCAGCGACAGGACTAACATGAAAAAGGCCCCATTCAGGGAGAACCTGACAGACATATTGATCCATCAAGAAAAAACTAACTGCAGGTGCTGGGGGCTGAGAACCTCCACTGCCTCTGAGAGCTTTTCCTCCCCCTGCTGCGTGAATGCAGCTTGATCGGTTGTAAAACTGCCGAGAGCTGCTTGTCATCGAATGGGGGCACAATTTACTACCATAGACTTCCTTACGCGAGATGCATGCATGCTAAACAGCAGCAAAATGTCATTGCCAAAGATAGAAAAAGGCCAGCTCTACTATGATCTGGAAAACCACCTTTGGAGCTTTAAAACCAAAGTGCGTGATACATCTCCATCAGAGCAGGTCAGATACGAGGAGCTTTGGACAATGTGGCCACTAAATTGAACATCAAGAGCTGAGCCACAATCTATAAAGCACCCATCTGCAGTAGAGTGCGCTTCACTGTGCTGGATAAGTACTCCTACTCACCTTTGCCTGCTAGACAATACCCAGAAAGAGGTTTGGAAAGTTGCTGGAGTGGAGCAGGACACTGTCTGCTGTCAACTGGCTATCCACAGCGCACAATTTAGCTGCATAGGTTGTTGGTGTATCATGAATTACTAAGGTTTTTATTTAAGGGAGATTGATTCTGCTTTCTAGTTTTCTATCAAGTAAGACTTCTGCTATTTGCATCATGGGAGTAGCGGATATGAAAAATGAGTGGAGATGATTAGACCGTTATTTCGTGTATTTTAATACACACAAGAGAACTCATTAACAGCAAAGCCACAAAAGTCCTCCTTTCGGGCGCTGCAGGCACGGTATCCTTCTAAGACAAGCACTGAGCGTAATGTCCTCCAGTACCTGAACATATCGCTCAACACCAGCAAGCACAAAAATAAGCAGTATCTGCAGTATTCAGGAGCAACAGCCAGCTTAGCAGAGTTCTGGTAAACAAGGCAAATGCCAACACGCCATCAGCACAGTGAGGGGGCCTCAAGGGGAACAGAAGTCAAGGATGCACACCGGAGAGCTGATGTCACCCACACTTCTTTACCTTTAAAGTCCCCTTTCAGTTAAAAAGGTGTTTTTCCTCTTGTTGCTACAGTCGAATGTATGAGCTTCACTCTGTTGAATGATGTATGTGCAGAGTCTAACACTTGACGGCTGCTTTCACATCCATTCCTCAAAGTGTCAATTTTGGATTTTAAGAGTTGGGGCTACAATCATTATTGTACCATCAGAAATAGTTTGGAAGCTGATGACGGTCCAATATTCAGCAAACACAAGTGTGATGTAGAAACTTGAAGCCTCCAGTGCACATACACTGACAATGGCCTTTACAGTAATGTAGGAAACATCGTGCGTCCAGCAGTAACACCTGTGGAATGAAAAATATTTGCATATTAATTTTTTTTTTTTTTTTATTTCACCTTTATTTTACCAGGAATATTCCCATTTCTTGAGCTTCAGAATCTCTTTTACAAGGGACCCCTGGCCAAGAAAGCACATGAAGAAACAACCAACAACATTTTGACATCTTATTTTGCATAACAGAAACTAGCGATTGACTTAAAAATCAGCAGATTACCTTAAATGTTAAGGATTTTAAGGTAATTACTTTATTTAACTTTAATGTATTGATATGCTTGTATAATAAGTATAATAAAATTTTAAGTAAAACGCATGACTAGGCCTTAAACTAATAATTGCTTTCTTTATTGATTAATCTGCCAATCATTTGGTCAAGCTCATCACAATCTTGATTCACCTTATTACTGCCTTATTTTGCAGTTCATTCTGAGTATGGTGTTCAGTCTGTGTTTAGATGTTTTGTATTTATCCCCAACTTTATCGAGTAAACAAGGCTCAAAACAAGTTTGCTTTGGTAGTGTATGTGATGCTGGTGCTCTAATGCAATATTGCGTCAGTGAATGGATTATAAATCACCTTTTGACAATTGATATGTTATCATATAAAGAGATTATTTATTGTGAGCAAATTCTCACAATGTTCTGCAATATCTCTTGATAAATGATGTCAATGATGAACTGATTAAATTGTTGAAAAACTAAAAGCCATCGTTTCATGACTAATCTAAATATTTAAAATGGTAAACTTCCACTTTTGTCACATGGGTGTAATCTAGATGAGTAGTTAAGCTTGCATTCAGTAGTAAAAGGAAAACAAACTTTTCGAAAGCCATTTTGCAAATGAGCACTGGCCATGAGTCTCCTCATCATGATACAGGACATTCTGCTGAGCACATCAAAAACCTGGGAGGACACTATAACTGCATTATCTGCTCTGTTTACAATCTTATATACAGATAAATCCTCAGAGACTGTCCACATAAATATTTCTACAGCCATTGATTTCAAGAGTAAAGGGAGAAATAACAGAAAAGTGTAGCTATACTGTAGAATAAGGTCGATGCTTTCAATTTCAGATAGGACAGTTAAGTCTGGGCTCTAGGCCCAGAATTGCTTACTGAATACACAATTTCATGAGGTGGTAATGTGATGCATCATTGCCAAACATGCACAATGACAGTAAAATGGGACATTTTCAGAGCAGAGAGGCAGAGAGTCGAAAAAACAAAATGATAAATAAATAAATAAAAAGCTTGGGAAATGTGCAAACTGTGCCGCAGCAACGATCTCTGAATCCATATCACTTGAACAGAGGCAGTAAAAACCTGGATCAAATGCTGCAAGAAGCACCTGGCCTTAAATGACCGCAACACTTTTTCAACAGTAAGTACAGCATTTTGAAACATCCTCTTGTAAAGGACAAGATGAGTGAGCTGTGGGGGATCTCATTTATGCCTTTCTGTCAAAATGAATCTAATAAAGTCAGGGGCATGGGTGCAGTGCAGCTTCTTTTCCTTCACATCAAGTTTATAGTTTTGCTCAAAGGCATAGTGCGGCTGCCAAAGTCTAAAAAAAAACCGCTGAACTGTAAAATTCCTCCTTGTCAAAAGAGCTTTTTAATATCAGTGGCCCAAAATGTCAAAGGAGGGCTTTCCAGTCTAAATGGACTCAGCAATATTGGGTCTGGACTGTGCTGAGGGAACAAAGAGAAGAGCTCTGCCTCTAGAGATGCAGGACGACTGTAGTGCTATCAAGTCAAACGGCTGCTATAGTAACCTTTATGGACAGGCAAAACACACACGCTCTCATTGGGAAAAACATTGATCGATTTTATTAAGCTGCCATTAGGGAAAAGGTTAGCTGATTTGTTGAGAGCATTTTAGACGGACAAACAACAACGGCAATGTCCGAGGGGATCTTTGAACCTGGTGATGATAAATTACCCCATGAAACACGAGATTAAAGCTGTATCTTCATCCGAAGATCAAGTTAGCATTATGGGAGGTAAGGTGAAGGCTCAACTCACATTTGAGACTGTCTGGGCTTCAAACAATACAAATACCAACAACCAATCAATGAGCACTGATAGATAATCGTTTCTTCTTGCTGACCAAGACTTACACAGCACAAAGACAGCAGCTCATGTATTTTTAAGGAATTTGCATTCAAAGCCTCTTTAAATGCAAAAACAAAATAAAATAGATGTTACTAATTATTATGATTACTAATCTTTTCTAACAAATACTACAAATTCAAACTATAGCATGTGTTGACAGCATATTGTGGAATTGCTTTGGCTTTCTACACGTATGAAACGCATGAAGATTTTTCTACTACTACACACGTGTCACCTTCAATCCCTGATAACCCAGTGAGACGTGTCCTACACAAAGTGATAAACGGAGCCATCAGCTCTGTTTGAGGGAAACGCTGCCAGTTGAAGTGAAACAATTCAGTGATTTTGGGAAACATGAGGTAGCTGCGGCAATTCTGGGTGTCGCTGCAGATAAGAGCCAGGTCGATATCTGAAGACAGTAATGAATTGCTTATGACATCAGTGTACTAATGTTAGCACAAGTCCTCCCTGAGGGCACTGCTGAAAAGCATATGGGATGCCTCCTCACATTAAAATCCATTTTCCTGCTTTGCATGCACTTTGCAGACCACTCAGATACAGTGTGTGTACGCACAACGGAATAATGGATCGTCTTACTGAACATATGGCGGGTTTGAAATTGTTCTCGGTCTAAATGCTTATCAGGATGGCCGCTGCAGCCAGTCCTCATTGGCATTCATTACCATTCTTTAGAATTAGGCGGAGCTTGTTTTGAAAAGGTCATTACGGCAAACTGATATAATCCCCTTCATTATAAATCTGCTGATGGGATACTTGGACCAGCACAGTGAAGCCTGAAATGCAATCTCACTTTCCTGCCGGTGAGAAGACAGTACTGTATATCTCCGTCATTACTCCTCAGATGCACAGGCGGCGTTTTATCTCTACTCTGCTATCTTGCCGGGGCTATTCGGAGAGATGAAGGCTCTTGAACTAGACGCTGATGTGGTTGACTCGCTTTGTATGTCCATTCACATACAGGAGAGAAAGGAGCCTGTCATGGATAAACTCTTATTTTTTGAGAAACTTTAGCCCCATCAGGGTGAGCTTGCTTCAAAGATAAACGGTGTATTTCTTCCTGCTTGAATTTTAATTGAAAGCCCTAAATGGCAAAATTGACTTCCAGCTCTTTTTCAAGGGGCATTAGGTCCTGTATTAATGCATGCTGACAAAAGCTGCGTTCTCACTGCAAGCCTTAATGCTCAGTTCTGATGTGCTGTTGAGATCAGATTTTTGTATCCTTTGAGCGTAGCCGATATCTAACACCAATCTGAAAGAGGTTACATGCCGAAATCAACCATGAATGCTTCTTTTGTTGAATTCTTTGATCCCCAGGGCTCTCAATTTTTGCTGTGACATTGCAGCCACATTCACCTGTGATCCTGTTCACCCGTTTCTTTTGATATGCTTTCAAACACAGACACAGTTATAATAGGCGCTTTGAATTCTGCTTGAAGCATTTTGCTCAAAATCCTTATGGAGGTCCAACACCTTATTATCCTTCCTCTGAACAACGTCCTTCACGCTCACTATCACCAACAGTGTATGTTAAACTGCCACCATAGGATCGTGACTAAAATGGAACCCGAGGGACAGAAAAGTTGTATGAATTCGGTCATAACTTGGCTCTAGGCCATGATAAAAAGTTCTAATAAAACTTTTAAGATCGCCTGTGTATGTATCAGATTTGTGACCATATGTTCAAATTTGACCAAATCCGAGTTTAAATCTGAATCCCTGTTCACATTAACTCAGATATTTTGCAAAACTAACAATTTCTTCGGCATTTCTTGTTTGAGCATTTGGATACTGCTTGCCCCTGTGCACAGAGGTACTTTGTAAAAGGAAAGTCAAGCAGCCAGGGGAAAAATATCTGCTTTGAAAAATATCCTGTACATGTGAACAAGGCCGTAGACTTCATATGATCTCTTTCATAACACACTCATTACAAATTCAATCTGTGTGACAAAAGGGGAAAAAAACATCTGATTTGGGCCACTTCATCTGTACAGAACAGAGGCAAAGCCTGGCGCATGTCAAGCACCGTCATTAAGGCAGCTCTTCACCTCTGGCTCTGAACCAAAGACAGCTCTGCCTACATCTGTTAGCAGAGCAGGTGACCTTCTGTGTAATGCGTGGGACTATCAAACAGCAAAGCACGCTGGATGTCTTATAATTTGAGGGCAGAAAAGTTAATGCATGGGGCTCCCTATGGCTTGATAATGCATGCAGGTTATCCGACTGTGAACATCACTGATGCTTCAAAGATTCACCTACTGTAAGCATTTAGTGTTGTGAGCAAGCTAACAGATGAGGTGTCTTGTTCGCACACATGAAGGAACTATATGCTTGCAATCATTCTACTTCATGTGATCTACAGTACATATAATGGTATAGCGGAGTGGCTCTTTACACTTCCTGGGTAGAGAAAAAGCAAATTCCTAACAATTAGAGCAGCATCGACACCGTCCACAGTCCAGATCCATTTACTCACTTCGGAGCCAAATATGTGTACAGACATTTACACCTGTTTGTTGACGAAGCTGATGGGATCCGTAATCACAGTGATTTGCTGTTTTTGAGCTTGTGAATCAAATGTGAAAGTAATTAGAAATAAGAAAGCAAGTCTAACTATGTTTTGGTTCCTCCTATCAGCCCTGTTTAACTGATATATTCACTGAGTGTGCAATATTGGTTTCCTTTCCTGTTCTTAAATGGTGTTTTTTCTGCTATAAACCAAATCCAACAACAGCCCAAAATAATGCAGGGGATCTAGTAAACGACAAGAAATACACGCAGCAGGAAAGCACCATGTTTTACAGTGAAGCAGCTGCAGAAGTGCTTAAATAATCTGTACATGTCATTAAAGGGAAAGAGAGAGAAAAACACAGAGAAAGGAGACTGGATCAGCAAACCATGAGCCTTCCATCTGTTACATGAACAGTAAGTGAGAAGACGAGCATAAGAACACCAGTTGGCATGTGCATAGCACTAAAGAGACTAATGCCAGCATGTGTTACATATCTTACTCATCTATACCAACTTGGAAGACCTTGGTTGTGAATTTTTCCTTCTCCCTTAGATACTGGTGGCATCGTTGAAGACTTTTAAGCTCTGTCTGGAGTATTTTTCTGACACCGTAGGATGGTGAGAACAGGAAAAAAGAGAATGATAAAGGAGGAAAGAAAAAGGAAATCGCAATACGTCTGAGTAATGAACACATCAAGCCCTGGGACTGTAATGAACTTCATCGTCTCCTCCTCAAACCTCATCGCTCAGTGTGATTGAGTGAGGGGTCAGCGTTCGATCTCACTGAGAGCAAAAACAATAATGATCTGGAAAGCGTCGGTCCCCCCATATTTACTGTTCCTCGGGCCAGCCGAGACATCGTGACACAGACATCATGAATCTCAAACTATTTTGTAGAGGTGACTGAATGGGGAAAATGGGCCAGGGTATGGCACCAGGGAAATGTAGATGGCATTTAAATTATGGATTTATACGGTAGAGTTCTGCTTCTTTTTGAAATGTAGCCGGTTCAATATTGAATGTTAATGTCAGTTTCTTGATTTGCTCACTTCTCTGAGCGAGATCGTTTCTGTTCATGAAACCATGAAACCTGTGGTTCATATATCAATGTATTGGGTCACATATTCTGATGAATGCAGTCATGTTGAGGTAATCAGACACTCCACTTAGAAGCTGCATTATTTAGTCTCATATTGTAATTTGGGTGAACCAAATGTCCATATAAATATCTTTTTGTAAATAATCATGAGCCCAAACTCTAAAAAACAACAGATAACACAAAAAAAAGTTCAAGAAAAAAAATAATAGCATGTCTGGCACACTCCTAGACCTTCCTTGAGTTATGGGGAAAAAAACAATGCTTTTGTTTTGCCCAAGACTGACAATGTGGTGAATTGCGGTACATGAGGACACAGCTTTATCTCCATATTTTCATTTCCAGCCTGGAAATAGTCAAAATGTTGTTGACAGTGTGGAATTAGATGCAAATCTTGTGCAAATCTTGGGTTTGAATAAAAACCACAGATTTTCTGGGACATCGATCTTGATATGCTGGCCAGGCTCCCCGTGTGCAGAGCAGTTTGATTAGGAGGCTGCATCAAACAACTTTCCCTCAGAGAAACAGAAACCTCTCATTCTCTCATGATTTGTTTTAAATATTGTTACTTTGATACATTTTCAAATAATTGCACGTCGAGCTGTATATGGTAACCACATGGGAGTTGGTTATGTCGATCTCTCTGAGTAGGAGCCAATCTGTCTTGCTTTAATCTCTACGGAGCGCTGAATGTGAGGCTAAGCAGAGCCCATGAGGGGGTAGAGTCCTTGTTAACATGCTGTGGAAAGCCAGTAAAGACCAATGCGTATGCATGCACAGGATTATCTCAGCACAGCCAGCAAAATGTTGTCTGTGTTCTATTTGACTTTTCTCCCCCTTGTAAAGTCCTTAAAAAAAGTATTTTCCACAAACCTGAAACCACTGAACCAAAGAATGGACTGAGCATTCAGTTGGAGTGTGAACATTAATCCTGACACACTAAATCATTGATAAGAGCTATTGTGCGCTGGAGCAAATTCACCAAGGCCACCTTTAGTTGGCTCACTAATAATGTGGCAGAGGAAGCCCTGAGCTTCGGAGGAGGGGAGCAAAAAAATATGAGGCTGGAGATTGGGTTTACTGCTGTGTGGCTGCTTTTTATTTCATAATTCAGAGCTAACCCGCAACGGTCTACTAACTGCCATTGTTATGTAGCATGAAGAGAGTGCAGCAACTGAGGGAGCGCTTAAAAAGAATGAAGGCAGAATTACACAGCAGAACATAGATGTCAACCAGACTGAACCCTGTGTGACAATGTCTGCGTTGACAACAGCTGCGGTATATGCAATCTTAATTCATTATTTCAACAAGACTGAGAGCCGCGCTAACAGCTCTGTAAGGCTGTAGACACAGAGGTGCTTCGAGCTAAATGCTAACCTCAACAAGGGGCACACACAGATGTTTAGTGGGTAATGTTTGGTTTAGTTTACTGTGTTAGCATGCTATCATTTGCTAATTCGCACTGGGAATTTCTTTAGTACTGTAAAACTAAAAAATGCTGTTTAATGGTGCTGAGAAAAGTCAGGATTATGGGTCATGTTTCAGGGGACATGAATGCCAGTACCAAATTTAACAGAATTTTCTTCACATTTCACCCAATTGTTGTTTTGACATTTCACCAAGCGGCAACCCTCGGGGGTGGAAATGAAGTCAACGAGCAAGTGCCTAAAACAGCAGTTCCACAAATGGCCACTCGAGGTCCAGCAAGGGGTCAATCCCCATAAAACCTCATGATAAAGTGCGTAACTTTATAGCTAAAATAAACATGTAAAGCCTGGTTCAATATAAAGTTTTGGTCTCCTTATTGAAATTCCCCATTCATGAACAGTAAGGGGGGTGGACTTTTTATACATCTTGAAGTTATGCAAAATTAAGTGCATGGCTACCTACCTAGCTAAGATAGCCAACCACCTGTCAGCAACCAGGCTTTATTCGGCTCGCCTGGTCAGTTCAAAATTTTATGACAATACATCCAATAGTTGAGACATTTCAGGACAAAAGCACTGGACTAAACAACTAATAGACATTGTCATCTGCAGGGCAAGTCTAAAAATGGGAATATATATACAATATATATGTTCTTTTTTCTCTTAGTGTTAAAATAAAAAAAAAAGATAAATGCATTAAGGTTGGCTTTATTCAACAATTGCTGAGGATCAAAGAGACAGGCTCTTTGTTTCGTTATCTCAGGAGACCCTATTTAATTGGAGAGCTCTCTAATAGGGCAGAATGTACCTTCAGGGGATGATTAGGGTTTTTCTTAATAATCTCAAAACTTTTTAAACCGTTGTCATTACTGAACATTAGATGTTAATTAATCTTAACCATTTCATTATCAGTATTTGTGCTCGGTTGATGTAAATATTCACACTTCATTTACAGTAACTCAGCTGTGCTGAATTCAGGCTCCAGCAGCTGGAAAATACTTCACACTCTGCGTAACATTCAGAAATGGGACTTGCAAGAGAAACATGTTGCTGGCATTCTCCACATTATTACAGTAATCAAATTAGGAGGCCTGCGTACAGTAGGTGCAGCATGAAATAACCTTGCTCAATATTCAAATCACAGTTGCCCTTAAATCACCACTAAAGTAATTCAGAGTCCCCCGGCGACAATTAGGACTCGGTGTATGGTCGCCTGTATTATTAACCAGCCCAGAGCAAAGACACACTGAGCAAATCAAAGTGCCAACCTCCCACTACTGGGGGAGAATTACCTTACTCTGCAACACAAGCTGGAAATGTTATTCTATTTTAATCCCTTGCAGATAGCAGCTCTGGCATCTTTTGTTTGAAGATGTGAAATACATTGCATGGTATTGTCAGCTTATAGAAGTGACACTATACAAATGTATCAACTAAGGCGTTCCTGGAAATGGGATTATGAGTGCGAGTGTAAAAAGACTTGTGGGAGGATAGACATATACTGCATTTAAAATATGACGTGCTCATCCCATCGCCAAACTTTTAATTCACTTATTCTGCAGCTACACATAAAGGCTTCATTTGAACCTTTTAACGCTGGGGGGCATAACACGACTCGCTCTTGCAAAAAGCTATTTACTGAATGACTGCCTTGAAGATGAGAAAAATAAACCAACTTGGTCGCTGCCATGGGAATAGGAAGATTACACCCACCACCATGCAGTACAAATGATCATTAGCACTGTAATTACTGGGGGGCCATCACGTTTGAAATTCATCAGCGGAAGTGGATTGCCAGTAAGCACTCCTAGAAGTACGAGGAAATGCATCACAAGGGGATTATGTGGTGGGCTAATGTCCATTGTTTTTTCAAAAAGGTGTCATCCCCTCCATCTTTGTAAACAATCGTGGCTCATCCGGCACTGTTTACATGAGTTTCGATGTATGAACTGTACTGAATTGTACCAATATAGACCAGCATCTTTCAATTATTAAAGAGACATTTGGATGATTAAAATAGCTGAACGTTTTTCACCAATCCAGACGTGCACACTGCAGTCGGGGTGTAATGAAAAAGTACTATTACTCCATAATAGGTGCTGTTACTTAAGCAGGTTCCATCATGTCAAACAAACACACAGCAAGAACTCATGCGCACAATTTATCCTGGCGAGTGTCTCTGTTAGTGTTAAGATGGAGTTAACTGTCATAACAAAGCGTATATTGTGCCATGCTAAAAAGCTCTGCAGGCCAGCTGAGAGCCCTCTCTTTTCCATGACCTCATTTTGTTTGGTTTCTTGCAGGAGGCCTGGTGTGGTTTGTTGACCTAATTTCTGCAGGGTGCGCGTCTGCCGATAGACCGACATGCACAAACTGCAATAGTTACTTAAGAAGGATAGGCCTGGTCCGCTGGGAGCACTGATACTCAAGTGAGAACAAATGGATGTGGTGCCATTACTGGAACAGCAAATATAGAGGTTGCCCTTAATGTGTAGCTGCATGGGTGACATATTTCCAACCTTGTTCTCTGGGAAAGTGAGAAAAACCCAGAAGTGCCATTTAAAAAAAATGTTCTGGATTGGGCCAATGCAGCCTAGGAACTAATGGGATGCCGATTTTCAGTTGTACAGCGAGAAAGGGACCTTCACTGTGAAAAAAAAAAGGTGACAAAGTGAGCTTTCTTTCACAGAGAGCATAAAAAAACTGTCATTCTCCAAGGTCGATCAAAGTGCAAGGCAATGGCTGGTGTTTCAAGGGAAACGGAGTGTGTAAGTCCAATAACAAGCTCAGGTTTACAATGTTAAAGAACAATACCTACTGTAATACACCCAACTTAAAGGAATATAAACAAGTTTTTTATAAATAATCAACAACAATTGGATGGATTGGAAACACGTACACGTACCTGCGAAACATTAGCATCTTGACACTTGTCATTGTAAGCATGTTAGCATGCTGACGTTAGGAGTTAACTCAATGTACAGTGGTGGCTAAATACAGCCTCAGAGATTTTAAACACAAAGCTTAAAATGTTGTTACATTGCCCTCTTTGGCTGAAAGTTTACAGTGTAATTCACCTCTGGCCGCACCCAACAGTGATGTCACAGGGTACTGACACACCCTAAAGTAAACAAGCAGCAAAATGAGAAGTTAGATACAGGATTTTCAGCTGGTGATGAGTTGCTCTGTAACAAAAGAAGCTAAAAGTCGTCGAAACACAAGCCGCGGTACATGTACTCTTTTACAAGTATGAATCAGTAAGCGTCTGATGCTAGCTTTCAGTGCTTGACAGTTTTCAATACTGTGCAATATATACCCTGAACTATGGACCGTCATCCTCTCATTTTTGTTAAAGGCCAACATGAGGGGTACTGTAGTGGCTTAGTCACTGTCAAACTTGACCAGGTTTATCAGCCCAGCTGCTGCAGACTCCAGCCCGTTCAACAGATTCCTGCTCGTGTCTCAGAGGAGCAGGTTTTCATTGTGTTGCAGCCTGCCAGCTTCGAGCTGTAAAATTCTACTTTTTCTCTGGCATTTCGGACAGAGCTCCCACCTTCAGCCATCTGTCTCTGTCTCTATTCCTGCACATGCACTGTCCTTATCTGTTCTTTCCAACGCGTCTCCTGCTAATTACTCTCCCCCTTTCTCTCTCGACTTCTCTATTGTCTCACATGTCTCTCTCGCTGTCTTCTATTCTTAATTTTCCACCATGTATCGGCTCACAGATGTCCCTCTTGGCTGCAGTGGACTGTGTTTCTGGGCTTGAGAGGTTGCTTACACTTCCACAGCAAGTCTCCCAGGCTCAACTGCAGGGTATGTGGCACATAAAGTGGCTCCAAACAGGTAAACCGGAATGTATTTTAATGCCAATAGCCCTAAAACTCAGCAGCACTTGCTCTCTCAAGGCCTCCCAGAATGTGATTTTTGACTTAAAGTTTCCATTTCATAGCAACTTGTGCTTTGTCTCTCCTGCTCACTTTGAAGGCTCTTGCTATTCGTTTTAGTAATGAAGTCTGGCAACTGTAAATAGCTTTCCATTTATATCGGAGTAGAGGACGGATAGGGAGGAGATACACACAGGTCAGCCTATCTCTTCATTACCCAGGGTGGTGATTTGCCTTTCTAATGAGGCTGCAAACTTACCATCATTTAATTATTCATTTAGGTCATACTCAGGAGTGCAAAAGCAAATGTGTATTTTTAAAAAGAAAGAGCTGCAATTAGAGCGCAGGCAAAGGTTAAAAGTAAACACACTATCAACTGAGAGGCATTCACCGTAAAACAAACTTAAGTTCCGAGTCGCACTCTTTTTTTAATGACTGTATCCTGTTTTGAATACAAGATCGATGCGGCCAGCAGAACTGTTCCTTCCTAATGGATTCGTTTTACTATGGTATTATTGGTGCTCATTTAAAAATCATGATCTCATTTAGCAAAGCTGTAAATGTCAAATATCTTCCTTGAGTGTTTTTAGACGCCATCTTAAAGAGGAATTCTGGTATCTTTAAACCTGGGACTATGTTTATGTATTTTGGTGTCCAGTGCACCGCCTCAGTTGGCAGCCATGACACAGGCTGCAATGGCTGCAACGTAATCCTTAAAGGCAACTTCTACCCTCAAAGCAAGTCCATTAAAAGTACTTGTTTGTTTTTGTTTTTTTAAACTCAGATTGTTATTTCGAGTTTCTGACAAAATTATAGAACAGCTCCCAACAGACATCTTTACCTAAGGGAAATCTTTCTTTTTAAGCACTAACAGACACTATGTTGCTTTTGCCAAATCCACCAGACTCCATTTACAAAAACAGTCATTTTAGCATCGTCAAACAGACAGAAACACCAACTCTGTTCTCTGATTTCTTGATATTTTCATAGTTTACCTTCAAGGAAAATCTCTTATTTAAACTCCTATTAACTATGGTCACTGATAAGAAGAGAACATGAATGTACTTTTTTCTGCAAAGCTTTGATGTAGTTTAAACATCACAAATAACTATTTTCAAGTTTTTAATGAGTAAGTTTAAAATGACAAAAAAGAAAAAAAAAAAGATTCATTTGACAAAGTGGGCAATTATAAAAACACTCGAGGTTTATTATTCAGTGAAAAGCCAATTAAGCAGCATGCCAATCACATTTACAATAAAACTATCAAAACAACTCCAACATTACAATCTGCCTGCAAATTCATCTCACAAAAAGGCTTGTCGATGATGACACTTTTCTACTCTGCAATCCTGACACACAGTAAGCACCCGCACCCTGTCCTTTGGGACCAATCTGCAGACAGGTGGACTGTTGAATGGCAGCTACACTGGGATGCTCCCAGTAGGACTTCAATCTCATTTCTGTTTCTTCCCACAGTGACAGGTTGATGCAGCCATCTGGGACAATGCCCACACCTTGTGTTAGACTTGTCACTAACATGTCACATGACATGTTTGTCATGACAAATGCTGCATTACAGTCAGAGTAAGGTTTCACAATAGATTGTGATAAAGATGTCCTGAGCTGATCTGTAGTATTGCCTTTTAAAGCACAGTTTTATGGATCAAATCAGCAATATGAAGCCTGGACATAGGCAGTTCCAATCTTTTGTTATCAGGAGGCCGCTATGCCAGCTGTCAAAAAGACATTACACTTACATTTCCAGATGATAGTGAATTTAGTTTATGGCAATTTCTGTTCTTTGATGTATTCCAGTTAGCTTCTCCAAAAGATTAGAAAAGCTACGAAAAAAAAATCTTGTCTGGGTATTGATAAGACATCCGTTGCATCATTTTAATTAGAAAACTGTGCAATTCAAGTCCAAATGTTACAGGTTACTTTAAAATGACTTAACTCAGAGCATTACAAAACCCAGAAATGTCTAATCACAGTCGGTCAGAGATGCTTATCCTTCACGCTGAACATTAAATACATCACACCTTATTAGACGCTATCTCGGGGGGGGATATAAATGAACTTGCATGGTCTTTCAGGCCTGGCATTGAACCTCTGCCTGCTGCTTGGATGCTGCCTGACAAACAGGCAGGGGAGATAAATTAGGCCGTGACAGGGACAGGTGTGTTAAAGCCTAGCAACACAGACACAAGAAAAGTCATTTCTGCCCCGCAGCAGCCAAAGGCTTACGAGGTTTCACTGTACCGGGTATCAATCAGGAGGGCCTATTTATAGAGGGCCCAGGCCGCTGCTAGAATACAAACACTTGACTGAAGTAGGTTACCAGCAAACGGCTGTATCACCGGCAGATGAGAGGACAGAGGAGGTGTGAGGAAAACAAGGTGGCCAGGTTAAGGATAAGTTATGCAGAAGAAGCTGATGATTAATTAACTTCACATCAACTTTTCAGAAACTAATAACTAACCTTAATATCTCAGCTCCACTAAACAAGAAACAAAGTCACCTGCTTGAGGATAACTTAACTGTTGATCATCAGTTTTCTTTACTGCAACCAACTGCTTCTATCAACAATCGATGAATGTGTTGGTTATTTTTTTTTGTGTTATAAAAAGGTAGACTGTGGAGCTTTTGACCACAGCATAGCTACAAAGATGGTCATGTAGATGGCGTCGCCCACCTTAAATAAGCTTTTTTAAATCTACTTTTTAAGTATTGTGAGGAAGGACATATACTCAACACATTTCTAGACCTCCAGTATGTACACAGTGTGTTTTGGTGAGAAACAATGAACGTACATTTTTGTATAATTACAAAAAAATCCAAAGGGTCCCTGTGGACAGTTGTGTTTCACCGTATCTCACTATAAGGCCCCTTGAGTCAATGTTTTGGATGGTTTGATCCTAGAACATGATCTCCATCAGCACATAGTTTGCCCAGTTGTCACAGAACTGTACAACTTCAAATAATCTTTCCTTTTCTTTTTCTCAAGCACTTTTTTCTGGTTAAAATGATATGATCAAAGGCTCGAGAACAGCTACTGAATGTGGTCAGATCATTGTCTTAACTGCTGTTTCTAAAGTCAAAGATAAACTTTAAACCTGAGAAAAGGTAGGGGTTTGGTGATATCGTTGTGATGTCATCAGGGTTATCAGATTATGGGAAATCTAGGTTTCATTTTTTGGAGCTTGACGTGCAGCAGGGACTAAGTGTCAGGATATCCCGGCAGCTGCTGCGTCTATTTTGACTGTTCTGTCTTAAGTCTTCCTCTCATAAGTTAAATGAATAATTAATTAGGTAACTGATAAGTCAATGGGCAGACAATTTGCCAGCAACAATTTTGATAGCCAATTATTCTTATTATTATTGATCATTCATTATTTTTAAATAAAAAATGGCAATGATTGACAGGTTTCCACTCCTTAAGTATGAGTAGTATATAATGGGCTGTACGTATAATGCCACATGATGACTAAATGATTAAAATAATCATTATCTGCCGCCCTTTTTCTAATTTTTTACTTGAATGGTCAATTGACCAACTAATCGTTTCATTAACTAATTGTTTCAGGACTAAAGCTCACATGTTGCTCCCTCTGAGAGTTACCAAGTCTGTGGAAAAACACCTGCATGTGGCAACAATGCATATTTAATGATGTGTAGGTTAGACTGAGGTCCTGGTATAGCTCGGACAAAAAGAACCCGGCTTGGTTACAGAGACGACCAGCGCGTGGGTCACGTTGTTGAACCACCCGACATCTCAGTTAGCTGTATCCAATGGCCACGGTTGAGTGTAAGTGTTATTGTCTGTCAACAGGCTACTTTAGGGTGTTTTACAAACAACATGGCTCGCTGGGGTCGCCTATTCTCTGACTAATCCCTGGCTATTAGCTGCTAATCCCTGTTTATCAACAGAGGCATGCGGGTCATGGCCAAGGCTGAGAAAGAGAACGCCGGGCTCACTGTTGTGTGACATAATGGAAAGTGCTTCTCGAATCGTGTGTGCTTCGGCTGGGTGATATTTGAGCCATTTATAGAATTGTTAGGGAGAGTATTAACTGCATTGTACAATGGCCAGCAGAAAGCTTTTCTGATTTTCAATGACAAAGCAATGATGATTATAAATACTCAGCAACTGCTGTGCAATGGAGAAGATATATTATTCTATATTCTTAAAAGACAAAGTGAAACCTTCGAGAGGGGGTGGGGGAACCTTTTACCCGACTGGACTGTTTATGTATCGGAAAGTGATGAAAGTGGTGATCCATAACAAAAGGGGGGAACTACACATTTACTGATTTGCTCTGTTCTCTCTAATTTTTTTACTTTGTTTTGTTAAAAAAATATTAAATAACAGAGTATTAAATGAATAAATAGCACAGAGCCATTTTGCTGATGATCATCTGTGGCCCACTTTCAAATACTGCTAAAATTGATGTTACTATGTGGGTGCACAAGCCCAACTGCATGTTGAGGGGGTAAATACAGATCTCAGGGCTTCTGGAGAACTGTAAGGAGCTATTTTGTTAGGTTTCAAAACAAGTCACCATCTGCTTCAGTTGTTTGGGTGAAATTTGCAACGCTGTTTGGTTGTGACGCTTCGGAAGCGTGGACTATGAACCTTTCCATCCACATTGGGGTGAGTAGACAATGACTGATTTTTAATTTCTGGGTGAACTTATCCTTTAATATAGATAAAAGCACACCAACTGAAAGACAGAGTGTTGTAAAATGCCATGTCCCTGGTGGAAAACATGAAAAACGTTGTATCTAACAGATCAGAACCAACGTACCATTACATCTGAGGCTCTGCAAGATAACAAGTATGCAGAGATGTGAAACACACTGGTCGCTGCATTCCAACAAATTCGCTATCGTCATCTCTGAGCCCATTAGTTGTAAACAACGTGCAGTATTTTCTCCCCAGCTGTCACCAGTCCTAGCTAGCTCTATGAATAAGATTAATGATAGGGAAAGGTATCACCGTAGGATCCTCCCCCCCCCATTCTCCAGCAACCATTTTCACAACATATGAATCAAATGAATGACAACAGTACGACATGCCTGCTTGCAGCCAGCCAGCAGTCCCTGGGCGATCGCTCTTCTTCCCCTCTCCTTGGAACTGAGAGGCTGCATGCTGCCTCGACTTCCCCTCTAATCCATCATTGCCTTTTCCCATTTCCACCTTACATCTACAGAGGCCTGCACTCTTGACCAAGTGGGGAAATAGAATAAAATGGAAAGCGAGCTGCTTTTCTAGGAGCAGACACGTGGCCTAAAACTATTGGCCAATATGTGATTTCAAAAAATATCTTCCAACTCTATCACTGGAGAGGATTACACTCATCAAGGACATACACCCCAGGACACTCATAATGATGTTTAACATTTTCTCCTTAACAGAGCATCACGGTGACTGATATTACTTCTCAAGGTTTAAGGGTCCTTTTAGCAATGCTTCTCACCATGGTGTCGGACTGCTGGATGCGGTATCACACTGCGAGCAGCTCTCAGCAATTAAATTCACATCAGCGTGGAGACGCGGTGGGATTTGGACGAGAAGTTATCACAAAGACATCTTGACGTGTGCGGAATTCAGAAAGCCAGAGGTCTGAGTCTGAAAACAAACCCTGCAACATTGAACTCTTAACTTCCTCGTGAGGTTTCATTACTGCCGACTCTGCAAAAACATTAGATAAATACATTTTCAGGCCGTTTCTCTGCTGTTTGAAGGACATGACCCTGGCACGTAGTCTCAAGGTAAGTGGATATACATAAGAAGAAACTGGGAACTGGGGAAACAGCATGTCCAGATTGTATGTCTAAAGCTGTGTTGATCTGGCAAAGATCTGAGGGAAATATTAGTCAGAGATTGGAAAGGTGTGCTGGCTAAAGTAGGAATTAAATGGCACTGCACTGTAGAGTTTCCATTGAGCAGTTTATTTAGTTTATACCTACAAATCAATACTATCTTCTTTATCAGCAAAAAAACAAAAGAAGATCCAATAGACAAATAATCAAACAGCTCTCTCTCAAACAGAAACATTACTCTAAGCTAGGGCTGAACTTAATGCTAAGAAAATATGTCATATTGCGACTATTTTGACAGATATTGCACTCACAATATGAGTGGGAATGGCCATTTTTGCATTTAATTTTCACTGAAAAATATCTAAAAATGATGATGATGATGATGATTTGTGCTGGGGTCTGTACAAAACAAGCATGTTCCCTTACTTCTGGAGAATATCATTTGTGGGAAAACCCTCATCTATGGCACCGCAATGATCATTTATAACACTATGCTGTGGCACATTCCACCTTTATCAAAAAACTGCAGCACCTGCAATCTGGATAATATTTTTCATAAATTGCTAAGCTCTTCTTAACGCCAAGTGTTTTATGTCCAATCATCAGGCAGAGTCGAGCATTTATATTCTTATATGCCTGCCATCATATATTTTAATATTGCACCGCCTTGCCAACATCAGCAAAGAGACACACCTCAGCTATAGTGAGTGCATCTGAGGGCACTGAATTACTACTGCACTGCAGTACATTCACTGAATTTATGACAGTAGTATCACCACCTGTGTGTGAGTGTTAAAAGACACGTGATGTATTCAGTGGGGAGAGTGACATCTTGCAAGGCTGTTAAATTGGACTACATTGGACAGTGCTGGTGTTGATAATGTGCCCAACCTTCCATATAAGCTATGCAAACAACTGCAGCATGCTGCATTATTAAGAATTAACACATGTAGTATCTTAATGGCCTACGGGCTTAGTTTTGTTCTTTTAGAGTATGTCAGACACTGCTGCAGCAAATTATACACATGTTCAGTGATACATACTATGATTTAATTTAGGTTGTGACAAAATTACATTCATTTTTTGGCAAAACTGTATATTTTTCAAGGCACTGCTGCTAAACTGCACTGAGTGCAGCTAACAGTGCATCACCTTAGCCATTCATTAATCTGTAGCTTGCTGCCCTCTCCTGGCAGGAAACAAGAGGTACAACCAGTGATGGATTTTGTGCATAAGGCGTCTATAATCTAAGCACAGATTCATTGTAAAAAAAAAAAAGGAGTCACAAAATTCAAATTCTTGCATCAACTACAATGTAAATAAACTTAAAATAAAACTTCACTTGTGACAAATTTATCAGTAACAGCATGCAATGAAGAGATGTGAAGTAAAAAGTCATAATTCTTCGATTAAAAGTAAATTATAATCTGGTTGTATAGAAATCTGATCCACAAATAAATCTTGTATGTATGTAAAAACATGTTTGGACGTTCAGCACCGCATGTCATGACATCCTCCAGTGGATAAAACGACTGACCCATTTGAGTGAGTCACAGAGGCAGCAGGGATTTGTGAAAGGCTCCCTCAGGGCAGACCTCTGTCCCGTGGGCTCGACGTGGGGCTCGTGTATTTCTAGAAACACCTGCTTTAGTGAGCACGCTCATTTTCTGGAGACTGCTCCAACATCCGGAGGGTACGAATGCCACCTGGCAGGTTTAGAGTCTGAACGCCTGCGTGCTGGGAGGTTATTCTGGGCAACGCCAGGGGATAATATTATTAGTTTCAGACGGCGCTTAATGACGACAACGCCTACCAGCACACACATGCTGGGTGAGGAGACTTAAAATCCAAAATAACTCTCGAATTATTGAAACAGTGTTAATTTGTGCTCTCTGAGTCATGGTTTAATTGATGTCTGTATAAGCTTTTGGCAAGATAAAGTTCAATTTCACACCTAAATAAAGATAGGAAAAAAAAGTTATTGTCTATCTTTGTGCAGTATACCGCTGTGTTCCTGTTTCAGCTACTTCCAGCAACAACTTCTATGAAATTGCAGCCTGCCCTAGGCAATATGTTTCCAATGAAAACGTAGCAGTGAGAGGAGTGAAAGTCTGAACAAATGCTCTGTCTAATTCAAAAGGTGCCTAACAGAAACACCTGGGCTCGGTGTGGCTCCAGCTGTGGCCACCAGCTCGCATGTTATTAGAGTTGTAGATTCAAATGACACCAGTGCTGGTGCACACATACAGATACACAAAAAGGGGCCTATATGGACAAGAAGAAACTGCACCAAGTATGTGATCCAGGAGCTGCACCTGCCCCACTCTTATCAACACAGAATGAGACAAGCTTTCTCTTTCTCTACAAAAGGTGAACGTGAATAATCTCTCTTCTCTTATTCATGACAAGAACAGCTGTTTTGGAGTCTTTCTGTTGTTGTTTTCGCCTGCAGAAAAATCTTCACTGCAGATGTCATTTAGTCCCTGCGGTGACATTCATGACTGTTTAATAGCACCCTAAATCATTCCCAAAAACAATTCATTCATCTGACAAGCCATATCAATGTGAAACAGCACCTGCCGTTTACACAAAGCTCCGGGTTTTATGGTAATGTTTGACACCGTCACTCAGCTGTAACACAATGACGACAACTAAGGAAGTGTGACTAATAAACAGCAATGAAAACAGATGAGGGAAGAAACTTTTTTGCGGCAAAATAAACACCTTATATATTTCAAAAACTGGAAAAGGTTTTCTGTCATTACCAGTGCCATTACCATAAATACAGAATTGAACAACAAATTATCTTACAAAAAAGCATAAAGTATGTTTTTTATATGCCAACATTTATTCGAGTTCTCAAAAATATGCAATTCCTAATAAAAATAATAAAAAAATACATTTATTTACTTACAGGGGGATTAATTCAAGCTCTGGTGTGTCTAACTGTGACCCAATGGCCTTGTGTTTCCCCTTTGCATTTTATTGCCTTATACATTGCCTGTTCCTGTGGCAAGGTAATGTAGCGATAAATCCTGTTTTATAAACCTATACGGCTTATATATAACCCGAGAAGTAATCAATATTGATCGAGGTTCAAAGTGAATTAATTTACTGGAGCTGTCGACTGACTCATGGTGCAGCGCTTTTCTGATCATTTCTCACTCTTGAAAAATCATAAATTCTCTTGTTCATATAAAAAGGTGAAAGGGTGACTGATCAATACCACATTTATGTGTTTTTTAACGGTGTAGACAGCCTGAGAGAGCTTCGGACCGAGCACGCTTTGCACTCCACTGCTTCCGATCCATTTCACCTAGTCAAATCTGAGGTCAACAGTACAGTTAATGGGCGTATTGTGTTACTGTTTAATCCAATCTCATATACATGTGTCTTCAGTCCTCTTTAAGTGCACACTGTGCTACTGATATTTCCCAGACTTGTATTTGGAACTTTCTTAGTTCTCCTGTTTAGATAACATCTTTGTCTTTACCATGTTTTGGCCGACTTATGGTTTTTCTAATTGACTTTCAGTGCAGTAAATGCCGTTTCCCCCTTGTTTTTGTAATAAATAATGCTGTAAGTACGTGATAAACATCTTTTGCCCTCTGTTATGTCCATCCTGGACATAAAAAAATTGGTAAATTCACCAGGCACTAACCAGTCTATAAAAATAAAAAAATCTGTATTTTGCCTTGCATAAAAACATGGAGATCCCTTCCATTGCCACGATAATGTCACTTATATTTAATAGAAAAGTTGTTCATTCATCCTTCTCTTTAAATATGAAGATATCCTACTTTTCATGTTTAAAAAGAAACCAGATGTTATAACTAGTCAAAGTATCTAATCTTAATTTTTGTTTGTGTGAACAACACAAATCTAAACTAACTGTAACTAGACTAGACAATTATCCTCCAGCATGAGTTAGAGGGAGTTAAATCACAGTCAGTACACCACCTGGGTCTAGGTTTAGCTTCTATCTGTCGCCATAAATCTGTGTTTTTTCTACCTTTTGGGTTTGGGGAGGCCCAGGTGATGATGCGCCGCACCAGGCAGCAGTTGAGCAGCACTTTCTTGGAGAAGCCGTGGTCTTTACGGAAATGCTGCAGGTCCTCCCTCCACTGGTTCCTCTTGGTTGGTGAACACATGGCTGGAACTTCTCTATTTTGAAATACAGTGTGGCGTTATTAACGAGTAAATCCTGTACAGATACAGGCGTAATTGTCTGGGTACTTAAATGTAAATTGCAAAACAGAGGCGATTATTATTAGCCTCATAATTCAAATCATGACCCCTTACCACCCTCCAGTTAACATTCAAACACAAATAGCTACAGCCAGTGCAGCATGCAAAACAAACTGTCACAAGTTCAGGCAATACACCTGAGAACAAATGCTAATTTGGAATGTTTTTTTGCCCCAAGTTATGTGTGGCCGTAATGAAATGCAAGACATTTCAGCGTGCCCTTTTGGAGCCGAAAAATGCTTGTCTTATGTGTCCTTAGCTGTTGTTTCAAGAAGGTTAGTTATTCTTCCGGCTATTCGAGGACTAATGATGGTTAAAGTAAGTACACCAAGCAGATTGTCTTAATGCAATGAAATGGTCCCTTGCCTACAATCTGCTTCACACTTAGTTTCAAATTGAACCAGCCAACATCATGATTGTCTCCAGATAATCATCCTGGAGACAAACGTATAAGACTTTAAGATACTACTAAATAAAACATGACATAGCGATACCCTACCTCACTCAGTACTATCTTTACAATCCTCCGCTAAAGGTCCCATTTCAAGAGCAGAAGTTTCAGACATCAACAGATCACACATCATGCTGCCACTCTTGCTTGAGGGCTTTTGGTCTGCTCTCAAGATCACACAATTATATACTCCAATGCAAAAAAAATGTATGTTCTAACTGTTATCAATTGTCCCTCTGAGCATCATCTTACCTTGCGGGCTAAAGTGCGATGTGCACGCTCTCTCTGCTTCCTCGGTCTGCAAGTGATCCTCAGGTTTCACGCAAGCACTTTTCCTTTCCTGAGCTGATCAACAGAGTGTGAAGGGGGGTGGGAGGAGGAGGAGGAGGAGGAGGAGGAGGAGGAGGAATGGGAGAGCGCAGACTGCTCTGTGAAGCAGAGAGAGTGAATGAGTGAGGGAGGGAATTTCTGGAGGACACTATGACTTGTGGTTCAAGTTAGAGGACTGTGTTTGTGGTTTTATTCAAGTATCTGAGGAAGAGGAGAGAGTCAACGATGCTGGTCGCTCTGCACTCACAGTGGGTCCCTTTGATCATCCTCCTTGAGCCTCTTAAAAAACATGAAAGACTTCAATACACACACGCAGTTTTAATTTGTCAACAACAACTAATCTGTAAGAGATGGGCTGGGTATTAAACTTCAGTGCTTTCTTGGGAGTTGGCTTGAAAAAAAGTACTCAAAGCTGACAGTGAATGTCTCAGTACATTCATAATATTGTTTAATTATTATTTGATCACATAATTCCTGCTTAAAATAAGTATTCTGACAGTTATATACAGTATTTCATTCAGGTATTTTTTTATATATGGCTGCTTGTTTTCAGACATGTGGGTCTTCAGACTTTTGTTAATTGAAACAAGAAAAGTATGTTTTAATCAAACTATGGTAAAATAGGGATTCATAATGAAACTATGAAACGGTATCGTATCTGCACTTGATCAGGAAAGACTAGTATTGTATGATATAGCCATACAACCCTATGCAACCCAATTATGAGAACTTCAGCATGCTGATGACCGTGCTTACATTTGCTGATTAGCATGAAGCACAATGTACAGCTGTCTGATGGGAATGTCATTAGTTTTGCAGGATTCTGACAAAACAAAAAACTGATTTAATGGTTTTTACAATTCATCCTGAGGGGAACATCTTTATCAAATTAAAAGGAAAATCCATTCAGTATTTATTTAGATATTTTAAACAAAACCACCAATCTCAACCACAGGAAAGATTTTGTTTCCACTGTTATATTATTCACAGCCTCAACAACTTTCAGGACACCAGCAGTTAGAAAAGGACCAAAAGACCTGTTCAAAGTTCAAGCACCATATCAGCATGCACACTAGGGCTGCATGACATTGGAGAGAAACTGACATTGCTAAATTATGAAATACCAGATGGACTTTTCCTGTAGATTAGTTATGGGAAATGAAACCTTGTGAGTTTTCCTTTTGTATCAAGCAGCAAAAAAGTTTTAGCACTGTATGTTTGGCTTACTTGACATTGCCCATAAGGTGATGTGACTATTACAGATGTGCACATTGTGATGTCGATGCTGAAACAATATATTGTGCATACTCTGCTGGGCTGTAAATCTGAACTATAACAACTGCATCAGGAGCACTGTCCTGTACCTGTGCATGCCCTCTGATCTCCGTGTGCACTAAATTGTTTTGATCATTTTAATTAACAAGACAGCCATTAATGTCTGAACTGCCACATCATTCTTATCTGTAATAACAACATAAGTATCTGTCTTGCTGGAGGGCATATGTGGGCGAATTTTAAAACTCTGTCCTGAGCTGTTTAGTTTAAGATGACGCATACCACAGCACAGTCATTACCACATAGACTTTACTACCCTGAATCTATTACCACAGTGTTAATGTCTTCCAGAATATGTCTGCAGTGGAAGTTTTGTCAGCAGTGCTCAAGGCAATTTGTTTATTTATGCTACAGTATAAAGTAAGTGTCAGATATTTACATACATCATATGCAAATGATTTGTCCCTGGTCATCGGCCAAATGGTCTTAAGCTTACATTTAAATGCACATAAAATTAACTATCGTGTAGTGATAGATGGTTATGCTTAAGGGGAGACAGCAAAGCTAAATCTAATTGCTTCCCCTGAGATGAGCAAGGCATATTCTGTACCTGAGAAGACAAAGGGGGGCCCTGGACAGAAAGCTGGGAATAGAGCCATCCTTTCCCAGCAGGCCGCGACACCCGCCTGATTGAAACGAGCGAACAGATTGGTTGCGGTGTTGCGGTACGATATGGATTCTGTGGTGACACTTGTTAGGTGAGCACAGCCGGGCGTACGTCCTCATCCTGAGGGAGACAGTTTGAAAGCTTCGTCCTCGATATATTGAATAATTTATGTTCAAGAAGCCGTTGCTGCTGACTGATATTCAAGACCACTTTAGTCAAGTACTAGCACTAGTTAGTTCTTAGCCAATAACAGTTTTCTTAAAGCTGCTATAATCAATATTTTGTTGTTAACAATGGATTAAATGATTGCTATTTTATCAGCACACTGTTCTTTTACAACCAGCCATTTTAATATTTTACCCACACCAAAAAAGAGCATTCAGCAGCTAAAGAGCCAGATAATTTTCTCTTGAGTTGATGGAGACCAATACAGACAAAGAAGGAGAGTTATTGTTCTTAACATCCATCGCAAACTCTAAATGAATGCTCATATCACTCCGTGATGTCCGGAAGTTATAGCAACTAAAGGTAAACAGGATATGACACCGCTGACAGCTGTAAAAACAAAACCATGGATCCAACAATAAAAATCTGGATACAGCATTGCTGATGGCAACCTGTTCATTCCTACGAAAGCTGCTCAGTGGTGCATGAAGCCAAAAATAAATACCCAGATCTTTCGCATTGTGGGGCCCACATTGTGAGCGCACTAGAGACTTCCGACTGAGCTGGCTAACGAACTTGGAAAGAGATAATCTTCTAGGCTTTTATCAAATTTTATTGGACGAAATGGGTCAAATTATGATAGACAAACGTGTCACTTTACAGGGGATGTGATGCTCCATTTTTTTTTCTTTCACAATGTAGGCTCCTAGGAAAAAGTCTTTTTGGGACCCAGTGCATCACGTGATGTTGTAATTACATGGTTTGGCCACTATGAAAGTTGGCTTCAAAACCTGGCGCTCTTCTTGGGGGCTAGGGGTTTGAACATTGTTGGAAACATTTGGGATAATGTAAGTACCCACCTAAACAAATAATATAACATGGTCTAGTTAATTTTAGACACTTTAATGGAAAAATATGATATATTACACCTATAAATAGGTTCCTGAACAGGAAAAGTCTTCCATGATAGCGTGAGGTTACTTACTTTATATCTGTCTACATTTCAGTGCATGGAGCCAATCTGAATGACATGACTAATAACTTCTGGTTGGGACCTGTTGTATCATAATAACAAAGGTACAAACTAAGTAAACTTTCTGTAAAACCATACTGTTACACATTTATACAAGCATTCAACAAATCTGAAAGTTGCATGGGGTTGGGTGGATTAGACTTCCCATCCAATCACTCAGCTATGATTATCTGACCTGCTAAAGTCAGTCCATGAACAATTACTGAAATATGATCCACATACATTAGCTACTGAACGTAGACTTTCAAGTGCTATGTGGTTTGTGTATGAGCTGGCCAATGGAGCTTGTGGATCCCTTGCACACTTAAATCTTAATTGTTCCTCTAAAACAGACACCTATTGATTATGTCAGATCCAGTTTGCTGTAATGTATTCTGAAATCAATTCAGTCAGACTTACATGATATTATAAATATTAACAGAGTTAGTATTTGGCATCATGGCTCTGACCTTGTCACTCCTTGAAAACATACAACAGGATGAGCATGGAGAACACTAAATTTCTCCTCCAAAACCTGCATTGGAAAGAGTATGTGTGGGACGGGCACCAACTGCTGCGTGGTCATCCAAAACAAAACATTATCCTCCAGCGACACGTAGCAGTGATAGATAGATCATCAACAGACCATCAACAATGCATAGCTAATATGTGTGAAGACAACGTGAATAAACAAACTACTGTGTGCATTGATGAGTCTGCCATAAAACCAAATTAAAGAATACTATGACTACTTGACCCATAGTGGTAGAGTAACAAGGTCAGACAGGCAGCACGACGGGATCTCGGAGTAGAGCTGCTGCTTCTTCACATCGAAATGAGCCAAATGATGTGGTTCACACATCTGATCAAGATGCCTCCTGGGCACCTTCTTTTGGAAGTTTTCCGGGCACATCCAACTGGTAAGAGATCCTGGGGTAGACTCAAAAGATGCTGGAGAGATTATATATATCATCTGACTTGGAAATGCTTCGGAATCCCCCAGGAGGAGCTGGAAAATATCTTAGAGTGAAGTCTGGACTACCTTACTTATCCTGCTGCCACCTGACCTGACCCCTCTCCTTGCCTCATCTCTTATTAGACTCGTAATTACACAAGCAGCAAAGTATATAGGCAAATAATGGCTGCAAGTTTGAGGAAAGTACAGCATATAGTAGAGCAGCCCCTCCCCAGCTGTTGAAGCTTCAAATATCCATAGGAAATTCTCACTGTAGCTTCAAAGCACTGAAAATGGTATTTCGGGACAGCCCCATATTACCCTCTACTACAGACCTACATTTGCACTGAGCCAAGAGGAAACCACCCAAAAACTTCATCAGGGGACTCATGAATAAAACTAATTCAGGATATAACATCAGCGAGTTATACTGTAGCTGATTTCTGAAAGGATGCACCTTCCCAGTGTTAAACCAAAGTCATATATTCCAACTACTGAATACCCAAATATATGATAGAACAAAGTCGGCTTATCTCATTTTCATCAGGCCATGTCAACCAATATGCTAATGTTTCAGTCTAGTGGCCTTCATCAGAGCATAGAGGAAAATGGAAGTCTTATCATTTATATGCATCATAATACCAATACACTCTTTGTACACAGCTAATGGCAGCAGCATCACACAGAAATTAGCAGCTACCATATGTACACAGGGATCCTCCCAGGTAACTGATACCACCAAGCAAACATACACCAACTAAAGAAAGCCAAGGCTTCTAAGTACAATGGGCTTGTTAGCACAAGCAGTTTACTTTGTATAGTAGTATACTTTGTTTAGGAAGCAGTGAAGTGTTTCAGTGAGCTTTGAAAAAGTCTGGTAGAGTTGTCCCAGGATGTCAGCACAGACCGGAAAAAAAACTCTGCCAAGAACTCTCCTGAAGTGAAGGTACAGCTGTTGGCAGGTAAGCTTCCTAATAAACGTTTAAAAGAACAGCATCAACAGTACAACGGAGTTAACAAATGCAAAAGAACAGGCAGTGTTAACCACTGAATATAGGCTTTTGTAAGTAATTTGCTGATAGGTATTTTGAAATGAGATCTATTCTTGGGTAACAAAAGGTTAAGATTATCATTGCTTTGGTTTTGATGAGTGCTGTGGATGTAGAAAATAATTTATTTAAAAATGCTGCTGAAAACAACTTCACCTTGCATGCATTATTTCATCATACACATGTAAACAAAAGGCACAGCTATAGCCTGAAGCCCTACACACACAAAACTTCACCTTTAACTGAATAAATGAGAACATTATCATAGCATTTCCATTTTGCTACAGGTCATTTCTGAGAGGAGTGCATGTGTCTCTGGGCTAGGTCTGAATTTTAAAAAATACACCTGGCTTTATATCCTTAGTTGTGTTTTCCCATTAAATGTACTGCCCTTTCGAAGCAGCAAACACATTATGTAAATTACAATCCTAAAATATTTCTTTACAGGATTTCATGTTCTGCTGTGAGCAGTTTCTGCAGATCCACAATGCAACTGGGTTAAAAGATAATGTGTTTCGTTTTGTTTTGTTTTTTACAACTTTTATATTAGTTTCTTAATTTTGCTGAATTCTCGGCATGCGTTTGTTTGTCTGAATGGTTGAGTTTGTTGCGCCGTCAAACTTAGCTTTAGCTGTGTTTACAATTAAATCATAACCAATAGAAACGATGGACAAATCTCTGTCGCTAAACTTGAATCATCTTTAAATATCATCATGTTCCTGAAAGAATAGAAGTCTCAAGTCTCATAACTCGAGTGCCAGGGTGTTAAAATGCTAATTTGTAATAAAAAAGGTATTTGGGTTGTGTCCTATCAACAGAAGCTCAATGTAGTCAGATTCAGAACCACTCAAACAGCATTGCACCTGAACTTTCCCACACATTTATGTCCTCCGTCCCTTTAAAGCCAACTGGGACTCTAATCCTTTTGCCTCAGTGTTCTGGGTGATTTTAGGAAAGCTTAAGGAATATTAACAACCCTGCTGTCTCAGTATAAAGTGATGGAGGATGCACATTTAAGGCAATAGGCTCATTTGAACCAAGCCGTGCATTTCCATAAAACCTTATACAAGGATAATGCAATAGCCCATTACAGGAGCCATTACCCGTAGCAAAGGAGGTTTCTGCCCAGCAGCATCAGCAACATAACATGAATTCACCTCTTTTATTTTTTAAATGTTCTCCACCACATTAGTTAGTAAAGCTCAATAATTGCCTTTACTACTCTAGTGTAATGTTAGTGCTTAGGGATGTAGCAGCTGACTGGAGCCTGATGTATGTTAAATCTTTTGGAAATGAAAACATTAATTTAGGCCTGCACGTATTCATTGTAGTGTTAGAGGTTTTAATGAAATCTACTGTAGCCTGCATGAGAATCTCCTTATTTTAATGTACGTGTGTATGATACGAAAAGATAAAAAGCAAAAGCTAAACACTTTCCATATTCACCTGCCAGCAGAGGCCAGAAGTGATTGACAACTGCTTCAGTTTGACCCCAGACACACCTGAGGGATCTGCACTCTACAAGTGCACTCTACAAGTGCACTCTTCAAATTTTTTGCCCGCTCTGGTTTGTTGTCAAGACGGCATAAATAAATAAATAAATAGTTCCAGGAAAAATACTTTTTAGGATTTCCAAACTTTTTTAAATTATTGCCTCAAACCAGCCCAACCAGCTTGAAATGCCTTCAATGCCATCTTTCCTCTCCAGCTCCAATGTCACAGTGGTCAGAAACCCTGTGGTTCAGTGTTAGCAGGTCAGCTGGTAGTCGCAGCAGTGCCAGACAGACGATGCATTGAGCTATGTGCATCAAGGCTGGCCATCTCTCAGCCTCCCTCCAACACACACACATATACACACATGCTTCCCCTTTCCAATTTCTCACACACCAACCGCGACCTTGTCCTCCAAAGTGGCTGCTAAAATTAGCAGAATGCATGAGGGGCAGCAACCCTGTGGATTAAATAAACTGCAATGCAGTATTTAAAGATGGAAGATGGAGGCTCATCTCGATGAAGTCACACCATGTACCAGTGTATCCAGGATCTGTTTTCTTTCTCGTTTTGAAACACGAGCGCTCTATAATGGCGTCCTTGCGGAAACAGTGGTTGTTCACTTGTTTACTGAAGATGACCTGAAATCGATACAATCACCTCTTGAACCATGGTCGAGTAATCTGATAGGAAGGGGAACGTACTGGCAATGAGAAAGCCAAGATCAGATTTACAGAAGAAAAGGTGTCCATAACTTCTTTATATAACCTTTCACCGGAAGAAGCTTCCTTTCTATAGTGTTTGCATGTCCTGCAGCCCCAGAAGGCAACTGGTTTACTCAAAATACAAGTATTAAGTTGTAACGGCTAATGGAAAGATCACACAAGATACTGAAAAATGGGCTGCGATACCCACCTAACAATCTTGCTGATACAATTATGTGTCAATCACAGCATTGTTCATTATCATGCTGCAATTATGCACCGGTATTAATTATTGTGAGAACAGGCTCAGCACTTTTTAAATGGGTAATTGACAAAGCTCTCTCGGGAAAAGGCGACTCAGCATAATGAAAATGAATAGTGTGGACAGTCCATCAGTTCACATTTGCCTAGTTTCTCTTACACTTTGCTCCCCCATACAATTGTTTAATGGACTGTGGCATATTGGCGTTTTATGAAAATGTGTGAATCAACACATACTGCTAGGATTAAGTTGTATACATAGACATTTTCAATATGCACTTTCATACAAGAAAAAAACAACACACACGTCGAACCTTTTACCACTTCCCTGCCCTCTGTGGGTGCGTGCTATTTTCCGAGTCAATGTGTTGGAATGCCTCCATAAATTATTCAGCCGCAGCGCCTGCTATCTGAAGATAACAGTGGCTCTTTATCGGTCAGCGTGTACAGAGACACTGCGCCGCTGACTATACAAGCACCTGGAGGGATTCGGGGCACCTTCTGTGTGAGGATGCGTGTCATTGTGGCAGCGAAGCATACAAAAGAATACAGCCTATCAGGAGGTTTATGTTGTAAGGTCACTTTCATTGTCTCTGGGGATACTCTCATTTTCAGCTCATCAAATAAAGAACTTGTTTTTGGCTACTGCATAACTAATGTAGGGGTCACTGCATGCCAATGAAAGTTGTAACTTGCAAATTTCCTGAGTGCAAAAAGGCTCAATAGGTATCACACAAAATGGCAAAACCCTGAGGTCAAAACAGTACAAATATGTACCTAGAAAATAAAGCCACTGGGATGTATTATTGCAACAGCTGAAAAGTATTAAAAAAATTGTTATTTTAAAAAAACATATATATGATAACGAGGGAGTAATATAACATCTAGTACCAGCCATAGATAAATCGCCATTGCTGCAGCGGTACTTTCTGATTATAAAAATTAGCTACATGTTGCAAATCATCATTCGGGTTTCTGAGATGTTTATGACAAATTTCAATCCAATCCAGTGAAAAATAAGCAAATGGTGAGGCACAGACAAAGAATCAGAAAAAGGATGAAATTTAGCTCCAAGGGGCAGACTTAAAAAATTCATAGTATTTGGAGTACAGCCATACACGAAGCACCGACAGCAGACAAGTTGCCATTACTGCGGTGTCATCTTCCTACAATATCCACACAAGCTGTCCAACAATGTTCAACTTGTACCTTTAATTTCTATGCAACCTTGCTTTTGACAGCAATGTCTAAGCAATCGGGAAAGAACCTGTGTAGTTTTCAGCTGCTGCAACAGGAGTAGTAAACTAAAATTTTGGAACCAAACTGAATGCAAAGTACACAAGCTTTTATTTCATGAAGAGCGCCATTGTCTGAAACCATACACTTCACACCGGGTGTGCAGAGGACTAAGGTGTTTGCCAGAAGTGGAATCAAATATATACTGTATATATTTTTTTAAACTAATGTAACTAGTCTATAATATATAGCAAGCTAGCATAATCAATCAAACATGTTTTCTCTATTTCTCCATCATCTATTCAGGCTATTGACATACTGAATGTCTAATCTGTAAAATCTGAAAACTGTTAAACTGCCATCTATATAAGGAACCTAAATCAGTAACTGGGGCCCGCTGTTGAACCTCTTTAATCGAACCATCCACACTGCTGTCACTCTCACAGTTGCCACCAAAGGTAAAGGCTGGGAGGCTAGAAGGCGGAACACACAAATGGATCGCCAGATTTGTCTATGAGATTTTACAAGGTCCTATGAATTTGATAGACATTTTTTACGTGTTTTTTTCAAGAAATTCCATGACATAAACTGGGAGGGCCTAGGTGAGTTTGTGTGGAAGGACCTGTAGACTAAAGATCAGTAAAGTTAGCTGCCATCTATACTTGTTCAAAGTATTAAAACAGAGGCAGTTTCACACAAATCTGCTTACTGACAAGCAATCGGTTAATTCCCGACTGCCAACTACATCATGGGAATCATAAAAATCATAAACGCATTTTGTAGTTTTATTTTGATTTCAAATATATTAAAAATCTCTTTCAACATTGACATACTTTTGGCTCTCTATATCGCTTCAGACTCTGTAAATCAAACATAATTAGCTAGTCTGCATTAAAACTACAGACAAGTACATTGTTTACTCTAGCCAGAGCTGAAACAATGAGTTGATTATTGTGAGAGCGATTCTCATCAGTTATCAATCATTTTAAATACATTTTAAAGTAGGAATACTAAAAATTCACTGTTTACGTTTCCTAAATTGTGAATATTCTCTGTTTTTCTTTGTCTTCCATGATAAGCAACTGCATAAATTTGGGTTTCGGACTGAAAAAGTAACCTTAATGTGTCAACTTGGGCTCTGGGAGTCTGTGATAGGCAATTTTCACTATAGATCAAACGCTCTATAGAGAAAAAGATGGACAAAATTAATTGTAACTAAAAAGAGCAGCTTCGTCATCAGTTATATCTTCTTACACACAATAAACAGTGCTGTGTCATCTGTCCACCTTACACAGGCTTACAGCTTAACAATTGGATGAAAGGTGTGTGAAAATCTATTCTTTACTCCTTAGACACCACTTTCTCTGTATAACCACTTGGTGTCACCCTTACACATTGCATGGATACAACAACTACCATACAGCAGACACATTCTTTCCATGATTTTCAAGGTTGAATGTTAGTTGACATAGCACTGAAAAGCATCTACTGATAATTACTTAAGCCACTGTAGATAAGCCCATTTACAGTTATTGTTCTATGCAAACTGCTGTTATATTTCCAGTCTATTTTTAGGTCTATTTTCATGCATATGGCTCATGTCTGTATGCTTTACATGTCATAATCTCCCATTGGAATGGCAGTATTATTGTGTAGTCTATATTCAGTGCTGGCTGTACCCTGTAGGACATGGACTTTTGGAGAGACTAAAGTCCAAAATAGGCTTTTGAGCCCCCCCATTGGGACAAGAAGAAAGACAGACGGACCCTCCAGTTGGCCACTCGTGCCAGGCCTGCCTCCACATATGGCCTGTATGATGTTCAGCTCTGACACCATTTCATCAAGGGCTCCTTGGATAAAGCCATCCTACTAGACATATGGCTAATTCTTTAATGTAAGCTCCATTATTCTTTTTTATGGGGCACAGCAGAGGGTAAGTGTGGGCGAGTGAGATGTGACAAAGTTGACAAGTTGGATCAAAAGCACATAGTTATTCATTGTGTTTGTATGTAGACTGATAATAATTCAGGCAGACAGAGTGATAAATACAAATGATTACAGGTTAGACTTTAAGTGACAGGATATCTTATCTCAAAGAAACCAAAACTGAAAAAGATGATGAGGGGAAATCATTCAGGATCTGAATGACAGGTTTCCAGCAGAGCAGAGCATAGTGGTAAAACAGTAGAAAATAAATCTATTTAAATTGTCTTAATGTAAAAATTACACCTTTGAGAAAGCTAAGATATTAAAGACAGCAAAATCACCAACATCCATTAATTTTCTATTGCTAATTATCCTATGGATTTGTAAGGAGCTGGAGCCTAACCCAGCATGCCCTTGAAACAAAGAGGGCAGGTTACACTGTGGACAGGTTGCCAGCTCATCATAGGGAACCAAGGATAAATACACAGCCCTAGAAAAAAACATGAAGGTTATCACTACGCTAAAGCCAAGATTCTACTACAGACTTTTCTTTTCTGAAAAACACTGCATAGCATTACCTCTTAAGACTTAACGCAAACATTCTGAGAAGATAAAACAACATAAACTACTTAATCCTCTAACAGACATGCAGAATGATCACGTGAACTTTGCATTAAAGGGTCACAGGCAAGAAAAGATAGGGTAAGATCAAACCAGCAACTTTTCGTGAGACAGAGGAGCAAGCCATAATGCCACAGTGCAAAATGTTATAGAAGGGCTAATCAACAACATATAAAAATAATGTTATATAGCAGATGCTTGTGCTAGTAGATGCTAAAAGGTGTGATAAAATGTTAAAGGCTGAAGTAGCATCTCCAATAAATTTGAGACAATACACGATTCATTCTTCCAATTCATTAAGAGATAAACCACTCATTTCTGATTAAAGCAACTCTTGTGGTTTGGAGGGGTATCTACACTGTGTTTGTTGTGGTGTGAGTGATGTTCTGCTTTCTTGACTATTTTAGACATGGTTTACTATTAGCTGACTCATGGGTTTTTTTGCTTATGGTCATCTCTGTCTTTGCCAGCTCTTTTGGTGTTAAGCGATATGTGAATTGTTACCCTCATACTGTCTATTTATAAAAGATATATATATATATTCCTTTTCACTTTTTATAAAAGCTCTGATGCTCTGATTACAATAATCCAATAAAAAAAGTGTAAAAAGCTTGCATAACCTAAAAATAGATCGCCTTTTTCACAGTTCCTCACTTCTCCTTCCAGTCTGTTCACATTTTGTCTTTTAAAACATCTATATTAAAACATATTAGCATACAAAACAAGAAACAAATCCTGCCACCCAAACCTTTTACTCACTGAAACGTCTTTGGTGTCAGAATGACAACAAAGAGCATCATTAAATATCAATAACGACACATAAAACAACAAATTAAAACTTAATGAGGCATAGTTAGCACAAAGTTACAAGGAACTTCAGCCATGAAACATGTAATGATGTGTGATAAAAAAGTCATAAAACGCTGTTCTTCAGAGGTACTTTGTGCACTACATAGCACTTCACAGAAGTATGACTTTCTGAATATCTGGTCATGACCAAAGTTCCTTTTGTCTCCTGTTATGTTCTGGGCACCAGGGAATGCGGTTTATCCTCAATATGACCTTGGCACAAAGAAAGAAAGACACGTTTGCAAGCTGAGGCCAAGCGTCGCCACCCAGTTGGCATTGGCTGTTTGGCACTCTATCCAAGGAAGTCAAATTGAGTAAAGCTGTGGCATAAACAAGCCCGCGGGTGGAAATATGAACATGAAAGACGACTTCAGCAATCACAAACAAGCACCTTATGTTCCGCTGTCCCTATAGTTATAGCCACAGCAACAGTGTTTTGACCCTCCTTCTACATCCCAATCAGTCACACTCTCTTCATCCATCACTGTTTCCTCCACCTCTCCCTCTCTGTCCCCTGCATCCTCACCTCACCCTACTTTCTTCCCTCCCTGTCTCCTTCCCTCATTCTTCTCTGGCCTGAGTCCCAAGGCAGATGGTCCATGCAAGCAGATGCTCCCCACCCAGTCTCTCGAAATGGGAAAAACAAAGGCTGGATCCAAAGCAAACAAAAGCTGCTGGTGGGAGACAAGCAGGGAAGTTCACGGTACAATTAATCCTGGTTTGACCAAGGACTGGCTTTTCATCGACAGGTAGACAGGAAGCACACAGGTGGTCGCAAAAAAAATCTACCAGTGACAAAGACCCATCTTGGATGCTCTGGAACACACTTGACTTCACAGCAGTTGGTACGCCACCAAGACAATCCGATGTGCCAGATTCAAATGTAAATAAGTCAAACTGTCCAATTTTGAATCTTTCTATAGAGTGAAGTGAATACAAAAGTAGGCAGGTCCAAAAAAACCAGTGATTCTTACTGATTTCATTTTCCTTAAAAGATCTTGCTCCAACAATATTTGGCCAAATTCCTCCTTAAGTTGCCTTTAAATGGGTTAATTAGAATAATCTTTGCTTTAAATCCGCCACACTTTAATTTATTCTAATACCAAATCAAACAGCACACCTTTTGCCGTGACAAAGACAAAGAAACGTTCAGAATGGTGATCCTGTGGCTGCATGCTGTCAAAACTTCCCTCTGAAAAGCTAAAACACACCGCTCTGCTGTTTGACAGATTTGGAGCAGTTTTCACATCGCAGAGTCACTCTGATCGCAGGACACATGGCTGACAGATGTTCAGAAAACACACGCAAACACACACACACAGCAATGTGGTCAGTTCCTGAAGCCATAAAAATCTCACAGCTGATATTTAAGAGAAGTACACTATAGTTCATTCATTGCCTGTGCAAAACAAATACATGGCTGTCAGTACAACAGCCTCAAGGACATTCTTGACTAAAACATCCCACACGCTTATAACCATAATCTATATTCTATAAGGTATGGTTAACTATATTTTCCTGGCTTCTGGGCACAATCATGTCACCACACCGACATTCAATAAAGAAAGTGGCTGTTTTTGTAAAATGTCAAACTCTGTATAGCAGGGCTGCCCAAAGTGGAGCTCATGATGGAAAGTAACGAATAATATGGTTTGAGTTGGCCTGCATGATGCCTCTAGAGAAAAAAAAAGTGAATTTATTTTTATTTTGTTTTATTTTATCTGAGGTAAAAATGCTCTTCAAATATGTAGGATTCCTAGGGAACATTTTTGCATCTTAACAATATAATTCAATACAAAAAGTGTTTGCTTTTGGCCCCTGGCCCACCATTAAGTTTCAGTTTTGGCCCTCCAGGGGAAAAAGTTTGGGCAGCCCTGCTGTATACTTTCTATTGACATCTCAATGACTGAGCGATAACACTGATAAATGCTGCGAATGGGTTGCTGCACTTGGTTGCATTGAAGCCAAAGTACATACTGGCTCGTACACTAAAATCCTGACTCAGTAGTGATGTCCTAAATATTGATTATTTCGTGAAGGTCTGTTTGTTCTGAGTGTAGTGTAGAAGTAATATGCAGATCTGAATTGTGATTGACCTTCTAGACCTTTAACTCTCCACCTCACGTTTGCACTTAATCAATAGGTCTATCAAATTCCTTCATTCTTTGGCCAGCCAACAGATCAAAACCCCTAGGACCCCTAAGAAAGCAGCAAATATTTACATTTGGGGAGTTAGAACCAGCAAATGTTTAATATTTTTGCTAGAAATATTATTAATCGATTATCAAAATAGTTGGCAGGTAATTTTCTTTCGATCAACTAATCGGCTAATGGTGGTAGTTCTACTTACACTCGTCCCCACTTGTGTACTAACATTGCAATGTCTATGGGGACAGCAATCTGCAAAGTTTTGAGTTTATTAACTAGTTCTGTTGGAACACATTATGCATGTAGCAGGCTAAGCATTAGCCGGAGCAATTAAATGCAAATGAGAGTAAATGAAGCATTGATTCAACAGCTATGAGGTAATGCCTCATGGTAACATTTTTACTGTTTATGTTTTATTGCATAATGTTGTTCAGCGCTGTTCGAGGGCCCTGGATACACAATCTGAGGCATAATCACCTATGATAATTCATCCTGACACAAAGAAAAAGAGGACATCCATCACCAGAAACTCACAATGGGCGCAGCTTGTACTCAACCGTTTCAATGCAAACGCAGGAGCTGGCCGTGGTGCTGAAAGTAGCTCATTCGTAGCAGTAAACCTTACGGGGCTGCGTCTTACATATCGCCTTTGTGAAACTCAGGGATACGGTACTAAAGCAGAGAAATGTCTAGGGGAGCCTCTGGCAGGCACCGACTGAAGTTGCAATGGTGATCTGAGAGAGCTCCAAGGCACTGATGCAAAGAATCACTGCAACAAGGAAGCCAGCTCTTGGGAGGATCAACTCATGGCTGGGTGGCTGTAGCATTTTTGTGGGCGATCGTTACGTTTTCAGATTTGTCCCCTGGGGAAACCATGATGCAGTATCCCACTGGGGACAAACTGGTGGGGGCTTCAGAGAGGGAAGAAAGGATGAAGAGTTGAGGAAAAAAAAAAAATGCGTTACAGACATAATTTGATTTTCTCTACAAGAATATAAGCTACAGTAGAAATAAAT
The DNA here is from genome assembly GCF_965226575.1 of Pagrus pagrus. Classification (NCBI taxonomy): domain Eukaryota; kingdom Metazoa; phylum Chordata; class Actinopteri; order Spariformes; family Sparidae; genus Pagrus; species Pagrus pagrus. Next base: position 13,085,849 of record NC_140204.1, on the reverse strand, counting down.
GCTGTGCATTGACAGACTCTCTGTAACTCAGGAAAGCAGAGTTATTACTGCCAAAAGCAAACTGGTGAAACCCCAAAACTTTCATTTTAAATCCAAGTTACCAGTCATCCCTGTTTGAAAATTAAGCTTATTTTGGCCACAGAAGAGCAATCAATATCCTTCGATAATATAAACACATTCTAAGACTGCAGTATCATACAACTAAGAAATTAAAGAGTCGGTCAGACTTCTCCACCACAACTAGGTTACATTTTGCTCTCTGCATCCATATCCATGATCTTGATTCTGCCACCTTAGAGGCATTTGCCAAAGTCTGCATATCCTCATTAGTTGGCATGAGTTTTACTGTTTAATAGCAGTTATTTTAGCAGGTGCATACAACATTGTTTCCCATTTTTCAGGCCGTGGGTAAGGACTATTGATGGGAAATAATGTCGGAGACAAAACTAAATAAAACATTTGCTGAGAGAGTATTAAGTTCGAGAGGAATACCTCTAGACAGCTCAAACCTTGAAGGAATGACTCATACCCTTAACAAAGGATAATTAGAAGAAGTCAATTAGGTGTGCAAACAAACATTAACCTGAGCCAGGAATGATGAGCAGTTAACTGCTCTCCTGGCTCTGAAAGAGGCAGTGAGGAGCCTGAGGGGAAACCTATGGACTATAACTGAGTGATCATTATTCTGGATGCTGGCCAGGTAGTGTGGAGGGGGAGCCCAGAAGAGGATTTGTGCTACTGAATCCATTACGGTGGGTTTTCTTTTTTTTTCTTTACTGATGCCCCTGTGCCCATATACTGACATTCAATTCTCACAAGGGGGTTCAAAAGTGTTGGAAGACAAAGATGAAAATAATAACTCACTTCATTGCAACAGGGATTTCTGAACCTTACCAACACAAACGAAATTGTAAAACCCTCGAAGTGAAGTCATTCAGCAGAAACTGCAATATTGAGCAAAAATGGCTGCTGCCCAGTTGAATTTCTGACAAGACCACCAACCAACCGTATTATACTTTCAAGAGAAGGCAAAAGTCCAGACATGAGTGCTCGTGACAGAAAAACCTTAGAAATAAACGTTGAAGAAGCATGCAAGCTAAAATTCGTCATGAGGAAAAACACGCCAAACTCCATTGAAAAGATATCAATTTCATGTTGCCTTTGAACAAATACAAACTATAAAGGAGACTAGCGTTAGCCTACACATAGCACCTGCTACAAAATGATAAATGTCGAGGTGAATGAGCGGTAACGCCCATCACCTGTCAATCATTTTCCATACAATTTTAACTTTTTACAACTGAATTAAATCAATAGCTATCGCCGTTAAAGGTCTACTTTGAAGTAACGTTAATGTAAACGCTGGGAAGACCCTGTGAAACAAGCCAACGTTAGCATTAACGTTTAAAAAAGTTTGTTTTTCCATTAAATAAGTGTTTCTAGCTGTTAATCACAAGCCGAATCGAGAAGTGGTCCTTTAACGACACACAACTGAAGTTGTATTTTGTATCAGGTTTAAATGCTCCACCTATGAGCAAGGCAATATCAAATTGACATTTTTACGCTAGGAGTTTTGCCTGATGTTTTTCCTCCATGCATGACCGAACAGAGAAGACCCACAAATCACCAAATTGTCGGTGAACGCGCCAAAGCATGCGACCACAGTCCTACCAGGTGACGAGACAGCGGCGTCCACCCGTGCAGAGATAGTCTCCACTCTCTTTGCATCCATAGTTTTTTTTTTTCTTTTTATCCGTGTATCGACTTTTCTTGGTGGAAAGAGGCTCGTTTCAGGCGGCGCTCACTTGGAAGCGGCTGGTACTAGTTGCTGCTCATTCAACTCCCAAGTTTCGCAGTGAGAGAGAGCGCTGGGAGGCTGCGCGTGCACGCGGTTCGTGGCGGGAGCGCGCAGAGGTAGGTGGGTGGGTGGGTGGTGGTGATGGCGCCTGTGTGCTCCCAATGTCTGGAGGTTAGAAAGATGCCTTTGGTTCTGTTTTGCTCCAACGATTGGTCGATTAAACGATTTGATTGACTGAAGGTTAATTGACAACAAATCAGTTAACTGATTGTTTATGATTTATGAAAAAATATATTTATATATTATTATAATAATATAATATTTACAATATTTTCGTTGGTGTGTTCACCTAAAACTGAGAATTGTGTTGTTGTTACCTTATCTTAATCTACAGACAGTAGGTTGGTCCATCATCATCATCATAGTCATCCACTACTGAGCCCCTGTGAGATATACAATTAAAAGATTATTATGTTATTTCACTAAGAGGAATAATGAGGTTGTAATTAAACAAACAAAAAGGCAATCAAAGAACATTTAAAATGTAAAATGACAGTTTGAAAATGTACAGTGAGTAAATGAAAAAACGGAAATTTAAAATGCAAAAGCTTAAATGGTAATGCTCAGACTGACAGCATGAATTGTAGCAATGAAATTGATAACAAAACATGGCCTTTTCTGCCACTTATCATCATTTGCCAATTCATTAGACTTCGCTCAACCCTGACAGACAGAGCAGGTCCTCTTTCACGGAGTCTGCCAGGTTGCAACACCACCAAACCCTGGCTCTAGACAGTCGCTCCACCAACTTTTGGTCTATCTCTCATTTTCATGATTTGATCTAGCCCAAGTCTGTGTCGTGCCCAACCTCTAATGGCTCAGTGGGAGGCAAATCACTGCAGCAAAGTTCTACAAACTTGTGGAAATCCTTCCCAGAACAGTGAAGCAGTCTTATTAAAGTTCAACAACCACTTACAGATATAATGTCAAGGTGTCTACATGTATTTTATACCAGACGGTCAAATCATGGAGTGGAACCGCACTCGAGTAACTCCAAGCTCACACAGTGTAGCATTTCCGTCCACTGGCATAAACTGAATTTATGGTGTATCTATTAGTATGGTTTGTTTGGCACGCCATAGGCTACATTAAACTTTGAAGTAGTGGATCCAAAAGTGTGGTTCAGGGACCACCAGGGGTCTTTAACAGTGTTTTCATCATGAATCTCTCGACTTTCCCTACTCGCCACGGACAGTTTAGACAGTTACATAATTCTGCAGTAAGTCAAAACACTTTGGGATGCTGCCTGATAAACTGTGAGCGCACACAAATGTAGTACATACACACTCCCAATGCACTCCCTCTCTATTATTTTCTATCTTGCATGTGTACGAAATGCAGTTTAAACAACATATCAGACGAGAATGCAAGTGAAGGTTTTCCACCCATACTGGAGCTACACATTGAAACAAGCCCACGCTGAAAAGATAAACCCAGAATAAATCAGACGTCCTCTCAGCTGTTTTGAAGATTAGACCATTTTTAACAACATGGCACATCTGTTTCATGAAGGAGGGTTTGCAAAGGACTGTTTAACTGTCTCCCAAGAATACCACAAAGGACAGAGTCTGTCTGTCTCACGTAAAACACACACTCAGCTCCGTTCAACAATAGACATATTAAGACAAATCATGAAACAGCGAGGCCATTTACTCAGCTGGTATTATGGGAAACTGCTGACACTTCTCAAAAACACCTACCCCCTTAAACTATTTTGATGTGTGCGAGAGCAAGCGCCTACTTTGAACCGTGGCGTAGTGAATATTTTTAGACATTTTTTATTTTTGGCATATACAGGAATCATATGCAGCTGATTAAAAGGCAAATATGGGCCTGGTGCTCAAATATTTCACGTGGCTGACATGGATTTCAGAAGATTTATGAGACTAAAAAGAAATCAAGTAGCTTCAGTGATCTATCCAGATAGATGTCGGTCAAGGTGAAAGGTTCATGTAAACTACAGTCTCCCCGATGTTTGATGCATTGTCTTCATGCCCTGTAAGATTTCTATTCAAAACATTCATTTGCTTGTTATTCAAAATCTGTGCTACACTAAGCTAAACGGCTGAGAGCGTTATCAGTGTTCTGAAACTATATAATTTCCCAAAAATATGAAACTTTTGCTTAAAGTCTAAAATTAATTTATTTTTCTGTTGTAGTTGTAGCTAAAACACTTAAACGTTGAACAAATTTAAGTCAAAGCCTCGACTTATTCAGTATTTTGACAACTCCGTCCACATATGTTTAAAGCCTCTTCCCAAGCCCTCTAGCATGCAGAAACACAAACCCATTCCCATACACAGCATTCAATTTTCGAGGGTGCGTGTGAGAGAGGGCTCCTGTCTGCATCTGTCACCGTGAACAATGACTGATATCGGTTTTCGAGGAGGCTATAAATAACAGAGCACCTGGACAGAAAGATGAAGCCAAAATCTGCTCAGACAGACTGGCACAGGTAGATGGATGGCAATGTGAGGGCATTAATGAGAGCACAGGTCTGCCAACACATGGGGATGCGAACTCTGCAGATGGCTTGATGTGATCATTATATGGCAAAGTGTGTGTGTGTGTCTGCAACTGTGGAGGGAAAAAAAAGATAGGAAATGGCATCGGAGAGTGACTGGACCTATTTGTTCCCCAATAATTAACAGAAGAATTTGGGGAAAATTTCCTTTAAATATTGGAAACAAAATCGATATGGTTCCACGGAGAACTTTGACTTTAACCTCACAGACAACGTATTATTTGAACGTTAATTAGCTGAAGTCCAGGTTTCTTCAAGTCCAAATCTGGAAGAACTATTTCAACACGCACCATTCTGATCTAATGATCCCCCCAGCCCTTTACCCAAGAGATCACCGAATGAGCATCTATTTCTGTCCTCCTCTCTGATGGTGCCCAAAGTTTAATCAAGATATATTTTGGTTTGTACAAGGACTCTGCACATTGCTTAATGAGGAGACTGTGCTGATATTCCATTCATCCAAACATACAGTTAAAAAATGAGCCTAATAACTGCATTAAACTACTTTGGGGTTTAGGCTGAATTCCTTTGACGCTCAACGATAGAAGAGTCAATTATGATGTGGGAATCGCAGCCGATTTCGCAGTCTTATGTAGTTTAACGGATGAAATTGCAGTCCCTAACCGATGACAGGCAGATTCTCCCTGTGCGACATTATTTAAGGTGGCACTTTGGGCTTGCTCTTCTGCCAAGAAGTCTTTTGGACACCTTAATCAGTTTGAATGAAATAAGACAGAGAGGTAAAGCATTTGTCTTATTCAGGCACAAGAATGAATGTCACAAAGGCGATCTGAAAACCAATTAATGCACTAAAGACTGCAATACGAAAAGGTAATAAGCGCTGTATCCGTCTGGTTTTGTCTTTGATAAATCACAGGACTGTCAAATGAGAGCTTGAACTTGAAGGACACCATGTGACCAACTTCAAGCGTCAAATGGTCAAACTTAAATAACTACAAGCTGGCAAGCCTTTGACATTGAGGTGGCCAACAGCTTTGACCATTACAATGGAAAGCTGAGGTCAAAGTTTGTGTTAAAGATCCCATATTATGCTCATTTTCATGTCTATACCACATTGCTGCAGCACCTCTATTAAGCCTCAGTCTGAATGCGCCTGTCTCTTTAAGGACTACCTCCCAAAAAGCCCAGTCTGCTCTGATTGGTCGGCTCTCGCAGGCCTGAGCAAGAACGACCCAACGTGTTTCTGCATCAGCTCCGGTGGAGATTTGCAACCTTGGCCGTGCTGGGGTGGTGACTGTTAAGTTGTGACATCACAACCTTACGGAAGTCCTGATGGCTCATTTGAAGGCAGTTTCTGAATATGGGCTGTGTATATTTCACCGTGTAATGAGCATTTTCATACTTTCATCATATTTATATAACACCTCAACCTGCTTTATAATAAAACAAATACAATAAATCTCCCTTTTTTGCAATATTGGACCTTTTTAGGTGTTAGGTGTTTACCCCCTAAAATGACCACCTTAAGACTGGGTTGACTCCTCAAGGCTCTCTTCTCTTCAGAATCCCCTTCAATTACCATCAATATGAGTCATTTTCAGGCTTTCCACTTTCATGCCTCTATTCAAGATTTACTTTTCCGGAAAAAAAAGCCTCTTTAGCCACATCAGCATAAATATCAAGTTTTTGCAAGATGCAAATTGGCAGACAGTCACATGCTTTGGCTTCAGTGAGACTGAGTGAGCCATTTTCAAGATAATGATGAGCAAATATAATATTGCCCAAGTGTGAGGAATATCTGATGAAAAGAAAAAATAGCAATTAATATTAATAATGTCAGAGTATCCCTGTGGTGTGAAGGACAACTGGCAGTTTCTGCTGAGCAATCATGCATCTGTCGTTCAAAGGAGGTTGCGCCGTACTATGCAACTGTGTGTCCAATGTCTGAGTGCTTGAATGCAAACATTTGCAAAAGCCCTGACCTTAGCTCAAATGCAACCTGCATGCTGATGTGACTTGGCCTCATTTGCAAGTATTTAAATAAAGTCCACATAAAAGGCATAAATTCACCAATTATCTCCGCAGACAGCTGCTTGACAGTGACGGCGATCATCACGAACCCTGGATGCTAATTAACGCTTTAATCTATATGTCAGGCCTCGGAGGCTTTTGGGTGATTAGTAACACTGCAGGTAAAAAATATTTTGGTTCCCCTGGACAGCCAGAGCCACCTAATTACAATCAGCACAGTCAGATGGCTTCACTTTCCACAAAGTATCAATCTTCATTCCGGTGGCAAGTTTCCACAACAGAGCCAGATGCTTCCTCCAGGCGCCAAGAGCAGCGATTGGAAAATGTAAACAACACATCACTTGTCTGATGTTGGTCGTCCGCGAGCCTCCTGGTGAGGAACTGTGCTCAGATATGCTCCACAGAGCGCACTAAGTAGAAACTGGGTAGAAAAGAATAAGAAGGGAGCATCATCTGAAAATAGCCTGTTTATCAGCAACTGATGCTTTGGGTGTTTGAATATGACTCTCTCATCTCTGATTTATTATTCCTGAGATGTTTGATCTGACCCCAAGACTTCTGAATGAGACCAAGAAAAGATCTAAATGACTTCATTTGTTTTATCTTAATTTAGTATCGATTTGTGCCCAAGGTGTCCCTGTGAACCTAAAGCACAGATACTATCAGTTCATTTGTCTTGATGAGCTGTCCCCCCCTCCAACACGGCACACAAACATCCTCCAATTGTCATTCCTGCGTCGCTGACAACCTTAGATGAACTTAATAACAGATGGCAGTGCTAAAGAACCTCAGCAATTATTTGAAGATCACTCTTTCATGCCTGGAGGGGATCAGTGAGGCTGCCACTAATCAAGGCGTTAACTGCTCTCTACATAATTCAAAAGTCTTATTAGAATTTGTCACATCCAAGATGGCTGGGCAATATATCTTTGCCTGAGTGAAAAATGTGTTTTATTAATACGCCATTAATGAAAAATTGAAGCTGTTGGAGCTGTGCTGTCTCTCTGCTTCCTCGGCGTCTGGGATGATCAGTAGGCGACAATTAGTGATCATTTCTTGGGGAAAAGGGGAAAATTGCAGGAATATTTTGCAGCATGGCCTTCAAAATTTCATAATTGTTTGTGGCACGCTGCAAGAAGACGTGGCGATGACATCATCTTGAATAGGTAGTGCTTACTTAATGTTTATGCACTGGAAGTGATTCATCAAGTTCAAACAGTGTGGCGACAAAATATTATTTGTTTTCATGACTAAATAAACAAACTGATCCTAAAGGACAACACAATTTCATACCGTTTTACTTTGTTTATATATGGCAGACCCTGCCACCTTTCTAGCTTCAAACAGTTTTCTGGGGGCCTTATTTTCCTCTGAGAACGGCTTGAGTAGTGAGTTTGTACTATTACCTCATTAAATATTAAATTCTGAGTTTGAATTTCCAAAACTACATAGTGCCCCTTTAAAGTGTGTTTACAGGGAGTGCGACTGCATATTTGAAAAAAGTAGTGTAAAGTCTTTTGTGGCTCCAGAGGAAGCTGCCTTTAATCTGGTAAATGTCATTTATCGGTCATTGTGGGTCCCTTTCAGATTAAGATTTAAAACACAATCTTATACAATACAACATTTAATTAAAAGTTAAACCAGTGGTTCCCAACCTTTTCAGCTCAGGACTCCTTACAAAAGTTGGGGCCTGTCAACTGTCATTTTAATCAAAGAGTGATGCCCCCTTGATTTTTCTCCAATGGTTTTATTTAAATACAGTTATTATAATGATAATTGAGGTCCATACAGGTCAAATTATCAAATATTAGAGAAAAGATTCAAGAACATTCCCCCCAAAAAAGTGAAGCAGAATTTCCTTCCTACCTCATTAATCATCTTTTGACCCCTCAGATTTATCTCCTGATCCTTAAAGTATTCAAATCTTGCTACATGCTAACCAGCAACATTAATATCCACTTTTAATACTTTTGAGTACATTTTGCTGATAATACTTACGACCATAAAAATGCAGAGAACTGATTCAGACTTACAGGGATACCTGGCGTTCACTCAGTAAAAAGTCATACTAAACCATTTTAAGTACTCAGCAGTCAAATCATACTTTGTGTCTCTTACATGCTCTCTCTCCAACAGTGGTGTCAAGCTGTGTGTGGGACTCCTGCTCTGCTGTGGAGGAGGCGCAGAATGGAGGGAGGTGGAAGAAGCAGCTTCACTCCTCTCATTATCCTTTCCTCTCATGGTGGCTTCACCTGTGAGTCAGCTGTCAATCACAGCCCAGACATCAAGTCAGCGGGAGACCAGAATGTACGGTGCACTCATCAAATCTGCCAGCAGGCAGGGAGAAAACACCTATAGAGCCCAAAGCCACAGCCAGCTGCAATTAAAGTGCTGCTCCGATGTGGAGAAAGGAACCTGAGGCCACCTGAAGGTCAGTGAAAAACCCAATTACCAGCTTGTCATATATTGTCAGCAAGAGTAATTCTTGGAAACAAAACAGCTCTGAGTCACCTTTGCTCTAGCTGCAGAGCCCTAAGAGGAGATGGAGGGAGTTATAACAAGAACACAAAACATTCAATTAGACAAACTTTTGTTTTATTATTGTTGGGACAAACTAGTGAATGGAAACAATCCCTGCAGTGAGGGGATGCACAGGGCCACAGCTCAGACCATGCAGTTTTATGTACACAACTCTTAAATGGAATAAAACTGGTTTGGATTAAAAGTTATAAAAATAGACCATTTACAAAAACATATCTACAACGACAGTTCAGTGGCAGAAATGATTTGATTCTACATTTTTTTTAAAAGTACAATTGTAAAACAAACAAAAAAAAAGACATTTCACAGTTTCAAGGAAAGAGTCACGTGTCACGATGCAGTCTTTGGGACGGAAACTGTCGCTACACAGTAGTTTCATGTTTCCACAAGCCGGTCTTTACACTGGCTGCACTCTCTGTGCTAATTAAAGGCACTGGCTGTCCATTTTCTTTAAGTGTGCCACCATTCTGAGTGACCAGGTTGAGCCCATATGACTTGGGTTGGCTTTCTAGTTCTGTGGTGCTGGGCTGCTTAACAGTGCCGGAGTCATTACCCGAGCTCGATGTGGCGGCAGCAGTGACCCGTTCAGTTTCTACAGTCACCACTGATCCGTTCCCCACACTGCTGCTGCCACCTCCTTTATCTGCGTAGCGGGAGCGGCGCGGCAAGCTTGCGCTGTCGCTACTGTCCTGCTGCATCTGGCTCTGATGCCGCTCTCTGTAGGCCATGTAAGCCGCCCGCCTGCTGTTGCGTGCCGCTACATCATAGTGGTGGTGCCGCCTGTGGGGTGCGCTCTGCACGCTGCCGTCCACGCTGGTGGGGACGTCATAGGCGTACTCTCGCAGCACAGTCAGCCGACTCGCCCTGTGCGCTCGCGCTCTGTTTTTGTGATGCCTGCTTGCGTGTCCGTTTGGGGCAGCTGTTGGATTGTTGATGTTGTTCATCGGGCGGAACTGGACCTCAACCGGTGCCACGTGCATTTTAATTTCATTGTCTACTGAGTGTTCAGTCAGGCTGTTGTCCAAAATGGCTGCACCGTTGACTGTTGCCGGTGCTGAGGCAGGCTTGCATTGAGCTGCCTCTGCGTGCAGATTGGTCAGCTTGCTGCCGTGGGTGGAGTTGCGCATGCTGGGCCCGCTCTTATTTGTGTAAGAAGAGTCTGCACTGCTGTGGCCACACTTTGTTGACTCTCCGTCTGCTTTGTCAGCAGATCCTGCTGTGGATGTCATTGCCACGCCCGGCTGAGGCAGAAGGACATCCTCCTGTGCAGAATAGGCTCGTCTCCCAGAGCAACAAGCCTGGGACCAATAGCGCCTCATATCCTGCCTGTTTACAGAGTGATGTGCCACCATGAATGCCCCCAATGCCAGTGCGGCCACCCCAAACAGGCAGGTGAAAGCTAAGTCGAAGGGGTGGTCCTGTGATACAGCCATGGCCCCGAACACCCAGAGAGCCGCATACAGCCCCAGCGCCCCTGCTGCACCCATCAGCTGAGCAGCGAAGGTGTGCTCATTCTCCAGGGCCGACAGGGGCACAGCGTGGGGAGCAGACAGCATGGAGGAGGACGCCTCGTGAGGCTGGAGCTGCAGCGTGAGGGGGTGGCACTGGCTGCTGGGACCATCAGCCCCGGCCTCGGTGTTGGCTGAAGAGAGATGCTGCTGCTCTTCGGTGGGCTCCTTGAACTCGTAACGGCGTTCAGGGTGGCGCCGCAACTGGAGCAGAATGCTGAGGAAGTACATGCAGTCCACGAAGATGATGAATCCCACTGGGCCATAAAATGCACCGATACTGGGCTCCCATGCCATCCAGCAACTGCAGAGAGAGACAGACAAGATCAATCTAACATTTCATGTACAGTAACACAGTAGACGTGGCTTTTTAAGATTCTTTTTTCACTCTTTCAGCATTCACTTAAATTGTTTTGCAATTAAAAATTGCCAACAGCGGTAATTAAAACAATACCACATCTCCTCATCTGTCAACTTCACTATTTTATTTCTATTTCTATTTCACTATTCTATTTTTTCACAATTTTAAGTTAAAATGACCCTTTTGAAAAACTTTGGCGTCATTTTTTTACAGTAACTGTCCCATTACATTTAGTAACACAGGCTGGATTCATCTTGCTCGCATGAAATTAATTAAACTCCAAAGACTTCAGACAGATACGGGTCCAGATTTCTCAATTAGTCAGCCACGTTGCACAATCTAAACAGCTGCCACTGTAGAAAGGGGGTGGATGGGTGCTGGTGGTGGTGGTGGTGGTGGGGGGGGAGCTCGCTGTAAACTGGCAGCAGTTCCTTGTTGCTTGGATGCGCACACCATTAATAGGCCTCTATAATCACAACTTCAGGGAATAAACTTTTCCTACCCTCATAAAAATATCCATTATTTACTAAAGCAATGTAGCCTGGCCGGTCGATAACTAAAGCCAACTCCTCCCGAGGACAGAGTGTGAAAGATCTCTCGGGCCTGGATGCTCCTTTATTAAACACTGTTGTCCAGATAAAATATCACAGCATTACCATGAGCACATCCTCAGGGATGGGGACTTTAATTGCTTCCCATACAGGCACTACTTACTATGGTGCATTGGTCCGGCTGCCGTAGTTTCTGATGTTAGCTGCTGCAGTGATCCCGCAGACAATGATGGGTATCCCTCCGCCGATTAAGTAGAACCTTTTGGGGAGAGCACAGAGAGGTAGTTCTGCTTCAGTCTTTGTGTTTGTAGGATGACAAGTTGACATGAGACGAGCACAGAGGTCCAATGGTATTTCAGGCCTCTACACTGACACCATGTGGCAGTGTGGAGGAAACATGACCACTTATAACAACAGGAAGCTCATTGACATACTCGAAAAAGTATGGGTCACAACTGATTGATGATGTATGTTCCTCACAAAAACATAACATTCCCTTATTTGTTCTGCAGAGGTAGAACCTGTACAGTACAGTTTATATTATTGGGACAAGATTTAAAGAGACGACATGAGTGCAGAGTTTTGTGTCAGACTGCTATGTCTAGAAAAAAAAAGCTTTACTGAACATGAGAATTGGATTCAGCAGCAAGCTGGGACTGTAAAAAGGCTGTAATTAACAACTCTCACATCCAAAGTTGCCTCGTCCAGCGCAGAAAATGCAAATGCATTACGAAGGAGAAGTGGTATCATACCTCAGCATAGGTCGCGGTGGTGGCGGAGGTTCGTCCAGCTCTTCATAGCGTTTGGCTTTGCGCGTCACCTGTTTGTAAATGTTGCGTGCAGTCACACCCACCCACAGAGCTGTAGCCAGAGTTGAGTAGTGCAGCAAGATGCCCACCTAGAAGAGATTGCATCATTATATATCTGACAGTAACTAAAGAAATGCAATCAATCTCCTATGTCAGAATGATAGACTGCCCCTGTTGTTTAGTCTCAGATAAAAGTAAAAATGATGGACTCCGGTACAGGACTCCAGGAGTATTTTAAATGGCATGATGATCCTTAAGTAATTTGGTATTGAGTATGTCAGCATCAGTCTGAGTTGAAAAATCACCCTGTGAGATGTATCTTTAGGCCGGGGGGGATTAAATAAATAGACAAAAACTTCTCTGCCACAATCTTTCATCCTGGTACTTTGTGCAATGAGAAATGAATAAGTAATGCGTCTCAGTACAACACACCATGAGGGGAGATGCAACATTGCCTCCAGCCATGGAAACGATCTAGTGCATCTCTGTGTATTTTTTTTACGGTTTCCACATGTTTTATGAGCAGAGAGTGAACTCAACCAAAGGTGTTTTTTTTCCCTTGAAAACATCCAAAGCACTTTTGTCTGCTGACTTTTAAGTTTGGTGGAAAGCATTCACAGCAGTGTTGGAGGTTTGCGGCACCATGTGCTTACCGCTTGGCAGACGCTGGCGTACCGCGTCTGATTTATGCCGCCTACAAAGACCCCACAGGTGAGGGAGATGTGGAAGCAGAGGTTGACCAACATGTGCCAGGATTTGCGACTCACACGGACAGACCTGAAGACACGGGAACAACAAGTCGCAAAATTGAAATGGGGGAGAAGTCCGTTACGCAACATTTTTTTTTTTGTTTATGGATGGACCCAGCTGAACATAATGACTTAAAACAAGAAAAATAAAGCAGCAATATAGTTACATGTGGTGGTAAATGTAGCTGGTGATGATAGTGAGCAGGCAGAGTAGTAGTATGATGATCGTGGCATAGATGACTGGGTGCAGGGGCTGAATGCTGGGAGCGAAATACTCCACACTGCTGAGGTCCTGCAGGACAGATAAGGTGATTAATCCTCAGCTGGAGAAGTTACAGTTATAATACTTATAAACCACTAAAAGTGCCAGTTGCAAAGTGCCCTGCACACCATAGTTCAAATTCATGATACATTTCATACAAACAAAATAAGGAATAATGAAACCTACCATCAGCAGGCCATAGTTGCCCAGAGAGTTGCAGGATATGGTGGTGAAGTTGTCATGATGGCCCAGGATGCGGCAGCCGTCGCTCTGCCATCCTCCATGGCCTCCCACCAGGCTGAAGTTCCAAGAGGCGGACACAGCGTCTGAGCCGCGGGCAAATCGCCGCAGGGTGATGTTCACGGGCGTCCTGAGGACGTGCAGGGACATGCCGTCTGATGGAAAACAGACAGTAGTAGATTTTATTGAGGCTATTTCTAATTTTGGTGCTTTTTGAGTCCGAATATTTTCTGTTTTCTTCTCTCCAATTAAATAAACAAAAAAAACAAATACAAATTACTTACCTAACCCTATATCAAAATATTGTGACTCACCTATCTTGGCCATGATGACAGGGGTGGCCACACTCCTCCTCTTTCCACCATCAGCCAGATGGGACGAGTTGCTGGTAGAGGGAAAAAACTTGCCGTTGCGGAAGCCCAGTAGATGGAGCTTGTAGACCGTGTCCTCTGCCTGCCCGGGGAGTGCAGCCTGAGTAAAGAGTGACTGGGGAAACTGTAGGGAAGCCTCCACAATAGTGTTCTACAGGGACAAAAGATACTATTAAGTAAAAAAAAAAAAATCCAACCAATCCATTTTTTACAATGGATCTATAGTTTTGTTTTGATTACAATTTGTACACATTTGAGGGATTTAGTTTTAGTGCAAAAAAACAACCTGCGCACAAATTGTTATTATCTTTGGTAGGAGCTGACCTTGTGAAAGATGCTGGAAAAGGAGCTGGTTGTATTGCATTTGAAGGTGAGTTGGCGGTCCTGTCCGGGGGTGCGCTCGGGACTGGACTTCTGGAACAACCTGCAGGTCATGCCGTTCCAGTCGTTGGCCCTGACAGCGTGAGCCTCCAGTGCTATGTTGGGGGATGTCTGGAAGGACAGCAGGAATAGTGAAACATGACTCAATTAATTCTAAAACCAGAGTTCAGATCAGTCAAGCACTTTTTACTCGATCATCGTATACAGGTTGATCTCCTTTCTGCAGGTTGTGCAGTACAGCTTCCTTTCTGTAACTCCTCCCAAAAGCCAATTGTTTAGCTTTATGTTGGCGAGCCAGACATCGTTTAATGACAGCCTGTTGCTAAAGCGATAACAAAACCCACCTGTTCTCTAATAAGTGATGAGCAGGTACAACAGTTAGCTAGCTCTCTTCAATGTGCATGCACAATGTGAAACAACAGAGAACTCCCGCATTACGAGTGTAGATTGTAGCCCTAATGATGCTGGATTTACACCAAAGTAGAACGTAATGGACAAATGCAGTCCCATCTGGTGTGAGACGTCAGGAGAGTAAATTCAAATTTAATCAAATTTTTTAAAAAGGTCAATACTAAGCATTTCCCAAACGTTCAACACTTCGTACCAACCATGTAGAACTTAGGTCTTGGACAAACAGACTCGCTATAAAAATAGGGCCCTTTGTGTTGTTAACGGGACTAACCAGGGAGAAGGCCTGTGCTGTGGCCAGACGGTAGCCAGCGATCTTCTGAAGGCAGGTGATGATGCGGGAGCAGGCCATGGCTTCACGCTGAGCCATCCAGAGCACCCTCTCATCTGCCAGCATCAAGTTACTGGCCATGCTTACCATCACCTCCCCCAGCTGGAAGACAAGCAAAATTCAAACATGAGTGAAAACACACTGAGAAGTTGTCATTAGAGCTTCAGAGAGCCAAAGAAAGACATTCAGCAGCAGATCAACAGCTATCATTCTAAACTACTTGAGTGGAAACATAAGAAGTGAATATGTTCAGCCAGAAACTTGTTTGTGTCACTACAGCACTAAACACATGCTTGAGGGAAATACTTGACTTGTAGCGATGCGACGATTGGAAGCACATTTCAAGTATGTCGTCGCCCAACTACCGGACAACTTTTATATGCTGTGAATCTATAGCGCTCCTCGCCATCAGCAGTTACAACAAGCTAGGAGCTCCTTTACTTTGAAAATGCTCCTTCTGTTGGCCGACAGCTGCGCCCAAAGTCGTGACAAGACATCCTTTCTCATTAGACAACATGACAACAAACAGCTGTTGAGCATTAATCTATTTGTCCTTGAAAGGAGCAACACATGCATTCTATTTGGTAATGTGCTCAATTAAACGCAGTACTTACATCTTTAAACCTCTCGACAAACTTGCCAATCTTTTCAATCATCTCAGCCACAAAGATGATGTCCATCTTGTCTGAGAAGTTGGCAGCGTCGATAGTGTAGACCAACAGGCGCCGAGCCCTGGCCACCACGTTGCTCTCATTCAAAGGCATCTATTGGAAAGATAGCGAAAGAGAGAATCAGTCCCTGTTTAACTTAAAACGGTCAAAGCAGAAAAGATTTGAAGTGTGAATTAATATAAAAGTGACTGGGGTTAAAGGGCAGAAAACCAGATACAGACCTGGTTGATGACGTATAGAAACCTCGTGACATCTTTCTGGAACTGGCAGCGGGAGTAGTCGTCATCCGTCCACACCCCCTTGCGATTGCAGTAGCGCCACGCCCGCTGCTCCTCGCCTGAGCTGCCCGAGTACGTGCCTGCGCTGGAGGGCAGTCTGTTGCAGGGGAGGTGGGCTCTGATCCCTGCCACGGTGCGCGGCCACCTGGAAGGAGCCAAACAGATCTCAGTCCTGCTGCTTCCAGTCCTCATTAACTGACGCATGCCGTGTCCTTACTTCCTCCTGACTTTGTGTCATGTGAGCCATGATGTGTGTGACATCAATAGCAACACAGTAATGTTATTACTATGGCAGAGGCCGTGGAGTAATTCACATGATTCACCACAAGGGGGGGCCACAGCGCTACATGTCACACTTGAAACATAATGGTTCACTTGTACACAGAGTGACTTTTGAGAATGGATCCATGTGTTCAATTTGGTAAATTACAAAAACCTATTATTAATATCTATATCCAATATATTAATGCTTTTTGCTTGCTGATGTAATTTAGTTTCTAAAAATGCCCAATAAGACATTTTAAGCCAATTAAACAGTTGAAAATGTGAAATAATTTGGACTGAGTGTGACCACAGCTCCTTCATTACATAAAAGAGATGCCAACATCAAACCTAATATAAAATATAGGCTAGAGTTGCAGCCAATTCTTAAAGCAACATGTCTAAGTGATCATTTCTGTGTCTGATTTTGTGCACTTACTTGAACTCTCCCTTGTTGTTAGCGACGCGTTCAGGGACACAATACTTGGCAGAAGTCTCCAAGACCACGATGTGGACAGTCCTGGTTGTGTTGCCCCTGCTCGTCCTGACCCGGCACTCCCAGTTCCCAGTAAAACCAGGCTGAATGTTTGAGATGGTCAACGCGCTGATGGGAAACAAGAAGGTGAAATCAGACAAAAAGAGCTACACAGACTGCTTTATTTATCCTAGTCCAACTGTTATAAAGCTAAAAGTTGTCTTCATTTAATTCTGATGATCACAGATATGATCATGAATCACTGCCATACCTAGCAATGAGAGAGCAGTCCTGCACCATGCGTCTTTCAATGACGATGCCTTGGGCGGCGTTGGGCTTGACCATGCGGCCGTCTTGGTACCACAGCACCTGCATGTCCTCGGCCACGAAGGAGGCCTGACACTGGAATGGCAAGCTGTCCCCCTGAAAGACAACCTGCTGCTGGGACGGAGTCAGCTGGAAGGAGGGCAGCTCGAGTGGAGCATCTGCGGAGAGCAGACACCAGATTTCAGGAAGAGGGTCAGGCATTCATTTCTCACAGACAAATAAACAGTTACATGATTCATATTCCTCACAGATAAACAATACATTCAATAACTCCGGACACAGAGCCTTTTTGTTTCAATCTTGGCACTTGTTGGACACACAAAAGTGCCTTGAATTCTGGGTACATGTATGCTACTTCTCATTCATGTCAGGCCACAGCTCCTGCTAGATCTGTGCCATGTATTTCATAATCCTTCGCTGTGATAGGTGCCAAACTGATAAGACATGAGCAAGTACAAACAAAGACAGCACTGGCCTGGGCAGCCCTTCTCTTATCTCCCATGTCATTGCACAAGCCCCTGGTCCCCAAACACCAGCCGCCTCACCGATACCAAAACAGAGGAATTAAAGAGTCGGTGCCCCATTTTGACTCTACAATCTGTGTCACAACTCAATATGACTTTCACCCTTTAGAAATGTCAAATGACGCATCAGGTAGTGTCAGTGAAATAATGAAGGATTCGACGTCAGGGTGTTCAAACAAAAATTGTAGGCTGACGCTTATGTGCCGTGTTGAATCAGGTTGTCCCTACCACAGGTGAGGAGCTCTGGCCTGATGGAGGTAATGAACTGGCCCTGGAGAGACTGGGGGTAGGAGCACTTGGTGTTCTTGACCGCGATGTTCCTCTCTTTGAGCCAACGCAGCAGCCACTGAAGGTTGCAGTCACACAGCAGGTTAGGCGTCTGAAACTCCCTGAACAAAAACAAACATACAGAAACAGGGAGGAAGACGGGTTAAGTGGTGGTTACAACTAAGCGATGAATTGTTGCCTGTCTAAAGCGACAAAAGCCTGATTTGACTGATGTAAACCCCAATTTTGCCACCACATTTTATGACTTATCACCATTTGTTCAAAAAACTGTTTTGAAATCACAAATTTTCATTTTATAAACATACTTTACATCACACATTGATGCTTGCATGTGATTTCAGTGCACGACGTCATGCTCCTTTTAATACTTACAACGACTTCAGAGACACCAAGCTGTCAAAGGTCCCCTGAGCCAATGAAGAGAATGTGTTTCCTGAAAGGTTTCTGGAAAATAACACATGATGAATAGGAATAATCATTTACCGCAATCTGTTACGAAGATATGATTATGTAAATGTCTCTATATTTTCATAAAAAATACTGATGACTTACAGTCTGATCAGACTGGCGAGGCCCTTGAAGATGTCTACATTGAGACAGCCGATGCTGTTATTGGACAAATCTCTGTAACACACACAGACACATACAAATCTGGTTTATTTCTTCCACATTTTAGAAACAACAACATGACAGCTACAATACCCTTAAAGACCATCAATTAGTAAACCACATTAAGGCTGGCTGGGAATATTTTCCAGCACGCTAAGCCCTGAGAATCAGATTACTTCCTGAGAAAAATTGAGAAACTGTGAAATGTTTACTTTGCTGAGACAGATTTTTTTTTTTTTAGACAAAGAGCTAAGTTCAACAAAGACAGGTTGGGGCAAAGATCCCAAAAATTTAGCTGACAGGTTTACAACTTTCAAGGTGATGTCAGATAATGTCTGTGTGGGCCTCGGGGGGGGGATCTACACATCAAAGGCAACACACTCTGAGAGATGATTAATTGCCTATGATTAATGTCAAACATGCCAAAAGTGTGTGTTTCTCCTCTGGATGTGACCTGACATGATGTCTCTGGCAAACATCAGATGGCAGTGTCTGAGACTCTTGACGCCTTTCAGGGGCAATCATAGACGAGCCCAGGACCAACATGGAAAAGACTGATATCCTGCCGCTGTGAATTAAACCTAATGTGTAAATATTACGAAACTACAACAGCTGCAAAGAGGTTACGTTCACTGGAGGCCCCAGGTAAGCCTACACCCCACTCGACAAGCTAAAACTCATTAGTCTCACAATTAAGTTGCTCTTTATCCAATTACTGTTGCTGTTTTTGTCAATTTGGAGGCTACTACTATACTGAGATATTAACACCAAAGATCTTATGGCCAATCTGTTGACAAAGAGTTGCCTATTTAAACAGTGACAAGACAGAGTAGATCATGTAGAGTCATGACTCTTGCCAGCTGATAAATGCAATGTTGTTTCGCTTTTAGCTCGGTTTTTGGTCATCACCACTACCTAGGGGCTCATGCTGTCTGCCTGCCATTTGGTGGTTGGCTTTTTGCTTTTGCTGAAAACAGCTGGATCTGGTAGCAGAATTCATGGCAGCATGGGTGAAAACTGGACCAAAACAATACATTCTGCGGCCTGCAGAACCAAAACAATTAGCTGAAAGGCGCCAAAATGTTCTGTCGAGGTGAGAGAAACTGCAGAGTTAGGTGATAATCCTCTCTGAGTTTGTCACTATGACCACCATCTTTTTCAATACACATCGATATTTGATCCATTGAAACAACATCAGGGTTTGTAGAGCTTTATTAGTGTAAAATTCAAGCACTTTTCAAGCACTCTAAGGTACATAATTCCAGACTCCTGAAGCCCTTTGAAGATTTTTAGTTTACATGAGTGTTTATGTAGATGAAACAGCAGATAACGTTTAAAGTCAAGCTTTTCCAAGGAGTATATAGCATATAACCAACCTTGAAAATATAGCAGTTAAAATAAAGCACTTTCCCAGACTTCCAAGACTATTAACTCATGCAGCTTTGATAAGTTGAAAAACTTGTGTTTTTTATCCAACAATCCCACTTTAGACTCATTCCCAGAGAGATAACATTTGAAGCAACCCAAGGTTCAAAGTAGTCACAGCACCTTCACAATAGCTGTAACACATATTCCACTGTGAATGATCCAATCACTGAGTGCCAAGTAAAGAAACAAGAGCCTGGGAGAAAAAGACAGATCATTACCTCAACCCACCAGATAAACTGTATCCTGGGGTGCTCGAGGAATGTGATACTGACACAAAGTGATACCTGGAAAATGACTGTCAGGCATATACTCACATCCGAGCATTTATGTAATTATTGGTGTTGGTCCTTAAGGTACCAGCTGGGGAATTTACTGTGTGAGGTTATTAGTTCCACTTGGAAGAGAAGGAAAAGCTGCCTTTTGCAGGATTGCCAATTTGTGCTAGCATTGTGTGTCAGGGGAAGGATAACACAGTAGAAGTGAAGGGGTGGAGGGAGGGGGCTCCCCTAGCTCAAGGCTAACTTTCATCCCACTTTATCGCCCAGATTCAAATACTAGAGTTACAGCTACATGAAGGGACTTGAGACAAGCTGGTGAATACTGTTATTTCTTTTAATTCACTTTTAGGAATCATTATAGCCTAACTAATGTAATCAGTACTTTGCATTTAAAACCACGTAACACAGATTTTCCTTGTCTGGCTATGCACCGACAACTGACTAAACTCTCTACTCTCCATCTGCTTCTACTAGTCAACTAGTGTTCATTACCAAAGACTGATCCCAAATGTGTCTTCCAACCACAGGCATGTAGCACATTAACAGCCTGAAGGACTGTTTCAGTGCAGCGCTTCAGTTGTTGATGATACGAGGAGCAGAGGCAAAAATAGCCCGATGTGATTATGCTCTCGAGAAGGAACTGTTCAGCTGCTGGTGGAATGCAGAATAAAAAGGGCTCAGTCCAGAGACATCCATGTGGTCTGAGTGTTGTATATTGTGTTTGCACACATTTCTAAGTGTAAAAGTGTGTGGAAAAAGTGTGTGAGCTGTGTTTAAACTGAAGTAAGCGATAGTCTTTTCTTTCCCCGGAGGGTGTTACCAACGGTTCACCCTACACCCGAACTCCCAGCACGAATAAAGAAACCCAGACAAGTGGGACCAGCTGACTATTCTGAGATCAGATGTTAGTCCTGTTGTAAAGGTGCAAGCGGAGACTTCTTTATGTGCCAGTCTTCTCATCTGTGGACCAGGTTTTAGCTCAACATAGAGAGTATTTTAGTTTTTCTATGAATCAGTTGGATCTGCTTTACATTTACAATGATTCAAGGTTGCCAGGTCCATTTCCCAACTACAGGACGTATTTAAAATTGCCTGGTTTTCTCAGTTTTCAACTTCCATCACAACGTTGACCACTGAAAACAAACGTTTTTGAAAATGCTGAAAAGGACTAAATTAAAGCTGTAAGTGATTAATCGATGAGTCAAGTCATTCATTTTTTTTTGATAAATGTCCAACAGTTGCTGGTTTCAGCATCTTAAATGAGAGGTTTTGCTGCTTTTTTGTCATTAATGATCTTAAATTAAGAGTATTTGGGCGACTGAATCATGAAAATAATCTATGATGGAAACCGTCATTAGTTGCAACACTAGTCTGAAGTAGATAGAAACAAAACAAATAAATAAAACAGTGTTGATATGACTTTTTTTTTTTTTTTGAATTACATTTTCTTTGTTTGCATCTTACGTCACATCGTCAACATTAAATTCCTTAGTAGAAAACTTTAGATGAAAAAAATGACAGCTTTGATTTTTAAATGGTGTTAGTGCCTTGCTCAACACCTAGTCTCAACACCTAGTCTCAACACCTAGTTAAGCACTGAGAAGAGCTGGATTTATGGTTGACACAAGGGGTTAACGGTAGACATGCCATAAAACCCTACTATGTTTGATTTACAGTTCAGGGTTTGATTTCTCCGGTTGACGCACCACTGCTATGTCAGATGAATGTGCTGTACATGATCAGGCAGCGTCGTGCTTTAGTCATATTGCCCACAGTATCTGTGTTTACATTCTTTCATTTGCTTTGTGATGTGAGCAACTGTGGGAAATTCCAACTTCTTTCAAAACTGAATATGAGACTATTTGATGAGATCACGTGGTTTCATTCACTGTGTTGGGAGTGTGGGGTTGGCGCTGAGCAAAACATTTACAGTGGAGATTGTTTGGCTAGATGTGTGCTACTGAAAAGGAGGAGAAAACTGAAGCTTAAAAAAAACCCAAAAAACCTTGAATCATGTTGTCACTTTACTCTGAACACTGTTGAAAACAGAAGAAGCAACTAAGCCTATGCACATAGCCACAGTAGGCATGGCAGAGAAGAAGCTGAAGTGTTTTTCAGCCACACTACCAAACCCATATTTCCCAAGGCAGCATGAAAATCTGACGCGCACACTTTGCTCACAACAACTACTTTGAATGCGTCATTAAGAATAATGGCTCATATGTAGAACCCATATTATTCTAACTTCTGCACTCTCCTTTTTAAATGTCTTCTTCACTGTTTTGTGACAAGACACAAAGTAATTAGGCCCTCCAAATGGCACGTCTTGAAATGAGAAGTAATCTAATCAGGTGATTCTGAGGGGGGTGGGAGGAAGTCACACAGCTGGTCTGGCAAGGGTAAAGTCAAAGATAAGGACAAAGCGATGGTAGAGAGTGCCAAAGGTATGTCAAATAAATGTGACGTAAATACTGGTAAAAATATTTTTTTTTAATGTACTTCTTGCTGCAAATTAACTTCACTCCCATTTTCCAAAGACTGGGGGGGAAAAAAAGTTGGGTGGATGTGTAGCGGTGGATGCCAACCCTTGATGTACGGCTTCTGTGTTTACATTCCCAGGGTCCAGCACTACCTCATCGTCTCCTTTGCTCGTCCTCTCTTTTCAGCACTCCCTCCCTTTCACAGTCGAGTGAGTGACAACTACCCTTTGAAATTAACTCAGACCGGTGGCGGGGCCAATTAAACCTTGTCGCCCTCGGGGCAAAACCCAACTGTACTGTGGAACAAACCACGTGAGGTTGCGGATCACTCTGCTGTGATGATAGGGAAAGTCTGTATGAATAGCTTGTGTGTGGGGTAAAGATTTTGATATGCAGAAGACATATAGGCAGGCATGAATCCATCTGAGTGTGGCATGAATATGCATCGAGGACGAGAGGAGGGAGTATGAGGCCAGGTCTGAGCCAAGGCGCTGACTGCCTTCCTGTCTCACTCTTATTGCTCCGCAGCAGCAGCCAAGCTCAAGTTTGTGTTGGCAGCGGATGGGTACTGTCGGATGATTCCAATTCACGCTGTGTTCTTGCTCTCCCTTATGCACACACACGAGCAAAGTGAAACTCACGGCCGTACACCAACGCACAGTTTCTGGCCTCCCCCACTCACACACCGCATATGCCAGACGGACTCTAGCTTTATGTAATCTCTGCATATCAAAATGATCAACGCATGATACTCATAGACACCACGCACGCATTAATAAAGCTCCTATTTTTTCTGTGTGTGAAAGCATATAAGGCCTCATGCTGTCTGCAGAGGTCTCTGGCAGTGGGCCAGATAAAACAAGGCAGTCGAAATAGACTGCCGTCTGACCATGCTCCCTTATGGACACTGGATACACTCTAGACCTGCCACAACACGCACGGCACATTGCATGGACAGAAACAAAGCAACAGCTGCTTTAAACACAATATACGTTCAGTCATTGCTGAAAGCTGTGAAGCAGTCTCTGACTAAATGCTGTTTAAATAACACTCCCCAGGCTGTTAAGACATTAGTAAAAAGCCACAAAAACACAATTAGGTCTAAAATTTAATATATCAAATGAAAATGGCTTAAACTGTGATTCAAAATGACAACAAAATCCTTGAACAAAAGCAGTGACTGACAAATAATTGAAGCAAGCACAGAACTTCCTTTAAAAAACCTTGAATTTAGATCTTTTGGGTTGCAAAACAAAGAATGCCTCAGTTAAATCCCACAGGGGTTGAATGTGTGAATGTAGAGGACACACAAACACACACACACACGTGCGGAAACCACATGAAAGAGACAGTTTGGTGCAGGAGCTACACCACCCCTACTCACAGTCTTTTGAGTGCTGGCAGTCCGAGAAAAGCGCCTGGTTCGATACGACTGATCATGTTACTCCGCAGGTCCCTGTGGAGGAAAAGTTGAGAATTTTAGGTCGTGAGCAATTTAACCAGCAACAAAATACAACCCCGATTCCAAAAGACAAATTGGTACACTGCGTAAAACGTAAAACAGAATGTGATAAAATGCCAATCCTTTTAGACATACACTCAATTGAAAGCAGTACAAAGACAATCTATTTAAAAAGGGGCACTGTGTAGTTTTGGAGATGAAATTCTAACTCAGAATTTAAATATTAACAATATTAATGAAGTAATAATACAAACTCAACTCTTTCTCTGCTGATTAGAATTTCTTCCCCAAAACTACATTGTGCACCTTTGATGTTTTACCTCATCAACTTCATTAATTTTTGTAAAAACATGCTTATTTGATATCAAAGCACATTAAAATTGCCTTTAATGTGACTGCTGCTAATTCTACAGTTTGTTGACTTTATAGATAAGAGTTTTAAAATATTAGAAGAAGACAGTATGCAAGTATCATCACGGCAAGGAAAGGCTTGGATTACCATCCTTAAAACACGATGATACAAATTCATTGACACTCATAATAACATGGTTACAATACACAGTACACAGTACAGTCCACATGCATTTTCTTTTTCTGTCCAATGGAAACACCCACTCCCACCAACCTCACCCAACGATCATCACCACACAGCTGTTGTCACTGACAATCTCACCCTCAAAGGTGCTCTGCAGCTCTCACACGCCCCACACACAGACACACTCTCAGACCTCCCTCTCCGGAGGTTCAAAGGCTTGCGGTCACAGAATTCCTGCGGCGCTCACCTGTGCTGGCACTGCCGAGTCACTCATTACAGTGGAGGTTCAGGAGGCTTTCTAGTCGCCACCTGAACCCACACAAAGGGCCTCTGGGTAACTCTGCCCGTTTGAAGTCGAGGACCTGTCATCTGAAGGTGGGTAGGTGGCCATAGATAAGTCATAGACAAAAAAAAATCTGTTGCTTGTTAAAGCTTTTGATGTGAGCTAGCAGACTTGGCTTCACTGTGCAGGAGTGTTGAGAGAAAAATGAGAAGGCAGGACAAAGAACTCAAAAAAATCCTTACAACCTGTTTTAGGAGTGTCTGTTGGTTGTCCAAAACCATGTTGAGTCTAATTTGGTTGTTGCTATAGCCAATTCATTTTATGTAAACTTTGCTTGGAGTTGCAACTGTTACAGTTGACACAAAGCACATCCTGTGTCTGACTGATGAGTCAGGAGAAAAGCTCTTCTGCCTCAGTTTGACACACTGGTCAGATATGCAAGCAACAATTACAGAGAACAATGACTAAGACTGTCAATACTGGTGATATTCTGACATGTATACTCATATATGTTCATCAAACATGAGAATTACGTACATTTTTATGCCATTTTAATAAAGGTAACTTAAAATTCCAATAGTAAGAAGAATATCTAAAGATCCTTGGAGTTGCTGAATGATATCTGCAGGTGGGCCTCACAGTTCAGCCATCAGTCACACTGGGAAACCTGTAAAATTGCCCCGAGTAACCACTATTACTTATTACAAAAAGAAGACCACTGTAGCTCTGATGTCCTAATACTGGTGGATAAAATATGGGGAGTGAGAGTGAATCAGTCCATGCTTAACCATCCATAACTGCACTTCAGATTCCATAGACCGCTGACCACACATGACCTGGCACCTTTTAAATCTATTTGCAGAGGGAAAAAAAATGCCAGGTTTTTCTCGACATGCTCAAATTGAAATAGCTGGCTGAATATTTCTCGGTGCGTTCCAGAACTGTTCTTGAACTGGCCCCAAACCAAAGGGTGGTTTTGCAGCTGCTGCCATTTTAGTGGCACACATATAGTTGCTTCCAAAGGTGTAATTTATAACAATATTAAAACTCAAATGACATGGAGTAGAGATTAATTGGACTTCTTTTTAAAGTTTGTTTTTTTGTTTTTGGCATCATTTTATGGTGGAAGGTTATATACATATACAGGATATATATACATATATATATATATATATATATATATCCTGGAATCACACTGACATTCCCTCATAGCAGAGAATAACTGAGGTTGTTGAACAAGCCTCCAGCTGAACAACTCCTTGTAAATAGATAATAGTAGAGAACCCATAAAAAACACAAGCTCCTCAACTGTACAAACTGACTGAAAAAAAATCCAACTGCAATATCAATTTCAGACTAACTTTATATTTATGCTTAACTTGCTTACATACTTACTTCCGCAAGTATTGTACCACTTCTGAATAGACAACAATGAGTTCTTCAGGAAACACTGCACACTAGAGCTGTTATCCTTGCTCTGTTTTCCACAATAAGCATTCCTCCACAGCAGCGGATTTAGTAAGGAATTAGCATGTGACAGTCGCCTAGCTTGGCTCCTATTTCTATGAGGAGAGTGATAATGGGGATTCTGTGTGGCTTATTTCCAAGCAGGGGCACCTTTGGCCCTGACAAAACACAGCGGTCTCCACAGTTACTTTGCAATTTCACGCAGAGTGCCGGATAGGCGTAATCGATTCTCTACCCCTCTCTGGCACTCACAGCCAGCTGCTGTCTCAGTCTTCACGACTGCATACAGGCAGTCCAAATGAGGGAGAGTTTCTTTGTGGACTAAGGGGGGAAAAAAGAAGCTGTGAAGGCGGGAGGAAGGAGGGGTGGAAGGCAAGACGGAGAACCTCGGCGCATTCAAACAGACTTTTGGAGAGTTTGGGGAGGTGGGGGTGGGGGGTAGAGGAACATTTCAGAGAGAGAGAGGCTTCAGCATGCAGAGCGTGTTTGGGAATCGTACTCCTGACACCTCTGGCCTTGGCTTGGCCTCATTACAATGACAAAAGCAAGCAAGCCATCTAGCAATCTCGCTTCACTGGTCGAGAGTGGACAGGAGTGGGGTGGGGTCTGTGAGTCACAATGGGGGCTGCTTTTGAAGGTAAACTTGCCTGTGGATTGATGCAACGGCAGGCAGAGCAGACTTTACAACCAAATCGACTGGCCATTCACAGACAAAGCACATAAGTGCCTTAAAGGCTTTCTTGGTGGAGAAAGATCAAAGCTTTTTTTTTTTCCTTTTACACATTCAGTACACAGTCTCCTGTATATCCTCTAGCCCTGAGCTCGAAAGACTAACATCTGACCCAATTCAAGAGCCCACAGGGAATTCTCCTGCAAATCTATAAACAATCAAGGCTTATAAATGTCTCATTACAATGATGAATCAACTTGAGAAAAGTCATGCTGGACACTTTCTTACAACAAATTATGACCGAAGATGAAAAGGAAGAAACACTGCAGGTGGTGTATAAATGGTAATGTACAAAATCAAACTCTGAAGTCTGGCTGTGAGCTGTATCAGCAGGGGCCAAGGAGATGACAGTTGTAGAGTGACATGCTGTATTTGTTAAACAATGGTGCACGCCAAAATTGACAAAAAAGTCTGTAGAGGTTTCCAAAAATATTGATTTTTCGTGGAAGAATGCCCCAGAAAACAAGAAAACTAAGAATCTAAATCTAAGAAGATTAAAATCAATGGGCATTAATGATCAGTTGCATCAGACAAGGCTAAATGCCTCATATACGGTCTGTATTTCTGGTCTTTTAAACCAGATCTGGAAGAACAACAGGGAAAACATGCCCTTAGAATTCCAAATCAATGCAGTCATGTGTTAGTGCAGCCTTGGGTAAAAGCACGGCCATTAATGGTCTGGTTATTTTATCAGCATGAAGCCATTCCGGAGTGATAAATCACCCACGGCCCGTATGTGCAGGCACAGAGCCATTTTCCTGAAATCTCTGTAGGAAGGGAACACGGGTGATGACATTCCAATCTCCAAAGTCAGAGTCACATGACATGGACGACAACTCGGAACCTCAGAGAACATGCACGACTATACCAATAAATGTCTGCACCACCAAGAACTAATTTCCCTCTTCCTCTCACTTCTTTGCCACAATTTCTTCCCTCAAAAATGTTCTCCTCCAAGATTAAGTACAGACAGCTTGTGTTAAATACCCGTATTACCGTATCTTGGGGAAGCAATGAGGTTGTATATATGTTACTTCTCTAAAATGGGCCCCTTTCCCAGAATACTCAAGCAGCTGTATGTTGAGAGTATGTCACCAGGCAGACAACAACCAGCCCTTGGGGCTGTTCCTATAATTAGCCTTTTCTAGTACCATCTCCAGTCTTCCACCATAGACTGATAGTCTTGGCTGAGGCTAAGTGCTGTGCGGACGCCTACTCATTTTCTATGACCTGGATGTTCCACTGGCATGAGGCCAATGTGAGTTTTACAAACCTCCGATTACACAACTTCACTTGTGGTGTATGTTGGAGGGTTCCTGCTAATGCACTCGTAAAGATACATATGATGTGAAACATTGGGAGGCCCCACCATTGTGAAGACCATTGGTGATATTTCATGGAAGCATACAGCTTTAATGTCCACTTTGTGAGATGGAAACGTAATTTTTTTAAAGCTAAAATTATTTATTATGATGTTAGTCTGAATTCAAGCAGTAATTTAGACCGCCAAAGTAAGTTTGACTGTAAAATGTGCTGGAAACGATAGCCAAGACAAAGTTTAGGCCTGACTGAGTGTCGATATTTTGTTAATATTTTGTCCCACCCCATTCATTCTCATGCATTAATGTAGAAAAGGGCAAAATACTTACAATTTTTCCAAAGTAGACAATCCAAAGAAGGATCCATTCCTGAGTTCTTGAATCTTATTGTTGTTTAAAATTCTGTGGAGAGAGAAATATGTATAAATGCAAAGAAACAAAAAGCAACCACAGCATTTAAATGTAAATCATAAGAATAAAGTCCACAAACTATTGAATCATTTCTGTTCTATTAATATAAAATATATACAGCCTAATGTCTTTTATTTCCCCAAAACCAGCTGTGTGTAACGTTTCACTTCCAAGATACTGTGCAATTGTTGGCAGCTTATGTGTTTCTGTCACTTTATCACACAAAGTCCAATTTAACATAGGCCTAAATCAATGTTTGCCATATAGCAGTAGTTGTCAAATAGGAAACCATCCACAGCACCCAAAGGAATGTGTGTTAATTAAATTGTGAGAGTGGATTCAAAAGGATCTAGTGTCTTGTCCAACAAGTGGAACAGTGCCACGCCGCTACTTGTTGACGGATAACAATATTAAGTCTCTCTTTGTCCTCTAGCCACTCTTAGCTTCCATTCACAGATTGTTTCCCGCCGCCAGGAAGAGATCAGAAGGAAAACAATGTGAACTTCAGCCGAGTATATTCTTTCATGTTGAACTGGCAGCATCTGAGCGCTCGAGACAGGTAGCCAAAATAAGATGAAGAGTGACGTTTCTCTGAAGCTTGAAGTTTAACTTTAACAGGTAGACATCATAATCTGATCTGTAGCAGCAATGACTCACTGGTGATACACTTGCAGATTTTTTTCTCTTGTAACTGCCACAAAGTTAATGTACTAACAATAAGAAATCCATGTTTTTCATGAGGCAAGCCAACTAAAGCTTTAGTTGGGCTTACATCACTAAAAAAGAGCAGTTATTCAGTATTTTATAGGACAACCAAACAAAAACCCACTATCTACGGAACAGGAAAGATACAAGCAACAAGTACACATCCTGTTATAAGAAAATCTGTCATCATTTTAAACTTTATCACCACAAAAATAAAACTGAGCTTGAGAAAACCTTCAAGTCCAAGTGTGAATTCTTGATTGCTTCCTCCCTGGTAATAAACCAGTTTTTATTATCCAGTTTATTCCCTGCTCATAGCACAGGCTGATTCTCTGCATATATAGCTGTAAAGTCAAGCTCCACTTTCTGTGTCCAAGTCCCTGAGAGCCCCAGTCTTTCGCCCCAACTACTCCCAAAAGGGTCTGGGAAATCAATAGCACTGTTAACTCCCAGCAGAAAACCCAAGCAGGGACTTGTGGTTAAGCGCATGTTTCTGGCCAACAAGGAGGGGATGTGGAGGGTGACATACATGCTAGTGGCACCCACAATGTGGGGCCAGATTGGAGTCATTACGGGGTGTTGAGGGGTTGTTTTATTACAGGGTTGGACAGTGGAGACTCATTGGAGATTTGCTGCTTGGCTCCCTGCCACTCAGAGAGAGCGCGCACACAAACAGTTCCTGTGTTTTGAAGGCCTCCGAATACTGAAATGGCAGATGTTGAAACATGGTGATGTACAAGGCTGCAAATTCTATCACTGCCTGTGTACACATGATCTAATGATACAGGCAGAGATGCTGGGCCTCCCAAGATTGTGGTCACAAAAGCCTCACTTATATTGAAAAATAGTTAGAATACCAATGGGATGGATTTACCTCGAGCCCTGTGGGAATTTAGGAATGTGGTTCTAAATCAATATAGTAGTGCACAAAAACACCTTGCAAACAATAGAACTGCAGTTAATACCAGTTTGGGGAAGCTCATTAGGTTCTGGCTGAGGCTTGGACAAAACTTCAGGAAGAGCAACAGAGGATGTGCTGCCAAACAGATACGACCAGAGTCACATGACCTTCTCTCCACTATATTTATTATCTTTAATCCCGGACTGTCAATCACCCTTTTTTATATGGCATTGTAAGCTAATTTACAGCGGTACAACGAATGCAGAAATAAGACTAACAAATGTAACCCTGTGATGGGAAAGTATGGCAAATCATACATACATTTGCAAAAAAGGGTAAGTCTATCAGAAAAGTAGAGTGGACCCTCAACAACACTGATGCAAAGCACAACCAGGCCGTTCATTTTCATAGAAAGATATATAATAATGGTTAAAAAATAGATTATGAAATTAAAACATTTCTTGGGAATCAGTTGAAACTGGCCGCATAAATACACATTTCTAGCCTTGTGACTCCACGGGTTGTCAAAATAAATCTGTGAAATATAGTTCCTCTGAGAGTCATGAGCCCTTTTTCTTGCCCTCTTTCCGTCCCTCCCTTCTTTGCTTGCTTTACCCTCCTTCCTTCACTAGCCTTGTCCCTCCCTCTTCCTCATGACAGTAGTGTGGCCTTGGTATGTTGGAAACTGCTTCGGCTGCAAAATTCTTCTTCACACTTGCATCGGTGAGGAAGAAATACCAGTGCTGACTATACAAGCAAGGCACACACAGCAAAACCTCAAATCTGCATGTTGATTATAGCCATTTAACCACCAGCATTGTCACTGGCCTCAGGACGTCTGTAACTAGACCGTCTGCTTCCTCACTGTCTGTCTCTGGACGTCGTCTGAGGTCTCCAGGCAATAGAAGTGTCCATGGAATTTCTTCGGGCTAGGCCTGAAACGATGGAGGAGGGGAGTCTCCCTTATCTTGATGCATAGATAAAACCTGCTTGAACTCAAGCCAGGAACAAGCTGCAGGGGGATCCGACCAAATCTCACATCCTGTCCCCTGATACCAAAGCTATAAATCTCAACAACATTTATGGAAAAAGCTGTCGCTGAAACCAGAATTTCTACTCTGAGTCAGAGAGTAATATAAAATACACTGGCCTAGATTTCATCTAGTCTTCAAAGTGAGTAAATATGAAACTGAAGGTAGTCATGAGCTCTTTTTTACTTAAGAAAATACACCTGTGAAAGCATACGTGCCTGGCCGTGGGCACATAATCTAGAGAGGGACTACAAATGGCCAGCCACTACACACTCTCCTCACGGGCACATAACGTTTTAAGGACAAAGCCGACCGATGCTCTCTCAACACTTTCTTTATGCTCAGGAGGCTTTTAAACAAAGGACTCCCAAGAGCGGAAGGCTGTAACCCTTCAACGGGTTTTCAAATAAGTTTCAGGCTGCAGTTGAGCTCATAAAAACCCTTCTAGAGTGACTTCCTCTGAATATAGTGGATGGAAAAGTGGGCCTCATCTCAGGTGGAAAAGGGAACTGGTCCAATGGCTGAGGTGCTGTGACTTGCCAAGGTAATTCTTGCGGTTATCCAGCACTTTCTTGTTCCACAAACGATCCAAGTATGAAGATTTTTCCTGCAGTATTTGGATTTATTTTGAGAATGGACACCAAAGGGTAGTAGGATTTTTGTTTCACATGTGGCCGAGGTAATTTCAAGTCATTTAAAGGGATTCTCTTGCGTTGGAGCAGGCTAAAAGGGGCGCTTGTCATACAAGCTCTTTTTACCCCTGCATTCTTGTAAGTTGTACTTGCTATATCCTCTTTCAGCAGCCAACAGGCCAAGCCATTAGAGGAAGGTATTCACCGTATAGTTCTCTGCCTGAATGGAAAAATGATCCACCATGCAAACACCAGGATAAAAGCAGATGAGCAGTTAAATTTACACAGATGAGAGGGCGTTGCACAGCCTTAGCTCATGTCTGCGCACTAAACTGAAGTGCTTGTCTGGGATTAAATGAGACTTGGGGCAACCTGGCAAAGTCAAAGCCCAACAGGACTATGAAATGAAGGGCTGCGAACTGACTAAATGTGCAGCTGTCAGTGCCTCGCCTTTGGGATTTTGCTTTCTTCTGCAAACACCACAGAACTACTATGAAAAACACAGGGGCATTCCTTTAGAGCAATGGCTTGCCTTGAAAGAAACAAAAACAAATCCTCTTAAGACATGCATGACAGCAGGCACCTGTGGTCTAGTTACGAAAGCACTTCAAAAGGCCTCGCAGCATAACATAGTAGCTTTTTAATGTCGTGAGGATTAAACGAAGAGATGATTGACATAAGGACTCATCGCGCATTCCAAACTGATGTGTCTACAGGATTTTTAATATCTGAAATCCAAAGGAAAACTTCTCCATGCCTGACCTGAAGGAAGTGAAGTCTCAAGAAAAACCAGATGAGAATTTTTCAGTTTGCACTGCTGTGAAACATGACAGTTTACTGCACTCCGAAGTGTCGTCAAACCGAGGGGCGCTTTTCCTGCAGCGAGGGAGGAAATCCCTGCTTTCTTCCTGACATTAATCCTGTGCTGCTCTTTCGAGGCCAAAACCAGGTGCGCTTATTTGCTCTGTGCAACCCAGGTGCTCCTGTGAGCGGATCCTGATTACACTAAACAAGACCTGTGAAGAAATATGAGCCGTGTGAGTACAGAAAGCTTAAATATAGTCAGTTCCTGCCTGCGTGCGTATGTAGGCTGACACTGAAAGAGGTAAACACAGAAATAAATGCTCATGTCCACACCCATACAGACGACTCACACAACCTGATTTATCCTTCCATGTGAGGCAACAGTTGAATTCAAGCCCTCGTATTTTAGCCGAGGCCTACACTGACATGGGAGAACAGGCCAGCTGTAAACACATTTGTGTCATTTCCTCTCGGATTACTTCGGCATGCGGCATCATTTGGAGAGCACAAATGCGGGGAATGCATCGCTCATTTTTCCTCTACAGAGAGGCATTCAGAGCAGCGCTGCATGCATTCTATCTCAGGCCAAACTCAAACCAGCAATCATTAAAGTCTGGCAAAATAATAGCTCCTGAGCTCCTTTAACTGCTCATGTACAGACAGGCGTAGTTAAAATTAAGGATGAGGTAAAAGTTAGTCCCATCACGTGAGAGTATGTGGGGTAATTCTTCTGGCGTGGAGTAGAACAATTATCCCAGTGGTTGAATAAGTTCACCATAGCCTTAAGGCGAGTTGAGACATTTCTGAAAGAAGGGAGCTTGTGGTTTGAATCTCTTTCTTTTGTAATGTTCTCTGAAATGCTAGGCTTAAATATTGATTCATTAAAACCCAGACCCCTGAAGAGGAAAACAGGAAATCTTAAACACAAAGGAAGGGGGGGGGGCACGTTTTATGAATGCAATGGGTCTTTAATAACACCTAGCTTATAGAGCCGTTTCAGGCAAGCTCTTTAATTAACACACACGACAAGGTGTGTCAACATACAAATTGAAAAACATCCATGTAACAAGGGGACTACACTGCCACCAGCCACTACATTAGCAAAACAGTATTATCCTTAAAGCGTGTAGATGGAAACATTTTATTTATCAAGTTTTATTTGTCATGATTTTTGAATGGAAAATATTGGTTGGCTGACACTAGTTAGATGCACATGACATTCAGATCCAGAACTATTGGTTGGGCATATTTGGAGAACAAAGCCTCGGAAAGTTGCAAAGTGTACCACCAAAGTTAATAAAATCTACAGACTTGTCCTGTCTTGAAATCAAACTCAATAATAACCTTAAAGCATTACGTACTTAAATGTTCGGCAAAACAGTTGTCAACAGTCTTAAGTCACAACAGTATGTATCAAATTGACCACCGCAATTTTATACGCTCACATTACGTGAGAAGAGCGAAACCGGGTGGAAACAACTATTGGCTTAACAAGGAGAAATAATGGCCGGTAATTTTCAAGTTTGCGAAAGGTTTCACGTAGGAAGCTGAGACCCCTGCTTTGGTTCACTGCAGTCCAGACCAGCTGTGTCTCGGCCACGGTCGATCCCACCACAAGAGAGCCGTAAAAGAAGTACCGACACACCTACTGAGAGGGTTTGCCGATTTCACAGGTCATAAATTAACACACAAAAACTGTGCAGTCAACATAAATTGCAGTTTCATAGCCTCTAGTGTCTACGGGGAACTGTAGAGGGAGTTCTACTTGAGCACAGTTTTGTTGTTTTCCTATGATGGATGATAACAAATGTCCAGAAATACAAAAGTAGAGACTGGAAGGAATTCCTGAACGTTGCACTGCCTTCTTGCCGTGCTCTCTAATTACACCTTTCTTGTTCTTTGGAGGCCATCCTCCATGTTACAGTGCTTAAACTCAATGCTAAATCATGAGGAGCCTGTCTCAACCTCCTATCCATCACTGTCACAGCAAGATGACAGACTCTACGCTCACTGAAGATATAAAGATATAGCAAATATCAGGACTAGATGGAAGGCTTTACAGTATGTCTTTCGAGCAGGCTGTAGCTGAAGGAGATCAGCATATTTCAAATCGTATAAATATTTGAGGGGACGTTAAAATAACTCCAGACCATGAAGAGGATGGGAATGGGGATCAGGAGTGAATGTTTTGCAGTTGATCAGTTGGACTGACTTATTCAAGAGTTTGCCCATGTGGTGCATTTGTGTCTGTGGGAAGCTCCTACATCAGAGACTTCCCCTCCTGTACACAAGCAGGATCACAACATGTAAGTGTTCAAGCTAATTTGGAAGTGCTTTGAGATGCAATTCTACTGGCTGCTCGATAAAAAAAGGCCGACTGACAATATGGAATGCCAGTGAGGAGGAAGTTGATGTCTTAAAGGAAATTCAGTCTCAAACAGAGGCATTTAATCTGTTTTACTGACAGGTCTAACACTACGTTGAGTGGTTGGCAGGTGTTCAGCTCCACCCAGGATGCACCACGCTGGCCTAATTTAAAGTTGCTCGCTTCCAGTAACTGATAAGATGGTTGTCAAGTCTCCAAGCTTAACGACGCCCCTGTAGAAACATGATATCACAGATGTAATGTTTGTGTATTTCTACAATTTTTAAAACCAACACGTCCTTGCGCCTGCTTTTCCATGCTATGGCAGTGTAATTTTGAGAAAGGAAAAAAAAAAAACTGGACTTACTGCTCACAGTTCTCTGCAAATGTACTTAAATAATGTCCCGAAATGACTACAAATCAATATGTATGGAAAGTAGATTTAAAAATCAAAAGACCTACGGCTTTGGAGAGGGCTTCAAAGTATCGTGTTTTGTGGTAAACAGGTTAAAACACGCTCACTCACTCATACCACCCATTCCCTCCCTTTCTTTCCCTCCCTGGAGTCTATTATTTGCTTTCTACTCCTGCACCCTGCCCTGGTCTTCTCATATTTCCCCTCGTCGCTCACCACCACCACCACCACCACAAAGCACAAGTGCACTGGACTGGTCTTCTCATATATGAAATGATGTCTTTTTGCGAGTCAAATCTGTAGAAGCGCTTAATGACTTCAGTCGATGAGGTCATGGACAGGTCTGTAAAGGAACTCAGTATGAGTGTTTCATCCTTTATGGGTGGCCACACAAAGACCAACAACCGTATCAATAAAACTGATGGTTGAGCTGGAGGACAATCAAGCACAAATGCTGCCTCTGGGTTAAGAAGTTAACATTTATTCACTTGAACGTTGGCGCTTAATAACCCATCAAGAACCAACCTAAACTTGTAAAGTAAGAAGAGCAAAACTTCAGGCCTTTCAAGCGTTTTTCCAGCACTTTCATGGTACATAAACCAAAAGAATTCTAGCCTCAAAGTGTCCATCGTCACATTTATAGTTACTATAAATGGAATTGATTATATGTTGATCATGATTATTTAATTCACTCAACGCCAGGAGGCCACACATATGATGATGGAGCATTTTATTTCAAATATTGATCGATTTTTGGTTTACCTGACTGACTGTGTGGCTGAAACACCAGATTATGTTTACTATAGTTCGTATATTTGAATTCAAGCAAACTCCTAACCTTGAAAACTGCTAAAACTAAGCATGTTCCAAACTTTGAGACTTTGCACAAACCCTAAAGGCTTACTGAGGTGTGTTGTCGATATGAACACCTCTTCACAGACTAAATCTAACCCCATCAAAGGGTGTATATGTCAGCCGAGTGTAAAAAACACCACAGGGATTAACTCAACAGCCAACCAGCTCTTATGTCTATTAAAAAAAGCCTTGGGGACATGGTAAGATGTCTCGTGTGAGCACTGATTTAGTGAGTCTTCCTGTGTGTGAATCACTGCCCTACACTGGAGGAAGACAGGCGGTTACTGTTGCATATGGGTTTACATTTACACCATCATAGTGTGCAGCTGTGGAAGAGTGATGTA
This sequence comes from Pagrus pagrus, assembly GCF_965226575.1. Classification (NCBI taxonomy): domain Eukaryota; kingdom Metazoa; phylum Chordata; class Actinopteri; order Spariformes; family Sparidae; genus Pagrus; species Pagrus pagrus. Next base: position 13,049,085 of record NC_140204.1, on the reverse strand, counting down.
CGGCTGACAGAATGAATACTTGTCAAGCCACCTTACCTTATTTTGAACTATACTGTGAATTTTATGGAAGTTTATGACAAAGTTAATACTAATACATAGATAATAATAAGCATCTGCTCATTTTAGTAAAGCTGTAGTACCAAATAAACTATTTATAAGTAGACAACACAGACTTTAACAGTGGCTGAATAGTGTTGAAGCCCGGAAATAAAACTAAAGGTTCAAACTTTGGTGCGAAACAGATTTAAGAGACAGGATTAATGTGTTTCAATCAGGTGAAATGCTCAGTGAATGCTTCTCCTGTATACTCACAGTGTGACGGTCCTGTTGGAGAAGGAGTCCGGGGGTAACACCTGATGGAGCTCCATGTTGCTGCACACCACCTTCCTGTCGGACGCCGGGCTTTTCGCACCGCTTTTCGGGCGTTCATCATATGATTTGCAATCAGATGATACCACCGAGGAGCCGCCGCCGCCGCTCAGCAGCAAAATCCCAAACAACTGCAACAGATCCAGCCTCATTTTTCACACGCTACCAGAAAAACCGCTGCAGCATTGGCAAGGGGAGACAATGTTTTGATTCAAGACTGGGAGGGGGGGCAGATGAAGTTAACACTGAAATCCAGACCCCGTTAAAGACCAAAATGAGAGCCGAGCCAGTATCTTGTTTGGCTCAAGTGAGGCTTCCTCCTCCATTTCTCGCAAGGCTTTCCCTTCGCTCGGGGAAGAGGTGTTCTTCTTTGTCTGCCAGCCGACTCATTTATAATTCCCTTTCCATCCCGGCGTGGTGTTCATTTCCTCCAACTCCGCGAAACCACTAATTTGACATGCCGAGTGTGCTCGCTGGGTGTTTAACAACTTGTCCAGTTGTTGGGAGGTTTTCTTTGTTGGCCCTAGCGTGGGGGTCCAATTCACGGTGCCGTTTTTTTCTTTCCACGGGAGGTGGCTGCGGTTGTCCCAGGTTATCCGCACTTACTAACTCCAGGAAACAGAGCCAGGCTTTTCTTTTAAAAAAAAAAACACCCACCTTATTTCCCCAGTACTTTGGACTGTGCGCCGAACCAAACAAGAGCGAGTAAACTTTCCCAGCCACCAACAGGAAATTACTCTGGGAAGAAAAAAAAACACACACTCACACACAAAAGCGATACAACAACACCTTTGCGGCTCAGCGCGTGTTGCCAAAAGCTCGAAAAATCAACGTAAAAAGCTCGAAAAACTTAGAGAAGAGTATCCAAAGTCTTTTACGAAAATGTTTAGCTCCAGTGCGTCTTTGGAAAGTATTCAAAAGCCAGTTCTCTGTCCATTGAGAAGTCCTCTTCCCATGGTCCTGCCCCAGGACCCACTATCGTCAAGTCCCATGGAAATCCAACCATATCCGGTCTGCCTTTCAGAATAAAACCCTTAGCACAGGCATATTTGTCAATTGCTATGAGTTTGTAAGGCATGGTTGCAAAATTGCCTTACTTCTATTTAGACTTAAGTGGTGTACTCAAGTAGGTACTGTACAAATACATTTTTAAAGTTACTTGCTTTGGACATCTACTTCACATTTTCAACATTTTTACTTCACTAGGCTTACATTTATTTCACAGACAGTAGATAATAATGTCTATATCTATAGAGTAGTTAAAGTATAGCTCCTCTTTGACCAGCTTCTATAGCAAAATGCAGCAAATGCAATTTTCTAATGTTTCATTAGTAGCCTGCTTTTTTCTTACTCAGTATTTCTTTTACTTATAAGTTGAATTTTGAATACAAGACTTTCACTTTGTAAAATTGAGTGTTTTTCTGCTTTTTCCTTTTCCATTGTCACTTCAGTCCACCCCTGCTCCTCTACTTTGCTGTGCACATAAAAGCCATGAAAGATTAAGCCGCACAAGGAGCATAAATCCAATCATATCTTGTAGCTATATGAGGAAGAGGGCATTTAGCTGATGAGGATTTGTTTGCCCTTTGGCAGCAATCCGTTTTCTTTGTTATGATCAGGTCGAGTGAGTCACTTCATTCTATAGAAAACTGGATCAGAGGATTGGCATTGAAGTGATCACAGGTCAGGGAACATATGCCCCCAGGCTGTCATGCTTTCACCTTCACTAGTGTATTTGGTTTCAGTACCTGCAGGGCTTGATGTTCATTGACATGCACCCTTTAACCTTTTTTGTGTGTGTACAGGACATCACACTGTTGCAGTGGATGATACCAAAACATATTCCCATCTTATTCCTTTCGGTCTGATCATCACAGCCTATGAAAGGTTATTTAAAAGTTATTTAAAAGATTGAAAAACTAAACTCGATTATTGAATGGAATATAATATGGGTTCTTAATTGTAATTATACTTTGTTGTGTAGTTGTTTTATTTTGTTGCTATATAGCAAAGCTAGCTAATTTGACACCATTTGTTGTGCTAGCAAGACAAAGTAGCTGACTTATTTAAACACATTTCCAAATGGTGTTTTCCAAATGTTTTGTAATAATTTATTATAAACATTTATATTTCTTTAATTGTCATATTGAAACATGAAGAGAAAAATGACACCCAAAAACTCACAAAGTAAAAGCTGTCCGGGCACACAGTTCAAACTTGAAGGACTGCACGCTCATGTGCTGCATTCAAGTACTCCTATGTAAATTTGTAGACCCTTAGTTGTGAGGAAAACGTTTAGGGGGAAAATCGAAAGACTCGGACTATGATAGGACTAATAGTAGTTTTGGATGATTGTTGTTCAGGTTATTTACCCACAACATTCAAACTGCGCAACAGGACCAGAGAGACGCAAAGAAAAAGCATGTTAGACAATTGTGTTTTGAGCTTGCCGTGGTTTGTGTAGCGATTTACGTGACAACCGTCACGCCACCTAAACGTCTCATCTCGGAGTCTTTCCTGGTTGTGGGACAGTCGAGGCTTCGTTGTTAGACTATACGAGAATGTACACTTTGAATATAACACTTCTATGAAACTGATACATCAGATAAGCACAAGACAGAAAGGTATTAGAACCGGGCTGATCCAGTTTCCTGACACTTGAAAAACATGTTCCCGTGTGACTTTGCGTGGGGAGCGGGAACTGCAGCGTATCAAATAGAAGGTATGTAAACAAAACGATGACATGAATGAAATGATTATACAGGGTGCAGTGGACACACAGCTCACCTACACAGTGCAGTCTAATGCAATACATAGCCCTACTACAAAGACTTAAGTTAAATTAGGTAACACTACTGCTTTCGTTGAGCCCAGAACTTTGTTTTTTGAATAAACTTGATCAAATAAATGCTCTGTAGTGCTTATCGTGTATTCAGTATGACAAAGAAGACTAGTTTGTGGTGACATCTTATTGTAACTACTGAATTGTTGCTTTTTCAATGCAGTAACACAAGCCACATATTTTCTAATGAAGTCCAATTCACTAAACTACCAGAAATAATTAGATGCCACTCTGACACACTGAACATGATCGGCTCCATAATGGCTTTATTCATTGCAGAAGCTTTGCTTTATATTGCACTAAGTAGTGCAGCTACCTGCACAGCTACCTGAGCTAACAAGCTAATAGTAGCTACAGTCATGCATGTATATACAGAATACAGCAATTAGCAGTTACTCTGGTGATATGCCAGTAGTGGCCAATTCTTACATATTGCACCTTTAAACTGCACAGGTGTTCATAATACAGTGTCCACTCCCTGAAGATGGCACACACCAAGACACAAAGCACAAGCATTTTTTTTTTAAATACCTGAGGTTGTGTTCTTAAATGTCATTTGGCGTTCATTTATAGTCAATATAGATCTTTAACTTTTACTATTGGAATTATATTGATTTATTAATATTGAATTGTACTAGCTCACAGGTCACCCTTACATAAAACTGACAAAAATCAACAGACAGTTACAGCATTTATAATAGAAGACAAAATACAGCAGAATTTAAACAGTTCCCACTGGAGATAAGTAAGCCCACAGACACACTTTAAGCCCTAGTAGAAACACTACTGTCTTTTTTTTTATGTCACCATCCTCCAAACTTTTATGAAATGAAACAACCTATTTGTGCGCATTGAGGTGGCTGGCAGGCAGACGGCAAGGGACCAAGTATCTGGGACACATTTTGTCACGCGAAAGGCGGCAGAGTGTTCAGGGAGCAGGATGGAGATGTGGGCTGTAACAGCTACGAACTGTGGGAGCAGGATCTGGAGTGTATCCGGCAGCTAGGACTGACGCACTATCGCCTGTCTCTCTCCTGGGCCCGCCTCCTGCCTGATGGGACCACGCGGCATGTCAATCAAAAAGGTATTCCCATACACACGCTACAATTGTATCTAAAACAACAAAACGGGATAAGCTGTGTTGCTGTTTTACCCTATTACCTTATTACAGCAACTCTGTATGTCTGCCCTACAGGTGTGCAGTATTACAACAAGGTGATTGATGATTTGCTGGCCTGCAATGTATCACCCATGGTCACACTTTACCACTTTGACCTGCCTCAAGCTCTCCAAGATCAAGGTGGCTGGAAATCACCAGATATAGCGGCAATCTTCGACAGCTATGCAAAGTTTTGCTTCCAAACATTTGGTGATCGCGTCAAGCTTTGGATCACCATTAACGAGCCCTATGTGTGTGCCAAATTGGGCCATGAAGACGGCATCCATGCCCCGGGATTAAAAGAACCGGGGGTTGCTGCCTACCTGGTGGGCCATAACATGCTGCGTGCCCACGCCATGGCCTGGCACAGCTACAACTCCTTCTACAGGACAGAGCAGGAGGGTGCTGTGTCTCTGGCCATCAACAGCGACTGGTTTGAGCCATCAAGAGCAGGCTGCACTGAGGATATCTCTGCCACTGAGCGCTGCCTTGCGTTTACACTAGGGTGGTTTGCCTGGCCTGTGTTTGTGACTGGAGATTATCCAAAAGTAATGAGATCTGCCATCGACAGTCAAAGTGAGAAGCTGGGGTTCAGAGGCAGCTCACGACTGCCCTGTTTCTCAAAGGACGAGCCTGGCATTTTGGGCACAGCTGACTTCTTTGCGTTGAACTACTACACGTCTCGTAAGGTGAAGCCAGGAGGAGGAAGTTGTGGAATGATGCTGAGTATGAAGAGCGACCGAGATGCAGAAGAAGTTTTGGATCCTTCCTGGCCTATCTGTGGTGTTTCCTGGCTCGCTGTAGTTCCCCATGGCTTAAGGAAACTCCTCAAGCACATCAAGGTAAAACGCTAACTACTGACTCATCTTCTGGGTAATTTTCTATGTCATGTTTTCATTACTGAAAAGTGCCTCAAACACATCCTTTATTTTGACTGTGAATTCAATCCGTTGAAATGTGAAGTCATTTTTCTTTTTCCCTCTTGGCATCAAGCTGAATTGACCAACAGGAAGACAAATCACCTTCAACCAAACGAGGAGAACACTGTGACATTTGTTTAGTGTCTTGCTATTGATTTTGTATGCGGTAATCTCCCTTTAACACCTCCAGAAACACATTGATGCTTCATTAGTGCTGTCACATTGAATGAAACAGTTACTTTGCTGAAAGTGTTTGCAATTGCAATTTCCTGCTGTTGTGACTTGTCACAGGCCATTAGTTTGAGCTTGGCACCGTTGAAATGCAGCTAAACGGTACGGCACAGACCGATCTGTCTCTCCCTGAAATGCCCTGACAGCTGAGATGCCTTGTTTGACAATAATATTTGCCCCATGACTTTCCAGGACACTTTCAACAACCCAGCAGTCTACATTACAGAGAATGGCTTCTCGCAGGTGGGGCCACTGCAAATTGAGGATGCCCAGCGCTCGGAGTTTTACAAGGAAACCATCTTGGAAGTGGCTAAAGGTGAATCTGCACTTGAAATAAATAAATAGCAATTAGCAGACGGTCAAATTATTACCTTTATTCAGCATTTTAGAAACTCTCTACATAACATTTTGTGTCGGTTGTGCAGCTGCCAATGAATAACTGCCTTACAAATTGTCCTTTGTAAAATTAATCCTATTCAGGAGGATCACATATGGTCTGTTATACCTTCACCTGTCTTGCAGTTGGGTGTAAATTTGTCAGAAACCTGGGATACAAAGATTGGTTGGTACACCATCAATTGGTTTTAAATAACATCTCTGTTTTGGTACAAATCATTGATAAAACCCGCCATCTGTGCACTTTGGGCAAAGTGTTATTTTCAGAATCCTTGGCTCAGGTTGTGTAAATTTTGATGAAATCTGGGGGGATATTTAAGTACATCAGTAAATAGGTCAAGTTCAAGATGGTGTAAAAACAAAAATATGAATGTGCAATAGATTTTTTTTCTTGATTCATGAAAACAGAAGAACATTATCTTTCTTTTAATTATTTTTATGATGTTTTATTTTCAGACCATAAGGCTTAGGAATTATTGCCCGCAAGTGAAATTGTTTGTTTTGGCACCACCCTCTGGCCAATCTGTGTATTTTTTATTGCCAGAAATATTGAAAGCTGTCTACCAAATTGAGGAGCAGGAGGGTTTATGGTTTCTGTGAGATTGCAGAGCAGTCATTCAAAGGGAGATAAAGGGGAAAGAGAAAACACAATTTTAGGCCATTTGGCTAGGTTACATACACGTACTGTATAATATCGAAGACTGTAATTGGAGCTGGCATGAGATAAGAGGCGTTGCCTTCTGTGATTGTCATTGAGAACACAGTCAATGCATGTTTTGCCAAGATGCTTGACGTTGATGAGCATGAAACTAGGCGACTGTGCTCTCAAGGGGTCCACCGATATGTTTTTTTTTCAGGGCTGATACTGATTTTTAGTAAGACAGATAACCAATAATTGGAATCTATATATATTTGCAGTAAAAATAAAAATCTTAGGATCAAAGTTGAGAATAACCAGTGATGGACTGTAACTAACAACAATTTACTGTTACTTAAGTACAATTTTAAGGTACTTTACTTGAGTATTTCCATTTTCTAGTACTTTAAAATATCACTCCACTAAAGTTATTTAACTTTAGGTACTAGTTATTTTGCATGTGGATAACTGCATACTTCTGTTAAAAAAATACTTATTCAAATCTACAAAATTAACTCTGTGTTCTTGCATAGCAATACAAGAAGATGGGGTCAACGTCCTTGGGTATTTTGCGTGGTCGCTGCTGGACAACTTTGAATGGGCCGATGGATTCAGCGTTCGCTTTGGATTGTTCCACGTGGATTTCGGGGACGCAAAGCTAGGCCGAACCATGTACCAGTCTGGACGGGAGTATGCCAAGACAATCGTCAAATACAAAGGAGGTCGATCCAGATAAGAAGACTGTTGTACATTCTTAATAAACAAGCAGCTCTCGCTCAGTGTAGATCCGAAATTGAATGCATTTTATTGTCTCTGAATTTCTTTCCCCTTTTCGAAAATGTTCAGGGAAAAAGTCCAACAAATAGGCTTACTTGGCTGCCTTTATAGAAATTCTGACTTCAGCAGGGGACGTGAGGACAAGGAGCGTTAAGTCGATTCAATGGAATGCAAATTAGTATTCTGTTCTGCCCAGTACCCAGTCAATCTGTACAAGGAGGTTTATGAAGAAGGGAGAGTCCCTCACTGAGAGGGCCAAGACAGCTGCTGCAGACACTTCACAGGGCTGAATGTATTTGTCAATGATTAAATGAAGTATTAAGGGTGTTATCATCTTGGAAAACAGCATTGTTATGTGCCTGCATGCATCTTATGTGTTTAGCAATGAAGTAATGCAGTTTGGCAGTCTTTTTAAATGTACCTGTGAGATTCAGGTGAGTGTGTCTGTATGATACTTTGCATTATAGTCTGAAGTTTCGGGTTGACTGGAAGGTTGAAGGCTCCCCTGATATTTTAGGGAAAATAAATCACACATTATGCAGTCCATTTGGTCATCCTTTTCATATTTGACACACAGCTCCTGTACCACCTCACCTATCACATTGGAAAAGAACCCATCAAAAAAGAAAAAAGAAAATCAACTCGGTTATTATAATGCTGTCGGGCTGCATAAAACACACTCCAGTAAACTCGGCCGAGATGCCAGCTGAAAGCAACAGATGTCCTGCCACAGGAAGAGAGCGCAATGCCATTTGTGTTCCACGGACAGCTGCGCAAACTCTCTACTTAAAGGAAGAAAGGAGGGAACAAGGCGAAAAGCCTTCTGTTGATTCTCTGTGCATACTGTGGTTAAGGTGGGATTATTTATATGGAGTGCTGAACAATGCACTTTTGATTTGCAGGGCAGAGCGAGCCACATAGGGTTTGACATTAGTGTGTGAGAAAATGGCTACTGCGGATCATCTGTTATGTTTTTAGGTTCAAGTTTAAAGAAACATCAACTAAAACCAACTTCCTATCTGCTCTTATCAGTAATCAGAATACTGGAGAGCTGGATGAGCAGTTTGGTTGCATCTGTTTGTAAGCCTACAGTGCCACCTTGTGGATTTAAAGAGAACTACTGCTTTGAATTCAACAGCTCAGTGTGTCCCGCACTGCACTTCCCAACATGTCACACGATGTGTTTTGATTAATAAAATGCATCCTGTTGGTTTAACAATAAACAACTAAAACAGCTCCCTAACCACAATACATCATAGATTTACAACAATTAATATTCATGCTCTGAACGTGAAGGAACGTGCCATTTATATTCTGTGTTGGGAGACTTTGTTTGCATTAATAAGCATGGTGTATCGTGACATCCAGTTGGCTGTGCATACTGTTTTCAACAGATGTGAGTAATACCCTCGTGGCCCTCCTCCATCTATGTCAAGCCGAGTGAGATTCTCCTTTGTCTTATGATGAATAACAAGCTATTGTGGAAACATGAATAATGCCACCGCCGCTCGCATTAGAACTTCTTTTGCAGGCTGCTTTGAACGCAGAGTTGAACCACATCTCAACGCTAATGAAGTTCATCTAATGTCTGTGGCACTGAGAGGATGCAGGATGATGGAGGCGCGCCACAAAACACTCAGCATTTACTGAACAGATATGCAACATGTCAGGTGGAGACAAAATCAAACATGTTAGTAAGAACTGAATATTTACAATTGATTCTCTTACCTGTGTCAGAGACAAACTCACGACTAAAGAAGAGAGTCAAGTTTCCCATGATTCATGAATGCAGCCAATATGAAACTGGATTCCCGGCAAAGACTTGATTAGTAATTCCACCGACTGTCGCCCAGTATTGATGGACTCCATCTTCCTCCATCACTGGCTAGCTGCATGGGTGAAAGAACCACCACTGCTGCTGAATTGATTGAATGAAATATGAGTGAGAAGTTACCCTCCACTTAGTGAATGTTGAAATTAGCCATTTGCGGGGGGGGGGGAACCGAGGAATAATATGTGCCTATTGCAGGTTGGGAAAAAGCTTAAAACATTAATTAGCATTTAAATAATTCACTCCTCAAGTCTCTTTAATAGCCCAACTACGAATATTCAACTTCAATTCATTACAGCGGGCGGAATTTATTCTGATTAGCCCGTGATGTAGAAAGTCACCGAAGGAGCCATTTCTAAATGTGCTTTCCAATTAAGCGCCAAATATATCATGTGTATAGATAAGTTGCTTTTGACAATGAATTAGTACGTTTAATTGTAACATTCAATCACATTCACTGGCGGAGATTTACCCCGAGGAACATTCTGGCAAATTACCAAGAGGGGCCCATTTGTATTGGACCAAACTTTACTCATTATGTTTTGACAGGCACTATGAAATATTCAATAACTGGGAAATTCATTTACTTATTATGAATTAACTAGATAATTTAGCCGCTGATAAACTATCTTTATTGTGAATTATAGGAGGAAGCACAATCTTGTGTATCGGTGCAGTGCTTACAGGTGCAAAGGGTATGACTTCTGGCAAATAATTACCTTTTTCTATTTACTGATTACCCTCATATGCATATCCCCTGGAGAAATTGTATAATTAGATTGTTGCTTCAATATCAAGATGAGGAGACATCAGCCACTCCCTTCCTCTGGAGCGCAGATACAAATCTCTCTCTTCCCTCTCCTCTCCCTCTCTTTGTCTGGGTGTCTCAGTCAGCTGGTGAGGGACCCGAGAGAGGCCCCAAACCACCACTCAGCCTGTCGTTTTTTTCCTTTCTTTCTTTTGCTCTTATTCACTCACTCTCCGTAGCTCATCATCTTCCCCTCTCCTAATCGCATTGCTCATTTTCCATTGACAAGAGAGTATGAGGAGAGAGGGAGGAAGAGAAAAAAAAAAAAAAAAACAGCACAAACTTTCTAAATCCCATTGACCTACTTCGCCAGACATTTCACTGGGAATTCATATTAGTGCAAAAGAGTTAGAAGAAGAAATGTTTTCTCATTTCTCCCTCCTCTCCATCTTCCTCGCAGCCCCCTCCTTCTTCTCTCTTTCTCTTTCAGCTGGAAGCCATTTTCCTCACATCCCGTATTTGATCCTGTATGAGCACTACAGTACATTATACAAGTGGATAAACGCCTTACCGTGGCATAACCAGCGGTTTGGAGTTCTGTCACCACTTTTGACAGTGGCGTAAGAAGCGTGACATCGGCGCTATAAAAAGCGCTTTGAAAGACCTCGTCTTTGATTGATGAATTTGGCGGCGGAGACAAGATTGAAGGGGATGAATATTGCTAGGCCTTGAAGACAGGAAGTGGAATTATGACAGACCCATACAGAGAACTAAAGCGGGGAGACGAAAAGAGAATAAAAAGAGAGAAAGCCAATTCAAATCTTTTTCTTTTAAGTCCCTCCCTGAGGGACTGCAGATGACCCTGCTAACGACTGTTGAAATTCTAACTCCCTTGAGTGTGATGGCGCCGCGTGATGGGAGGGGGTTCGCAGACCTGCCTGAAAAATTGAAAGCTCCTAGAATATTCAGCTAACCCTGTGCGCTCGGTTGGGGGTGGTGATGGGGGGGCACATGCAGAGATTGGTATTCAGGGTCTGTGTGTGTGGCGGGTAAGCCCAGCGGTGGTGGCAAGAGAGAACCCCCCTCCGTGTGCGTGTGTGTGGTGGCCAATGAGCCGAGCGCCGTGTCTCATGGGAACAGTGGTAGAAGTGGAGTGAACCTAAGTGAGGATGGGAAAGAGACAATTTATGGAACCTTTAGAACCGAAGTGAATGTGGCTGTGATGGCGACGGCGTAGTTATCAGGCCCGGATCCAAGCAGAGAGACTAACGACGTGGATATAACCTCATGCTCCCAATATGCAAACACAATGTCATCAACAAAGAAGAGTGAAAAATTCATCTGCTCTAAATTTCCCCTGAAACTTTAGACAGACAATGGTTACCTGTAGGCCTTTCCTGGCAGAAATAATGAAGGGAATACAGGGGGCAACTTGCAGTATATCTTCATCCACATTTACCTTTCCCTCTGATGTTCTGCTTTAATCAAAAATGAAATGGGTGATTTGGTTTCGTACAACCTGGTTCTAATTTTTGTAGTTTGGCCCGCTGTTGGCAAAAGTAACTAGGGACCATCTCGTGATGGGATCACACCAGCTGCGATGCCCGTCACCATGACTTCTCAGTAGTACTCATGGGTCAGACCACAGCCATCTTTGAACTCAGCCTTCATTTTGATCTCAACTACACACCTGTCAAGTTTCATAACTGCATCTTGCACACTTGGGACGCTATCACCTTGACACAAATCTGTCTACAGCAGACGGACAGACAGAGAGAACGACAGACGGACATATAAACACCTGTCAAGTACTCCAAACTGCTTCTGTGATAGTTCTCAGTGTCTCCAAGACAGCGGCCCCCCTGATATAACTGTCGGCCAACCCACTGGCAGCCCCACTTGCAAGGGCATATGCATATTGTCCTTCTCAGTAATGATTGATTTATGCATAATTTGCTTGTATCTGATATTTAACATTAGGTACTATTTATTTACGGTAAATTAATAATGAAAATTAGATGAAAAGAGGAAATGCATATGTGTGGCCACCCTCGAGATTTTCAGTGGGCCCTTCCATGAAAGATTTCTGGGGGCGCCCCTGCTCTAAGACCATAATTATAAACCAAGGGTGTACAACCCCCCCAGTGGTGGTTATAAACACTTTTATAGATTATTACCCACATTTCTGTTATGCTCACTTGAAGTTTTGCTTCCAAATAACACGAGTAATTGTGGCGTAGTTACCTTGAAGTCGTCAGTGTCTGTCTGTGTCGCGTCTCTCTTCATCACTCCATGTCATGGAGCAGCAGCAGGATACTCATTTCAAACTGAAGTAGGTCATTCCTAATGTGACATAATTAGCCCGCCATCCCCCACTTAGCTTCTGTGTGCCTTGTTGTCCCCATGCAACAAGCTAGCTTACATTAGTAAAACCAAAACATTTAGAGCTTGTAAATATTTGAGAGAGCTAGAGAGCATTTCATTGCGGGACCCCACTGGCTTCTGGCAACAGCTAATGTTTTGGGGCTTCCGAGAGACACCCATACGAACAGTACTTGTGTAAAAGTCTTAAAGTATGTACTTAAGTATCAAAAGTAATTTTAAGTACAGTACTTGAGTAAATGTACTTAGTTACATTCCATCACTGATAATACCCGACACTGGTTTGGATAATTGCTGATTTATCCCTGGGTTATTGATATTCTGGCACACAACTGCTGGCTTGTTTACAGTCTGAGCACAAGAAAAGCAGTTTGGTGACAGCACATGCCACGACGCAAGCACAAATACAGTTGTGTGTGCAGTTTGTTCATGGAGTTTGGGGGGAAAAAAGGCAGTCTATTCTCAGGTATTTCCCTGAAACATCTCGCGCTTCCTCCGGAAAACGGCGCAGCTCGTCTTTGATTAACTGCAAACGCTTTAGGTTCAGGGCCATTTCAAGAGAGAGCGGACGCATAGGGCGCAGAGCAACAGTGCGCGCGGACTAATTAACTCTAAGTGTTGTACGACATGCTCCCTTCTCACCCGTGTTGTCACTCAGGGTTTGAGTGGCGCTAATGAGAGAATTATCTAGCCTCGGACCCTGGTAATGCATTCAAATGAACACCAGCTGACCTGACTTATGAGATGGCTTTTTAATCTCACCACTTAATACCAATCAGACCTGCTTTCTCATGTGCCTACACTGGGAGGGTTAGGGTTTTTTTTTTTTTTCCCACTGTTGATCTAAGGGAGAGCGTTAATTGTCTCGAATGACTCAAGGGCCTCTGCCGATGTTATGCAGAGAACCTCAGGTGTGCAGGATAAAACAGGTGGATATGGCTTCAGAAGTGTTTGCCGGGCATCAAAGTGAAAGCGTTTGGGCGCGTGTGCCTGCGTGTGTGTGCGTGTAAGCCCCTTATCATGAGAGCCCAGTTGAGGATTAAGAAGGTTAATAAGGTCATGAGTTTGCAACAAAAATCTGTGACATACAATGGAGCTTTGGCATTGTTGGATTACCATAATCATCGTACTTTGGTGCCCAAACCTGTGACTCAATTGTTGTGCTCGCAGTGCTTCCAGAGGCAATACAAACGTTCTGCAGGGGGCAGGTTGGGGGAATTTAATAATTACCTGCTGGTATTACCAATTTAAGCATTTATACTTGGGCAAATAAGCCCGTGTTTCAAATTGGATCAAGGTATTTTCGGTCTGTTGTCTTGCGAGCTTAAATGCGATGGTTTGTTTCAGCCAGACAGCGCTGAACTTGTGGGCAACATGAGCAATAAGCCCTTTCAAGTGTTTGGGCTGTAGCCGTTTTTGTTTTGCCAAGTGCTCGAGGTAACAAATAGCAGATCAGCCAGAGTTCAGGGCTGCTCGCAAAATGGTCGCAGCGTTTCAATGCCTTTCGGGGAGACTTTTATTGTTATAAATCTCGTGGCGTACTCTGAGCGTGTATGTTTGAGCGACTACGCCTTTGTGTGAGCGCGAGCTCGGGTACAACATCTGCTTGTGTAAACCTGCGAGGTTTAGGAGGCGAGTGCACCCGCTCCTCCTGGCCTGCAAGCATCCCACGCTCGCAGCATGCACAAGTGTGCCAGGATAGGGAGGAAAAAAGAAGTATTGATGAGTCTAATATGCGAGGTCTTTCCACCTCCCCGAAGTCATTAGAATCTATATTTTTATATTGTTCACAAGCAGTCAGGATTTGCCTGAATGAGGCCCAATTAAAAGGGATTTAATAGGATTTGCTTATTACTGATTCGAGGAGGCGGTTGAGATACCTTTAGTCGCAATTTCACTCTGCAATGTATATAAGTTATAAGTGAATAATCCCTTTGGAGTGTTGTGATGTTTGAGAAGGAGGTGAAAGATATAATGCTGAAACTGCAATAATGACTGGATTAGGAACATTATTATGCCGCTCCTTTTGTTCCCTGTTATATACAGTACCCTGAATTCAGCTAGTGTGGATCAACGCAGACAGTATTTTGTCTGCTCTGCATGTGTGATCAAACCCAGTGTCAGAATATTGCTCTAATTATGGCGGGTGAAAAGTTTTGTCGCCATGACTTCCACACTGTATTCAATTATGTGTTACTAAGTTGGGTGCATTGTATAGCACATCTTTACATGCCACTGCTTGACAGCTAATTGTACAGCAGACAATAAGGATCAGCCGGTGTGCTGTGTCTTGTGTGTGGCAGACTTGCAGTTTTTGTCTCTCTATCTCGGCCCACAGGCCCATTGTCATGCAGTCGCTCAGGTAAGAGGCCCAGTCGTCACTCATCTGCCTGACGGCCGCCGCTATCTGCCCTGACGGTGACAGATGATGGCAGTGTGGGATGGGAGTGTGTATGTGTGTTAACACCAGACAGTGTGTTGTACCAAAGGGGGGTCCGTGGCAGGTAGGCAGGCAGCGAGGGAGGCGAGATGGATACCACCCCGACTGAGGGCTGGGTTAGAGGCCAGTGGGCAGCGCTGCATTCACTGACCGTGCCTGAGAGCAATACAGGGGCTTTTCGGCACAGCAGCCAAGCAAGGACAACAGTGTTGGTGAGACGGATCAGTTGTCACATGGGCAGCGTGGCACTGAGGAGAAAGTTGGCAGAGGCTGCTAAAACGAAAGAATGTTGTGTGGTTCAAATTCACCAGTAGATTGGTAGAATAGGCACGTAGCTTTACTGCGTCTCTAAATGAAACTGTGGTGTGGAACGTTAAGTGGAACTGAAGCTGAATTAATCTGTTTCACGTTGAGCAATAAACAAGCAAGAATGCTGTTATGTTAGCAAGGCCACAAAGATTCCAGGCTTTTCAGTGGGCACAATGAAATGTTAAAGCTGTCCTCTCTTTTTCGTGAGGCAGCTCTCTTTGCCTCTTCCTTTTGTGTTTTTCAATGCTTGGCGTGTTTGGTAGTTTAAGTCTTCAACACTTTGCGTTGGAGTTCTTTGTCCTGATTGGATAAAGTTGGCAGGGATACCAAAAAATGTCTTTTCTCTTTAACTGCATTAGCGGGGAGAGGAAAGACATGGGTTACTGCCCAAACACTCTGTAACAGTGATTACTGTTGGAATACAGAGCTATTTAACACTCTTTTTTAAAAAGAAAATAATGCTTCTAACAACTTTAAGCACAATGGACAGATTATTGACTGGCAAAATGGCACTTCAAAAATAAGAAAAATTAAATGAATCCAAGGTGTTTCTTGACTGTAATAAGAAAAAAAAGAATCTACTATTGGAACAAGTGAAAAGTGTCTAAACCGACACCAAAATGCTACTTTTTAGGTGATTGTGTTTTATATTAACAGGAACAAACAAGTGACATTCATCCAGCAAGTGAGATAAGTAAAGAAAATGTGACACGGCTTACCTTGCTTTCGGGTTCACTATGTTATGATCATGTTCTTTAATGTTATTTCACTGAAATATGAACTACTTTTGGACTGTTGTGTATCTAACTTAATGAAAATAAAGTAGGTTTTCATACTTTTTCCACTGCTTTCAAAGGTAGGACCGAAGAAATAGTGATTTGAGAGATCATTGCTCCAAAATGACCGATCCTCCTTTTAGGGCTATTTCGTAACACTTCAAAAAGCATGAAGCTGGTTTGAAGTGACCCGACTGTGCTGTTGCTGCCCTCGGACAAATGGGCATGGTTTCCTTTTGAACAGCTATAGTTGATATACTTTGCACACACAGAACAGTCTCAACAGACTATCTGAGAAAAGTAAACATCAAGCAATCAAGTATAGTCATCACTAGAGTTTTTATCTGAAGACATCTGGAATCCTGAATGTCAAAGTTGTGTATTTGTCCATGTGCGATCCATGTATGTACATAAATGCGCGTCCACGCACAGGTGTAATATACAAACACGTGTGGACGTACGTATGAGTGTTCTCCTGCCGTCCGGGAAGATCAATGCGTCCACATCGATGCTGTCTTGCCCTCCGCACGTGAAGTGAATGGAGGGGGAGGAGAAGGTGGCGAAGGGTGGGAGGAGAGCGGGATGGGAGGTGCGCACTAAATGGATGCGATGCAAATGGCACCAGAGGACATAGGAATCAATTTACCTTATTGAAACAAATGAGAGCAGCTCAGCCCTGCCACGGCGTGTGTTCTTTTTTTTTTTTTTTTTTTGGCCGCCCCCATTGTTATTGTAATTAACCCACCCAACCCAAATTCCTGACCCTCCCTTTCACAGACACAGCCAACCCCCTCAACAGCCCTGTCCATGGCTGCCTGGGGTCCCTTTTACCCTAATGAAAAAGCCTTAGAGGTGCTCAGGTAAAAATGTAGGTGCTGTAATGGTGATTCATGGCCCTGGGTGACATGCTAAAAGGCATGGGAGATCTGCCTAGGAAAGCATTTAGGAAAGGGTATTCCGTGTGCGAGCGCCAACACCCCCACTTCAACAAACACACACACACACACACACACACACACACACAAAGAGCCACCAACTGTAATGACTTACGGACATTCCCTGCTCCCAGCATGCTCTCAATTTTATAAACTCCCCACGCGCCACATTCATGGAATCCCAATAACCAAAATGGACTCGTTGGAATGACCTCGGTGGTAAGTGGCCAGCGCAATGCCTATTTCATATAGTGATGTGTGACGTCCTATTGAAAATTTGCCATTCTTTTGTTTAAGGCTAGCCCACATTGACGCCTGAGCTCTAATTCCCCAGTGTGGCATGGGCATTGTATAGGGGTCTTCGGGGGACGGATCAATAGTTGGAGAGAGCGATGGGGTCATGCTGGAATCGATGCACTGGACAAACGACCTCCCGCTGCCGCTCGCACCTTCCAAGCCGCTTGACACCTGAGGCGATCTTTACTGAAATGTCCTCTGCTGAAATGCCACAGGGCCACGGGCTGCTGAGCAGTCACTCATGCAGGGCTCCAGAATCAAGTGGCGTATGCAAACCGGGTCTGCTGTCATCCGCGGTGAAAGGCCTTGGCTCAGCGTTACTACATAAACAAAACTCATGCACCTGAGAATGTCAATTACTTGCCGCCTGCCCCCTCTGACGGCCCCGTGCTTGATGGCCAAATTGGGATTAATTTGGGGAGGATGGGGGCCAGTGTAGAGGTGACACCATGTCGTTCCAGCCCAAAGAGAGAGAGGCGGCGGCGGAATGGAGAACAGAAGCAGCAGGCCGGCTTGATTGTTCCCCCATTACCCTGCGCGGCGTTTTGCATAAGCGGCAAAAGGCGCTGATGAAAACAAGTGGCGGTTTCAGGTCGGAAGCAGACACCCAGAAAATGAGCTTTTTTTCCCCCTTTCCCTTCTTACCCTTCCGCTGGGCCGCATAATTCAGAAGAGCCATCTTGTGGAAATGTCATCGTGTGGTGCCGCTGGAGCAAGCAGTGTGACAGAATGCTGTAACGCCTCCCGGGCTGGGGCCCTCGCCACGCTTGCCACGCCCGAGTCGGCCTGACCTTGCAGGTGCTGATATATGCAGCCACATTTGTGTCAGAAAATGGACAACGGGTGCCTCTTCTTTCTGGAAGGTTTTAGCCACCGCAGGCACAACTTTTCCCTCCGATTTGGGTTCACTGAGAGGTGGTGCATATTTCAAAGACAGGCTGTATATGTTTATTTGCTTGAGGATATAGATTTCTTCCCTTTCCCCCCGCCTTTTCTTTTTTGAATAGAGGTCAATTCCCCACCGTGCGTTCCCTTTTATGCACCCACACCCTATTCTTCATTCATCTTACCTGCTGACACATCTGACAACACGCTGCTGTATTATCATCTCCCAACCCCCAGCGCTATACCTTCCACAACAACACAGGGCCGGCTCGACTCCTCCACCCATTCTCTTTCTCCTTTAGAAAACTGATTATAAATGGTCAATTTGAAAATAGACTGGAAAGTCCCCAAGGCTGCTTGCCTTGTCAAATTGAAAAGGGACAAGGACAAGTCAGTCGACTTGCCCCCTGTCCGTCGTCCCGATATTTCCGAGGCAGGCATACGAGAGGGAACATAACAAATTCCCCCCATGCGGCAGGCAAGGCGATGGCGAAGGATGACGAGGGAGGGCAGGGCGGCGGCGGTGGCAGCAAGCTGAGGATCTTCAACATCTAGCCCTCAGCATTTATATCACAAGTCTCCACAAAGAGTCTATGGATCACTCCAGTGGGCTGGTGTTGGCAGTATCAGGAAAAGCCATAGGCTGTCAGGGAGTATGTGCCTTTCATATTTCACTGTAGACAGCCTTCCCTTCTCCCGGCCTCACTCACAGCAGCCTTTGAGGATAATATCTTCAAATCTCTCCTTGCCATGCTGAGAGGCTATTTTTAAATAGATATTTATTTCATTCTCTCAATTTTTCTTCCCCTCTCTCCCCCCTCTGTCCTACAGGTATAGCTTTACCGCTTGTGACCAGTGGAGAAATCGGCACAGACACGGAGAAATGCTCGTGGCAAGGCGGGTGTTTCTGTCAACACCAATCTATGAGTCTTATTCGTTCTCCATTGTCCTTTTCTGTTCAGGTTTTTTGAAGGGGAATCTGTCTTCTTTTGTTACAAAACTGATCACACCCTTCCAACTTCCCCAAAATAATAAAAAAAAAAAAAAAAAAAAAAAAAAGGAAGATGAAGTTGGTACAAATTTGCTTTGGCACATCACCCCATTATGCCGAGGCCTCATCTCATCAGCAGAGCGAATAAATAGTTGATTTTACGAGTCTTCCGGTGATCTGCAGTGACTTTTTGTGCTAACAATAAACTCCCTCTCTGATTAATCACACTCGTGAGATGGAAAGCATCCTTTGATAAAGCCCAGATGCCCATTGCAGCATGATTCATCAGGGAAGACCTCGCAATCAGATGGGACGTGCGCCTTCTCCCCAACACGTATCCCCTCTCTCTTCAGAATACATTAGAGGAGTGTGAGCGACGGAATCATCAGATACCAGGAGGTGAATTGAAGTGGTCATGAACCTAGTGTCAAACTCAAATAGCTGAATGGCGATAGATAAAACAAACAAGGGACGTGAAGTGCCTGCAGAGGGAGGCGAGGAGATGCTCGCCGCGCTGCCGAGAACTTTTACAGATAAGGCCCGCTAGCCCTGCATAGCAATTGGGCTATTATCGAGCGTGACCCCTGCTGGAACTGTAACACATGACCCCAAATTTATGTATTGCGTGAACTTTCTCCCCACGTAGCGCGACATGAGTTATGTTTCATGGTGAATTGTGAGCTGTCCTGCTTTCCCCCAGGGTGCGCGCTCCTCCTGACCCACTGCAAAGATGGAAATTCATGAGCTGCGACTTTTCCTTTGGGCTGAATGTTGCTATTAGCGATGTGGCCGTGCTTCGGGATGGAATGCACGGCGATACACACTGGCGCTTGTTCACTCAAAAGCCTTTTAGTCCTCGCAAATTGACAGCTTTCCTGTTGGAAGCGATATTACTTTCATGTTTACCTTTGCAGACACAAGAATATTAGATAAAAACAAGACCTAATGCTTTATTATAACCTCCTCCCGTATTCCCTGACGATTGTCTCCTGCACAGTAAGCACATTTGAAGTTGTTGTCTGTTATTCTTTATCTTATTTCGTTCCTCTTACCGTGGCTAATAACAGTTTTTCCTATCTTCCTCTATTTCTGGGCTAAGCCGGGTCTTAGAGCTGGCCCTCCGTTTTACAGCGAGGCAGAAAATGCTTGGCTCAGCAGAGGAAGGATTCCTCCGTTGTTACTTCAGGTAGTCCCCTCCCTTCCTTTAGCTGAGATTTCTATCCCGGGCCCTTATTATCACCAAACAAGCACTTTTTGATGATGATAAGTAATAGCCACATCCCCGTGTGTAGGACTCACTTCTCAGGGGAGTAAGGAGAGCACGCTGGTCATTTTTCTTGCCTGTTTGGCGTCCAGCAATCCCGGGTGAAAATATAGGCTGCATGGAAGCAGGGGTGATTCTGTGTTTGTGCAGCATTATTCGCAACTGGAGGAATGAGCAGCAGATTGTGTGAGAGTAATGCTTTTTGATGGTTTTCAGCGAGTTTAACTAAAAAAAAATACAGAACACCAGACTCATTATAACACTTATCACTAAGGACACCATTTTTCCTAGAAAAACGAAAGCTTATCCTTCACATTACCGGTGAAATAAATCAGAAATGGCCTCAGCTCCACATTAAATATTTCAACATTATCCAAGTTCACAATGCGGCTGTCAAGCAGTATGGACAATCCAAGTGATAGATTCCCAACTTGATTGTTTTGGAGCAACAACGATGGAGAAGAGGGGGTGATTTAGGGGTCAGTGCGTTCAGTCCTGACAGAAGTTCTGTAACTGCCATGACTGTAGTTTAGTGACAGCGTTGGATGAGAAGTGAAAATATCCTGCGAACAAGCGGACAAGAATAAGCAGCATCTTGGGGCCTTTTTAATCCCACAGACGTACGCGACAGTGGCCTGTCAAATTGCGTGGGACCAATTTGAATGCACAGCAGGGGAACGTCCCTCTTTTCAAATTGGTGGGCATCCTGTTTATTTCCTGCTACGGCTGCATCTCACTGCCAGACGCACCGAGACACCCCACGGAAAATCTGTAATACAGTTGGATTTGTGCGACAGTTTGATATTATAGTCCGCTAAAGGAGGAAAATGAGGGAAGGGCTGATGGCGAGAGGAAGAAAGAGAGAGACACAAATGATGGAGGTGGAAATTATGAAAGGGCGTCGTGTCAGAGGAGGGTTGAAATGTAAAGCAACAAATCAAGGTAAAGATTAAAGCCAACCGTGCCAAACGTAATTCGAGAGTTGAAGGTTTGCATCTTGTGGACAGGATGTTCCTTTGTCACTTTGCCCGCTATAAAAGCCGCGGCCTCGGGTGTGGTCTGCCAAGTATGCCACTCAACAGAAGTAGTATTCAAAGCAGGTGTCCAGACCAGTTAACTGCTCTGCTCGAGCCAACGTAGCCTTTGTGGGGAGATGAGTATTAAGAAGAGAGGAAAATATGTTAATATTTTCTGAGTGTGTCTTCTCAATTCAAGGGGATTCGTAGCCCTTTGGTCACCGATAGATGGACAGAAATTGACAGAAAATTTGAAGCAAATGTGTTAAATGTCTTACAAACATTTTCAGAATCTAGTTAGATGAAAATATGACTTTGGCTTAACAACTTAAAAGAGTAGCGGATTGTTAAGAGCGATGTCTGTAGTCCAAGTATGTAGCTAAAGAGTGTGTGGTCATGTGAAGGTGGTGGCTCTCCCCCGTCCTGTTGGCTGTCACAGTGAATCCCCGAGCTGCCACTGAGCAGCCCGACCTTTGGCTCTGCCTTTTAGTGCATTGATCCACCGGTCACTTTGAGCCAAG
The DNA here is from genome assembly GCF_965226575.1 of Pagrus pagrus. NCBI lineage: Eukaryota > Metazoa > Chordata > Actinopteri > Spariformes > Sparidae > Pagrus > Pagrus pagrus. Next base: position 13,027,359 of record NC_140204.1, on the reverse strand, counting down.
ATGGCTTCCCTCGTCTCTACTGCTCCCATCCAGTTAACCTGAGCTGACTGGGTAACGGTCTCTGATGCGTGCTTGACCCCGGGTACACGGTTCTGTGCACGAAGTTGTCAAAATTATTGCTTATTCGTATGTGTAAAATGTATTCATGAAAAAAAAAAAAAAATGGAGGAGGGCTTTTATTCAAGGACCAGATGCACGGGGTCATGCGTTCTAATTTTAGGCGGTGTTAATTGCGGCCCTCTCAAGTGTCCTCTCTGCCACCTTTGACAAAAGCACCATTCATAGGCAGGGCGGCCAGCCGGGCTGGCATGGCGCCTGCTTTGCCAGTTGTTGCTGACACCTCCTTGGCAGCGCCAGGCCAACTCTAGCTGAGGTGTCTACTAATGCTGCCCTCCCAATAAGCACGCCTCATAGTACAGGTTTTATAAGCAGAAATTTTTCACGGGTATGTCACACATTTGATGTCGGCCCCCTGTTGGATTTCAGAAACAAGTTGCATGGTGTTACAGCAGCGACAGACCCTAAGAGGCATGCTGTAATTTCAAGATAAGGTTGATATGATCAAGACGCAGCGTGCGAAAGACAAAAATGGAACAGATCCTGTGTAGTCCATAAAACATTGTGGCTGTCTCGATCTAAGCGAGGGCATTTTGTCACTTTAAGGCCTGGGAGCTCACCTCTGAGTCGGGCCTCGTAAACACAGCCCCTGCAAAAGGCAATAGAGGTGCAGCACGTGCAGCACAAAGCAATTCCGCATTCTAACGCCCTGTCACCGGGCTCACATTTCAACCATTCTTTATTCTGTGCCACAGTTCCAGCAGGGTGTAAATTGTGCGGGGCTGTAATTAATCCATGTCAGGTCAGAGAAGAAGAAGAAGGAGGAAAAACGAAGGGAAACGAGGTGAAGTACGAGGTGCCTTTGATTATAGCACCCCCTCCCCACTTCACTTAACACACACACACACACACACGCCTGCGCTATATTGTTTTGCATTCATGAAGGAAATCTGGGACCCCCAAGGAGCAGTGGCCCTCCTACAGTACTTTCATGTTTCTAATGCTGGCTAAAGCTCTATTTGTCCCATTGTACTCCACTATAGGGCAGAAGCAGCCTTCAAGCGGGGGCGGAACAAATATATATATCTTCAAAAGACAATTCATGCTGGGCTCATATATGTGACCACAGTATAACCCCAATTTCAACTTGCACCATCAAATCAGGAGAGTAGAAATAACTGAAATTAAAGTGTGCGATCCATATAAAATATATAAAGCCACATAAAAATCCTCTCCCCTGCTACAAAAAGTTCTAGTTAAGTTATGATGTTTGGAGAATAAAAGCCTCTACAACCAATTTTCAGGTTTAATGGAGGTGAAAAGGTTCATTATACTCCCACCTTTGGTGATATAATGATAGTTCGCCTAATTCAATAGCGAGCTTTTTGAATTAGCCCCATCAGAAGAGCTGCTGTCAGTCATGTTGACAAACATTTGCATTTGAGGATGGAGGAATGCTAATCCTGAATGGGGGTGGTAGCATTCGCTGACATGATTGACATTTGTAAGTTGGATGCCCCGGTGTTCATTTTAGCCCGTGAAAGAGAATGAAATGAAATTGGCACGCAGAACCTGATTAAAATTAAAAACAGCTAAATCTTAAAGAGTGAAAGGGATGGAGGTAATGTGCCAAATCTGAGGAAAACATGATTTGTTTTGTAGCCGTGCCTGCAGTGTGGCTCTAGGGATGGCTTTTTGGTCTGTCCCTCCGCCACTTTTGTCCACACTGAAATGTCTCAACAGCTACTGGTTTGGTTGTCATGACATTTTGTGCAGATGTTCACGGTCGCCAGAGGATGAATCCGAATGAGTTTGGTCATTTTCCTGTGCATCCACCACCAAGTTGAAGTTGTCGTTTATCTTTTATGGCTCAATAAGATCTAAGACATTCGTGGTCTTGGCGTGAAATGTCTCAACAGCTACTGGATCGATTGCCACTAAATTTTCTACAGCTGTTCATGTCCCGCTCAGGGAAACTTGACTTAGTTGATCCTGTGACCTTTCATCTAGCACCATCAACATGTCCAATTTTTTATTCAATCAATACTTTGGCTTATCACTTAATACCTGCACAACTATAGCCTCTGCTGTACTTTGTGTTTAGTGCTAATGAGTAAAGCCCAGAGTGCTAACAAGCTAAAATGTGATGGTGAACATGGTAAACATATCCGCTAAATATAAGCATGTTCGCATTTAGCTTAAAGCCCTATTGTTCCTAAGTACAGCCAGGCTGGATGCAGTTTCTTTAGCCAAAGTTTTAAACATTTTCGGATCCATTTGTGTAGAAGGCTCAGCATAATGTACATTTTGTCATCAGACAGACATCACACATTGGCTCTGTATTGACAGCTGCATGGTTGGAACGCGTCCTCCAAGTGGACTCCAAAACACGTATGAACAGAACTACCGCGTGTCCCTGTTGTCCCCAGCCAGGGCCACCATCATCAGGTGAACCCAGTCCAGCTGTCCTGGGCTGGGTTCACCCTTCAAATAATATTCTATGGGGGCCTTTGAGGATAATCTTTTCCAGGGCATGAGCAAGACTTTCTTGAATGTCCATAGCTGTCTGTGTCGGCCTCTGTTACGGAGTAGGATTACCATTCATTCCAGGAAAGCTGCTGTGAAAGTGTTGGTAGCACGTATAGGCTGTGGCTGTGACTGAAGGGGTTGCCAGAAAAGAAGCTGCGATGGCTAATCACATAAGATGGTGATCAGACCGGCTGGATGACAGTATTGCTGTTCAAGCGGTTTACTAAATTTATATATAAAATATACAAAACATATAAAATGACATTATAAATATAGCCTACGATTTTAATACTTAAATGTACGCTGTTGTGGATGGAGTAAGACTCTAGAAGGGTCGCTGCTCCCAAGTCAGGAGGTGGAAACCAGATTCAAGGACCAAACAATGATACTCTGAGTTGTGTCCTCACACACGGCCACACAACCCTGCGCTTATCGCCACATCACCTTGGTCTGAACGAGGCCTAATCCAGGCCTTAGTCTTGTTCGTAACTTGTTCCCTACTACCTTGTACTATTGTACAGAGAAGGAAATTCTGCAGCCTCCCCGGGCTTTCCTTTGGATCGCTCTCTAACTGAGTTTGTGCATTCAGCATAGTGGGTCCATACATTTTAATCAATAGAAGCTTCAGGAAAGAAAGGAATCTATATCATGCTGTAACTTCCCAAATCAACGAAAATCCGACTTGAAACCTGCGCTGCCATAGACTGAATAGAGTTAAGTAATCCTAAAGGGCTTTTTCTTATCTCATTTTTTTTTTTTCTCCTCGCAGAGCTTCACAAGTTTTGCTTCATTATTACTTCTGCTGAACATCTCTTTCTTAGTCTGGTGAACAGAGAGATGAGCAGGGGGGAATTTAAGTCTGTCGGGGGAAGAAACGAGCGGAGGAACCACAGCGAAGAAACTTTTTTCAGGCTTCATTTAAACTTTGAACAGATACTGTAATGTGTTTCACTCCAGACTCTCAAAGGATGAGGGATTTTGGGTTTCAGTTCCTGGCCTGGAGCTCATTTAGGCCTTATTAATCTAATTACTTGCCCAATTGTACATATTTAACATCGCCCCGGTCTTCTCCCAACTCGACTCTAAGAAGATGCCCGATGAACTCAGCTTTATATACCTTTATAAGGAAAATTGCTGAAGCTTGCAGATAGCGAAAAAAAAACACTAAATGGCTGCAATTCATCACACGATTACACCAATTATGTCGCTGAAATTTGGACGGGCTCAGATCACGGACCTCTCCGTCTGGGACTCCTGGCAGCCAATCCCATGTGCACACCAGTCCGAGATACCAAGGCCCATTTATCTACCTTTGGGGAAGTCTGAGCCAATATTAATGCCCTGACCATGATTCCCCATCATCTGCTTCACCCGGTTGGTGACACTAGCGGTTTACACATAGGTTATTAATGGTCTATAAATATTCACTCGATGTTTAGTGGGACTTTGTGGCGGCCATTAGCAGAAGACGTTTGTGTCAGGCGGGGAGGCAGATGGGAGTTTTTTATTTCTTGACGTGACAGCGCAATGGTGTGGCTAACCTTGGGGATCTGGCCTGATGGGGAATTGGACCTTGGTTTGAGGCACTACTTTTATTCTCTTGCTTTTCATGACTAGTGAGGCCGTGAATGATGAGCTGCATGCTTCAGACCCCTCATTCTAATCTTCCCAAAATACAAGGTTAGGGAGGGAGGGAGGGAAGGCCCTCCCCCCCTTTGCACACAAGTACACCCATTTTTTGAGCAAAACAAATCCATCAAAACTTAAATAAACATCCTCTCTGAAAGAAATCCGCACAAATACCATAAAAATCAAAGAAGAGAAATTAAAGTACATTGTGAAAAATGAGTCAGCCGTCGCTTTCTGGGTAATTTCTCCTCTCTCTGCAAGTGAGCAGCAACCAGATCTGCACAAATCCAAATGCAATCAGACAGCTTCCTGGAACATGCACAGCATTACATACACCTTGCTCACCGTGGATTAAATTGCCATTGACAAAGTCTTGTTGTTGCTCTCTCTTTTCTGGATATGATTTGAATTGGATTCGTGTAGACGTTTCTGACACAGTGAAATGGAGAGAGGAAGAGAGGGGAGGAAGGAACAGGCGCTGGGGGAGAGGAAAGGTGAGAACAGAGAGACACAGGAGCAATCAGAGGGGGAGAGAGTAGGAGGAGAGATAAAAAGAAACAAATCAGAAAAGGGGTCGAGCCAGCGAGAGACAGAGACAGAAGAAGAGGAAGGGGTAAAAGAGAAAAGAGAGCATGTCTGACTGTTTCACAGGTTCATTCTGATGCATGGAGACAGACAGGAGAATAGATTGGTAGCCTTGGGTGGATAAGGACAGAACCATTCCCCAGAGAGATGGATTAGACGAGGGAGTGGAAATAAATGATCGCAGATTTTAATGGCCTTTTGGCTTGCTGCGTCCCCCGCCTCCCCTACTTTCCCATTTCCAAGTGGGGGGAGTTTTACAGTGATGACATTTTCACGTGCCAACTGTCTACCTTTTGCAGTTTAACTCTCAAAAACAATCATCGCCGTGTTCGGCGGTAGCACAGGGGTCGGGGGAATGTGGAAGAAGCGTGTCCGTCTTCCAGTTACAGATGCACAGCGAGATAGGGGAAATGGACACCTGAGCTAGAGTTACATGTAGAATAGGTGACCTATACATATCAGGATGTTTGTGCAACACTCACCAACTCTCACTTTCCATCCAGAGGTCACTATACATTATGAGAAGAGTCTAAAATTTCCTTTATCCTTTATTGGGACGCTCATGCAGGAACACAGGTAAATGCAAATGCAGTCAAGGGTTTCTGAACCTCTTTCAAGGAAATTTCAGTTTGTTTTTTTTGTAGTTTTAGCCATCATTTCTATAGGTTAAACTGGCACTAGACAAGTTTTTGTGCTGTAACTTATCATTATGAAGCAAACTTTGATTGCACAATCTAATGGCTTTAATAATGACACTATTGGTGTGCATCTACTCATGGACAAGAGGGTAGCTGACTATGTTATCTAACAGCTCAGCCAATCGGATGCCACTAATGTTTACATCTAGCATGATCTGATATTTCCTTGTTGGTGTCATAATTAATGTTGCTCCGTTGCAACTGGCCAATCATGAGTTTGTAATGTCACAGCTTCGGAGGAAAAGACAAGCAATATATGCATATGGCAGAAATTATCCTATGTAACACATATAAAATGTTGTAAAAGAGTCTTTTTTAACCCGTGGTTTGGGTTAAAATAGGACCAAAACCTACCCAAGTACATTTGTTACTTAAACCTAACCAAGAATTGTTGTTTCCTAAACCTGACTTAGTATTTTAGATTCCTAAACCTAACCATGTATTTCTGTTGTGAACCTCACTCTCCTGGGTAAGAGTCCTTTACTGAACCCCTGAAGCCACAACTGCTTGCTTGACAAGTGGACTTTGTCGCTTTCTCGCACTTACAAATGTTTAATTATGATGTTCCAGGAACTGCACCAACGCGAGTCTCAAAGCTATGACATCAAAGCAGAGATCATTTGCAATGATGGTCCTGGAACAACATTAATTATGAATACGGCAATATCGGATAGACCTTACATCCTGTGCTGTCACATGCTCAAACGCTTTGTCCATCAAAAGATGCATGCCTTTATCATACAGTGATTGGTGGGTGGGTGTAGTTCAGCAGAAAATAGTGAGAAAGAAAAAATATATGCATTTTTGATTTTGGAGTGAACTGTTCCTTTAAGGCAATAACATGTCAATATGTTAAAGTTGCAGTTTGGTGCGTGGCCCCACGTGGCATTATTATCACCAAGTTGTATGAAAAGTAAATTTTGTTTTCAAAAAGTTTTCAAGTTTCTAATTAGCGATGTTTACCTCACCTTATCCCCAAGCGCTTACCTCAAGTTGAACTGGAGGGCCGAGGGTGTGTTACCTTAACTGAACCATTACCCTTTGTGAATAAGAGCAGATGGTCGATGGACTTAAGTTTCAGTAAGGTTTAATGCGCTAAATGGTGGAAGTGTCCTATATTACAGGAACAGTCTATAGTGGATACACCATGTACCATAGAGAACACAGCTGTTATGAAATATAAATCTATTCATACACAGCGAACATCGTATACCACTCCTATTTCCCAGTACTTTCTCTTTTCCTGTGCCAAGAGGTGGGAAGGGCATCGCACATTAACAACATACTGTTCATATAACCCTACTACACCTTATCTCCAAATGCAGCACCACATAAATCTTGACAATCCTAACATTTTATATTTATATATACACACACACACACACACACATACATACATATATATATCTATGTGTGTGTGCGTGTATTTAAAATACAGGGGAGCCAGCACATAAGTCAGTATAGTTGAATAATATACTTGGCCATTAGTTTTTATGGAAATATAGCCTGGGGTTGTGGAATAAAAAATGGGTCTCACTCCTAATTTCTGTTATGATAAGTTCCATACCTGATTGCCTCCATAAGAGGCAGATCTGTCTTCATAAGGCCTTGTGAGGCTCCTGACAACTATTTAGCTCTGCTAATCCATTTGTTTGATTTATTTCTTACAGTATGCGGCTAATGTCTTTTAAAGATCTAGCGGCTACAGAGAGATTAAGGAAAACCAATTGCTGACAGATAGCATCAAATTTTTGAGCATCTAATCATTCTTGCATATCTTCCTCTCCTCAGAATTCCTTTTGGTTAATAAATGAGATGCCTTGATGAGCACAAGAGATACGGATGCTATTCTGTGCCGGTCTGGACAAGATAATGATTTTGAGGGTGGGATAAGCATCATCTAAATAATGCAATGCACTACTCAAAATAAATTGATGACATGAAACAAATCGCACCACTCCAGCAGCTTAAACTCTGCCAGGGAAGAGGAACACAGAGGGAACAAAGCCTGTTGAAGGCACTGAAGGAGGATTTAGTAAACTTTCTCTTACTTACACTCTTATCTCTCTTCTGCTCCTTCCTTCCCTACTCTCCTTCCATCACTCTCTGACCTCTAACCTGTGGAGGCCTTGCTAAGGGACCCGGCCAGCAGGTAGAGGCCAGCACTGAGATGACTTTGGGGGGGTCTCCAGCCCTATCCGACCAGGAACATCCGTCACCGTCAGAGTGACCACAGCCAGAGCTCAGTCTAGCATACGGGAGGCGGCGGTGGTGGAAGCGGGGGAGGGCAGAAGCGAGCGATAAAGACTGATGGGTAAGGGGCTCGTGCTCCTCTATCATCATTTCACAGGTCTGGGACTGTGAGACAGCAGCGTCTCACAGTGGGAATCACCGCCAGTTTGGGAATGGATGGGAGATGGCGAGAGGAGAAAAGTAGGATGCTACAGGAGGGTGGAATGCAATCAGTTTGGTGGACTAGACTCTGCTACTTAAGGAACCACTGACCAAAGCCAGTGAGTGAGTTGACAGGCTGATTGAAATTGTACACAACAGCATTTGAGAACCACTTGAACAGAGATGTATTTGGAATGCTAAGTTGCCGAGTGAGACGCCGGGTGGCTTTCCCTCCATTTCTGTGCAAATACATGCAAATACAACTCTGTGAGGGCATGCATATACATTGTACACAATGTGAGGACTTATCCTGCGAAGAACATAATGTCGGGAAAAATATATACACATGCACACATGCACAAACACATGGGCGCATACAAATGTGTTTACTCACAGGTAAATACACAACCGCACATGTGGGAGTGCACACGCAAATGCACATACACAGGTGCTTCCACCGTCATGTGCACATGCACCCACACACCTACACACAGATTAGGCTACTGCTGGGACTGAGGAAAATGGCTTTAGGGGACCCATGGCAGCGGCTGTGGTTCCCTGTCTCTGGCTTAGACACAGCCACGTCGATAACTAATCCTGACCTTTCCCCAGCCACCAAATTGAAAAATAAGAATAAGAAAAAATAAAATAGATGGCGGATGCTATCGAGACGGCCTCTGCTGCTTCCTGCGGGTGAAAGAAGCGCTCCATCTAATGGATCGAGAGGAGGGGGGAAGGAAAGGGAGCGGGGACAGGGATCCCACCCTATCTACCTTTCACAAGGTCCCTTCACATGGGAGTTATTCTATCCTTGGTTTCGCCCCACTGGCCCAATCCAAACTTTGAGAGCTAAGCATGAGCTGGATTTCAGTCCGTCATGTTATGTATGTTTGTCTATAAAATCAGAGATCCACAGGACGATAAGAGAAGTGAACACCTGTGCTCGGATTACATGCGATAGGTGACCTATAGAAACCCCAATGTTGTCCCATGGTTCATTATGTGAGGGGGGTCTAACCTTTCCTTTGGTAATACACACATATATACACACACACCTTGCTCTGTCATACCTGTTAGAGCTCTAAATTACCTTTGCCACAACCATGGCGAGTGTTGCCAAGCATCTCACTGTAGCGAATATATTTGGTTACATTACCCAACCACCCATGGTGTGGCACCATGAGGTGATATGCTCCCACTGGACTCCCAGATATTTGATTTCATCAAATGAAGGTATTTGACCCCCCGAGGATGAATCCAACCATGTGTGTCCACCATCAGAATAATTGACACATGAACTCCATTACCATTAAAGTCCATCACTATCTTCTGAATACTGTATGCGGGAAGACCAAAATATCAGCACTTCAGCAGAAGATGCAGGTGGAATTCTCATTGCTCCTGGACAATCAGTGATTTTGCAAAAAGTGAAATCGAGGGGACAGATTGCACCATATTGCATGTGGAAATGTCGGAGCCATTTTAGCAAACAATAATAAGAAAATGAGGCGGTAACAAAGCAGTTAGAAATTGTGCAAAATGAAACACAAGAGAAAGCTCATTTGAAAAAAGAAATCACTTCAGTCGCTTGCTCAAATGGGACCGTTTTTCCAATTTCTGCCCGCACAAAAGAAGAAGGTATAATTTGTGAGGAGTTTCTATGCAGAGCTGGCGGTAGACTCATCCAGACGTGCAGCACAGTAACATGCACATGTACACAGATGCACTGAGAGAGTAAAGACTTGTTGAAAAAGTTGCACAAATATCCAGACACCTGTCCACCTCTTTATGTACACATGCACACACACATTTAGGACTAAAGAGCCCATCACTCCATGTTACAGAGCATGCATACACACAGGCAGAAATGTACATCCCAGATTGGTGAAATAGACTGATGATCTTGCAATGTCCACTAGGGGGAGTGGTAGTTTTCAGTTCCAAAAGAGCCTGCCTCAATGTGAATCTTCTTTTTGCAGGAATGGTGCTGTGTTAGGGCCACGATTCAGACCACTGCAGCACCATTGGGGTCAGTATTTGATGAAAAATGTAGATTATAAAATGTTAAGATCATGCGCCAATCTCTAATATTCAGAGGACAACAAATGAGGGGAAAGCAGGGCAGAGAACAGCGAGTATTTAGCACAAATGCAAACACCTGAATGCACGTTATGTGCACACAGATGCTTGAAACATGAGGAGCATAATACACATTTTGCAGATCCATATTCTATGCTGCGGCAGGCTACAACAAAGGCAGGTAGAGGATCAATGTGCACACCAGAGCATTCAGCGCACAGAGTAAGGAGAAAACTTTCTTATATAAATGATGCTGCTAGAAACGAATATCATCACCATTCTTTCTTTCCTCCTCCCTCCTTTCTGTTGGCAGATCAACAGGCCCGACCTGTAACTGCCTCTGATTGCCGAGGTATCGGTGCGTCACGCCGCTGAAATCTGTCCCCGTCTTTTGATGCAAATAATACACATTTGTAAGACTCATTAGTCACTCAGTGGGTAATGGTGCCAGACGGCAGCGGAAAAACCACAAGGGCAGGTAAAAAGACTGGGAGAGATTAGTCTTTTAACTTTTTACACGCAAAAAAAAGTGGACACACAAAATGAGACATAACTGTGCGCGTTGCAGATGCTACACATACACTCACTCACAGATTTATGCACATTAACATACACAAAGCAATCCTGCCTGTCGTTAAAGGACAGAAGGCATGTGATGGTTATGGTGTAGACAAACTGCGAAACCTGTGTGTTTATATGCTACAAATCTACTGGGTAAATAACTGAAGTATTCTCTTTGGACCAGGCAATGTGCTCTGAATACATTTTCAACCATCAGACAAACTGGGAGTAGATATCATAAAGGGAAATGTGCATGTACCCTGCAATGTATTTTCCCCTTTATAGTAAGCAGCATACTGTAGGCATGTTTCACTTTATTGCAGTAATCTTCATCTTCTTATATTAGACTTGCATTAATTCCTTGTTTTGGCCACTTGGGGGCATTGTAACAAGCTGTATGGCAAAGACGTTGGCGAACAAACATTAGCATTCATTTGGTCACTTGGTGAATGTAAGTTCAGCATTGACACTCTTTTTAGCTCTGTTTTGGTCTCCACCTACTTTTGAGGGTAATATATGTCTGCTTAGCTGCTAAATGCTCCACCGTGTTTATCAGCTAGCCGCTAACTTTATCCGTCATTTGGTGCTGGTTAGGTAGTGTACTGTGAGTTCATCAGACCTTTTTAGCTAAAAACAGCTGCCTGCTGACACTGAAAACAAGAAGCTTGGTCAGTGGCCTTAAGCTTCAAGTGATAACACTCTAACTGGACAATAGAGAATGTCCAGTAAGACTTTCAAAATAAAGGCTCACTTGTAGAGTTAGCAACAGTACGTAATGTACATCCTGTTATACTTTCAAAATAAAGTTTGCTGACAAACAGTTAACATATTATGACATATTTTGATTTTTGGACTGCTTATAATGTTGTCAGACTATTGCAGTTTGGTTAAGTTTAGGCTCCAAAACTACTTGGTTAGGTTTAGGAAAGTTCCGTAAGTTCCATAGACGTAACTTACATCGAGTTACATACGTGACGCAACTACGACACTCATGTCACGAAATTGATGTAAGTTACATCATTTATATCGATTAATTAAATCAAAAACAAATAACTCTCATAAACGGGATGCAAACCCTGTTCCTCATTGGGAACATCCACTGTTTGACCCACGCAAACCACCAACCATACGGACCACCCCTGATTCAGACTTTTCTCACTCTTTTTACTCCTGCACTAGAGGGGAACATTGAGAAGTGAAGCGAGAGGGAAACCATCAACGTCAACAGAAATCCCAAGAAACAACTCCCCTGATAACAGTCTTGACCCCTTAAGAACAATTTGGGAACAAACTCTAAATCCTTCTCTCATGTGCCATAAAAATATTTCAGGAGAAACAGAATAAGACATTTAATGGTTTACAGGAAGATTTGAGATAAACCTTGGGTCAACAAGGAGCTGAAAGGACATTTCCAGCAGGAGAAAAGATGTGTAAAACTCCTTCAAATCATAGTGTGTTGCCTATTGGAAAAAAAAAAATATGTTATAGAATTTAAAATCTATCATAAGTGCTGAAATCTAATTCATTGTAATCACAATTGCTCTATTCAGAAGTAGAAGAAGCAACAAGTCAAATGAAAGAGGATGTAAAGTGCCTCATGTCCAAATTCAGCTCCTCCTATACATCATCCACCTTCCCAGGCCTTGTCAGGGAAGGTCACTTCACAAGTAGCACCCTCCAGTGGTGACGTTACAGCTATTTTCTGCTGTGTTTTAGCTCTTTTTAATGGAATGTTTGCCTCCAGCTATCCACAGCATGGCTAATTAATCGGAGTAATTATTTGCTTAGGCAGACAAAGTGCGCGTTTTGTCTGTGTTCGGCAGTTTTCGACAGGAGAACATTGTGTCCGGATGAGGGCACGGGACCGGAGCACGATAGCCGGGGGAGAAAAGTAAGGATGACGACTCATTGATGCGAGTGCTTTCTTTTTTTTTTTTTTTTTATAATTCTCCTTTGGCATGTGTGTGTGTGCTGGGTCACTGTGTCACCTTTGTTAGGATTTGGGAATTTGGAGCCTGGCAAGTCTGGTCTGTGTGAAGACACTAATTAACTATCTATGTCTTGAGCTGCAGTCAGCTACGCTGAGGCTGCAATTTGATTTCAGTTATACTTTTGGACTAGTCAGGTTTCATGAGGTTATGTTCAGAGGAATGTGAATTTCCAGAATCTGGCAAAAGCTGAGCTAGAGAGCATCCTTGTCCCATAGCTCAACAACAGCAAGAACAGAACATCAAGCCTAGGGACCAAAACCAAACACACCGAACCACTGAAACATGTTCAGTGAAGAATTGAGTCAGTTACACCTGCACACACCCTTGGAAAAGGTTCTGTACGCATGAGTGCTCATGCACACCTAGACATAATGACCCTCTCAAAATCATGTGTGCACAGGCATGCATAGAAATATGTCACTAATGGTCCATTTTCAACAAACAGTCCTTGAGGCTAATAACTAAACCTCGAACTGAACGTTTTCCTGTTTGTCTTTCCACTGCATACTAAGACTGTGAAGATTAGGCAAATTAATTCAGAAAAGTTAAAAAATGACAGCTTCTGTATGAGATCCAATTTTTCATCTGCTCAGGAGCAGGACTTTTTTGGGTAGCCCATGTGGCCCACAAACAAAAACTTTTATATTGGTTGATGCAGTAAATATGCCAACTTAATTTGAAAGGTTTGTGGTTTAGTTTTGTTTAGAACGACAAGTAAGACACATGTTTAAGGATGGGAAAGGATTGTGGTTATAGTTAATAACAATAACTGTTCTTAGTATGTGACAGTTGGCTGAAGGGCAGGTCAAGTTCTTGACTTCCTGGAAAAACTTCCTGGGTTTTCTTGAGAGGTTACTCTGGTGCAACAAGGTCATATAAATGGCAAAGATGACTGGAAGTTTGGGAATCTTGGTTGTAATGATGTGAAGCTGCTCTCTAAACATTCCTCAACAGCTTGTGACAGCACACAAGAACACTTCCTTTGGCCCAATCATGGCATTTAATGTGACTGACACGCCTGTATATCCCTACCCATTACACAACCTTATGCATCAATGAAGAGAAATAAAAGTGCCATGAACTGTACATTTAGCAAACCTTAGCAGTCACATATAAACAAGCAGTCACACACACAAACACACTAACGTGCTCGCACTCTCGCTCCTGCCTTTATTGAACAGGCTGGGTCCTTCGAGCGCTCTAAATCTGTTCATCTGTCAAAGTGTCAGAGTCTATGCATCATCCCTGAGTCTTAGGAGCACACACACACACACACACACACACACACACACACACACACACACGCACACACACACACGAGACGGAGAGCATCTCTCAGACGCAAAGCAGAAGGCTTTACCATATTTTAAATGAAGCAGGCTTGCAGAGATATAAGATTGCTCTCCATCTTATGGGAGACAGTCGCTGCTCTTGTGTGCGTGGGAGTAACAAAACATAAACTATTTTCAGGGAGCCTGTGGAGCCTTACTACAGTGCCTCTTAACACCAAAGAGAAAATCAAAGGAATAAGACAGATTCATGTTTCCTGAGTAGTCAAAGTCATACTGATGATGCTGCGCAGAAGAAATTTATTTACCTTGTTGGAGTACTCACAACAAACTGAAGACTGGGAGAAAATATATTACTCCTTTTTCTGTTAAGGTGAATCCATACAAGAAAGTAAATGTGTCAAAGAAGTGTGACATTAAAGGTGTAAAAATACATGGAGCGGTTATTTGAGGACAAGCAAACACTTGTTTCTGCCAAGGTAGGTGCAGGTAAATCTCTTTATTATAACTTGGGATGAATAAGTTAATATCTGAGATCTGGGATCACAACAACATTATCCCAGTGAAGCCAGATACAGCATGAACGAGACTAATTAGACGGGTTAATCGACCCTCAGTGCTTCCCGACGTAGCTATGCAGGTGGCTAACTCTTCCTCTGACGACACATGAAAGTCATTTTTCTTCATTAATGTCATTCCACATGACGGTCAACAGACCAGTCCACATGTAATCAGATCAAATTAACAGGCCAGACCTAGAGTTAGCTAACATGCCAACATGCAAAAACAGGGCTAATAAAACCTGCAGGAGCCTGAACATGGGTTATAAACAAAGCCACAAGCTTAGCACATTATCTTAAACACTCTATTTGGAGTTAAACGCAAGTTAGCGTACAGGAAACATTAATAACCATCTTGTTACACTGTAAAACCAAGCGCTAACTATGTGCTGACGATGACAGAAATATTATCGTTACATATAATCGTTATCATACAGTATGATACTGGGCAGACTCTGTTTTCCGACCGTTTTCTCAACTGTAGAGTCCAAGTAAAACAAAAACAAGCAAAAAAAGAACTTTGTACCTCAGCTTTTAAGCCAACATGGGCTAGAAAATCTTCAAGTCCTCAGAAAACAATTGGAAATTTGAACATTTACAGTTCAATATCAATTGGAAAAGTTCCATCTACTGATGACAAACAGCTCAATTTATCTAACCAGCAGTGAGTGTGATGTTATTTTCCCCAATAAGAATGAGAGGAAATGACTAAGATAAGACCCCTGTTGTATAAAACCAGCATGGCCCTTTTCAAAGACTACATAATTTGGTTGCTGCATGGAGAACAGAGCTGTTCTAAGAGACTCTCTGCATGTTCAATGTAATAATGCCCTTCTGTCATTGTTCTTAAAGTAACCCCACTTGTAAAGTACTTGAATGCTACAAAGAGATGCTCAGCCACCACAATTGCGTATTCCTCAGAGGCCTGGATGTAAATGGGAACAGTACACGGTGTACGAAAATGATAATGGTTCGGAAAAGGGCACCAAGCCTCTGTACAGGTAAGGGCAGTCGTACTGTGGATGCAGCTATAAACAAAAACTGATTCTCATGCTAGTTAGAGGAAAAGTCATTTGCTATACCACATTGTCAGTGGAATCACAAAAGCACATACGCCGTCTGTTCCTCCTATCGTCTTTCTGCCCCTTTGTCTCTGTCCCGTTCTCTCTCCCCCACTCACACACATAAACACATACAGCTTCTGACGGCCATAACTCAAAGGTCATGGGTGCCCTGGAGCGTGTAGTATCTTACCACACCTCAGTGGTCCAACACAACTCCCAGGTGAGAAGGGATGCTGTGGGCTCAGCATGCTGATGTAAGCACGTCTCCTAAAAGACCAGAGCTGAGCAAAGTAATGTGTTTGTGTGTCATTGTCTTTGATTGTTGGCAACTGTGTGCTACATTCATGTGTGTGTTTCGAAACTGTAGGCGTTCCCACCTTTCCTACTCCAGGTGCCTTTATGGGTGGACAGTGTAATGGCGGCCAAAAACTCCTAGCGCTGCACTCACTCTAATTGATCAAGCTGTTGCACTTTCTCCAAAACAACAGGATCTGCTCTTTTGGGAGGGATCATCTTTCCGTACTAAAATGTCAGCTATGAGACGAGGGTTGGTGCTGGTAGATGTTAGCATTCAGTGAGCATTTAACATCAAATGGACAATGGGTTCAAAATATAAATACTGATGCTCCGAGATGATCAAATGGTTCAGAATGAAGTCTTGAGAGCCCCGATTATCTTCCTACCAACCTTGGATCCAATCCCTGACCCAGTGGTTTTGTTTTCATGTCCCCTTGTCCTTTCCTCTAACTGCTTTTCCTTTGCCTAAAAAATAAACCACTTTGTTGAGTGGACGCCCCACAGTCCTTTATTTGAGAATAAAATTGGAGTCAAGGTACACAACAATTGTGGAGAAAGCCATTAGATAATTGACTGCTGGCTCAACCCTGCCCCTCAACAACTGTCCAATCGTAGCTTAGCGACCGTGACTTGGCACAGCAGCCTGTCAAGGTTGGGATTTCTCCACATGTTGAAATGGTGTGCATGGTGCTCTAAAATGGCAGAAACGTGGTCAGCGCAAGTATGCGAATGCAGATACTTCAATCAACGCAAGGTCAATTTCACACGTTGTTGAGGTCTGGAGTGTGTCGCATTATAAGCAGTCAGAGATGTAGTTTAAGCATTTTAGCCTGCAGGTGCACGAAACAAGAAAAGAAAGCCAACCCCTTCTGTTTGGTTTCATTTGTGATCAAATAAACCATTGCTGACCGGCTCGACGAAGCTCTAGTAGAGCATATCTGAAAGTAAATACAGATCTGACCATATTTATTTACTACTGTGGTCGTGGAAACGCGCTGATTAGCTCTATATCCCCCCTTGAGGACTGGAGGGTGATTTGTTTTATTCAAGCATATCCCATAAAATAAAAAATACAAGGTATTGTACGTTTAAAGTAAACAGACGTTTTGGAAAATACTAGTAACGAGGCAGAAATCTAACCTCATGCTTATCCAAGTACTGAAGTTAAGCTAAGCAGCTAATTAGGACTAGGACTAACTAGCATTACACTGCTAGACAAAAACGATTTCTCTCAGTTTCACAGTTTAAATGTCTTCAACATGGATCATCAACTGATGAAGATGCTAACTTCTTTCCTGGGGCATACAGCTTTAGCTGCTGCCTGTCATGGATGTAGCCATAAAGTGCATACATAAGACCCTTTTACAGGGTTCTTGTTTTAAAAAGAGTTGTGATTTCACTATTAATTTCAGGTGGTAAATGTGCCAAAGTTCTTACTTTAAGCTGCATATGTGCCGTGCAAAAATGGACAGCTTGGCTGGAGTAGAAACAGTAGGCCAGTGAAAGGGTGCAGGGCTCAGTGAACGGTCAGTTGGGTTGTAGTCATTGGAAAGACCTGCATCCATGCCTGGCTCTCTTACCTCTGTTAACTCTCTCTCTGGAACCTGTCACACATACTCTCACACACAGTCATAATCAGACATTGTCCTCCGCTCACTTCCCCTCACTCCTTCCCGCTCTCCTTCACCACCTCCTCTTGCCTTGTGAGTAGTAAGATGAGAATGTGTGTTGGAGGGGTGGGGCGGGGGGGTCTAATGTCAGCCCGGGCCATGATCCACTCTGAGGAGTTGATTTGCTGCGGCTCAGCGCCCCAGAGGCCGATTAGCATTCCGCCGCTAACTCCCCAACTCCCTCATACTGTACGGTGGCACCGTAAACGTCTGCCTCTGCCGTCCTCCCCTTTCTTTCTCACTTCCTCATTTCTACTCAGAGACTCATTCCAGCCACCCTGCATGCCAATAATGAGCTCTACAAATATCACTGTTACACTCACTCACAGCTATCCCGGAGCAGCCCTATTGGATCGAGCAAAGTGCCTTGCCAGTATGGAATAATTGTCAGCAGGAAGAAATGGTCTTTTCCCTTTCCACCTCTGAGTGTGTGTGATATTCCCATTGTGACTGTGTGGTGACTGTTGGCTCACCCCCGGGACAATAAGCTCAGACAAGGGCTGAACTTGTGGCCGTCTTAGAACGGCAGCCAAACTCATTGGCAGCAAAGCCCTGAGCGCTTCTCCCAAGGTTTGGTGCTTTTCCTCTCAGTTGATGAGACAGCCTTAATGATAGGTATGCCAAGGAGGCGCAGCAACATCGATCGGGCAGAAATAACCAGATTAGTCCCTCAATGGGTCTGGGACTACGGATAAGCTTCAGAACTGGGTGTCAAGATGAATTGGACCGATATCGATAGGTGACAGCTCAGAGTTTTAGATATAGTTTTGACCGCTGATGCCAACAAAACGCAATAAAATAAAAGTGAATCTGCACAGAAGACCTTTTGATAAAAACTACATTTAAAAGTCATCGTCCACAGACAACTGGATAGAATATTTGTGTTGTCCGTTTTTCCCTAACCTGTCATTACACATCCATCTAAAGATACTTGTCAGGTGATTGGATGAACCATTTGTCTATCACCATCTATCACGGAGAAACTTAAACCAATCAGGTCGACAGCAGGAGAGCGCTGTAATCAGCAGAGCCTGTTGGTAAATCAAATTATTACCAAAGCCAGTCCAATGGCAAAAAATAGCTTTCCATCGATAAATGCCTACAGTGCTGCTCTTTGCTCTTCTTTCAATGAAGGAAAACTCTCTAGTTCTGATATAACTGATGCTAGCAGCATCTACCTCTTGGTGCCATTGACCAGATTTACACAGCGGCCATTTTCCTTTGACATCAGACTCAGGGTGAGAAAAACTCATCTGTGTTACTGCTTTGTTCCAGATTGCAAGAAATGCAGTTGTGTTAGTTTATGATGCAGAGATATCTACTGAAGTTAGCATGCTAACCAGCTAGCCCATGCCCATCCCAGTCCAAAGCTCCTGTGCGACCACTATAAACACCAACAGTCTCCCGGTGCTCTGAGCCCCCACTCTTAACCCCTAGCTGCCTTCTATTTGAGCTGACAAGCTAACGACAGCTACAGTTAGCAGCAATTGGCAGCCACTCTGGTGATATGTTGTCTGCTATTTGTTTTGAGTATGCATTGAACAGATGGCTGATTCTTACATATTGCACCTTTAATGATATCATTTTAATGCAATTGACTACAGTAAAACTCCTTCCAGCTCGGCTTGAATGCAGTTCTTTGGATGAAGTCCAAAAGAAAGTGCATTCATCTTTAAGACATCATTGCTTGAGCATGTGGCAATTCACCGTCAGCTATGCAAGACATATATCTCATGGGCAAATTGATATGGAGTGCTCATTTATTGAACTAAAGCAGGAACAAACTTTAGGTTTATTGAATACACCCCAGGTGTTCAATAACCGCCAGACCCCATCAGACAGCAGAAGCTCTCTATTGAGCAACACAGATTAAGTTTCTTGACTTAAGCCTCTCCAGCTGAGAACAAAGACATATACCTGAATAATGTTGAGGGGAGTGCTTTAATAAAAAATAAGATAAAGAAGAATGAAGAGAGAGGATATATTGGCACCTCATTGGCATCTCACAGTCGCTGGCTATTCATGTATGCTTTGACGTGGTGAATGGGATGCACTGGCTCAGACAAATAATCCTAATAAAGAATACACATTTACAAATGCCACATTCAAGCAAGAGCACTCAATCACCTGCATCCCCCCCCCCCCCTTTGCTTTCAATGCGCAGGTGCAGTCCCAGCATTGTGGGCAGACATTAATTCACCTGAGCACTGTTGCTTTATTCTTTCATACATCAAAATAAAAGGGGAGTGTGTCTCTTTTTTTGTCTGCAAGTGTATATTTACAAATGAGGACTTTTAATTTAAAAGAATGACCCAATTCTGAGGTGGTGTCAAAGACATGATGACTAATGCTTTGCCTGGAGACTCGCTGCAAGTGATTGGTTTTCTATTGCATCAAAATCAGAGATTCATAGATCATGATAAAGTGGTGCGGCCGGGACAATGCTTCATTAATGGCCAGAGAGGGACGCTGGCTTGGGGAGTGTTTCTGAAGTAACACCCTTTTTTCTCATCTGCAGCTCAATAAGGCCGCCTTCAACTTGGAAGAAATTTGACGCAAACACAAGGTGAAGGGCAAATTTTAAACAGAAATGGCAAACTTTTAGTTATATCGGAGAAATACGCCAAGTATCTGCAGAGGAACAGCTCTGCTTGGAAGGGTATGAAAGAGCTTACATGTAGCTGATTACCTCAAGACTGTCTACTCCCCAGTATTTATCTCTTTGTGGATATTTTATCTTTCCCCCAACAGCAGCAAGGCTTGAAATCCGTAAGGGGAACCCTCTTTGGCTTGATCTGTGCCCCTACTGTCTGTATGTGTCTTTAATAAAGACACTTTTCCCACTTCCTGCCTACTCCCTTCTGATTCACAGCTCTATTTACAGTTCCTGCATGGCCCTGCCAAATCAGGGGCCTTCAAATTGGGTAGTTAAAGGAGCTGCGGGCGGAGAAGCGCATTTTATCACCAGATATGCCCAGAAATCAATGCACCCTCTCAAATGGCTGTCTCTTTATGGACCGTCAGGGAAATATGAGTGGAAATGGAGAAGCGGGAGGGCAGTGATGTGATATAAGTGAAGGCCTTCATTCAGAGTCTTACCTCCCAGTTCAAAACAGACATTAACACAAAGGGTCCCATTGGTTAAAGCTCCCCTCTCTCTGAGTCCATTGTGTGCAGTCGTGCAAGATTTTGTACCTGATTACTGGACATAAAATCACCCAAAAAAGTTCACGAAGTTGAGTTAAGCCAGAGTTTAAGTGGCTTTCGGGGCATTTACCAGCAAGCTTATAATGTTATAATAACCAGATAAAGAGTATTTCAGAACACTGCAGCTGGTGTGAACACCGCATGAAGAACCGGAACCGGGCTGGCTTCCAATAGGAGACATCAGAAGGAATGACTGAGGCCATGGAGGAGGGAGCTACTTTCAACTCTGATGCAATCTTTTGACTCAATAACTCACAAAATTGACATATTGCCAATATATACCTTTATTGCAGCGTTCCAATTTGCCACAATATTTGACTAAACAGGCAAAATGCTCTAATGCAAGTATTGAAGGCAATACTGTCTGTCCTACCAATGTATAAATCCTAACCAGGTTGACTAAGCCAAACATTGGTTTAAAAGTAGATTTAAATTTTTTTTATTAAAACTAGCATACTTCTGCTAAGGCCCAACAGCCCTTTAATTCAATCAAGCCTAATCCAATGTCCTATTTGTAATCGTATAGCGGCTCCCCCCTGATCCACACCAAAGGTTGATAGGGTCTATTGTGGGTCATGACCCATCCTCCATCCGAGTTTTGTACAAATCTGTTCAGTAGTTATTGTATAATCCTGCTGACAAACCACAGTACACAAACGGACATGGGCAAAAAACATAATCACCTTGGCAGAGGTGACAACTAAAGAAAAATGCTCGCCTGTTTAATGAGAAATATCTCCTCCAGAATGACACAAGTGTATTCTGATCAGACGGTAGGATGACATCATATGTCTGTGTCAAAACCATTACAAATCACTGTTGGAAAAAACTGTTTCCTGATCTTACACAGCTATGGTTAACGTCAGGCCACATTTAGGTTTACAGTAGTTTCCTGCGTCATGATCCCACAGCCTGCTGATCCATCCAACCACCTCAACCACCTTCCCTGGCAAACTTTGTAGCTCTATTACAATGCGACACTGTCTGCTCCGCGAGGTATAACTCCAGCAGGTCCTCATACCTAAACGAGTGGATTGTTTGGTTACCAAAACAACATAAATAACCTTTGTCCAGTACCAGTGATAGGTGTGAAATGTTCGCAGTTTGATTTAGGCAACAAGACCAATTTGTAAGATTTAGAAATAGATCATGGTTCAGATAAGTCAGCTGACATACGTTATGTTTTTTCAAATAAAGGTTAGGGTTAAATCTGGGTGTGTTTGACCCATCCATCCACCCTACCTTCTCCATATGCAGACTGTGCCACTCTTTACACCACCTGACTTCCTCCTTTGCTCCTGTCATAATTACTGAAGCCACTAGATGTTGCTGTTTAACAACAAATGTAAATATGTGTCGTAATAAGCTGCTTGAACAGATGACCAAAACTGTTTTCTGGTGAACGTCTGCAGGAGGGCTTTTTCACCTTAATGTACACATGTGTCTTGTTGTTCTCTTGGAAGTACAGTCACCAATTAGTATTTTGCTTGGCGGTTGTTTTCCTGTTTGTACTAATGACAGCATGCTACCACAGCACTTTGAGTTTTTTAAAGTCAAAGCAGTTTAACTCACATCAATCACACATGCCACCTCTCCCCATGAACACCTGTAAAGTGTTCATGTACTTGATCCATGTGTTGCCGCTGCTTTAACGCTGTTACTTCAGGCCTGTGTAACAGGCGCTCCGACTCAGTGGCAACCTGCTCTTTATTTAGAGCCCCGTCTCCGCGGTCCAGACCCAAGGTCATTGCATCACGCTTTGGATGCTGGCTGCCAACAAAGTAGCCTATCAGTCATCAGCCTTAATGAATAGGGTGCAGTGTAAAAATAGATACAAAGACACGCAGTCAGAATGCAGGCTTTCACAGGCAACGGTGGCATTGACACTTGGCAACTTGCACCCCTTATTATCAGTCCACATAGCTGTGTCTGCTCATGTCCGAACCACTTATTTTTAGTTTGCTGATGGTTATTTTAGCAACCATCTTTTGTATGCAGTATGACAAACACCAGCCAGGGACACACACAGAAAAAGTTTAGGACATTGTTCTATTCTTTGTGTGGTGACACTCAAAACGCATGACACATACCATATCTCTACCATTTTAGCCATGTGAGATCACAGATACGTATGCCTGTTACCCATTTATAGAAACAAAATGAACATGAACGTGGTTGGGTGTGCGCTGCTGCACCTGTAACCACACCCGTCAGTGATGTCATGCTGTACTGACACAGCCTGCAGTGCACTTAACATCACTGCAGCATTGTGAGATGTTAAAAAAACAACAACAACATAATTTTCAGAGGCTGTTGTACCCTGTGGAGTTTGTGAGTGACTTGCTGTGCTCTAGATTTGTTTGTATGCACGAGTGTGAGGCACACAACAAACTTTCCTTCTGCCAGTCTCAGCCTATTGTACTCAGCAATAGTTGGTGGCAGAAATGTTTTAAGATGCTCATTTGCAAAGAAAACTCAGGTAGCTGTAATCAGAATCACTAATGCTTTCAAATACCGTTTGCAATGAATAAAAAACAACAATGCAGCGGAAAGACAAAGTTCAAGCCTGGAGAATTGGAGAAGAGCTTGGCTTATTTAGCCCAATCATTCACCCCTGATATACTACCACCACAGATGTTTTGCTCTTTAGACTACTTCTCCTGACCTCCTCATTTGCAGCTGTAATAATTACTATGGCCACTAGAGGTCTCTGCCAAACAAGAAATGTAAATATGGGTCGCATTAAGCTGCTTTCATAGTCGACCCACATGTCTGTTTTTCTAATGAGCGAGGGCTGTACTGAGTACATGATTATCCCAACCAAACCAGGGAGCAGGAGAAGTGTATCTATGTAAATAATTGTATATGCATTATATTCCATCTCCGCCTTACAGTTTAACTGCAAAAACATATGCATATCTGAATGCAGGTGAATGCTGGCCAGTTGGTAAATCTCACTTAATATTAAGTTGCAATATGCATTCTGGATCCAGAGAGTAATTTCCCCTGTTGCCTGCCCGAGCACTGCAGGCTCCGGGGATCAGCCACGTGCTGAAATGGTGTCCTTTGACAGTGTTGTCGCTTCCTTTACTAAACCCAAATTGGTCCTTAGGCTGTAGAGGTACAGGGTGGCAGATGGCCGGCCCCCCTCGCAGAGTGGCTCCACCAGCTTGGACTAGCACACATGTTCCCTCAGTGCAATTAAGTCTAGCTGACCCCTCAGAGCCCCCTGCATCAGCGGGGTGTTTCCGTCGCGTTCCTCCATGCAGATGCTAGCACCAGCGAGTTCTACGTGCAAACCCTCGCCACGCGTGTCACACTGTGCACATATGGCTGCTCCGTGTTCAGCATGTTTAATAATGCTGACATGTTTTAGGAGACAACATTAAGGCAGCGGGAGACCTCGACTAAATTGACCATCCGTATGACAAATAAAGCTGTTGTGCTTTGGTGTTGGGGCTCTGCATTGTGCATGAGAATGTAGACAGTGCTGAGATTTATTACAAAGAACATGGCTGAGAGAAATGTTGTGCGTGTTCTTTCTTGTTTGTTTGGCTATGCATTGAAAAAAAAGGTGCTTTGTTCACTTACAGCTCCTAAATCAAATTCTCTTTTTTTGATTGAAAAAACAAATCACTCACCATTTGCAATCTGACTCCCTGGAACAGCGTCTCTCTCTCCTTCCCTCTCTCTCGCTCTCCTTGTCCATATGTACAGTGAGTACATCTCTTTATTTGCATGCATAGACTGCACCGAGGCATGACAATAAAAGAAGCAGCTTAATATATCAAAAATCCGTCTGATTTATTGGCATCTGAAGTGTTTGCTCGCAACAAAAATCATTCCCATGCCAAATAGTCTTTGTAAGGCTTGACTGCTATTTACTGTCATGCGTCTCATTTTAGTGTTATGGGTGATTATGATGGGGAGGCCTGTGCAGCCATATATTAGCATGCGCTGAATGAGCTGTGGGACATGATGCCCCGTGACTGTGAGGTAAATGAAAGCCGCTTGCTTATGCAGATGCATTTACAGCCCGACATGAACCGAAAATAGCCTCGAACATTATGCAGAGATGTAGTGCTATGTAGATATACATATATTTGGTGTATTTGTGATTTATCCGTCAACCCTTCCCTCCATCTATCTTCCGTAACGACACGTCCTTACCTATCAGTCTGAGCATGATCTTCCTGGAGTTTTTTTTTTTTTTTTAGTCTCAGAGTCAGAGTCCTTCTATCTAACATCCATCTAATTTGGAATATGCAGAAGAGCTGACCCGCTGTTGTCCTGGTTCCAGCTTAGGAACCTGAACGCATCAGCATGGCTGTCACTCTCTGGGTAAATTACTTAAGTTCCAACTGTCCTGCTGCACGGCCCGGGTCAGACTGGGCCGTATCTGCCCCTCTCATCCAATTAGGAAATGAGTTAAAACCCTTCACTTGTGCTGGGACAAGCTGACACACACACATACACACACACACACACACACACACACACACACACACACACACACACACACACACACACACACAGGTGACGGCCACAGCATCTGCCCCATCACCCACGCCATTTCTTAATTTAGATCTCAAGTAGGATAACCGGTCAAAACACACATACAAACACACTGAGGGATAAATAGACCGTCTGTCTCCCCACTTCCCCCTCTGTCTGCCACATGGTGCAGACACACATCAATTGATTCGGCATCTCTCTTCCCGTCTCCCGCTCTCTCTCTCTCTCTCTCTCTCTTTTATACACACAAACATACGTACACACACACACGAGCATGAAGTCCCCTCCCTTGAGAATGAAATCACTTACACACACACACACACACACACAAATATCGGGTGGCTCGTTGCTGGAGTGGACAGGCCTTTGTGAGATAACGGGCAAACGCAGCCTGACAGGCTCGGCTGGGCCATTATTGAATTGCAGTGAAGACTATATTACTTTAGAGTGAGATAAAAGACTACATACAAGACGGATGGGTGGGGGACATCAAACAAGACTGTGTCCGGATTGTGCCAGGAGTAATCCGGCTGAGGGCAGCGCTGATTTCCCCCAGGCCAGGTGCCATTTCTCCTTGAATAATTCTTATGAGGAATCCAACAGCAGCTCCGCCTTTGTGCCGTTATTTGTATCTTCTCCTCGGTTCCCTCCATCATATCCTGTGTTTTTTCCCCATCCCGCTCTTGCCCATTCTTCTATCTTGTTTCTTGGATTGCTGTTGCACAAAACTCCGATGTTATGATTGGAATTCTTCAAAATCGTTTAACTTCATGCGGTGCGCCCTCGGCCGGGGGATGTTTCTCGACTATGAATGGAGAGGGAGGGCCCTCAGGGGAAATACTTGTGATGGTGTTTGGGAGGTTTGGCCTAGAATGCAATATGGATCGCAGGAGAAGCCATCTGATGTTGAGGAAACATTTGGCACCCTGTGTCATCTGCTGAACTTGTTTGCAGTCAGAGGCGTCTTTGATCTCGAGACAAAAACAATGTAAACAGATGCTTTGTGTTTGCTCATTCTGAACATCTTAGGCTGCAAAAAGGCTGACAGGTATGATGATGATAATGTTGCGAAGGAAGGTGATCATTACTCACTTCAAAGGGGAAATTAACAACTATAAAAAAACAATGCAGAAATCACTATATGAAGCACGACTAACAGCCTCCTTCTTTCCCTCTGTTCTATTATCTGTTGCAAGGTGATAGCACTCTTTTGTAACTGGCAGTGCTGAATGGCATTGGACTTGACAGTGATGCTGGCATGTCATTAATCAAATATATATGCATGGAAGTCATCTAGGCGCCCCGCCATAGGTTACGCTCAGGTGGCAAGGAATAAAATAACTGGGGTGAAAAGAGGCTTTTTCCAGCAAGCTCCAACACAATTCCCACAGAATTAAAAAAGAAGGCTCGCTCCAACATAAATCCACAGGCTACATTAATAAAATATCAATGCTCAGTGATATGGGAAAATCGATCTATTTGAGTTGGTTCTCAGAATTACAATGCAGTCATTGCAAATTTAAAGCTGCTACAAGGAACTTATATTTTTGATTCTGGCGGCCCCTGTGGACAAAAGCGGTAGTGTTTCCATCAAGTCTTGTCTAAATCTTGATCTTACGTAGGTCATTTGAAAGGCATGTAAAAGATCTTGTTGAGGCCAACGTCTGCACTAAAATTATGCACCTGGAAATGAGCATCATGTCTCCTTTAAATTGAGACTGTTCCTTGTAGTCGATTAAGTTTTGGACATGTTTGTAAGGTGTCTTTTGAAAGGTGCAATCATGTCGCGGTCACATTCCACCCGGTTACTTTGTCAGAACACATGCAAGTGATTTGTCATTGTGTGTCTGATGCCTGACACCGACACATTTAAGATGACTGGGTACCAAACAAAACACACACACACAGTTCTGTTATATACAAGGGGAGAGAGCGTAAAAACCACCCCCAAACGTACAGCTCTTTGCATGCTTTGCTTGCCTTGATCTTCAAGTATAACTTATGACAGATAAACAAATTAGTTTCAAGAGTCTGGGGAAAGTTTACGGCTTCGTTTCAACAGCCACAACCGCACACATGGCCAGGAAAATTATAGTCTAACTCCTGAACAACCTCCCAGAAGGCATTTGAAAGATAAAATGAAAACATAACATTTTAGATTTCAGTAAACATTGAACACACTGGTAGAGTAGCAGTCACACTATGAATCACTGTCCCGACTGGCTGTCAATTTAAACAGCCTCTTAAGGCATTAAAAGTTATAATCCATAAGATTTTCATGAAATCATACCCCACTTTTGCTCCAATTTATCGTCTGCATTTCTTAGGCAATAGCCATTACATTCAGTAATTATCTCACTATATAGTAGTTTTCACTGTTAGTGGCGGAGTCTGCCATTCCAGCACTGGATTGAAATGATGTATTCATGTAATCGCACATCATTAATTGATGTCAGCCTCAGTGTGTACTGTTCACTTTGTTGTGTCGGAGCTGTATGAAGTAACTGCTCATGCAAACAGAGCATCCCACTGCCGCTGCTTCACTTTAAAAAAGTGAAAAACGTGGTGGTTTTTATTGTGAAGAGGCCACTGGGAATGCAATGTATTTGTCACACAGGTGAACGCTAACTGTGATCGATACCAATAACTTTTTGACAGATGATTCCTTTAAATTGTTGCGAGACAGTAGAGGGAACAAGAAGGGGCGGCTGCAGTGAGCTGTTCAATTCCTCAGTCACTCAGTGTCCTGCAGTTGTGTGGAAAACTACTTGTACAGTGCATAACATGAAATCAGATTGTAGTTGCTCATGGGATTATTGTAAAAATGGCAGTTATTGATTGACTGCTTTATTAAACAATGTGAGTCTGTCTGGCTACACAGTAAACTAATACACTAGTTTGTCTGACAAAGTAGTTGCTGGAGTGAATTCTGGGACCTGTAGTATCAAACCACACTTGTTGTTGCCACCAATAACAACTGTATCGTCAATTAATCAGGAGAGCAACCTTTATGATTACAACTTTTACACTTTCCCCTATGAGATGAATCTTGAAGTAGCCATTGTGCCCAGTATTGCTTCAGAAACACTTGCAGAGGTAGTAAGCAACAAGTGTTTGTTCTCAGGTGGGACATGGGGGGACATGTATAGTTAAATTCAAAAGTTTCTTATTCATAAAGAAAAGATCAAATCTAATCTTCTATGAATCTGTGTAATCAAATTCCAATTGAGTTTGGTAAGCCTCCTGTTGAGATGATTATTAAAAGTAGTAAATGTTTTAATGAGAACTTGATGTTCCAGCACAGAAGTAGAGAAGAGGTAGAGCACTGCTGCATGATATTTTGCATGGGGCCTGGGCGGGATCTAGGCATAGGCATTCTGGGCACATGCCTAAGGCTTTCTTGCCACTAGGGGGCTCAAAAAGGGGTGAAAAGAACTGCCTAATAATGTTTAGCATACTTAATTAAATAAATATTCAACATTAAAATATATATATAAAAAAGATCTAAAAGAGTGTCTGGTCTAAAACTTTATTTCAACGTTTATACATTCATTCATTCATTTTAAACAAACACAAAGTTAGCTATACCTTTCTGTAATTTTGTTTGTCCATAAAGGGGGGCCACGAAAACAGCCTGCCTCAAGTAATCTGTCCCTTCAATCCGGCCCTGCATGGGGCACAAAGAGTTTGTCATTTGCAGGTACCTGAAAGGCTGCGGTCCCAAACCCCTCATGTAAGTGCATTACAGAAAATGGTTTACTTTCCACATTGTGTACTGGCTTAATTTCCCAATTCAGCCGGAAGATTGTGTAATTTATTTTAAGTGGGACATGTTAAATATACAGCGGTTGTTGAGAAGTGGTCTGGATTGTTTTTACCCCCTCCCACCTAATACTCGTTCTGTTGGGGGGACAGCCCCATTGTCTTATTTATTTGCTGACGTGATTCACAACACGATAATAATAATTAATTGAGGTTATTAATTTTTAATGAGGGACCTAAATGGTGCGCCCCAAGGGCCTATAACCTCTGGTTTTAATTAATATGCAGTGGGTGCACATTAGGCTTTCAATTAAAGTAGGGGGAATGGCCAGGCAATCACTGAGCACTTTTAATCCATATGCTCATCAAGGGTCCAAGTCATGCCTTTTTAATCAAGCACTCCAGACCTGAAAAGAGCGAAAACACATGTCTATCAGTCATTCAGTGAGAACGGCTGGAGCGATTCTGGACTTCAAGAAAAGTGCTGCCTTTTAATGAGCTTGGCTTAAGACACTAACGTGGCATGAAACGGCGAGGGAATTCAGGGAGGAGGAGGAGGAGAGAGAAGGTAGAATTCTTCAAGAGGAGCTTGGAGGAGAGGTGGGATTAATGAGATGCAAATTAGTCCCCATTTGTTCAAATGCTGACAGCTGAAGCGTCGCTTTGACAGGGGACACTGTCAGTCCAACAAGCCCAAATAAACACTTCTCTGTTTTACCACCCAAACAAATGCCTTCCCCGCGCCAAGATGCGCTACATGCTGCTGGCTTGCCGCAGGTGACTTGATGCCATTCATGAAAATGAGAATCCTGTGCCATGAGGAGTCTTATGCATGCATGTTGGACAAGTCTGTTTGTACATCTTGTAAAACAATACCCCCACCACCATCACCGCTGCCATCTCATCCCAACAACACACACACACACCTTGGCTGAATTGCTAAATAACCCAGGTGTCCTGGGAAGATGCTGCATGTGGGTGAGTTCAGCTTTCTCAGGTGCTAGTGTGGAATCTTTGCTCTCCAATAGCCCTGACAGACTGCACCTCAATCCTACACTGTGTGCTAGTCTGAATTAGTGAAGAAAAAGAAAGAAATTGAGGCAGAGTGGTGACAGAGAGAGGGAAAAAAAGACTTATAGACAGAAAGAAGGTCGATAGATACATAGACAGGTAGACAGAGTGATCGGGGGGGCGTTGTGCAGCAGCTAATGCACACCAGCAATTATGGGCCATCATAATCACAGCATCCAGTGACAACATAATCATAGCACAATCAGGTGGCGAATCAGAGGCAATTTGCAAACTATCTCTACAACTTGGAGGGGCTGGCGAAATTCCCCATTTGTGTGCAGCAGGCTGAGAAAGCTTAATTATCCTGATGAGGGGGTGGCAGAGAAGGGACCAGAGACCCCGGCACGCTTCATGCCACCTATGAAACAAACGGCGGCTGGCGTTGAGGCCTCCAGACACCTGGAGACTGGGTGTGCGCGCGTGTCTGTGAATTCCTTTGTGGTAACACGGTGCAACGAGCAGGTGTCAAATTGATCCTGATTGAGAAGACAAGAACGAGCAGATGCACTCGTTGTCATTGGTAATTTTTTCCTCCTCTTGTGAGCGTTTGTATGTTTTGTGTCTGTGTGTGTCTACAGTATGGGCGATTTATATACACGAGCACTTAAAGAACTGTGATAATGAACGCTGAGAACATAATTTTTCCTGCTACAGAGGCTGATTATCTTGTCAAGTTCTAGCTGCCGGCCGAGATGTGAACATATTGATAATGTCAGAGTGGGGATCTCTAATATATTCATGTATAGGGACTGCAAAAATTTGAAATCTACAAGGAGACAAAATTAACAGCAAATGCAGAGACGGCTCACGAAAATTTCTGTGTTCACTTAAAATAGAAATACCTTTGGGTTATGTTATTAAACTTAGAAATGAACAACAAGGAAACTGAATTAATCTCCACCAAGAAGGGGAGCCAGATAATTCCAGTTGAGCAAATTGAATTGGAATGTAAATGTTAAAAATGATCCACATGCTGTCCCTGGGTTCCTATGAGCACAGGCTCAGAATTCAGTCTGCTCCTCTCCCTCCGTTGCTCAAATATGTGGATAACAACAAAATTAATTATACATATTAATGCTTGCTTGCCAATTTTTCATGCGCATCTCCCCGAAAACGGCTTTCTTCAAAAAGCACCCGTCCAGAATTTGAACTAACTAATCTCCAGTTGCCTGGGGAGAGAAAACAAGCGCTTTGAGGGAATAAGTTACATTCTGTTGCGGCGTTTACACGTGTGGCTGAGCACAGAACTTCAGAGCTGGCATTTCAATCAGGAGCCATCAGAGGCATCCTTGGCAGATAAGAGGAGCTGCACAAGCCCCTGTGCTCTAAACTCTAATAGTGTGTTTACGCAGGAGATACACTCTGCATACAGTAGAACAAATCAGGGGCTACACTGAGGCCTTACACAAGAGCTCAGTTCTTACTGGCCTATATTCTAATCAAAGGGAAAACTTGTGCAATGATTAAACAGTAAATATAAGAGATTTTTTATAATGGTATTCACACTGGCTTGCATCAGTCTGGTGCAAGTAACAAGCATAAGGTTTGGCATCCTAGATCAGTGGTTTCACACCTAGTGGTCACAACTCTCTTAACATAAGGGGTTGCTTGAGGATCACCAGGTTTACAGATGAATCAGATTTCTGACAATGCAGAATGGCATTTCTTTGCTTCTTTCTTGTGAAATACAGCAAGGTTTTTTGGCATATCCAGATTGTACCCAGGCTGATTTTAGAAAAGTCTGGACAGCAAAACAACACATAAAATGTGAGTTACCCGAATTTGATCTAGGCCACATTTGGTTTGAAATGCGATTCCAATTGTATTTCTTCGGATATGTCTCAGTTCTGGCTGCTCCAATCGGATTTGCAATCAGGAGTGTCTTTTGTGTCTCTGGCACGGGCAATGAGCGATGATGACGTCAAATGCAAAGCGGCTGAGCAGATGTATACCAGCCCTGCACTTTCAAGTCGCGGTGCATCGCGTTGGAGGAGTTCACCATGACTAAACGTGCGATCGTCTGGAGGGCGAGAAGATGGATGTTAATTTCTCATGCTTCTTATATAGGTTGGTGATGTCTGGACACGCAGTTCCAATCTCATCACTTGCAAATAACAGTGCTACAAGTCTTTCTTTAAGATCAGATTTGAACAATCAATCTGATTTGACTGTAGTTTGAATGAAGCCATAGACATAGACCCTGTCACAAAAAGACCATGCTTTCCATTCAAGGAATCGTTGAACTTTTTGGGGAAATTACTACATGCTTATTTGCAAAAAAAAAAAAAGCACTAAAACTATTCCTTTAAGAAGGTCATCAGCACAAAAGGTTGGGAGCCACTGCAGTAGATCAAAAATCCAGGCACTCTATTTCATCTGGTTAATCTGTGTAAATCACGTGAAATTGGTAACATGTTGCTTTTGCTTTGAGCATAATTTAGTTTAGATATTACACACTTGAGAAGCAGTGACTGCGGAGAGCTGGTGCAAGCATATTGGATAGTCACAAAAGAGAAAGCTAAACCAAGTGCATAATGTAGCTCCACTATCATTTACGTTTCTTGTTAAAACCATTAAAAAGTTTTGTTTTTTTCGAGTTTTGGTGCCATCTTCGGTAAAGGACTGACAATTTGTCCCGAGTTAAAATTTTTAAATGGCTACTTGAGGCTGAACCTAGTGTTTGTCTTATGCTGATATTATAATGTTCAATTTAAACCATGGGCCATAATAGATTAATAAGAGCTAAATGACTTGTGCTCATATAGTATGACTCTATAACAATTGTAAAAAATTTACTAGATAAAGTTCAATGCCGTCAAGGCCGTTTGCTTTTGCTCTTCAAAACTCCTTTGTTATGTCAGATATATTTCCTGGATGGCTCCCAATATCCTTAAGGCTTATTGAAGCGCTGCATCCACACAACTCGCAGAGGACAACCAAAGATAACAGGAAAAGCTGGACCTCTTCCTGCAGTCAGGTATTACTGAGGCTGGCCATGTTGTGCACTGGGGGATTCGTACCCAGAGCATCACAGGTTTATATCACCTGGTGTAAAGATTCATCGGCGTGATCACTGGAATTGACTTTTAAGTGACCTGCTCGCTATAAAAATGAGGCTAATTAAGCCGGAACGGGAGAGTGTCACATTTGTGAAAATATCTCATCTATTGATGCCTTAATTTTAATGACACGCATGACCTTTGTGAGTCACACCCTTGAGCTATACAAATACAGAAGAGAAATGTCTTGGCTCATTCCCATGAGCTCAGGGACGCTACATTGGTAAAACCTCCTGCAGCACCTTTTTGATTCCCCACTAGCTTTTGTAAATCCACTGTAGTCCTCCTACAATCGCATTTCAGTACAGTTAAATAAAGAGTGTCTACCTGAATTATCAATTACGGATTATTCTGAGAGATGATGTGGACAGTCATAATCGTATGAAGAGAGCTCATGAGACACTTCGTTATGTGCTTATTCTATGCAGCATCCCTCCAACACATAATATAATGTGTCTTTGCATAAGCATGAGATTAATATGATGTGAGGTTTTTACCATACAAACAAAGAGAAGGGGTTTAGGACGAGGGATAAATAAAAAATAGTACAAGTGTGAGTAACACAAAACATAAATCAGTTGATTTTGTGATGTGCCTTAAAATCTCATTTGACTTTAAAGTAGAATGAGAGGACTGTGCAAGTGAAAACAACTGAAGTGTCTGTCAAACTGCTTTTAGTTATCTGCCTTCATTACATGCATTCTACAACATTCCTAAATTAAATGAAATGCCATTCAAAGTGCCGCTCCCGCATAACGAGGGAACTTTTACATTTTATTAAATAACTAAGATTTCATTGCTGAATTTTTGTTTTTCTCCCTCGGTCTGACCGCAGGCTCAGGAACTTTACCCATTGACAACTCATTTATGAAACCCATGGATTCAAAAGCTCCAATTAGCAGACATCTATACAAAGTTATTTTATTATTTGACAAATGAGAACTCATGATCTTTTCCTAAACTTAACAAAGTAATTTCGGTGCCTTTAATTTAGAAATGCAACTGGATGTAGCATGTTTGTTATTTGTAACTTGAACACAGAGGAGACCATGTTGTTAATGACCATGTTGGTGTTGGAAATGCAAGGATAAACTTGACAGCGACACGGAGGACCAACTGGTCTATTACACATAATTATTTAAGGTCTACTTTGGATCTGTTTGAGGATTTGCCTTGCCTCCATTTCAATCGAACAGAAACCCAAAATCTGAAATCTGTGGCTGATATTTGCATATCTGGACATTCCTTTAATGTAAAACTGAGATGGTTCCACCCTTCTAGCGCTCAGTGTTTGTCTCACTATCTCAGGGTGCTGTCACATCAGGGACCCAGGCTGGATCAGAGTACACTTGACCCCAAAGTCCAGTTTGTTTGATTAGTGTGAACACAAGTGTACCGCACTCGTGCACGGTTTGGAACCACTCCTGCTTGAAAAGGTGGTCTCAGGTACAGCTCATGTGTTCTCTGGAATGGTTTGCATCAAGTATTAAGTAACTTCAGTCATCCAATGAATTTTGGTGTTCAGAAAGGTTCTGTTGGGGCCAATTCTACTTATGAACATCAGACACCTGTCTTAACATTTAACTACATAATTATCCTTATGCAGATGACACACCACTGTTACTCTCAAGAAAATTAAACTTTAACTACCTTAAAGTTCTACTTCAGAGACTTTTAGACATCTGGTGGTGGAGCTGCAGTACTGATGACTTGATCGCAAGCAGGGAGCAGCAGTCGATCATGACCTGTACATAACAGGATCAAATAATTAATTAAAACAAAACTTATAAGAAAAATGAACACCTGAAAATATATCAGCATGATAATAACTATCTTAAATGATAATTTGATACTGCTAGTTTGAGGGGGAGATATGGTGTCTGTAGAAAGACACAGATGTCGCTAAATAGATTCAGCGTATAGGTGAAGTAAAGCTATGTTTGGTAGATGCATATGTTTCAACATGAGCAGAAGAATGGTGTGATTCCAACCAGTATCCCATCACTTCATTATGCACAGACAGGAACCGGGAGTGAAAAGCAGAGAAGAGAAACCACAGGAGTTCCTATAAGTTTGGAGATCAGTGTGTCTGAGCTGTCACACGTACAGTACACAGACACACTGTACACACACTGAGTCTGTGTGTTGATACAGGAACCGTCTGTACTGTCAGTCGGAGGGAAACTCACTGATGGCTGTTTTCTGCTGAGCGAAAAAGACTCCCATTGCTCTGAGTTCTGCACAAGTATGCAACTGTAACACCAGCGGCAGATCAGTGTTTGGGTGCATGAACACTCCAGTGGTAAAAAAAAGAAAAAAAACAGCTTACCTTAATATGATCTCATTTAAATAGCTACATGCACCATTACAACAGCTCAGCTTCCTAATAAATCTACAAGCCCCCAGCCGGTGACCACCATCATTTGAATGACACTTCCATGTTCAGGCAGAAATCACATCTACCCCAACTAAATTGACGTGGACCAGTTTTCCATATCAGAGGTGCTCTCCAGCAGTCAAGTATGTGCGTGTCTGTTTGTGTGTGTTTGTCCGTGTGTCTTTGTGTGTATGCACACGCGAGATCTCATTTCTGTATCGTTTCGGTGGTCTGATGCGTGCGTGGGACTCAAGCCCACAGCGGAGAGTCAATCTGAGACATCTATTATGCACTTCATCAATCTTTTTGGACTCTTGACATTTCACTAGCTGAACAAATTGTCAGTTATCAAAACTCAATTTCAGAAATGACATGTCGAAATTCACTCCCCTCCCCTCCAACCCAACCCATCCTCCACTCTTGCTCACTCTTCCTCTCCTCCTCTCTCTCTGTCGGCATATACCTCTTAGCATTTACGCCATCTGAGGAGAATTTTCACATGGACATAATCATGCACATGTATGCACATACACTTGAGAGGACAAATGAAGTTCAGTCCTCAACCCCCCCCCTACTCCATCCCACCTTTCCCTATCGCTTAAATAGCTTAGCGATGGTAGTTTTGTATGCAAAGAGTTAACGGCTGTTGGAGTTAATCGCTCCTGGGCTACCCGCGTTCCTGTGAGCAGATAAGGCTGTTTATAAATTGATTTGGTTATGCTTCATTGATAATAAAAAGGAGCCAGGCTTTGTTTACCTAACAAAACACACACACACACACACACACACACACACATAGCATGCCTTATTTGGATCCCTGCTGAATGTGTATGCATAGTGCCTGCGTACGTCTGTGTAGGTGTAAGTGAGAGTTAAGAAAGTTGTGTGTTTTTAAGCGAGCGCGTGACAAAGGAAGGAAGGAAAAGACAGAACTGCAGGCCACTGGAGTGACAGGGTCAACCTTGAGGAAAGGATATAAGGAGAAAATCATTAGAGGAAAGTAAAGGTGAAAGCAGGCAACACTGAAGGGGGCCTAATCCTTGTTCACTCCCGTTAATGAAAGTCATCAGTCACATCCCTATGCATGACAATGACGTGTGCAAGTGCAAGGACACACACACACACGTGCACATTTACACATGCGTGCCCGTCATGTAAGATAGCACGAGGATTTTTGTATCTCATTCAAACAAACTCTGGCTCTCTTGCAGATTCCTTCACCACATGACAAACCGGGCGACTCCGTGTTTGTTTTTCCACAGATTAACATTTCGGAAATGTCTAATCTCACAGACGAATCTGTCACCTGCTTCGTTTGGTGATGTCACCGAGCGTGTGATAAGCTATACCTTTTTTCACTGTGTGAACACAACAAATATAGTATTATTGGCTGTGACAAGCCTCAGGGAGGATTTGAAATTAAGTCTCACGACTACCTTGCTGTGGAGTAAAGACAGGGAAAAAAAGAGAGAAAAAAAGTCAAGGATGAGACAGAAGTCTTAGCACTGTACTGCTGAGATTTGATACATATCAGAAAACAGCAAAGCTGTATACTTACAGTACATTATCGAGGGAAAGCCATGCTTATGCAAGTGCACTGCTTTGCTCAGTGCAGGATAGACCTTTTTTACAGCAGACATTTTAACTCATCATATTAGGAAAAGTAAAGGTGTTACTAATAACATTAACAATGGTTCCATTAAATTCAAGTGTCCCAGTAAGCCATGACAGAATGACAGTGAGCCAGCATGAACGATACCAGGATCCTGAAATTGGAGCAGCAAAATGAAAATCAGCCATCATTAATTGTGTTATTTACACCTTTGCTTTTCCTACTGTTACATGTCAAAATGTCTTCTGTGTAAAACAGAGCCTGTGGGAGCTAAGCTTACTTCTTGGCACATAGTACTTTGCAAGAATATAATATTAGTTTGCAAGTTTAATGATCTCTCCTAATTAGGCTTGCTGCTTTTTCAAAGACAAACAGGCTACAACATTGTTAACAATAAAGAGATCACTATACGAACTCAAACAACATTTTTATAACAAACCTATTACTTACAGACGGCCTGTAAGTCTTTATTTAAAGATATAATATGTAGGCACCAAAATGTCTCAAAACAACTACACCTTTGTTATATATTTTGTTGAGTTGTGTATTAACTCCCTCCCAAATGATTCCAACATATGATAAACAGGAATAAATTATATCATTATATAGTAGTCTTAAAGGATAGCTACCGTTTTTTACAACCTGGACCTTTTTTCTAGCAAAACATATGGTCATTTACTCACCCAGATAACTTTGGTGTCATTCCGCGTCGTTCGGACGAAATTAGATCCAGTGTAGCGCCGATATATCCATATAATGCGAGTAACGGGGCATCGACACACAGCCTCTATATAACGCATTATCTGCCACGAAACTAGTTCATTTCACCAATATTTTGTTATGATATGCTAATGCTATTCCCCTCTGAGTCAGGGCTCGTCTATTGTCAACATCCGGGGTCTGTAGGTTGATCTACCTCTGACCTGGAAGATGTCGTCTCTGAGCTGCGCGCGCACCCGCGACAGCCCGGCTTGTTTACCTGTAGCTGCTACTGCTAGTTTGACCCCGGATGTTGATAACGGACGAGCCCGGACTCAGAGGGGAATAGCACTAGCATATCATGACAAAATATTGGTGAAATGAACTAGCTTCGTGGCAGATAATGCGTTATATAGAGGCTGTGTGTCGATGCCCCGTTACTCGCATTGTATGGATATATCGGCGCTACACTGGATCTAATTTCGTCCGAACGACGCCAAATGACACCAAAGTTATCTGGGTGAGTAAATGACCATATATTTTGCTAGAAAAAAGGTCCAGGTTGTAAAAAACGGTAGTTATCCTTTAAGTTATGTAAAGTGATCTGCCTGCTAAAAACAATCTACACTTAGAAATCTCAGAATCTACTTTGTTCATTGCTGTTAGCACTAATCAGTACTCATGAAGAAGGTGACATGGGCCTGAATGGTATGTTACTGATAGCAGCCAACTTGGCTTAGCTGCTAACGGCGCTCTCAAAGAATACTCCCCAGTCGAAGGAAATGTATGTATATATTATGTACCATATTTAACACTAGAAATCACGCTTACACCCCACCTGCAGAACGTTAGCGAACACTTTATCCTTAACCAGTGTTTCAATGCCCATTTTTACTGTCAGTGTGGCAGCAGTCATCTTGGGCATTTCAGATTAAACAAAAAAAAAAATGTTGTTACTAAAAACAAGTAAAAAGTGTCTAAATCTAAATTGAATCAGTCTGGAATCATTTCAATCATTTCATCATCAGTCCCCACCACTTAAAATTGATGTCTTGTTTTAATGACATTAGTGTTCCTCTTTAAAAACCATGCGATCATGCAGATATGGAAGATAGTCGCTTCCGGAAGGACTGTTACATTCACTGCACAGGAGAGGATACACTGAAGTTAGTTTACACAACAAATCCCATTCAGATAGGAAGTAATTTCAAAGTACAATCTGGTACAACTAGCCAATAGCCTTTCATCACACCCTGACAGCATTGCAAGGACACAGTGGATTGTTATTTAGCCCTAGTCAACTATATTGTGCAGCAAAATACATTTAATATCCTTTTGCTATTTTTGTGGCAGATTTATTTCCACTGGAAACATCCTGACCTTTCTTTGACACTCTCCATTGAAGCATTCCCCCTTTTACACTAAAAACTGGTTGCATGGGAGGTACAGTAGATTACAAGATCAGTAGCTCTGCTCAGGGGACACTACTGTCTCAAGATTTATGATGATCAGGAAGCTCATCAGAGGAAGAGAGGAAAAGGGGGGGAGAGAGAGAGAGAGAAAAAAGAAGGAAACATTGACGGAGAGGAAAAGTTCCAATAATCATAAACATCCGGCTTGTATTCCCAGAACAGCAAGTCCTGTGCGAAGCTCATTAGCATTCAGCCGACCCACCAGATTACTCGGGGCACTCTGTAATTTGCAATAAAAAATAAAGATGACGCCAAAACAAAAACAAATCTGAGCTGATACAAATTAGGAGGAACGCGCTTGGTTAGTCTGTCAAAGCAGTAAATTTCCCTGCGCCGCGTGAAAAACTCAGGTCGCTAGGCCCGAGCACAGGCGGGGGAAATTAATGAGCTGTCTGTTTGTGTGACTTTATTCCCCTTGTATCTCCACCATTTTGCCTGGACAGTGTATCAATCTGCCTTTACGGTAATGATGCTTCCGTGCTGGAAATTATTGCATTAAAGTGATTGGATTCATTTCGGCTGTGGAGAAGGAGAGTCCTCCTGGGACCTGCATCCTCCTGGTATAGGTGCACAACCAGAACTGTTCGGTTCTTTTTGCACACAGCCAGCGTCCTCTTGACTGTTTTGCATGGTGAAGACAAAATTTCCTCCATACCATTTCCCACCTACAATCTTTAAAGAGTCCCTCTTTACTCTAGAGTTGTTATATGGGACATTTATCACATCTCCACAGTTGGCCTCAGCTGGTTTATCAGCCGAACCAGTGATGTCACCCAATCCTCGGATGTTTTAATGAAGCCAATCCTTTCCCCCGATGCCAGTGAGGGTCTCTCTCAGCATGGAGGCTCCAGCTGCTGGCTGACACCCCGATAAGCCAGACCTCTCACTCCAGCACCTCACACTCCACATGCTGACTCATCACTCGGCCTTTCAGATTAAGAGAAAGGTCTGGTGGGTGACGCCGCATGGGGGCCAAGCGCCAACTGCCCGATCTGAAAACCTACCTAACCTCTGCTTACACTGATTGAAACATGCTGATATGGGAGATACCCAGCCGAAAAAAAAAGTTTGAATACAGACCAAAATAGGTTAGGGAATGAAACGCTTGCTGATGCTGCACTAACGTGGCA
This sequence comes from Pagrus pagrus, assembly GCF_965226575.1. Lineage (NCBI taxonomy): Eukaryota > Metazoa > Chordata > Actinopteri > Spariformes > Sparidae > Pagrus > Pagrus pagrus. Next base: position 12,987,052 of record NC_140204.1, on the reverse strand, counting down.
GATGGGAAATGAAATTGTCGGCTCTTTCCGCTGTGTCCCTCTATCTGTTCACCCATCCATCCATCTAGTGATCTATCCTCCAGCAGCAAGAAAAAGCAGGGTGGGGAATGCAAGCCACCTGAAGCTTTTAGGTCAGCTCTCATGGGACATCACCCCGCATCCCCGGAGACTGTGACTCGGTTACAGAGTCCTAACCTGGCAGAACGGCTGACCTTTCTTTGTCGGTGTGCTACACACTGTGTAACGCTGAGGGATTGTCATACTCCGGACAGCTGTGTCTTTGCTTGTGTATGCATTAAGCCACTTTCTGATACTTGTAACTGTGGGGAAACATGGCTGCTTGTCTGTCCGAGCTGCATGCTAACCTGCTAAGTTGTTGCTCTCATTTCTCCTCCTGTGTTTCACTTGAGGCCGATAAAACGGACATTATCTGCGACTGAGGAAGAAACAAATGGAGAAAGCTTCCGGACAAAGCCCAGTCACTAGAATAACATGTTGGTATTTTACATTTCTGCAAACCACGGATACATTCAAACTTGTGTGTGTCAAATGTACCATATTGACATGTCTACAGTATTTGTTATATTGCCTTCACATTAAATGTATATAAGCTGACTGTCATGTCAGGAGGTGGAGAAGATGGTGGTTGCATTACAGCTGGGTGAGATGGCTGCCGAGCCAGAGACCACTGTTCAGACGGTGTTTCAATATTTTCAACATAGGGCATAGAGCAAAGGTACAGCTTTATTATGGAGAACGTGCTAACAATATTTTCCATATTACACATCCAGTACAAAATCACAAAATTTACATCAGCTTGTTGCCAACTTTGTCTGTTTATTAGTTGGTGTATGGTTGGTTTCTCAGAGCTTTTTGGCAAAAAATGGCTGCCTGCTGATGTTTGGCGAGAGCTGAATCTGCAGGCTGCAAAACCAAAACACAAGATAAACAGGGCTTAAAAGCTTCAGAGCCGAGAGGAGGTGTAGAATTTAGGGATAATTGTTATGATTTGTGGGTGATTGTAGCAGACACCAAGACAGGAAAAAAGGAATTTATTTTACAAGCTCAAGTGGTGGACAGAGGTAGCTGGCGCTGGCTTGGGCTGTGGTTTAGCTGGTGTGGTAGCGAAGCTCACAGCAGAGTCGGCAGGTGTGTGAGGCAGGAGCTCCAGCACTCCTAGAAAACCATAGCCAGCCTCTGCAACGCACCTCTCAAAACACACAGACAAAAACAAAACACCAAGCACGGTAAAAAACACACAGCCAGCCCAAACTTTACAATAATTCTATACAGGCTTTTGATGAAACACTGCAACCAAGTGTCACTGCAGTTAGTGAAATAGTGACAATATTTAATGTATAGGATTCATGTATGTGGGCACAATCATAAAGGAATCTGGTGTGACAATACCGAACTATTGATCAGTGCAGCTTTACTAATTATATTGTAACACTGATTTAATATGTAGTATACAGTGTTCGGCTAGCATGTATCAAAATGTAATACCCACTATGTGTCTTTCTATTGTGACAATATATATTCTTTTCAGTTTGTGTGTTATCCATTTCATTTATTTCCACACAGCTCTGATATGGAGCTGACTGAAACAGTTGGACAGCTAGTTCTGGCATTGTCACCTTCACATAAATCCCTGACATGGCTGTCTGGAGATATTTACAGATAGAGAAGGCGTCAGGGGATGGCAAAGTGCTGAGATAAACCTCCCCTCGCCCCCCCCTCCCATTTTTATATCTGAACCCATAAATATAAACATATACATTCATATTTGCCAAATCGGTATGGCGGCTGAGATGCATGGCTGGCGACAGGAGGAGGAGACGCTAGAAATAATCCATCATGCCCAGAAACTGAAATAGAAACCCTAAACCTCTGTGGACATCCCGGGCTGTGTCTTCTGGCCTGAGAACAGGGCTGCACGGATGCTTTCTATAGGACCCTTGAGCTGCTCAAAGATTATGGGGTGAGAAAAAAACAAAAATACCCTCTTCGTCTGTTCTCCAAGCTTGGCTGGGGTTCTTATTGCCGACTATGTATCCATTACTGCTTTCCTCTGGTGCCCCTGCATCAATACAGCCCAGAGAAAATCTGGTGCGGCGGCACCTTCCATTGACAAAGCATGTCTGGGTGGGTCGATAGTGTATTAATATGGGACAATGGTGCTAGCCACGTGTGGCTCACACCACTAGGCCATATCGGAGTCTCTAGCACGCCCAGTGGCTGTGTGAATGGCCTTGAGATCCACTGGGGCAGTGGATGCGTCTCGTGTGTGCGTCTGTGTGTGTGTGTCTGAGCTAGGACTGTTTTCAACCCGAGAAGTCCCAATAACTGACTACTAGACCAAAGAGAAAGAACAAGGCAGAGAAACAAGGTCCATCGCTAACAATGCTACAATGCTGTTTGGCTGAAAAGACGTGCAACAGAGAATGTGCCTATTGAGGGTTTGTGGATGTGGGGACATGAAAACAAATTTGAGGCCTAAGATTTGGGTACATGCAAAAAGTGATCCAGTGCTTTCACTTTCCTTTTTTTCAGGCTTGAATATATTCATAGTGATTAAAAAAAATGAAGAATAAAACACTAACAGTGTAAATATGACAGTATAAGCCAATTTCAAAGAAACAACAACACAAAGCACGACCGAGTCCATGTTGGTTTAACATTGTATATCGTATATACTTATTTATGGGCCTGTCGTACCCAGTTGAGAAAGACCATGCAGCCATGTTCAGTCATCAGCAAGAGCTTGCTTTGGCCTAAATAAGCTTTGTCAGTTCAATCCATTTTGTTTATCTACATCACTGCGATGCTATTAGATGACGCCGTTTCACTTTGTCACTTTTGTCCTTGCTTAATTTGGTTAAAAGGGGGGGAGTAAATCATTTTTATTGTGGGACCTGTGCAAATTCTGTGAAATCTGCATATGTGTGAAAATGTGAATGCGCATGCACAAATTTACTCATCACCACTGATCAGTTTCTGGAAGCTCTGTGCTTCTTTCTTTTTCTTTCAAGACAACGCCGACGAAAATTATGCAAACCACTGACACACTGAGCCATAACTGACAGTCTAAACCATTAACACACATGTTCAGCCACACTGTTAAATGTCCTGTCTTGCAGACACCCGCGCACACACACACACACACACACACACACATGTGGTTTGGTGATTTACTAGTACAGATGAGGCCCTGGGAGTACCTCTGCCACCACAGCACTCAAATCAAAGCTGTCAACAGGGACCCTGGAGGAAGGGAAGAATCAAAAAATATCTCCTTGCTTTTCCTCCTCACCATGACCTGTGTGTGTAGAGACGAGTTGGTATGAGTGCATATATCTATTCGTGTGTGTGCATGTGTGTGTAGGTGTGTAGGTGTGAGAAATGTGTGAAAAGATGGGCGAAACCTATCAGCTGGCTATGTGGGAGATCGGCAGGATGCCCGATTCACCTTCTCCCCCTCTGTCTGGCCATTATTCCTTGGGAAATATACGCCTTTGGATGCACGGTGGCCAGAGGCTTGTTTACTTGCTAAACAACCTTGGTAGCTGAGTGGCATTTTCAGTGATGCGGCGAAGAAGATTGACTGTCTGCCGACGCTGGTTGGTGTGTCCACAGTCCCGATGCATTCTTTACTATCTCTGCCAGCTTGCTCGCCTCCCATTACATACCAGCTCACCTCAGAGGCAGAAAACACACAGATGCCATTTGTGTACTCATCTGCTGGCTTACATACACGTATGCAAATACTCACGCACTCACACACACACACACACACACACACACACACACACACACACACACACACACACACACACACACACACACACACACACACACACACACACACACACTCCAGCCCATTTTCATCCAAATGAATTGGTTGTTCCACACGTGCATGATATCTATCCCACCCCTGGATCCAATTTCCATGTTGATGAAACTGTGAATTTACAGTATAAATGCATCTAAACACACTGGTGTGCGAGGTGCCTATTATAATACAGCTGATGAGTGATTGCACGGGTTTCACCATGCCATTATCATTGTAATCACTGTAATCATTTGACCCTCTTTTTGGCCGTTGCAGTAAACGTGCAACCTTCATACCTGGCAGTATCTCTGTGTGAAGCGATGCAGGAATGACTCGGGGAACGGCGCAAATTGATTTAGGGAGGCAGGGGAGAAACGCCTGCCAGTTCGCTATCAAAGTTCATGCATTGTATTTACCCGAGCCCGATTACCTTAACAAGGCACATATATCACATAATTAATCCAGAAGATTACCATCAAAAATCCATAAACCAGTAACATGCTTCCTTGCGCTCCGCCATTAATTATATTTGTGGCGCTGAAAAGAAGAAGAGATTGAAAACAGAGAGACAAAAAAAAGAGAGATAGAGAGGCAGCCACAGACCAAAAGGCATGTGGCATTTTTAATAAACATACTGATTACACTATAATTCATCATATTATCAAGATAGCTTTGTGTTATTGACATATTTTTATGACCACTGGGAGATGAACATATGAGGCATCAAGATTTAAAGGTGTTATTGATAACATTCAGCCGCTAAATGTGCAGCTCCATCTCCCCCCTTCCACTGCATTCAGTTCACAACGCCGCTGTTGTTCGAATCATCTGCCCTCTCAAGTGGTTGCCAGTTATCTTTTAGCTAACGTAGCGAACACGAGCTAATGGTAACGTCCCTAACACAGCTTCAAAAAACTGGCAACCACTTGAGGGGTCAGATGAGTCGCACAGCAATGCTAGTTAGCTTGCTAACGATAGCATACTGGGAGCATACTGTGGAAATCCGCCATTTTTACATTTTTTCCCCTCAAACTGGCAACGTTTGACGCTGATGAACACAGATACCTTTTGATACCAATGGTGTTATACTGTTACAGATCTTGTTAGAAGCTGGAACACATGGTCAGAATTAAAAAATGTTTTGTCTACATGAAAAAGTCATCAATACGACCTTTAAGTCATATTATAAAGGTATCAAAATCTGTACTGAGGGCAGCAATATGTAGGTTACATAGGCAATAGAAAACATCAGGGCATGAAGAGATGCATGCTCTATACTACGCTCAGATTCAAAAATCAAGGCTGACTACTCTATTACTGATCATTTTTTGTCAGATTGCATAAATTCCTTCTCTGCTGATTGAGGTTTCAAGGCGCAGGGGTCGATTTCTAAAGCCCATTATTTTCTGACTGACGGATATAGACATTGTCAGCTAGACATTTAGGCCTCCAGGCATCGCTGAAGGATGGTGCTGGGACCCGTTGCCTGGCTTTGATTCCGCCTCAACCGACTTTCTCTCTCTTCCCAGACATTTTTTTTTGTGTTGTTTATTTATTTATTTTCTTGCCCATCGACTGACTTGCTTGCATTTTTGTCTCAAGGTAGGAGTGCTTTAAAATAATCGGACGTCTTTTCAGAAAGCGGATATTGATTTTTTTAAGAAAAAACAATTTCTTATTTTTAAGATTTTGAAACCTGAACAGACTGAGATCACCAGCTTGATACATCAAAATTGAATGAGTATTCTGATTTCCTTTTTGCCTTGCCAAAAGTGCATCTTTACCTCTCTATACCCTTTTCACCCGGTGTCCCAGTTCCACATCCCCTCCTATTCTCTCCTCTCCTTCTCTGCAATGATCTCCATTTGTTTCCCCACTCACAGCGTCTTCCTATCTGATGTCAACATCTGACTTTTCACCTTTGTGGATGTTGTGCATCTCTTTTCCTTTCTTCTTCGCTCATATGTCTTCTCCCCTCCCTCTTTCTTCTCTCTGCATGATGGTGATGGATGGGCCCTATGGATGAGTGGGCTGTGAGAGGGGCTGTGATGAAGACTGGCCTTGGAGGGGAGAAAGTGAGAGTGAAAGGTGTGTGTGTGTGTGTGTGTGTGTGTGCGTGTGTGTGTGTTGGGGGGCAACATAAAAGAAAGGGAAAAAGTAGGGTATGCAAAAAGAAGGACAGAGAGACTCAGAAAAGCAGTGAGAGGTGGAGCAGACAAAGAGAGCAAGACGGGGAAGAGAATAGGGAGGTGAGCTGTGGAGAAGAAGTGGATGAAGATGATGGCGGGTGTAGGCCTCAGGGCTTTGCTGTTAATGTTAGGGGGTGTACTGACCCTGCCTTGTGCCTGGGGCTGTGCCTCAGATCAAGACCTGGGCTGATCAAACCCCAGGTGATGAGCTGAGATGGACTTGGGAAGGCTGCATATCCTGCAAAGTATAAATTGTATAGATTTAAAACTTGAGATTATACTATTAAGAGAGATCTGTGGCTGCTGCACATACCCCTTCTCCAGTTTTGAGTTGCTCGCTAGTTGGATGCCCAAGACTAGAGGTAATGCTACAACCTGCACAGGGAGACAGCAGCTGACGGTATCATTGGCAACCACTGGAAGTTTTTGATAGCTTGTCGCCATGTTCTGTAGGTACAAAAGAAGGTAGAGGTGGGGAATCGGATGATTTTAGATCATGATTGATCTTGAAGTTGTCCACAATCTCCTTTTCAGACGATTTGTAGGAAAGATGGAATTTAATGTCCTCTTCTGTTTCCAAACTTTACATCAGCTCATGGACTAGTGGAAAAACCAACAGGGTGATGTAACCAAAAAGATGGCCAATGCAAGATTGGACAAATTATTTCTCATGGCTCTTCCTTGGTTGACACATTGTAAACAAGGCAACGTATAAGATAGTGGCACGGCGGATGAAGAGCTTGAGCCAAAAAATAACTAGCTTTAATGCAATGTTGTGTTTTAATGTTGCAAATGGAGACATTCAAAGGCTATTTTTAAGCCTGGCTAAAGTCTACAGGGCATTTCAAAATTGGGAAAAAAGATTGCAATTTTGATTGTGGATGGTGATTGCAATTAAATAGGTTGTGATATTATTTTCTGGCCAGATCACCCACCCCTAGTAGAAGACAATCCAGAGAAAAAAACAAAATCCTGAACACCATCAATCGCTTAAACTGACTTGAATGACATTTCCGTAACCCTAACCCAGATCTTCATCAGGTAAAATTAAATCAAACATAATTAAATAAAACAACATCGTCAAACCCACAACTGGTGAGGTCTATCAGATAACACTGTAAAGCAGATTCTGCAATCAAAAGTCATCGGCCGATGTTAAACATGTACTTGTTAGCTGTCGTGCTACCTTGGCTAACCTCTGTTTGTCTCACAACCTCTCGGTCACAACCCTCCTCGGATTTCCCGGGAGACTATCGTTCTTCTAAACCCTCTCCCAGTTTCCTCAGGGGATTACCATCCTCCCATATTTCTCCCGATTTACGAGAATATTTCACACCTTTTCTCCTTTTAGTTATCACAACCTGTTACCCCTCGTCCTCCTCAGTCAGTGAGAGACAGACAGAGAAATGGAGAGGAGTGAGAATGTTTAAACAGAATTCAGATGCCCTGGAGAGATGAATTCCCATTTCTTACTTAAAGTTTTAGAGGAGATGGTCTGTAAAATCTGCCACGTCGATTTTTCTGGCAATCACAGGGGTCGCACGGCATCAATCTTCATCGAGAGGCTGACAAACACAGGGCAGTTATGTGCACAGACTCTCTGAGGAGCAGGGGCCAAAAAAAGTCTAATTAAAATTATCTGACATAAGGATGCTGTTGCATTTCATGTCTTATTTTGTTATTTTCATTCTTTAAATGACCCCAGAATGCAGGAATCACAGTCTTTGAATCTCAAATCTTTGAGGGGTAGGATGCCGCGAACGCCACTTTATTTTCAAATCCTCACTATTTTGAAGGGCTCAAGGTTGGCAAGTATGCTTGAGCGCCTCCCCATTTAATACTATTCATTCTCTCATGTCATACTTGTCTCAAAGGCTCAGACTAGGCTCATCTTTACTCTTGTTTTTTTTGCATTTTTGGCAATAATAAAATCAAACATGGTGCCTCTGTCAAATTGCCTGGGACGGCTCAGGGTGCAGTAAAGACTTACTCAAATTAAAAGAAAAAAAAAAACAGTCTGGGACAGGAAATCATATCATAATCTCTCAAATCAGATCATACATGTGGAAATACACAAAAAGGAAACTCAAATATGCACAGGGACACACATACCGCACCTCTTGCTTTGTGGGGCACAGCTTCTCTGAGAACTAGAGACATCCACCATAAAGGATATCATCTGATTTGTACAGCGCACAATAACGGAGAAGAATGCTTTATCATTGAATGAGCAAATCTGTTTGACTCAGCCATATATCTTTACATCCCATTGCGTACTACACATAAATGCAGGGATCTTGAGATGATAGCTGAATTGTAAAGGCCCGTGATTTTCTACTAGCATCATAAATACGCCACATCCCATCCTGTCAACGACGTAGGCCATCCATCCAACTTCCTACTTACATTCTATTACCGGGGAAGGAAATGAAGGATCCCTGGAGAGACCCTAAAGGGGATCCATTTGGAGAGGAGGGGAGTGGTGCGCTGGACGATTTTTGACCCCTTTCACCCGCCGTGAAGCCTGTGGGGACTGCAGGGACTCGCATAGCTCTGTCACTGACAGAGCCCCGGGGTCCTGACACCTGCACAACTCTGCGATGTGACAACGAGAGACGGAGGCCAAGAGTAGGTTCTTGATGACAGGCCTCCGAGGAGTCCCACAGCTCCGAGACAGGTGAAAGGGTCAGAGAAAGAATGAGTTGGAGGAACATGGGTGTTTCAGACTACTTTGACCTGGAATTCCCCGCTAGAAACTCTGAAACACAAGATTATGATTTAATATGTAAAACGACTCCTACTTTTTATTCTATCATTCTTGTTTTTATTGTCTCTATATCTTGAGGATGTCTGTCGTGTTCTCTTTGATTGGATGTAGTTAATGTTAACATTGTGCAATAGTTGAAGATGTAGATCATGCTGTGTTTTTTGTCAAGTGGTTTGGAAAAACTGTGCTACGCGTCTGACTGCGATTAAAACATTCCTACTTTAGAGTCATTATGACACGTCCTACACACATTCTCAGCAAGCAGCCACTCAGAAGACACTCAGAAATGAAATTAAAATTAAAGATGACATGTTGCAGTTCTCCTTTATATTAACACTGTGGATTCTACACAATCAAAAGACTGACAAGCTGAACTAGCAACTTTGATACAGCATCACTTGTAGACGTATGACTTATGTAAAACCTAAAAATATATTCTTGCCAAAACTGATATAACTGACATACCCAAATTGCAACTCATATGCCTCTTTAAATGGCTCACACCAGTTGAGTTCAACTCCTGATGCACTTTATTTTGCGGCTTTTGGGCCAATTTATCCGAGACATCCTAGTGTGTGTTTGCCTGTGCATGTCGCTATACCTCTCGACAAACATCTATCAGTGGCGACAGGCCTCTTCCCCTGGGCTTTCACCCCAGCACCTAACTGGAGCTGACCTGTCCAATCTTATCTGGACCCCGAGAGCTCTGTTTGCCTTCATCTCAGGTCCCCCCACCCGCAATTGTCCCCTTCCCTCCCACCCTCCTCCCATCATCCGCTAACTGCCAACCTTAATCTGCGGATAATCCCATCTAGCCCACACCAGTAATGGCTGGGAGGCAGTTTTATTGTCTCTAGAGTCTTAGAGGATAGAGTAAACTGACAAACTGGCTGTATATAGTCACTTAACTACACAAAGATAAAGTAGGTGACATCCAACTTCATTCTTAAGGCTGTAGCTCAATTACTCCTGTAGAGAATGACTGAAGATGGTGTGATGTTTGTGGTGTCAATGGATTATTGTTGACATCCATGCAGACCGATGAAATCAACGCATTTTAATGATATAACATTAATGGGGCACCAATTAGTTTTGTAGAAACTCAAAATTTTAATATTTACTAAAAAGGTGGCAGGGTCCGCCAAATACAAACAAAGTAAAACTGTATGAAATTGTGTTGACCTTTAGGGTCATATTATTTATTCATGAAAACGAATAGAGTTCATTTATTTTGTTTGTTTAAGCATAAAAGAATCAGTCAATAAAGATCTTTCTCTTCTGATTAAAACTACATAGTGCACCTCAAATACTAAGATGTCAATGTTTCATTAATTGTTTTGAGTGAATTGTCCAACACATTCATTATAATGCTACCCACAACATATACAAATTCTGCTCGTGATCCATGTATCGACACAGGACTGGAGTAGATACTGTATCAATTATGATGTGGGTCAAAAGTGCGACTCGTATGGTATAGCTTATGGAAGAGAAAAGGCTAATTAGCATTGTAAAGTGCATCTAGAGCTTGTTTGCGCATAACCTTGTAAGGCATCGCATGTCTGTTTGTGTGCTTCACAAATAAATCAACTAATTGAATATGCAAAGAACAGCGGTATATCAGTGGCAAACACAAACACAACAAGAAACAAAGTGGGACGCATCGTGAGCTATTTATTAAAACCCAGCGATAAACAATGTCCGTCAGGGCTGCCTGTGGGAAGCATTGAGCCGAAATATACCATAAAAATCTATGAGGTGCGGTCTGCAAAAAGACCATAAAGATGGGAAGAAATAGGATCGAAAAAAGAGGATTTATTAACTCATTACCATTACACCAAAGCTTATGGAAATCTAAAATCTTTCTCGGGAACAATTAAGGATTAATCATATGTTTTGGAGAGTCTTTTTGAAGTATTTGTTGTGTTTGCAAAACTTGAAATGAACTGAAACCTTTCTTGACAAGGTGATAATTTCCAACTAAAGGAGCGATATCTGCCCAATGTCTCTCCTGGCCAGCTCGCCAGAAATGGAATATAGCAGGTCATTATGGCTTGGCTGCTTCCTGGCTTTTCATAATACACTGCTAAATGAGATGAAAAGGTGGGCCGCTCGGTGACTCAGTGTCAGACCTGTGTTTGTGTGACTGTCTGTGTGTGTGTTTGTCCGTCTGATCGCCTGAGTGTCAGGCTAAAATGTGGGATGTCGCTTTTAAACGGAATGGGCTGAAATGGCCAAGTCGACCCGTCCCTTCTCATGCTCCAACATGATCTAGCACAGGTAAGCCCATTAGCATGGGGAAAAGGTCACTTTGAGGAGTGGAAATCAAATACAGGGATTTGGGCAGGGCCATTAAGCCACCAGGGCTATTAGTATTCATGCGGTGCAGATTAATGGAAAATATGAGCCCTACAGAGGGGCCATAGTATTAAACTCGATAAGAGCTGATTTGCCCAACCTCCGACATCCCTGTTTTCCCACACCCCATTTCTACTCTTTTCTGTATTAATATTAATGATCATATTTTTTTTTTCATTTGAAGGCACAATGCTGTCATATTGCAGGGTTTTGTGGCTCACCCAGCTGCCACTGCTGTGATTGGCAAAGATGTGATTAATTGTCAACCAGGGGACCTAACATTGCTAGTCATGCAGAACACTGTCAGTGAAGCAAATGGTAATAGTGTGACTTCATATTCTTAAATGGTGATGATGCATCATGATAACGTCTTCAAAGTAATGTTTCTCCTGCTAATCTGCTCCAAGCGCTTTAGCTGCTTGTTGCACTGTTGTATGAAGTCAGTATCCCAGTGATGGTGGATTTATAGTGTAGAGTACAGGTTTCTTCTGTGAGAGAAGACAACGTGAAGAAGTTAAAGAAAGGCTCATTTGCATTTGTTTAAATGTATTTAATAAATCATTTTGCAAGCCTAATTTAGTTATAAAATCAAAAATAACCGTGTCCCCTGTAAGTTACAACTATTCAGGTGCTCTTCGTGTGTTTTTCAATCAGATGAAATTGTATTTTAACAAATATTTAGCTTTGTTGCGGCCCATCTCTGACAGACAGACCAGGTTTGTATCGGGTGTGACAAAGCTCAGGTCGTGCAGACTGTATAAAAAGCTTAGACGGTGCCAGTTGCCACTCCTGGCAGATCCCCACCCAACAGTGGCCATGCCCCCCTCCCCCTCTCCTCCAACTCCCACCCCTCCACCCTACAGTCGCCCCTGTCCCCCCCAGCACACCCCGCCTTCCGCTCCATCTGTCGGCCAATAACCTGCTGGAGCCTGCCATGCCGTTAGCGCACCTGTGCCTGCCACCTCAAATAGAGCTGTTTGACGCACGGAGGCGGCATGCAACCGCACACAAGCACACACGCTGCCTATACCTCCAGACATACAGTATGTGTATATACAGTCTGGTCAGCATACATCCTGAAGGGCAGGCCAAAGTTGTCAGTTGAAGGACTTTGTCCAGTTACTAAGTCATCCATTTTCTGGAAACTCAGCAGTCAAAAGGTTGCAGATAGGAACTCGCTCCCTTTTTATGTTTGTCTCAGATACACTTGTTTCCTGGACTGTGACCACAAGAGCACAATGGGACTGCCTAAGGCCACGGTCCGGCTGTGTCATTACCTTACACGGCCAATGCTTCCATCCACACGGGGCACACATGCCACGGGGAGATGGCCACCTCTTTCCTCATTAGTTATAAAGTAATGGCTGTGGTCCACGGAGTCTTGCCCTGCATTTCCCCCGTGCAACACAAGTGCTCCTGTACCAATACCTCCCCGCAGCCCCCGCCCGGGCGTGGTGAAGCATCACTCTGCATCTCCTTCAGCCATCTGCTTACCAATGAGGGCTGTCAATGCATGCACTAACAACTTCCTGAAAAGTAAGAAAAAGAAGAAAGTATTTTAAGAGTTTAACACATGAGTAGTCCCCCAAATGCTGTCCCAATTTTTTTTTATCAGTATTAATGTAGGCCCTGAAGCTGGGCGACTGCAGATGTTCAATGACAAGACAGTCAAAAGTTTAACCGTCTGAACTCTTTGATTTCAACTAACTGTGTCAAATTGCATTCGGTTCACACAGTTTTACAGATTTCCTCCTGTTAATGCATCCCAACTGGGTCCTGAATGGCACTCCTCCAAAAACAACCGCTTCCATCCTTCCATTCGGGCCGGAGCATGCCGTTCAAACATCTGTCACGCGGTTCAAATGTGACTCAAGCATTTTAAATGCCACACACTTTAAAATGACTCCACCTCAACAGCTTGAACTGTTCGAATCATGGGAACATTTGGAAATTTAAATCGCCATGGACCGAAAAAAACACAAACAATTCACTGAATCTATTTATATGAAAACAACACAACTAAACTAATGTTTTAGTGGTATGTGCTCTCAGCTACAGCGTCTTACATTTTCATAGTTTACAGCACAGTTGGATGTGTTGAAGACAAGAAGCACCCCCGAAAATACCGAGCATGACGAGTGGCATTTACCTCGATGGGAAGCTGATGCCATTGAAGCTAACTGTTGAATGACAGGCTATTAGTAAAACACCTGTTCTACTTCCTGGGGAAAATGTCAAGACTTGAGATCAGCTGATGAACATGAGAGTTAAGACTCGAAATTCAAATTAGGGCTCACTGTCAGGACCGTAAGCCAAGGCCTATGTGACGGTGAGGCCAATAATTTCAGAATGCAAGTCGATCTGAGATGGACAGAATGAAAACTATGCTCAGGAGAGTCACTTAAAATCGTCATCTTTTGCCTTACAGAAGCTGAATGTTATTTTTTTGTCATCCTTTCACACTTCCTTAGTATGACAGAGAATAAAAAAGCCACAATTAGTCAGTATTAGTCATAAATTAATAATTGATTCAGATTTGAAATTCAGATCAGGCCCCCAGAATATTCCCACATGGAAGCCTTGGCACAACAAAAAGCCTGTCAGGGCAAAGATGTATGTTTAAGTAACACTACAGGAAGCCTCAACACGGCCCCAGTGGAGAGCGATAGTACCACTCCATGTCAGCACAGCAGCCAAGCACCCTGTACCTCTTGGCAGGCTGCTGCAATGTTTTCAATAATCAGCGAGAAATGCTTTTCAGAGAACTGGGGTCTTGTATTTTGCCCAAGCGTCACTCTAACTGAGCTCGATGTAGTGAAGACATTTATCATCGTACTTGCTCATTCAATCAGGATTAGTCTTTATAAAGGTGCTGCAGGAACTCTCCTCCTCAATCATTTATTTTTCATAAGACAACAACTCCAGGGGTCAAAATAGCAGATGAAAGCAAAACTCTGTTTATAAAGGTGTTATATACTTTGAACTTAAAATGATGTGTATACACATACGTTCACCAACCCCAACCCCACACACATTCACCAACCCCTATCACCTATAAATTATGTTTATATACTACTAATTTAAAATGTTGACACCGAACATAACTAAAGAACATTTACTGACATTTATTTTCCTATAATATTGCTATTGATTGACTGATCTTTCCCTAAAGTGCTGCCAGTAACTAAAAATAATCATAAACAAGTTGCTGTTGTCAATGTGTGTGAATAGTGTATTGCAAGATTGCCTATTTTGGCAGAAAACAAGTGCTATGTTGTCTGTGAAAATGTATCTGATATGTTCAATATCAACTTATTTTTTTTTTACTTTCCATGTACGTTCATTTTCATTTCCTCATTATGTTAATAGCACACATCTTTGGGTTGGCATTACATTTCTCTTAAAACATATTTGCGGTTGCAAGGTAGTAATATATTAACCCTAATTTCTAGATGACAGCGAGATTTGTTGTAACTTGTAGAGGACAGCAAATCTCGTTTGTAAAGGCACCAGCAAATGATTGACGAAATGTATTCATGTGGTATACTTTGAGTCTACATGACAAGTGTGTACATAAACATAATGTATAGGTTTATAAACAACTTCAAACCAAAGAAGCTGTCAAAGATGGAGACAAGTATGCCCATACTGAGTACAGTATGCACATCTACTGTATACCACCAAGTAAACATACCCATACATAGTTATACCAATATTGATACAGGTCTAGACATTAAGGGTCTATCTTCATACCTCTGTAAACTTAATAATGGCATACCGTGTAAACAAGCCAGAAGAGTTGGGGTTAATTTTTACTTACCTTTTAGCTCAATACTGCTGCATGTAGTATCCATATAATCAAATGATGAAATATCACAGTAGAATTTTTACATGGACTGTATTTGGATCTTGTTCTATTTGAATTTCCAGAGATTCAAAGCTTTATTTGAGGTCCAGATTCTTTGGGATTATAGTTCCCTAGAATCCAATTTGATCAAAGTCCCGTTTCTATTTTTGTCTCTCCTTTTAACTTGATGGATTTGTTTATGTAAATTAAAAACTTTTCTTAAGAAATGTCTGCACGATCAATTTAAAAACTTAAACTTGCCTGTAGTTACTTATTATTTTGAAAATGGCAAAGAGGCTGCTCACTAATCTGTTCATGACTGTGCGTAGCTGTTTTCTTTTTTTTCTTTAGCTTCTTTAGGGACACTATTAACAGCAGCGGTGCGGGGGTAATATTTCAGTTTTTCAAATTGCTGTGCATCCTCTAAAGTTGCTGTCAACAATTTTGCCTGCAAAAGATGTCTTCTATTCAAGGACCAAATGTTCCTTATGTTGCAAGATGACCTCTCGACAGACGAGCAATCACAGTAGTCAGCATTCATAAGCCTGGTGCTCGGCTGAGCTTGCAGACATTACCAACAAGTTTTCACACAGTTTGATAAGACAGTAATACTGAGGAAATAACCTTGCCAGGTTACGCCTGTACACTATCATTGATCCTCCACAATGGCAAATAAGAGAAAACAGAGACAACAGGATAGAAACGGCACATTCTCCATCTCTTGTGTCCTTTTAATGGAGAAATAGTACTTTTCCCTCTTTGCTGTCCTCAGCGCAATGCTTTTCTCCTGCTTTTACAATTTAATAACTACCTCTATTCCTTATCGAAAAGGATTTTTTTTAGCGGTGGCTTGTCAGATAAAGGCCAGGGTTGTCACCAAACTTCTCTTGCTGCTGCGAGACAAAGTCTGTTTACTTTTTCAGTCATTGCTCTTCTCTGTCACGGAAAAAGGAAATGCAAACGCTTTCTACAGAAACCTCCTGGGCATTTTCTTTGCTCATCTCTGTACCCCATTTACTCTCCTGTTCTCTTTCATCCACTTTGGGTAGTTAAGTGCTCATTGATATTCCGTTGGTCAACACGAGGACCAATAGACTTTTTTGCCCATCAAGACTCGGGAGTGGCCACTTGCAGATTGCTTCTGACATTGGCTGATGATAATTTAACAAAGCATGGCACTGATGAAAAGGCTTATGAGTTGGGATGAGCTTTTCCTCTCCTCTCGCATCATGTCCGACACTAATTGCTTTTGACATCTTGGTTTATTGTGCAAGTGTCTGGGCATTTCAAACCATCTTTATTTCCCCCTTTGCTTTTAGATTGACATTAATCAAAGTCTAGCGTTAGCATAAACACACATACAACTTAATCAAGACCTTCTAGTGTGGACAAGTGTGAAATTAAAGCAACACTCCCCAGATTTTAAACAGATAATTGGTCATAAATATCCAGCTTGTGAAAACAGCAACAAATTAGCAGTTAACCCGAGTTTCAAACAGGGCATGGAGGAAGAGGAGGCAGAGTGGACTCATTACATATTGAGCTGCTTTATGGGAAATGTAGGATCCAGTTTTTTGTGGGCTTGGCCTTTTGTTGAGACTAACAGTGTCTTCCCTTTGAATGGGGTAGTCAGAATTTTCCAGAAAAGTTAAACTGAAAAGGCCCTGAAGTCAGATTTCCGACTCTGAAAGTTGGAAGAACCTCACCAACCCCGACCTCAAAATCCAAGATGGCCACCACACACATCAACAGTAAGCGACAGCTGTGGAATATATTGTTTATTAGGACTTCTCTCTTATTTAGAGAGATGTGGGGATATTTCTAGTCCTGTTGGTGGTGACAGAACCAGGTATTTTAAGCCAAAACATTGTCCTTTCCTAACCCTAACCAAATGGTATTTGTTCCTAAACCAAACCAACCCATGAGCACATTATGAAATTGAAAATTTAACGTAAAGAAACGTTAAGTTACAACATTAGCAACATATCCGAAAAAGAAAATGTTCTGGCAATTAGGTTGTATACAAGCAGCACTGACCAACTTCTATCCATGGACATGTTGCAGTGCTTGTATGTGCAAAACACCCTGCAATGCATTGTTATCAACCGATAGCAAGCAACACAGAGGTTCTCCTGTGGGCATCCACCTTGGTTTTCTGACTTTTTGTAATGGAACACATTCAACTTGTGGCTGACATCATTGAACACAGCATAACAATCAGGATATCTTAGCTTCTGCTGCTTTAATTTTGGCATTTTTGGTCTCTTGCAAGGCTGCCAAGTTTATGGAAGATTAGCACTAAATCACTGAAATGGCCTGAATGAAGATTAGCAGTTGATTGTACACTGTTACTGCAACAGATATAATGAATGGCAGCTTGCTTGGTGGTTATGTACATATCTGCTGAAAGTTACCACTTTTACAGTTCCACTACATCAGGTTTTCTGATCTGCTTCCACATCTGCACAGCCTTATTTATCAGACATGCGAGGAGCAGTGTGTTAGACGTTGCTGACCTGAATCTCGACTGAAAATCTACTTTTGAAATAGCAGCAAGTGTGTAAGTTACAGAGCACACTTTGTCCCAGTTTGCAAAACGCTGCCGAAGAGCTACAGTGTCTTAAAATGATGGAGAAAAAAAAAAAAAAAAAATACAGCTAATGTCTGGGCAATCCTCAACCTCCTCACCTCCTCTGTCAATCAATAGTCTGTTTCATCGGCAGGGGTTGAGCGATCATTAATAATAGCTGACACGCTCCTATAGTGGTAATAAACTGGGGGAATCTGGTATGTAATGGTACAGTAATGGCACCTGGGCAGGGTGTTACACACTCGACAGCTGCTGATGGATAAACCCTAGGTAAATGGATTCGGGCTCATCCAGGGGAGAGGAGCTGCTGCTTTTGGATTGACTCTGTTTTTGTGAGCTGTAGTGGGTGAAAGGGGCCCGCACAATTGCCAGAGAATGGAGGAGGGCACGAGGACGAGAGCTTTTCAAATTGGACAGAGGGGCTTCAGCGGGTTCCGTGGACGGACATGTAGATTTCACTTCAGCTGCATAGCAAGTGTGTGAGTGAGTGTGGATGAATGAGAATAGACTGGGTTGGTGCTAACTGGGGCATGTTAAGGCAATTGTCATTCCCCCCTCCCTGTCACCGCAGTGAAGAATGATTTGCTGGTTGGCGTGCCATTTTATCTCCTCAAAACATAGACAAATGTGGACCTGAGGTGTTAAAAAGACCCAAACTTCCTCCATCATTTCAGAGGCCTGAAGAATATGGAATCATATGATTGATTTTTAGAGATGATGAGTTGTCACTTTAGACAGTGGGGATAGGAGGAGAGAAAAAGTTGAGCAAAATATGAAAGGTATTTTTACTCCCCTAACTGACAAGCTTGAAATATGGTCTATTCTGGTTAACCAAAAGGAACACATACATTTCTACATTAGAAAGAATTCCCATTATTTCTCTCTGAGCCATGAAAATCAATTCTAAAATGATTGCTTTCAGTGACGATGGGGAGAGGGGAGAGAAAATAGTTGATGTGCCTTTGCCTGGTCCGATAGATAGAAATAGAGGCTGTTTTTTCCGATTCTATTTTCTCACGAGAAATGGTTGAAATTGGGAGTGTCTAACTATTTCAGTTGTTCTTTCTTCATTTTCTTGTCATCTTTCAGTGCGCCTCTTTGTTTATTTCTCAACACAAGGACCCAAATCTTAGAGCATTACATGATTTCTCTGCAGCTCCAAATCCAAGGGGTTTGTTCCGTCGGCTTAAACCTTTTATCACATTATGTTGTTTTTGTAGCAAACAACAAAAAACTGATTCTCTCACTTCATTGGCAACGCTCATCAGCTTGTTTTGCATTGTGCCGTCTTTCCTGTTTAATGAAGCATTTAGCAGCAGATTAGAAAAGAGCTCATCAAGTGTCAATTTAACAGATTAAGTAACTTCTTAACCACCATACAAAATAAGGCATTTTGCGAGAAATTTGCTTCCTACCTCAAGTATATACATCTTTGCCTGCCATCCCAAATCTACTGTTGTAGGCTTATTGAAAGAAGCTCCCTAAGCACCTTCATTATGTTCTTCAAGTCAATAAAACACAAAAGGCATTTGTTAGTGCCAATAACACCATCTATTTGCTATGTACTGCCTTTCCTATGCAGGCTATCTAGAAAAAAAATGCACTTCGAAGAAAAAAATGCATTGAAGCATGTATGAATCACGAGAGATGTTTGTACTGCACTTGGCGCTGCGTTACGACCCATGTCTAAGAGCTCCACATGAATGTGTTGCGTTTAACCCTTCGCCTCTACGGTGCACCATGTCAGGGCAGAATCACTAACCGTTTGAAAGGCCACTTTCAGGCAAAAGAGGCCAGAGAATGTCAATTCACTTAACTGCATTCTTATTTCATGAGTGCTGGATAGAGTTTCATAGCTCGGGCCTGCATGTAAAGTGACCCCGCGTTGTGCTTTAGAGGCAAGCTGCGTCTAAAATAAGCAATTGTTGTATTGCCTTCAGAAAGCCACGGGAGACCTGAGTCCCCTCTGTGATCTCTTCACATTGATACTCAGAGGCTTTCAAAGGTAAGACTGAGTTCACTGAGAGAGAAATGAGAACTGAGAACCCAACGGTCAAAATATGTGTTGGCAATGTGCATTTCTGCAAACGGATAAGTTGAACCTATACATTTCTTCATGATGCTTTTTACATTTATCAAAGTTCAATTTTCACTTTTATGTTTTGCCAATATGAGCTTATGGTCTTGTTTGGTTTAGGCCCCCAAAACCTAAATATCCAGTGTTTCAGGCCTACAAAAGTTTAAATGTCATGTCAGACAGTGGTCTCTGGCTTGGCAGTCATCTCACACGATGTCCCGTTGTCTCGTCAAAAGACAATAGCAATAGCATCTCACCCAAAATCCTGACTTCTCATTAAAAACATCCATTTGACGCTTACAAATGTTCAAATGCTGTCTTGAACAGTGGTCTCTGGCTTGGCAGCTGTCTAGCCTAGTCGTATTGCTACCACTAACCCATTCGCCTCTTGACATCAAAGTCAGCAAATACACATGTAATGGGAATGTGATTGTATGTGTTGTATAAATGTTGATATGAGACCTGTGACTATGAGTTAGAAAGTATCCATGGTTCCCAGAAATGTATAATACCAACATTTTTAGGGAGGAGGAGTAGACGTAATCATAAAAATATAGCCAGATGACTGCAATCATTTGTTGAAAAACCATACCAGACAAATTATTACTTAAAGCCACATATTTTTACACGCCTTGTTGAATGTATGGAGGGGTTATTTTTTGCTGCCTTAACCGAGCCAGTCATAATCACAGTTTAGGGGGCACATGATTGGCTTAGGGGTTGAGAAGCCAAGCGTGAGTCATGTCCTCGGTATGCTTCGAGCAGGGGGTCTTTGTTGCATCAATTTCTCCCTCATTTCCTGTCTTTTCTCCACCACCGCTATTACAAAGGCATGAAATGCCTCCAAAAGAAAACATGTTTTCTCTAATCATACGTTGTTTGTAAACCGAGGCTGATATTGCACATAATCCTGGGTTTTGCAGAATCATCCCATATAATTGTACTAACCTGGTGATTAAGTATTTGTTGAGGATCTTCGAGATGGTATGAATGTTTGAACATATGGGTTTGCATGTGTCTACATATGTGCAAGGGAAATGTGGCGGGGTATTAAAATGCTTAAGCTACATCTGTCGGCGTGGCTCTGGCCCCATAGCTCATTCCAGATACTCTCATTTGTTAAAGCTGTGGCGACTAACACCCTCAAGGAGCCATTGCGTCTTCACCAAGGGGGCAGCAAAATAAACGAGGCCATGCCAGAGGATAGACAGAGAAAAGGAGCAACAAAGCAGATAAATAGATCCCTTCGCTGGTGCATTCCTAAAAATACACCGCTGTCTTATATTGTTGTAGAAATTGGAGGAATTGTGATTATATGGGCTGCGAAGGGAGAGGATATGAAGATGCAAAGATACACAACATAGTAGAGGGCAGATGAACCCATAAACCTGTTTACTCACAGATGCATTCAAACATAAAGTAAACATGCACACACTCTGTGTCTCTTTCCACGGTTTTTCTTGCGGTCTGCGATGCTCAGTGACCTGCCTAAACAGACCCCCACATCTCCAATTTGACTCCTCATCCATGTGTGTATTAAACATAAATGAGGTGGACTCAATATCTCACTCATGGCTTCTTTGACACTTGGCCACTTCACCACCACCACCACTACCACCACCAACCTGCCTTTCTGAGCCTCCTTCGCCCATTTGTGCCCCGCTCCAGTTTTTTTCATTCTTTTCAAAGATTATTCAAGGTTATTACTTTCTTCAAAAGGCCACTTAGGATGTGCGGTGGAAATGTGTTGACTCTCTTCGATTTTTAAAGGAGGTTTGAGTGTATTTCTAATTCACTGGTGGCATGGTTCACTACATATGAAGCTGCGGTGTGGTTTTCAATGGACCTGAGGGGAACATATTTATAAACTGAATCCTGAACCAATGGGACTGGTAGGGAAGTATTTGCCTTGGAAAGCATTAAAGTGGAGGGAACACCATTTGCGGTGCTATATTATACATTAAAAATTGAGATGGGGTGACTTTACTCTGCTACTGACCTCTATCAATATTTGATCACAGAGAACAGCAACTAGTAAACAATGGAGAGAGAAGGTGATTCGGGGGAGAGGTGAAGGGCAGGGCACATGCATGAAGCCCAAAGAACTGCACACTTGGAAAATGTACTCGGTTTCTCCACTGTATGCCAGTCAAGCATGATCTACCTTTTGACAGTTTGGAGCTCGGTATAGGTTGACATGAATCTAAAATGAGGAGGAAACCTTTCCTACGATCTCATCTGTTCACCAGCCAATCGATCAGACGTGTCACAGTCTTCTTTTTCTGTACTTCTACAAAATATCACAAAAAAGATGTTCAACATGTCTTCAGTTAAGGGAGGATTGCGGTTGCTTGTAACCTGAAAGCTTTAAAACACCAATTGAAGGCATCTCTCTAGAGGAGGGTACGGTGCCTCAAGGCTGCTCTGACCCCATGACCCAAGTATAATTGATGATGTCACATTCTTTTACGAGCAAATGCAAAAAGCCATTTGCTTCGATGCATGCAACTGCGCCCAGGCTTGCAGTATTATTTGCAGTCAACTTCATCCACATGTCAAAAAAAAGCACCATCAAAGGCATGACTGTTAAGGGCACAGCACACCGGCGGCTTATTGTGCGCGTCAGAGAACCCTATTGTTTTCAGTGTAAACACCCATCCTCCACAGCATCAAATGCATCGTGGACAGCTGTATGTCTTGATGCAGGCTGTCATGTTGATTATTCTATTTCCCCAACACTGACACACTTTGGAGCAGTGGTTTTATCACATTCACTCTCCAAATTAACACTCCACAGTTACTGTACCTTGACAGCTTCTTCTGTCCGCACATTGCGTCCAGTGGGGCATCAAATGATTCAACGCTTTTTGTAGTGACTGGTGTCTGCTTTCCTGTAATGTTTGAATGTCAACCAAAACCAATACCAACACGAGTTTGTTGTGGGAAAAATAACTTTTTGGGACATTTGACACCAAAGACAGTGACAGTTGAAAGCTAACAACTAAAGGGGAGAAAGAGAGATGGTGAATTACAATGAAACTATTTACACCTAAATAAATAACTGTGGACATTGAGGTTCATAGTCGTCTAGGGTTTATTTCATATATTTACTCTGGTAAATAACTCTTACCACTTCACAAAAGCAACCACTAAACACACAAGATACCAGGACTCATATCTGTCCGTTAGTTATAAAGCCAGGAGATGATTAACTTAGCTTAGCATAAAGACTTGAAACAGGAGGCTAAAGTGCCTTAAACCCCCGTTTTTTTTACTTTTGAAAGAAAATCAACATTGTCTTTTAATTAAGACATGATAAATCTGTGAAATAAAAACATTGACTTTGCCACGTGAAGCCATGTGTCTTGACAGTTTCCACAGCAAAGTTTGACTTTCGGTCTCAAACTGCAAAAAATCTGTAAGAATCGAGTTGAAAACATGAAAAAGAATAACTAAAACTACCCACAGAGTGTAGAGAAATGGCAGTTTTGACACTTTGATGTCTATATATTGTGTTGCAGAGATATCGAATGAAGTATGCATGCTAACCAGCTAACCCTGGCCCGTCCTGGTCCAGAGCTGCTGTGCTAGCGGTGTGAACACCCTGAGCTCCCAGGCTCTAGAGAACACCATTATTGTACTAGACACAGTATGTTTACGGAAACAATCTAACATGGATCAACTGGTGTTCATAGTATAGACTGACCAGCTCATCATCATCTCAAATGAAAAAAGGGCCGTAGCTAGCTAAATAGACAGAGCCCCGTCCATGGTACATCAGTCCGTCACACATGAACTGACAAACACACACTCGCTTATATATGTGATAAAATTAGAGATCATCCTGGTGGCATGTGGAGAGGAAGAGACAGAAGAATGGGGGGACAAGTTAATCATCTCACAGTAGCTTCTCCCATCAACTGGCAGCGACTTTAATCAAATTATGACCTTGTAAAGCATGCACTTGTCATTTGGGACCCTAATCTCTTTGCTAATGACTAATTAGCCCCATCACCTGTTCCTCTAAGCTTCCATTACACCCCCAACAAAGCTTTAAGATAATGAAATAAACAAAAGGGGGAAAATAACAATACTTCCCTTGCCACACACAAAAAAAGAGAGAAAGAAGCCCAGACAGACATCAATCAAAACCTGGGAGATTGATTAGAGACTGACAAAATGGCTTTTGGGTTTTTTTCCACCCTCTGACAGGAGACCACTCTTCAGTGCTCTAGAGGACAATAAGGATACACAAATTCATTAGGAGTAATTAACCGAAAATAGCTACTGAACACACAGAGACGTTACCCCAGCGTGAGGTTACAGCACGCAGACTCTGAGGTTGTGGAAATAATCTAGTGGCTTTGTCTCATCAATAACTTCACCTTACGTTGGGACAAAGCCCTTTGGACCGCAGTTACAAATGAGTAAAGCCCACTTGTTTGTTTTTGTGTTCGGCCTTGTTATGGATTAACTCATTTGCCTCAATCTGAGGCCGCACACGTGCCACATCCCGGCATTTGCAGCAAATTTCGCAGAAGGGGACGGGGGAGGCTTTTGTTTGTGCCATCCAGCGCCTGTGCAGCTGCACTACTTGGCGGCAGGCACACAAACAGGCGGCTCCCATTCATTAGGCCTTTTTATATCAGAGACGCTCTCCTTCTGGGGGCCCAAAGCATCTGCCTCCACATCAGTAAGAGGGAGGGGGGTGGAGGGGGCGGGAGAGGAGACAGAGACACACTGAGTGGAAGAAGATGGAGACAGAGAGAGCACGCAGGAGCGGAGAAAAGAGAGAAAACGGACAAATCTGGGAGGGAGATAAGAGGCACAGTAGAGTTAGAGGAACAAAGTAGTGGAGTGGCGAACTGCACTGTAAAGTGAGCGAGTAGAATAGGGTGACTGATTCATCGAACCTCATTACTTGGTTGTCTCCTCTTCACCGCTGCTTCCTCATCCTCCAATCAGAGGAACATCTGGCTCTAAAGAATAATAGTCTGGCGGGGCATTCATAGATCTGACACACATATGAGCAGACACACACACCTGCATGAATCTTCTAAAGGGACCCATGGGAGTCAGTGCACACAGCTGTAATGGCGTGATATTGTTTGTTTTTTCAGTGTTTTTGGGCCTTTTTCATGGCTTTATTGGACAGTACAGCTGAGGAGAGACAGGAAATGGGACGGGAGAAAGGGGGGACGACCTGCAGCAAGGTCGGACTCAAACCCCTGAGCTACCGGGGCGCCCCACAATATTGTTTTTAACACACAGCCGTAACTGTTTTTACCGATTCTGTATCAGCATTTAAAATGCGCTCATGACACTTTAAAAACGTTTAATTTACTGTTAATCAAATCACTGTTCGGAGTTCAGTTCAGAACTCAAGAAGTGATGCAACTAGTGTGACTAAATAAAACTAAAAGTTTGCCAGTGTTGTGGCAGACACTGTGGCCTTTGGTTCTTTATCTTATAGTGATGAATGAGGCATGCCACGTCCCAAATGAAGATATCCCACAGGCCACCACCACTGCTGTAATGAAGCACTTCAAAATGATACGGCCAACCCCAATAGAGGTTGTGCTAAATTTCATCTCATTGAATTTCATTAACGCCAGCAGGTGCAAGGACAGTGGCTGTCTTCTTTTTTTTTTCCCATCGTTTTTTTTGTTCAGTACGTATAAATCATGACACCCAGAGGGTACCTGCGGGTTGTCTCACAGGGCAGAAATAAATAAAACATCAGCTATATCTTCATACAAATCAAATTTGATGAGAAGTAACAGGGGAATGTGTGGTAGGAACAGTTGAACCTGTCAGCAAAGATTGTATTGGGTCCCCTCAGCATTTGAAATTATGATATAAAAGGGACACGGTGGTAGATTGATCTATGATTTGGGTAGGAGATGAAAAGGAAGTGATTGCAAATCAGACACATTGTAATGGATTATTTTCTCTCTATCCAAGCAGTGCCAGTTTTAACAATAAACTGGACAAAGTCTATTTTTTTTTTGTTTAACCGAATGCACTTCGCATTGGAGAATCATCAGGCTGCCAAAATGCCTGCCAACCACTGTCAACACTGTTTTGAAAAATAGCGGCAGATTATAGAACTTGGATGGCAACTCCGCTTCATTATATCCACAATCTGTGAGAATTAACATCCACAATTAACCTTTATTTATTGCGGACAATGCACCTCTGGCCAGGTCAGGCAACCCATTTGCATGACATTTAATATAAAGCATCCCTGAATGCAGAGCAGGGACCTGCTATATGTTAAAAACAGTGCCTCAAATCTAAATGGAAATCGTGCGAGCCGTAGACCTAAGAGGAGGAAAATAACCTTGCTTTGTTGAACCGGGCCCAAAGAATACAGATACATGAAAGAGAAGGGAGGCAGTGGGTACAGCAAACAAAATGATTACACATTTTAGAGCAATTTCTGGGTCCCGCAGTCATAATCATTTTGTCGATAGCCTTCCAGTGTGCAGGTGCGCTCATACAGATGGTTTTATGAAGATCCATTAAAAATAATTTCGCTCATCGCCAGGCCCAGGAGGGGCCCAACCCGGCAACTGGGAGACAAGCCCAGATGTCTGCTTAGGCTACAGCTCTAACCCACCCCGCGCTCCTGATGTGGACCACCCTGTCACCATGGGAACGCAGCAAAATAATAAAACCTGTGGAGGTAGGAAGTGCACAAGCTGATGCACACACATAAACACGTAGTGCATCTTAAGGTGAGAAGCTCTGCCGGGGAAAGCAAAAAGCAGCAGAATGATGGAAGCTAAAAGGAACTTTTTGTACCCACTTTTTTAAAAAACAGGTGAGTTTAAACGCAAGATTGCTGATTTGTCACTTTAGGCTATCCAAACAACAAAACTACTTTTCTCACACTATCCCTCACAGCGCACGACACGCGCTGCAGTACAGCAGCGCTGCAAAACAAGGCAGCCAGCCAGCGAGGAATTTTTTTGACGTGGTTGTCCTTGGTGGCAAACATTTGATGTGTTTTGATTAGACTCCGGTGGGGGGGATTATCAAAGGCTAAGAGAAATCAATGTTCTTTTAATAAAGAGGACTTGGGTGGGAGGGAGACAGACAGTTCTGTTCATGACAGGGCCTGTCTCTGCCTTATCTCGCGCTTCTCAGATCCCCAAGACAGGCAAATATTTTAACTGTAAACACCCGTGGCTCGACAGCCTGCGTGGGCCTCCTGTCAGGCTTTTTTCCACTTGCTGCTACTTACTCACCTACTCTCTCGCATGACCGAAAACGTGTTTGCATGAATACAAACCACACATGCACACGTACACCTGCACACATTGCCAATGTACAATAGCTGCTACAATTATCCCACAAAGCTTCGTGCGCGCACATTCCTGGGTTCAGAATGGCGCCGCATATACTAAGTGATACCTGCATCCTACAGCTGCCATCACAAATCCACTGTCATCCAGATTAGCCCGGACACCACCAGATGCCTCAGAGCCGCCAAGAGAAGAGAGGCGCGGCGCGGTGCAGTGAATTCCAGTAATTAATCCCAGATTACATCCTGTGCCTCTCCATCAAGCGAGTTAGCTACAGCGTGCAGGAAGGCTCGGTAGGTTGGGAGAAATACAGAAATATGAGGCCGATACGGGCACATTTGAGTGGTCTCGGGTTGCAAGTTTGCAGGTAATGATTTGTTAGCGCTCCTAAAATTAAGAGGCTTTTTATCCAAACTAACAAGGAACTCTCTCTCTATATATACTTGGGGAACACTGAACTAAAGAGACTTGAAGTGTACAACCACATCACAAAGAAGAGGGAAGAGTTCCTTCAAGACATCATTGTTGATGTAGAAACACTTTGCTGTCTTTAAAGGGGTTAAATAAGCTTGATATCAATAGCAGGAGGCAATTAGCCTAGTTTGTCTTAAAGAAATGGGGGTTAACAGCTAAAATGTCCATGACAGCACCTCTAAAGCTCAAATTAAGCTTTCATTGAAAATGACTTCTCGTCTGTTCCTCTGTCACAGGTAGTTTGACCACTCCATGAGGAGAACTGGATACAGCATTGGAGGCGGGGCCCCGTTCATTCCTATGAAAGCTGCTCAGTGGTGCATGAAGCCAAACGAGTTAAGCTTCCAAGGTATAAACTTGAAAGTTCCTAGCTGAGCTGGTTTAGCCCTCCGCTAACTGGAGTGGGGGTAGAGTGATTTGATTATGAACTTCTTTTAGACTTTACAAATGTTATTGGACCTTGGTTGGGGACCTCGTTTCCCCTTGCTCCCAGTCTTCGTGCTAAGCTAGGCTAGTCACCTCCCAGCTCTATATCATTACCACTGGTGGGCAATCCTGGTGCCCGCATTTTCCAAAAAACAGCTTAAGTGCTCCCTCGGATGTCCCTATTTTTTAATCATAACTAAGGTTTCTAACTGTTTCACTATAAATATATCGTGACTTTCTGGGCACTGGCACCCTTTTTATTTTTTTTTTCGCCCCTGCCCCTCAAACATCCTGAGTCCGCCACTGATAGTTGCCATAAAGACATTATATTGATATCGATCTTCTCATTTCACTCTTGGAAAGAAATCAAATGAGCTTGTTTCCCAACTGTTTCCTTAAGGAGGCGATATGCACATAAAACTTGCTAAATTTATGATCTCTTTACTTTTTTAACCCTCACACTGCCACATAGAAAATGCAGCGGTGATCATGGTAATCAAAGTGCATCATATATCATGCAAATGCCACGCGCCGTTGTTCTAAAGGATGAGTCCGTAAGTGTTGCGGATTGACGGTAAAACAATGATTTACATCTGCTGACAAGCTGCACATAGCACATATAAAGAAAATGTAGGGTCTCGGCTGCAAGGAGGGAGATAAAAGCATCCCTTCACCAGAACACTGTATCCCCCGCATACTGAATAGCAGCCTCTTTATCCATCAACTGAGGTTTTTACTCTATCATCAATAAAACTTTGAGGCAATTTGCAGCCGCTGAAAAAAGTTCACGCCACATTTTCATAGTCTGCGGAGGTAGATTTGTTTGAAAAACTAATCGAGCTGGTGCGCTCTGGAATGCTTATATTTTGTCTGACCTTTCCAGCTCAATTCCTTTTCCGTGGCTATTGGATCTAAATTAAATAAATGAACAACATTATACATTAAAAAGCATTTCAATTAAAAATGGTGATCCCTTTGATGCTGAGGCCTGGGTGGTTGATGTGCTTGAGAAGCCACAACGCCCTCCCCCCGAGAGGCCGTGCGAGTCTGTTTACTTCAGATTAGGCCCACAGTCATTTCTCACTGGGGAGGGAAAATAGAGTTGCTTTCTGTGACAGTCTTGTAATAAACAGGACTGTTTTGCAAACTTACTACGAAAGAATCCGTCTTACAAAGAAAAATACGGGGCCTATTAATTTTGCCGGAGAAAATATGTGCATGCATTTGTTGCATCACTCCCTCTCGCGCGCCTGTTTTCTTTCTCAGATATTTCATAAGGAAAAGCATCAGTAAGTCATCTGCAGAGCCCTCTGCCCCCGCCCTCCCCAAAGACAAGCCAAGAGCCCTTGAATTAAGTCAATCATTTAGTCGTAACAAATTAATTAAAAGAATAATTAAATCATTAACACATTAAATACGGCAATTAGAAATCTTGTCCTACATGAGTGAATTTGAGTGAATTTAATGGGGGAAGCAAATGGAGCAATGGACTGTGCCAAAACATAATTTTTATTTAATGCTTTTCTCACAATAACATGCACTTTGGGATAACCCTCCACCAAAGAAATGCTTGACTAGTGTTATCTCCTAACAATATTATACAAATATGAAAAGGGAATTCACGGAAATACATTATTTCCAGACTGAGACTCCTAAAGCTGAAGACTTTATGGGCTTAAAGCATATTTACATCATGAATATAGCTTTCATAATAACTGGACACAAGGCAGCTGCCCTCTATAATGGCTCTAGCCCCTCCCTTCTTGTTGCCTAGTAACAGCAGCATTCCCAGTCGGAGGCAGAATATGGGAAGAAGGGGGTCAGGAGGGCATCAAGGAATAAAACAGGCTCCTCTGCCCAAACTGCCTGTTGGCTTAAGGAGCTCCACAGGAAGGATGGCTCAGCCACAGCAACACACCCTGATAGCGAGCGAAGTCATGAGCAGCGTTGTGGAGCTGGTTAATTCCATCCTGTAATACCCTCCATATATCCCCTGTCAACAGACGTGATCTTTAAGTTCCCAACCTGCTGATGAGAGCACATTTGAGTAGCGCTGCTGGACAAATCCCGTCAGGGGGACACGGGCGATGGGATGAAGTTGAGATGATGAAGATGAAGGAGATCAATGGGGTCCTGTCCTAGTTCGGGCAGGCATGGAAGTTTTATAGTCACATGTTCCACACACTGTTAAATCATATGTGACCGTGACCTATTTTCGAACAACGAGGAGGCCGGTAGAGGATACACAGTTTGGTTCTCAGTCTACTTGTAAGTGCAAAACACAAATGCCCAGCAGTGCGTGCGTGCTGCACTACAGAAGATTTAACTTCATCCACCTCCTCAGCCTCCCTCCTGCATCGGTATTTAGATTTATTTGAATTTAGAGTGTTTATTTCCAGTGTCTGTTCATTCAAATGCATCTCTGCCGAGGGGGTTCGTGAGCTCGGGAAAAGCCTTGTGTCAAGCTTGCTCAGATTTGATCCAGAGCGCTGCATGAGCAGAACAACTCTGCCGAACTAGCTGCTGCATCCGTTGAAGCTCGGCGCAGTGAGGGGTTAGCCGAATAATAATAATGCTACACTACCTGAGATCAGCAGACCCTGACATACAGTATTGTGTCCAGTACAGTGTAACAACACAGGGACTATGAAGTTTCCCCTTTAATGCCACTGAAAATGCCGGTCCCCATGTCAGTTAACCACTGCAGTGATAATCCGACAGCTTCACTTCTATCGTGGTTTCCAGGCTGTGGCCACTCTGAGCCGGACTAAATTTTACCAATTATATTTGTCTGTTTAGCTCTGCTGAGGAATGCATTGTAACCAGCTCAGCACAAACACTCACAAAGACACTGTTCTGTTCTGTTCTGAGCTGCTGGTAGATATATTTTTTATTAGAATAAGTTTTAGCTTATAAATAGCTCTATATTCCAACAGTAATCACTGTTATAGAGTGTTTGGTCAGTAACCCATATCTCTCCTCCCCCGGCTCAGGCAGTAAAAAATAAAAGACATTATCTGGCAACCCTGACCACTTTATCCAATCAGGACAGAGAACTCCATAAAGAGGCGGTCCTGTTTGCCTGTGACAGCACGATCCTCCAGTTTACTTGCAATGGCGGAACAAGGAATGCTATCGGTAAAGGCTTATACTGCCAAACAGGCCAAGTGAAGAAAACACTTGAGGAAAAGAAAAAGTTGGAGTGGTGCAAGTGTGGTGACGTAGAGAGGAGGAGACATAAAGTTAGCCAAAACAGCAGCTTTAACTTCTCACAAGGATTTGAAACCACTGAAGCAGAACCGACCAACACATCTGTCTTTAAAAGAATGTCGTCATCAGTATTTGGGGAAGCCAGTTTGAAAGTATAGCTTTGCCAGCTGCCAGCTACTTCACACTGGAGTTGCCAAACTACAGCAAAGCTACCCTCAGGGAGAAATCCAATTCGTTCAACTAAAGCAACTTAGAAAAAGTAGTTCAAACTACTTTGTGACGTTAGGTACAAAAGCATCTAAGTTCATTCAAATCTGACCAGTCGGTGAGAGGAGACGTGGTTATGTGGGCTCTGCGTAGTGTGTCTTTGCTCACCACGTCTGTTTTTTTTTCGCATCTGATAAAAAACATTGCGTGAAGAAATCTCGCACACTGACCCTGATGCATTTATTTTCCTATCCGTTGCGAAAATTTGTAATATGAGACAAAATCGAGTCATCAAGCAGCGAAGATGAGTTTGTGGTAACTCACTTCATGAAAAAGTGAATATAAAAGTCCGGTTCAGGCAGGCATGGAAGTTTTATTGTCACATTCCACACACTGTTAAATCATATGTGACCGTGACCTATTTCGAACAACGAGGAAGCCTGCAGAGGATAAACAATTTGGCTCTCAGTCTATTGTAAGTGCAGAACACAAATGCCCAGCAGTGCATCTGTGCTGCTACACTAGAGAAGATTTAAATTCATCCACCTCCTCAGCCTCCCTCCTGCATCGGTACATGGCCAGTGATCACTGGAACCCACCACCTGCCCAGGTAGGTAAAGGAGATCTGAATCGTACAAAATAAAAACAAAACATAACGGAAGATTTTTCAGTTACTGCTGACAATGATTTATTTATGGGCACACAAACATACTCAGAGGAGTGCAGTAGATTTAATGTCAGTTATTCTTTCTCCCACATCTCCACAGTGCCCGGCCCCTCTCTGCTAAAAGGACATAATAATGCAAACCTGTTTTCACTCTCCCTGACTGAGCAGCTGATCTTCCCCAGATCACAGGCAGAACAACAACAGAAACACACACACACACACACACACACACACGTACACACGGTTGAGTAGACCCCTTTCAACAGATCATGACCCTGTGAAACCCATATAAAACAACCAAATGAAACAAGCATGTGTTATTTATTGAACCTGATTGAGAATTTATCACATTAACTGAAACGTTTGACTGATTAATTTAACAGGCAAAAAAACACACTGTTTGTGAGAAGGGAGAAAAGCAGCCGAGTATATAAGTGGAAAATCAGGTCATTTGCTGTGCTACCAACACACTCCAGTTGACACTTCCAGTCTGCTTTAACGTCCCCGCGTGCAGCTATAGTCAGATAGCGATCAAATAGCTTCACAAGAAAGCCTAATGCAAACGACTCGGCAACAGCTGGGCGAGAAAGTTTGGCACGACAGTGTAGATAGAAAAATACGTCCTCTGTTGAAAGTTGCGGCGGGGAAGAAATCTCCCAACATAATCACACTGCAAAGTAAAGTGTCTCTGACAGGGCACGCGCCGCCTTTCACAGGCATTATTCTAAGCCCGAGGTTTTATATTCAGCGAGACAAGCTCAACCTTGCATTATGAAATGTAAAAAGCTCTGTGTGCACGAGGGAAGAGGAGCCAGATATAGTAGTAGTGGCTACACGCTCTGATTCTGGCAGCAGCATCTCCTCGACAGCGAGGCAACATAACTATGGAGGCCTGAGGGCACTCAATACCATCAATGGTCTATTTGTGTATACATATTGGAGCAGAATGGGAATGATCTCTTGCATTGATCCTTTCTAGTCTAAATATTTTTAGAAAGCCATCGATTATATCGGCCGGTACGTTCTGGGAAGCATTAACAGTAAAATGTGACTGTGTCTGAGTGTTTATACATTAGTGAAAATATACAATAACTGTCTGTGTCAGACCGCAGTATGGGGATAAACAGTGACAGCTGAATTCATGGGTTCTTGCCACATCGAATGCTCTAAACAAAGCTAAATATATAGTGCAGCATAGTGACCCTGTAGCCCAGAGAGAGCAATTTTCCCTCCACCTTCATTAACCCTTCATTCCAAGGATCACGTCAAAAAGCTCGGGGGTCATCTTGGATCCTGACCTAAGCTTTAAAGCTCACATTAGAAATGTTACCCGAGTGTCATTTTATCATCTTAGAAACATTGCAAAGGTTAAACCGTTTCTCCCTCAGGCCGAGAAAGAAAAACTAGAGCGTGCTTTTATAACCTCTAGGCTTAAATACTGCAATGCTCTCTTGTTTGGTCTACCTTCAAAAGCTGCCGGCTGCACACTAGACCAGACAGAGTATATAACATGGTTTAAAATGGAAATAGGCGACTTTTTGCTTTTGCCGAGTGTAACAATTGTAGAAAAAATGGCATCATCTACGTATAGATTGGCTCCCTTTCTGTACGCCTTTGCACGACCAAGGCAAAACAGGAAGAGGCGTTGTTTTCCCTGGTCGTTATCCTCAGATAACGCTGGAATAAGAGAAAAAAAAACAGTCAAAATCTACACTGCAAGTCCAGTATTGTGTCAGAAGTCCTCCACTGGTATCTGTTTTCCAGCACCACCGGGAAAGATTCTTCCGACTAGATCAGTCAGTAACAAAACCTGCCTGCTTAATAATACAACTGAATGTTTAACTCTGCTTTTTCATAGCACTGAGATCAGGGTTTCTCCGTTAAATTGGGATTCTTCTTCTTCGGCGGGTCTAGTACTGACTGGGCTGAATGTTTACGTCTTGCAAGATTGTTTTTGATGAGTGAGAATGCTCACACAGCATTTCTCAGCATTCTTCTGATTTTATTATTATTATTATCATCATTCCACCCTTTGTACGTTTTTATGGCATTTTTCAACTCCTTCATGCTTTATTATTTTTCTTTTGCCTTTTTTGTCTGTGCTGTTTTCATCTTGCTCCGTGAAGCACTTTGCCCTGCATATTTGTATGAAAGCTTCTGTATAAATGAAGTTGAGTTGAGTATTGATCTGCCTTCTGTGTACGCATTCGTATTGAATCTTTCAAAATGCACCTGCACCTGTGTCATTTGCAAGGTTAAATTTCTCAGAGTGTCTGCTCATTTCGACGGTGGAGGCTCAGCAACAAGCCAGAAACAACAAAAAAACAAAAAACATCTCTAACACACCGCAAGAGCTGCCTAATAGACAGTAGATTTAAACAACCTTGCTTGCACTGTACGCACAAAAGCATGCACACAAATGTGAATACACACGCAGACAGACACACACACACACACACACACACACACAAAGAGCAATAATAACACCCTCCAGTTTTTCTAAGCACTGCAAATGGATGCTTTAAGAAAATTGATCTCTCTGTGCGGTTAATCTATTGTTGCCTTTTTAATGAAACTATTGCAAATTAGCACTACCCAACATTAAAATGCATACATAATGGATTCACTTCTGGAATCCAGCAAAGAGGCAATGCTCAGGTTCTAATTGCACAGATTTAACTGATAGCGTAGCATGTGTTGTGTGTAATCTTTGTGGAAAATTGCTGGGTGCCGATTTAGCAGATATCCCGGGAGATACGCCTCGCCACGGCTAATCGTACTGCAGGCGGGTTTTGTACCTAAAATCAAAGTGGTTCATATTCAGTGAGTTTTAGAAACATCAAAGTATTTACTTTGAAGGGAAAAAAAGAGAAAACATAAGATAGTTCTTGTTATCACAGAGCTACTGGAACTCTTATATAAAGCTAATGGGCAAAGTGACACCATATTTTCATTTTGTGATACAGAATGCATATATCTCACAAAGTAAGGACTTAGACCTGTCATTAACAGGCCACAGTTATGCATTTATAAGCCAGACACAGTAAAAACCAGGCACATAGTATAAAGCAATGCAGAACAATGGCTCTAACACATAAATATTACATTGTTTTGTCCTGGCTTTAAACCGTTTATGGTGGCACACTGCAATTCATTGTTTGATTATGCCTCAATGACCAGAAGCCATTTGTGTGACAAAATACTATTAATATGCTTATGAAGGGCCAAAAGGGATCAACAAATTTGAATAACACCCCCTAAAACTAATGTATTCTGCATCTTTGAAGTGTGCCAGCTATACAAAGCTGTTTAGATAAGGATTTTTCCGAGTCCAGGACTCAGTATTTCTAATGCCTGCTTTGTTGCTCCGTCTCTTCAGTCTGCTCACTTCATCAATATACCCAAGATAAAGCCGTCCTTACACTTCTGCCCTAATAGAAATGTACAATTTGAGGCCAGTATGAAATGGTTTGACAGAGCAAAATGTCTATTTAGCCTTGTCTTGGTGAAACAAGCCCACAGCGTCAGGATTTCTAGAACAAGAGCTGCATGGAGACTGATGAGGATACGCTTCATTCCAGACCATTTTCATGTAAATGTTGTGCATACAAAACAGTCTTTTAGGTACATTCACAGGCAGTTCTCCTGGCTTTCACATGATGGATACGATGAGGGCAGGATGATCGTGTGTCGATAATTATTTGCAACCGCTGACCATCTTTGCGGTGCTGATGTGAGATTTGAAATACGTTTTCAGTACGTATACAAATAAATTGTGAAACTAAAAGGCATTAAACTGAATCACCATCACAACTGAATCAGCATTTTGCTCTTTGATGGTAAAATCAAGTAAATATGGAAATGTTGAAACTCCGTGGTCGATGGTTGCAAGAAGTCCAAGCAGTCTCTAGCTGTGAACGCTGCCTTCCCAGCCTTCTCGCCTGTAGCCTACGCTGTTGTGACTGGTAAAAAAAAAAAGTTCTGGCACCAAAGCGTTGGTGCGATTGCAAATCATTGCAAGTGAGACGCTGTGCAGCCACTCTTCCCTCTCCACTGCATTCAAGAAATAGATGTGCAAAGTGTTCTGTTCGACTAGAAGCAGACTGAATGTACTGACCTGAAGATAGTCAGCGAATCAGTGGTGAACGAAGCGGTACGAATGCTGATTATTATGCTATAACATTCACTTATTTTATATGAACTCTGGCGCATTTGAAAGATGATGTGACCACTGAGCTTTGAGAAAAAAACAGAATGAACAACATTATCATTAACTGTGGATCTTCAAACTCAACAACTCAGCAAAGTGATGTGTGATTTCCACCTCTAATTAAAATGGGAGGAAAATATACAGCCTGCTGAGTCACACCATTTAACAATGCGTTGCTGACTGAGAGGCAATTTTTGCCACAAAATAAAGCAACACAACCAACAGCAGCAACCGCAGAACCCACCAGCATCCGGCACCACCTGTTTTACAAGAAAGACATACATGGAGTCGCTGTGCCGCTTTCTGGTGTGACCTGGCAAAAAACTATATCCTTGGCCACCCATCACGCGGAGCACTCCAGCGGGCGGAGACGGTGTCGTACAAACGTAAAATGGCCTGAGTGAGACAGTTTAATTTCGTGTAGGTTCGGTATACAAATAAACATTTTGCGTCGCAATTCGAGGAACGGGTATGAAAAATAAACAGCTGCAAAATGTGGGAGCCGAGCACACACATACACAGATGCAGCACGAGATACCGAGCAAGCATATGTCAATAACTTTGAATTAGCTCCTACAGTGCCGCCTGGTTATGGCTGCAAACCTCATCTCAGATCTGTGTCGGAGAAATCACTTCTCCACCTTCTCACATGCACTTGCGTCAGTTCCCCCTCGTTGGTTTGTTGATGGACTGCACCCTCGCCATGCCAGGCACGCACGCTCGTGCAGGCACGCAAACACCCACGACAACAACAACAAAAAAAAAGCCACGCGGCGGTCGGACGTGACGCGATTAAGGTGCACGCACGCACCAATTGCGAGACATCTCCGTAATGCGAACGCAATTTTAGTGAGGGGTAATGATTTCATCACGCCATCGCGGCAGCTCATTGAAATGCCTGTCAGATCTCAATCCATTTGCAGTGATGAACCCCAAAAGCGTTCGTACACACTCGTGTAGGCACCCCACACACACACACACACACACACTTTTCTGTATATCAAGCATATCATTTGTGAGGAGTATCATGTGCGAGGAAGTCTGGCAGCCTGATTCATGGCCAGATATTCATGGGGATCGTTTTAGTAGACAGCTATGGGTCTGATCCACCACCCAACTCACACACACACATGCACACACACCCGGGAGAGGCACAATGTACATCTCTGAGCAGACCATCAGTGGTTGTAAAACTGTAGAGTCGTAATGTTCCCCAGCCTTGGGGGCTTATTAGGAGGCATAAAAGCTGCATGCTACCTTCATTCATATTCTCCATAAACACCCTGCCACATCTCGGCTTTTTGTTGCTGCTTTCCGACTCTGGGCAGTCGGAAAATATAAGTCTCGGCGCCACTATTTTGTGCTGCATGATTGATTTGCAAAATAGGCCTGTACTGGAAATGTATCTGAATAAGGCTAGGATTTGCCTCTGTGTGTAAGTGCAAATTGCAGTGTCAGATCTCTGCGTGGATGTTGTTTGTCAGGCGTAAACTCAGCATGGCGGCAATTTTTATTCCTCTCCTTACACCGATGTCTGTATAATCTGCAAAAATAGGAGCTGTCGTTGATTATAGCCGAGGAGAGAGAAAGGACTGGGCAAATTGACATTTCCAACTTAGAAATTCGGGCGGATAAAAAAAAAAAAGGAGGACATTGTGTCTGAGACAGTTTTGTGTTATAAGAATAGAATTATTCATTCCCCTACGCTGTGCAAAAGTTCACTTTGGGAGAAATCCACTGCAGCTCAAGTGCAGACAATTACAGGGGCCAGCGTGCCGTTGTGGGAATCTGATTTTGAGAGTGTATTATCTGGGTTTGAAAACAGGGCCAGGCCACTGAGATCACACCTCTTATCTCCTGCGTGCGTCGCGGTGGTATTGAAGGCAGCCTGAATCACAGCTACAGCCTCATTTCCCAAATCAAATGGTTGGTTCAACTTAAAACTAGGTCGCTCGCATTGCGTGACAGGCAGAGGAGAGGTAGAGGAAGTAAGTTTGTGTATGTGTGGGGGTGTTTTTTTTTGGGGGGGGGGGGGAGCGGTATGATCTGAGCGAGATCCTGGGGAAGAAAAATGGAGATGCTGAGTAAAAAGATAGGGAGAACGGCTGGAGAGAAATTCTATTGTGCAGGGAACGAGCCGCTCTGAAGCTACAAGTCATTTGGCTGCCCCTCCCCCTTTCTTCGCCACCATCCCCGCGTCTCGCTGCTCGTCCTCGCAGCGCAGGAACATCTGGCTTTAAAGCAGCCCAATAAAAAGAGCCACTGGGAGGCGAGGAGTGAGCGAGAGAAAAAGGTGTGAGAGAATGTGTGAAGGATAGATAAGATAGCGGGGAGATGCAGCGATACAGAGGCGGCGGAGAGAGACAGTGAGACTGTGTAAGAGAGTGCTCGGGGGCTGTCATAACTGCAGAACCGGGCCCCTTCAAATGACATCCTTCACCAAATCATATTTCACACGTGGCTACAAAGGCCACACCACATTTAGAGCACTCCATCCCCTGCAGGGGACGGCGGCGGCACTCTGGGTTCCGATTCTCCTTCTTACCCGAGAAATGGCCACTCGCTAACCGTGTGTCTACATTTAGAGTGTGTAATAAAAGACATTGTCAAGCTACGACTGCTTTTGCATGTGGCTGCTGTCACTATTTCAAGAAGGAAGAGCATTTGCATGTATATAAAAAGGTGATAGAAAAGGTTTAAAAGTGTGAGCGGTCCGTGTTATACACACTGTCGGGACAAACCCACTTGAACTTAAAGTTTTACATACTTTTCCCCTTGCAGGATCCCAGTGTGCTTTAGTGTGAAATCATAAAATGCACCGTAGTTATTTGGTTAAAAAACGAACACAGCCTTATAAGTGTGGGGTCTTTCAAGTCTTTTTTGTAACTCATATTGATAGTTCTTGGTCACAGTCTCTTCGGCACTACATGATGGCGCCCTCTCTTAAAAAATTCTGTCATTTTGACGAGCAACACCATCCTCATCTTCCTGAGCCGGAAGATGCGAGCGCGCCTTGGAAAAAAACATGGAGTCGGAGGTAGTGGCTGGGCTGCGTGGCTGACAGAATGACAGGTATTTTTGACAGCTACCTGTCAAGCAGGTGGAGTGTCGCACTAGAGTCACAGTGTGATCACTGTCATTTGCAATGCTGAACAGGTTTATGTAAGGTATTGTAGGTAAACCGAGCAGGCTGCTGTCAAGACTTCAAACTGATGTAAGGCCACCGATTCAATAATCTTTCCAAGAAAACAACCGGCGCGGAAAATATAGAATAATTGCGGGTCCAGATAAGCTTCGAAAACAGCAGATGAAAAGACGACAGTAACCATGAAGCTGCGGCGAGTATGTGACATCTAGTCATGTTTTCCCAGTTGCATCATGTGCTTGGAAATCCTTGAAATCCAACAGGCGGGAAGCAACAGATTTCATTTGCATTGGTGCTCCGCGCCTCAACAATCCCTGCTCCCAAAGTAGGTCAGCACGAATCGGCGCCTCCGAAAATAATAACAAAAGGTGAGCCCCCTCGCTCTCTCAGGGGTGAACGCTCCGCTTTCGTGTGACTCAGATGCTTCCGCTGCGAAATGTGCCATATCAGCACTCTCCAAATCTGTAAGCATTATACTAGGGCATATTAAGGCACAATATTGCATTCAGTATGCGAAAGGCGCTCAGCAGCCATTGTAAAAATTTTAACAAGACAATAGTGGAGACGCACGCACATACACACACCCACTGTAAATATGCACAGTTTTGTTAGGAGGCACTGGAGTTGAAATTGTAATGATGTTAGTGTGTGACGGGGGCTGCCGCGAAGACTGAGTGTGCCGCTACAGCCTCATCCTTTTTCATCAGTGTGTTTTCCCAACCCGAAAAGTGAGTTGGAGAACACAGTCTATTCCTTTGGGGGTGTGTAGCTTTGAGCAAAGTGCACTTCGTCTACAAGAGTAAGTCAGGGCACTGTATATCACCTCAGCACAAGGCACACTGTCCCGACACACACAAACACGCTACAGCATGTCCTCTCTTCTCTCCACACAGAAACACACTGTGCCCTTCCTCTCTTTGCCTCCGATTCTCTATCACACACACACAAAAGCCCACGCCCTCTGTCAGGATTCGAACAGTACATGCAATGTCCAGAGACCGGGCTTCATGCACAGTTAATGTCTCTGCTGTCCAGATGATTAACGTTACCAGATTCACATTCCCAAACGTTGCCCAAATTCCACTCTCCTCCCGCTTCACCTTCTGTGTTGTGCTCACTCCTGGGCTTCAGGTAAAAATAGCCGCTCCACCCTGTTCCTCTCTGCCGTCACACAGCCCGCTGTGCCTCCACTGGGATATCAGACCTGGACGAAATTGATTTTACTCAGAGGCCATGTGTCATGAAATACAACGCACGAGAACATTTTGGATTTTTTTGGCGTGTACATACATTAGTACAGTCAGTTTTTTATTCTACATGTTAACTACAGTTAAAACATGGGTTCGAGTGAATATAAAATTAGTAAAGAAATGTGTAAAATGAGTAAAACACAGCTGCCTCAGAATGGTGTTAGCTTGTTGCTACCTTTTGTAGTTTATAATAAGACTGCATGTGTTATTCAATGAATTCTGATATCTTAGTCCTTCGTCCTCATGTCACTTCTTAACATTACTGTACATGATATAGCAGCTCAGACCAGTTGCACTGAGCTACAGAAGGCTGGGCTGACAGTCAGATTCTCAGTGGGATCTGAAGTACAAGCACGCAATGGCTAATGGATAACGGAGCTTTAACTTAGAATAGAAACTTCCAAAAATTTGAAATGTAATAAAAACATTCAAGACGTCTTCTTGTTAACATGCTAGCCCCAAGGACCTGATAAGCCGATGCATATCAAAGCTTGGAGTTTGTTTAGGATTCTTTCTGCCTCCAGTTGTCACAGATCGCTTAGTACAACTTCAAGTAACTCAGTCAGAATTTACCTTTGACAAGTGATGCAATGCTGCTTTGGGAACGCTCCCAGAATCCTTGGTTGCCATGTCAGTGATAGGACTGGATGTGAAGTCTTTGCCTGTGGCCAGAATGCACACATTAGGAGTGAGTGGAAGCTCTCCAGCATGGCATATCTCTTTATGTAATGCAATAGCATCTGCTGAAGGCGTTGACATAATCCCAAAACTGAGCCATCCGGTCGGCATGCCAACAAGTTGGCAGACAAGGGATCTAAAGCAGGAGTCTCTAACAAGCAGGCAAACGAGCAAAGGAAGCAGGAGTTAGATCATTGTTGCTTAAAGTTTTGAGTTCAGCAAGACAAAAAAAAAAAATACCCCAAAATGTTGATGCTATAAATATGAATTGCTCCAATCTTGATCTCAGTGTACTTTCGTGGTGACAATATAGAAATCTTGACACTTGTTTACCAAACAAAGCTAAAACCAACCTGCCTTGCTGGAACACTGCAACCCAAATGTTTGTCCTGCTTAGCATTTACAGACTGAGGGTATAATAATGCAGGAGCAAACACATGCGGAGGGTTTGGAAAATATTAAAAGCAAAACTTTGAATTGAACCCCTCAGTGAAATCAGGGGAAGCAGTAATTCAAGACCAAACAAACAACGGGGGACTGAAATGACTGAAACAAGGTTTTCAGTTAAATCTGCAGAAACGGTGTCTGTCCCCGTGTGAGGCTAAATCACATAAATGGCGAACTTACTCAAGGGTCTCGATCGTGTCGGGGTGTGCAGCTTTCAACTGATAACACACATCACGCTTCTGGATATTTGTTAAGTGTGAAATTATAAAGGGGAGGCATTAGTTACAAGTCTGGACGAGCTTATCATAGTGTGTCCTATCAGCTGTGCTGTGTGCACGTGGGCATGTTGCCACTCTCCAATCAACGTTGATTGAGTCCAGGTGCAAGTTTGTCCTTCCAAGTGCTACGGAGCCGAGTCGATACCAATTCACCCACCAAATTTGTTTCGCGCTCGCAACAAAACTCTTGAATTACAGTATGTCGCGTTTTATATCCAAATGGTGTCAGATTCACAGAGCGGTGCGGACACGGTGTGCTGTGCTCACATATCTGAACCGTACACTGTGTGTCCTGCCTTGTCCTTTAGCAGTGAATGTTAGATCCTCTTGTCCTTGTATCATGTGTCAGCATTCATTGGAGCGTGTGCCTGGCTGCACCAGTGCCATCCAGACGTAATCCTGCATGCGAGTGTGCTTTTTTTTTTGGATTGTTTTTATTGTTTCACTAAAAACGCTTTTCTTGGAACAAGCTTAGAAGAATTCCTTGAAATGATTAGACATTAAAAGCTTTCTATAAAAACAAGAAGAAGAATATTGCCCGTTTTTTTGACACTTTTCACACACTGAGAAACATTCTGTCCAGATATCTCATACAGTTCTAGTCACTGAATACAATTGCGTCTCTTCTGAAATGACTAACCGGCTTGTCACATTTAAAAATAAGCATTCATGAAATGTGAGGACTTCCCACAAACTTCCCTTTGTCCTACAACTTATTGCCCTGTCTCTCTTTAACAAGAAGCAGGCGTGCTTGAATGGAAGAATGGTTCTGTCCTTCACACTGTCTGATTTGCTTAGGAAAGGCGCTCACGTCTAATACTAATCTGAACGACAGCAGTGGAAATCTTGGCTCAGTTTCAGAGGCTAGATTGGGCCTGGCCCAATGACCTTCTCTGAGAGAACATGGAAAGTTTGCCGGCTCAATATGTCACAGCCAGCATGAGCTTAGAAAGAGAACAAGAAAGGAGTGATTAAATGGGTTAGATCCGTGGCTGGCTTTGGTAGATGTCAGGAGGAGTGCAGCTCTAGTTGTACTATGAGATTATCGGAAATTGTATCAGGCTGGAACGCTCTCATCATGGATGCATCCAACTTTACAGAGCAGAGAATCAGAGAAATAAGAATAAGAGTACTTATAATTCCAAATGTATGTCCCTCCTGATGTTAGAGGTGATTGAGCATTGTTTTCCATATTCAGCACTGGAGTTCAATTTGTATGAGTGCAACAAGTCTAACACATCAGCAGCGATCAATAAAGCCAGCCCAGCATTATAATAAATGACAAAGCTATCATTCTGTTAGGAGGCAGACTTAAGAAATTCTCTTCCAGGCATCCCGCTGGATAAGAGCAGATCCCATCCACTGAAAATCGGTGCTTCACTGACATAAACAACTGATAAATCTGAAATTGGACATTTCTTAAGGCATAATTATAGCAAGTGAAGTAAGTTTAAAGCAAATTAGCCTCACAGGAAGTTGAAACAAAGTGTTAAAACGGGGTTAATTGAATTGTAAGCCTTGTCACAGAAGATTACCAAGTCCAAGAAACACCACTTTAATTGCGTTATTACCATGTGGATTAAGGCATGGGGTATTTTTGCCCAGTAATTATAGCTCGACTGTCCGCGCATTTTAATGCACTTTAGTCAGGACGATTTGGGCGGAGATTTTTGACAGTCCGAACAGAGGAAAGTTCCATTACAAAATGTGTCTGTAATGCTTTGGGATAACACTGGCATTTCAGCTGTAATGGTGCCCACAGAATTAGGATTAAAAGGATATATGGTGATAATGAGTAATTAATTTGACGGGACATCGCCTTGATTTCATGCTATTTATGTATCAGAGGAGAGAATCAGAGGATCCACAAATCAAAGCGACTCAGTACACTGTGGTCATTTTATGTCAGCCATGGATACTCTGCTACTCTTGTTCTCCTTTAACACCAATTCCAAATGTATTTAAAAAAAAAATCTTTCAGTCCTAAGTGGCCAAATATAGGTTACAAGATTAGCCTTGTTAGCAGTGGCGGACTCTGGATGTTTGAGGGGCAGGATTGAAGAAGATAAAAGGGGCACCAGCTGTACGGGGTGGGGCAACAGCGCGCGGAAAGTCAGGATACATTTTAGTGAAACAGAGAATTATTGACTATTTGACCGGAACT
Source organism: Pagrus pagrus (assembly GCF_965226575.1). Taxonomy (NCBI): domain Eukaryota; kingdom Metazoa; phylum Chordata; class Actinopteri; order Spariformes; family Sparidae; genus Pagrus; species Pagrus pagrus. Next base: position 12,942,926 of record NC_140204.1, on the reverse strand, counting down.
GATCCCTGGAGGGCACTTTATCACATTTAATCTACCATAGGGGCATCGAGAGGGAGCTTTCATGGCGTTTTTTTGAACATGGGGGCACCAAGGGGGGCGATAAGTAGTTTGCTTAATTTTTCAAGCAAAATGTAAGGAGTTGCTGTTTTTCTTTGTCGTTTATGATAGTGTGAAGGTTTCGGACTGCTTTCTATAAACATCAGCATGCTAGTGTTGTCATTGTGAGCATGTTAGCATGTTAATGGTAGCTGTGTGCTGTGTGTGCAGCATCACAGAGCTGCCAGCATGGATATAGACTTTTAATCTTCACTGACAGAAACACCTCTCTTCCCGCTTTCTATTGCTGAACAAATGAACCTTGTTCTGCTGCTGTTGTGACTGGTGAGGGTGGTCATTATTTTTCCGATGGACTGTTTCTCAGAGAAGCTGAGGAGGCCTTTAAATGAAGAGTTAATGCCACTGAAGCTGTGTCTGCGCTCTGGAACGATGAGGAGCACGGACAGCATCAAACCTCTTCTTTTGATACTTTATTGATCTTCTGTTGCTATCCACTTTCTACACTCGGTATGTTGGTTCGATCAGAAGAACAGCTTTACACCAGCCTCAGCGAGTCCGTCTGTTGTACGAGGGCACTACAGGCCAGATGTGTCCAGACACTGGAATTTGATCATGGCCCTCCAATTAAGCAGTGGTCTCCCTACTTTCTTGTACTTCTCACATTTGTGATTTCAACAGCAAGGGAGCCCAGGACGGTTACAGAATATCATTAGCCTAATGGACGGGAGCGCAGGATGGCAAGAATGAATGATTGCATTACGGAGCCATTTGCCGCAGACTGTACATTGACATAAATAGTGCAAACAAACAATAACTGTCCATGTGCCCATTCTACTGTATTGTGATGGCTCGCTGTGTGATACATGGGTTCAAGCCGGGGTCTGAGGGAGAGGGAGAGGGAGAGGGAGAGACGCTCGTGTCGGCCCTTGTGGCGGAGTGAGTGGGTTGGGTGGGGGCTAAGTAGCTGGGAACTGGATTTAGACACAACTCCGCGATCCGCCAGGACCACTCTGCAAAAAAAATACATGGAGCAGATAGAGAGAGGGAGAGGGACAGCGAGAGAGAATACGCAGCGCGGGAGAGAGCACTCAGCTTTTCTTTCTCTCCGAGCCATCTTGTCAAGAACGCTTGAATGGAGCCATTATGAAGCCTAGATCCAACTAGTATGGGACAGTTTAAATAACAAGAATAAAAACTAGACAGCTAGCATTATACTCTCTGAAGAAGTGGTTTCCAAACTGGGGGTTGGGACTGCCAAGAAGACTCGCGAGCTGAACTCTCAAGCTGGTCTTTCTCGAGTGGGAAATAAGAAAATTGTTTCTTTCTGGAATTTTTAATCATCTTTTTTTTTTCCCCTGTAAAATACTGTGTTGTGTGACCTCCTCAGGCCTCTCAAAAATATTACAATTAAATAAAAAATGTCTTAAAAATGTCATGGTTTGGGTTTTTGGTTTTCACTTCCTGTCTTTGTCTGTTTTCCCGACCCTTCTCTGTGTACACCTGTGTCACCTGTCATTAGTTATCACTCCGTGTATCTACGTCTGAGCTATTCCCTCACTCCGTTTCCGTCTTGTCTCCTGTGCCTGTTCCCCGGTCCTTTAGTGTTCCCTGTGTTCCTCATGTGTTCCTCATGTTTTTCTGGTTTGTCCTCATTTTTGTATTTCTCTTTAATTCTTTCTGTTGTTCTCCTTTCTTTTGTTAGTTGCTTTTAGGAATATATTTGTTGGACATGGGATTTTGGATCCGTCATCGGACATCGGCTCAATAAAGCTCACTTTTTGTTTTCAGCCTGTCTGCCTCTGTGTGTCTGCATTTGGGTTCTTTTTTGAACTGTGACAAAAAGAGGAAATAAGTCTTCGATTAAACTACTCACAACTCAGACATTGCTTCACTTAAAGAGAAAGCACTGATCTTAAGAATGATGGTATGGGTGAAGAGTTTAAGAGAGAGAAGTCATTTTGTAATTCAGGTCTTATGCTGCTTTGTATTTGCAGTGCTTGATGTTCTTAATCCAGCCTCTAACAGACTGTAAATGACCCATTTGTATGAAGGAAATAAGCAGATTTGATTTGTCAGTTTTTTGAATGAAGTCGTTAAGTACTGAAGTCATGGAAATTATGCTAATTGTTATTGATGCTACCCCATGATTGCCAAATAATAACCGATGATATGCTGCTCACATCGTCACATTTACATGTTGCTCTCCACGTCGGCTCGTTAGCGTCGCCGCCGGGCCTATCGGCATCCTCTCTCACCACCTGCACACTTGGAGTGTAGGAGCGAGGGGGTGGAGTGTCTGCAGGGTGCCATCACAGCTTCGGCCAAAGAGCGCCGTCGCAGCCTTGTCACGTCGAGTCAGTCCCGCTTCGTCTCTTCCCTCTCACCGTCTTCCTTTTTCGGTCAGGTGATGCTCGCACAGAAAAAGCCCGGCCATCTGAATCCGGAGCCCTAACGCTCTCTGTCAGCTGGCTGTCCCTGCGGTCACAGTGGAGATTCGTCTTTCTGCTGACGTCCCTTCTGTGTGGCAGAGAGTTGCCAGCCCCAGCATTCTTAAAGGCCTGCCGTGGCCTCGAGGCACAGGAGGCAGGTAAAGGTAGGTGCGTCGAGGCAACATGGATGTGTTAGGAAGTGATCAAAAGGCTAAATTACCAAATGATTGCCTTCTGGATCTGATTAATATGCTAATCCATCAACAAAACCTAAATGAACACACACACACAACATTACAGATACTAAAACACTGGAATCTTTTAGGTTTCCCTTTTTCGTTGTTCTAATTAATACCCCACGTCTTGGGCACACTTGAGGTAATTAACATTGTTTTTTGCCAGCAACACACAGCAGATGGTGATTGAAAATAGAGGGATGAGTCGCTCAATCAACCACCATTTGTCTGTAGCCATTAATTATCTAGCGAAGAATACATTCAGTCCCCAAAGTTGATAGTTTGGGGGGAAGAAGAATACTGTCCTTCTGTTCCTCATTACTCTTTAACAGCAGAAACTGCTGAAACTAGAATGCCGAATAGGGAGATTGCGATTTTAATAGCACGGTCATTATCTTCTCCCATAAGGTGGCATGCGACGGAAGGCTTGTCGGGAATAAAATGGCGCTAACAAAGACGCGTTTAGATAAATGGACGCCAGGCAACAACTAGTGGTTCATTCTGTTCTGATCCATCAAAAGAGGACTCTCAGAGATGATTGCGACCAAATGCGCAGCTTCATCCAAGACGATGGGTCCAAAAAAACCCTGCAGGAAATGTTTATTTCCCTTACAATCAAATGAGAGCCAGCGAGTCACGTGACCACTGCATGAGAACTCCACCGCCCATGTGACTAAGCTAATCATCCACGGTTTGAACATGTAATCTGATTGGAATAACATCCCCCTGCTTGCAGCTATGGCAGTCATGATATCATGACGTTTCAAGATTTCGCTTCTTCCTCCAGTTCTGGCAAAGTCTCGTCGGTTTTGCTTCACTCGAGCACTCCAGGAACTCTGCCTGGCAACAGATTAGTATTACACACTCATCTTATATGAAATTCTCTAACGATAATAAGAGGTTGCAAGAGGGACAGAGAGAAGGAGGGCAGTGAAGAGAAACCTTGAAGGGACACTGGAGGCGAGGACTCGGCGACATCATGGCCTCCCTCTTCTTTGATATTATTTTGTCATCGCCAACAGCTCCGTAATCCTGCGTTTAGGGCACACTATAATCTTGCTTTTATTCTCCCTGCCAGCCTTGTAGTCAGAGATAATCAGTGTCACCTAACTTTAATTATTGTGGTAGAATCAAGATAAATGTTGTTGCTTCAATGTCAGTTGTTCTCTATTGATACAGAAGGGAAATTTGTCCTCTTCATGTATCTCGTGCTCGGCTGACAATTAAAAAAGAGAGTTTCTTGATGGTAAATTGCCAGTAGGATTGCTCATGTTCCACCCCACAGGCTTTAATTAACTAGTCTCAGGTAGTCTAATCTTATTATCGAAGACTCCTATTTCCACACCCTAACCTGCTTACATGATACTCAGACAGGCAGTCGAAGGGATCCTCATAAAAGAGCTGCCAAATTGTGCTGGGTTTTCATTTTTAAGCCGCTCTCTACCGCTTCGGCCACAAAATGCGAACCCTTTACGCATTCTTGTCACATAGCTGGAAACAAAGGCTGAATAGTGAGTGCCATTTTCAGGATTTTCAACAGCATCCGACACGGCGGCCGCAGCTAGATGCCAAATAAAATACAGAGCTACACAACTCAGCGGCAAACATCTCAGTGTTTGTCCCACAGAGAGCCCAGCCCCATCAAACCCCATTATCTCCAAGGCTACCACTTACTTCCAACTGGAGTAGAGATAGCTGCTTATCTACTGGTTAATAATAAAAAAGACACATAACAGATAAAAAAAAAAAAAAGAAAAGCCATCCTATCGTGATGGAAAGAGAGAGTTGGGAGAGAAAAAAGCCGACAGGGAGCAGAGAGATTTCCAGGGACAGTTTCATTCTGTGGAAAGGGCAAGCAGAAGGAGACCTCCCGCTGTAATGCGGCGGCCAAGCCGAAATGAAAGCCAGCCGCTCTCTTCTCTGGGGCTAAACAGCCGCCTTAATAAAAAACACAATCAGACCCCCAACCTAAAAGTTTAATGCACATTCTTCCCATATTTCTCTTTGCGCGGGTAAAAAAAAAGGACACGGTGGAAGCTCCCGGTGTGATCCCAGCTCCCAGGCTAAGATGTGTGTTGAAGAAAAAAGGGGGAGGGGGTTGTTTTAATCATAATGAGGCCCCATTGAATATCAAGCACACCATCAACTCACTATAGCTCTCCATCGTGCTAATGAAATTGTTCGCCCCAACTTTTTAATTAACTTGCAGACTCATGGTGTGGAGTCAAGTTGTGGACACAGACAAAGACTACAGTGTTCTCTCCCAGGTGATATGAATATCAAAGAGGGAAGTTGCTCTGAATTAAGCCGAGTTTCTTTATTAGGGGAGAAACTTCAGAGGGAGACAGATGTGCTGAGGACGGGCTTGTGTCATTCCCCCCGCGTCAGTCAGCTTTCATTCAACACTTTGATATATAAGCGCAGGAGGGAGGGATGATGAATTTATTTGGAAGCCACATTTACAGCGAGCATTGTTTTCATAACTTTTAAATCTCCCTTCTTAAAAACTTCAAGGATGTCTCCTTGATAGTAATCAGAGAGAGCACAAATCATAATCATTCCGCGGCGCTGACTGAAAGTGGTACAACAGCGCTTGATGAAGGGACATTCATCACAGGGAAAGGGAGATAATAGGGGAGCCACTAAAAGAAAGAAAGGTTTTCTCTTTTTTTTTTTTCTTTTTTTTTTTTTCAAACACATTTCCCTTTATTGGCATGGTGAGGCTGATGAGAATTGCACATAAAAAATGAAATTCACAAGAAAGTCGTACAATAGGTAGAACCACAAAGGCATTGGTAAGGACTTGGCAGAAGGCAACGTGGATAGGACACAAACAGGTAACAACCCACAGCGAAACCCTCCCTCCCTCCCTCCCTCCCCCTCAGTCGCACACACACGCACAAACCTCCGGAAACAAACACACGCCTGCCTAAAATCACGCATACATACATACATTTGCTCATACACATATTGTCCTTCCAAAAGAAACATGATTACCCAACAAACGTTTAAGCAGTGGCAAGTCCTCAGTAGGTCACATTATTAAAAAGTCCGCCACAGTTGAAATTTGAACCATAAGGTGTTATAATATATTGCTACTCTAGGCAATTTACAAAGCATTTTTTTATTACAATGATTAAAGCCACATCTATCAAATGGGACACGACACCATTACCCAAACGCTATACAGACAGCAAAAAAGTAAAACAATGTTAAAACACAGGTAAAGGGTTTTTTTTTATTCCTTCTTTTCAACCAATTTTAGCCTCTTTGCATCATGAAAATTAGCTGCTTCTTGTCTCCACAGTCAAACTCCATGAAAGGGAGCCTGTGATCAGCAAAGCTTTCATACAAAAGATTTTTTCCTTCCTGTGATGGAAGCCGGTTCTCTCATTACTTGGCTGGCGCTCGAAACGGGATATTAATTGAACCAGAAACCGCAAGGTTACCTTTTATGTCATGTCGACGGCGCTGTGATATCTGGACTGTGAGCGGGGGGGGGAGGGGTGGTGATGGAAAGTGGTGCGGCATGCGATACATTGTTGAGTAGTTTTTCTCTAGGCTTATAGAATGTCATTTAAAATCTGCCAGTTAAGACAGCTGAGAGGCAGATATCCAAAGTGGTATGCGCAGTACCGACTGTCATCCTGGAATAGCCATGCACTACACAACAAACAGTTTCAACTCGACACATTTTTTTTTTTACACACAGGGCGGAGTTAAGAGTCACGTTTGCACAGATGTCACAAAGTAATGCGTGCATTACAATCACATAGACTCAATTACATCTTAAAGGGAAGAGCAGCACGTGAGAGCAGGTGACAATCATGTGTTTACCGCACAGGGTGATGTCACGGTGATGAAATGCCGAGATACTGGAATGGGGTCATCCTAGCTACCAGCGACTGGGTAATGGGTCAAGTCCAAAAATCACACAACAATAGGAGCTAAAATACAACTCTGAAAAATAATTTATTGCTTTTTATATAGTTTTTTCTTTCATTTATATTATTATCATTGTTATTATTATTAATCATCTTGTAATTATTGTGAATAATATTAGTAGTATCATCATTTTATATATATATATATATATAGTACATCAAATACAAGATCTTTAAAAAATTCAGGAAAAGGAAAATTGTAAACTTTCGTTTGGCATTCACATAATCAAGCGTGAGTGGAGCGATGATAACAAGTGTTTACAGTGGTACAACAAAATTCCTGCTAAATCATTTTATTGCTTCATGTTCTGCTTCTGTGTGGAAAGAAAAAAGACAGCGACGTGCTGCAGATGTGACTGATGGTGGAGACAGAAATCACTAAAATGATGAAGGAGGGCTGACTGCTGGAGTGATTAGCTGAATGTTTTGATTGTTTTGGAAAGGCATAGAAGGTAATATATTATCCCCACCAAAGCATTTATTGTACACCCTGTCTAGTGATTGCAAGTTAAATAACACAAATCGAAGGACAACATAAACAGTAAATAAATCTCATGAGGTACGCCACGTGAAATGGAGCCCATAAATATTCTTGATTCAAATATTAAAATAAATAGATAAATATGTATTTGGACTGATTGAAAAGATTTGAATGCTGTATTCTCTTTCACTGAAGGTAATCAAAACCAGAACCATACAAAGCAATGAAATCAAACTGAGTTTTATATATATACATATACATATATATATATATGCTGTATATATATACTGATTGCTTCAGAAATAATTAATAAAAAATGGGGTACCTTTTTTTACAATCATGAAAAACACGTTAAAAATGCATTTTACACTGGTTGTATAAGCAAAAACACTGATTGAGAAACTTTATAAACAGATAAAACTATACATGGGTGACTGTTTTTTTCCCCGACAAAATAACTTAAAAAAGGACGTTTGTTCACATGCTCCCTCAAAATGAGCAGTCGGACACATCTTTTTTCTTTTTTTTTTTTACAATCATATCATGTCTTCTAAACATCATGTAGGTGTACAATATGTTTTACAGTATTGTAATTACTACAGATCGACATTCTGAATTAAGAAATTTTCTCCTCATTTTTAAAAAAGGCTGCATTTTACAGTGCATAGCTGTAACAAATAAAGAACTTTATCCGATATGTACATAAAATAAAAATATTCCTTTTTATAGTATTTGTAAATACACGGCTACATTTCTTCTTAAAATGTAGACAACAATGTTACCTTGAGAATTTTTACCTCCAAGATACAATTCCCTATACTCTGGTTTGTAATGTAACACTAGATCCAAACACCAGATTTGAGGGAAAAAAGAAAGAAAATCAACAGCAAAAGAAAACAAATCTGGCTGAACAAGCTGCATGTTTTCACTCCCAAAGAATTGTGGGCCTTGTAGTGCTTGGAGAAAAAAAAAAAATCATGAAAGTTTGTTCTTTTCTTCTTTCATCGATGGTTGTACAGCAGTAGAGTGCACCAAACCTGTGCACCAGGTACTGAGGGTTCACTGGCTTTCCCAGAATGCATTGTCTCTTCCCAGCTCTTCAGCAGCTATGTTCATGTAAACTTTATTTTTGATATATTCATTTATATTGATATAGGTCTATAGACTTATTTTTATATACTCTATGACATAGAGTGTAAAACTTCTGGTAGTCTCGTCGTCAAAGGAGCGAGAAACAACAGTGAGGTATCAGGAGTCCCTCTTTGTGACAGACAGCAGGTGCCACTGAACTGGTTACCTTCTCAGGCTGCGCTGGGCCTCCCTCAGCAAGCTGTCAAAATCCATGGAGTCATACTTGCTTTTTGTGGAGGCTGGATCAAAGTCATCCGAATGGGAGTCTGGAAGCGGCAATAAAAGGATTGTGGTCAGTGATGAGCTGAGCAGGATTTCTTTGAAATCCCACATAAAACAAGAGGATCACTTCACAGAAAATTCTGCCTTCAGCCACTCTTGCTTGGTCATGTATAGCTCGGTGTTAGTTTGATAGCTGGGTGACAAATTAAAGAGGAAAGAAAGAAAAGGGCAGATGCTTTTAGAAGGACATGTGGGATCAGTGAAAAGTTTGATGAGAATGAAAATGATGTGAATCAAGTGAACACCTATGGGATAATGGCTAAGGCTCCATGGAGGAGGAGGTTTGTGTTGGTTTTTCCTTTAAAGGTGCACTATGTAGTTTTGGGGAATAGATTTTAGTTATAAGAGAAAGATCTTCAATTCCTGTTGTGCCATAACAAACTATATAAACAAACTCTTTGTGAAAATACAATTTCATACTGAGTTTCTTTGTTTATATGTGGCGGACCCTGCCACCTTTCTAGCTTCAAACAGTGTTCTGGGGACCGTATCGTCTTCTGAGAACAGCTTGTTTATTCAGTTATGAAAAAAATAGTTTTGTATTATTACCTCATTAATATTGTAAAAATAAAAATTCTGAGTTTGAATGTTTTCTCCAAACTACATAGTGCCCCTTTAAATTGTCACCCATCTGTAGTTATGTCTTTGGTGATCATTATTATTTAGTGTAGTTCTTCTGCAAAATCACGAGTAACATGAAAAACTTTCCTAAAAACACAATATTGCACAGTCCAGACTTTGCAATTTCTTGGCTGGCCAAAATAAAAAGTTGAAAATGTTTCATCAATAACTAGATTTTTACACAACAACCTACTACCTGATAATTCAAATAGTGAGTCCATAAAAAAGTGCCTTTTTTCACATGGAGGCAATACGCTTGAAAGCAAATCCTTCTGTCTGTCCATCTCTCATATGTCCTATTTTTCCTGATCAGCCTGATAATACATAAAGAGTATCTTATCTCTGCCAACAGACAGCTTCACAAATGGGGCCCCCAAAGGGCCCAGCAGCACACTCGGAGAGCTTTGAGAAATGGGTATGACCATGGCAGCTGGAAGACGCCAGTCGTGATCTAATGCAATGGCCAAGGGCTGGATTGTGTCACACTGCGCACCTTGAGGGATGAAAAATACCCCGGTGCTCTACTTAAAACTAATGGACAGTGTCTCCGAAAAAACAAAAAAAAAAAGAAAGAAAAAAGAAGCAAGCGCCCGCAAGATTGAGAAGACGGGGAAGAGGTTTGGATACCACACTATTATAAGATTCTCCCGTCCTCTCAATCTCTTAACCCTGTGCTATCAGACCAAAATAGCCTGTTCCTGACAAAGAGGCGGTCGAATGAAGGCCTTTCCATTTCAGTAGACTGATTAGTCAATCTCGGCATAATGTCTATCCTCAAGGCTTCGGGATTAGCAACTGTTTCTCTGTGTGTCAATTTCTCATCATGTCCTCTCTTTAAAAGCTGATGGCTTCAAGCATGTGCTTTGAAAATGTATAGTAACTGCTTCATTTATTGAGGAAAGTGCTCCTTTTCTCTCCGGTGACCTGTTGACCCTCCTGTAGCGGCGCATTATACATTCTTGACCTCACATTCTGCTGGTAAATAAAAACTGGCTGCAGATGCAAGAGTCAATAACCATCTTATATGTCATCATAGAATGGGGGAGATTAGCTTTTGTTGATGTGCAGCACTTAATATAATGGGGTATCGTTCGCTTAAAGCTCCAGTGTGTAGGACTTAGGAAGAACTATTGGCAAATATGGGATAAAATATTCATAACTATGTTTTCATTGGTGTATGATCACCTGAAACTAAGAATCATTGTATTTTCTGTTACCTTTGAACCAGCCTTTTATGTGTACAGAGGGAAGGGGTGAGGGAATTTGCAACCACGCATGTCATCGCCACACATTGGTCCTGTAAGTTTCAACATGGCTGCTCGATTTATCTAAACAAATGCAACTAGCGGAAGAGAAGAAAGTCTTCTTCCCCTCACGTCATGAAGTGGGGCATCATGCCAGAGGAAAAAGCCTCGATTTCATTCATATCTTGCATTATTTATCACGTGCGTCATTCAACCCTCAGCTGCATCCATGTGAGTACACATTTCTGTCTGAGATTTATGCATCTGATCAATGTAGAGGCCATGTACTTACATCAGCTTCACACATGCATGTTTGCTCTAAGGAATCACTTACGTTAGATGAATTCTGCTATAGCAACAACCCCCTGACTCCCAACGACGGCACTGAGTATGAATAAGTAGGCATAAGTAGGTACGCTCCCACAGTGGCCCCTCCCTCTTATGTAAATGACCGGCCCCTACGTGCCACATCAAAACTCTACCTCCTTTCAGCGCCAACAACAGCTGGCAACAGATGGATCCTGGCTCTAGAGGGAGGAGGGGTTGCTGGGACTTCACCTTGCTCCCACCTTCCTCTTCCTCACCTCTTCTTGCTTATGTTTTTTTTTGTTGTCTTTCCTCTCCCTCGTAATTTCATCTCTCCTCGTCTCCACGCTCTTAAAAGTGATTCCCACACCCACGCGTACACATATCCAACGGCGGATGAAAACTCATCTCGTACACAACAGCTGCACAGCCGCTTTTAAGTGCTACCTTGTCTTGCGTTTCATTTTCGACAAAGTAGAAACAAGCATCCACGTGAGTAATGAGTGAGTCCGCCTCGTTTTCCTTGAGATGCTACAGCTACTAGCAGGAAGGAAATGGAGCTCTATTGTTGATGTATGCTCACAGGCTGACCTCTGAACTCTCTTTGCCCTATTGAGCCACGAATGCCTGGTGGACATTAATGCCTACGAGCACAGAGATGGCTCTCTTTTGATCTGAAAACATCCCTTTTTTTTCTGTCCGATTCCCCCCCCCCCATGTTTTTCTCCTTTCACTGACAGTCCTCGCAGCTACACAAATATACTGCATGACTGCAGGGGGCTGATGGAGAGAACAAAGCTGCACTTACCCAAGTCTGTGTAATGTGATTTGCAGAACTGCTTTTGCCCGCCAAAGCACAGCTCGAACTGAGGCTCGTTTGACCTGCGTAAGGTGTGTCCGTTCTCAAGGGCGGCGAAGGCGTCGCAAGTGTAGCGGTATGTGATGAAGCCAAAATTGTCCCTGGTCAAGAATAGAAAATGATACGTCAGAGTGGAGCTGTGGGGGCAATAATAACTGAACATGGGGCCTTGTCTTAGATGACGATCACGCTATTTATATGCAAAAGAGAATCAATAAAAGTGTATCTTTGGGGCTCTGTAGGCCCAGAATTAGATGGATTGGGAGACACTCTGAGACTGCAAAAGCTCTGTCTTTGTCTAAGACCTTCAAGACTTGCCTTTGCTTTAAGATCAACAGTTACAGCAGTGCTGCTACACTAATATTAGACACATGCACAGAAAGTCCTTAGGCCTTACCCATCGTCCCTCAAGTTCACTGCACATTCTTCAATTTCGCCAAAGACTTCAAAGCGGCGCTTCAACTCTGTCCGGGTGCAGTCGGACCTCAGTCGCCCCACGTACACCACCCGTCTCTCCTCCTGCTCGTTAAGAGGAAAGACAGAGCGAAGGAAGGAGATTAAAAGGGGGGGTCTGTTTTTCCTTTTCCCCTCCCTCCCTCTCTCTTCACCGAGCCCTAATGAATTGGTCTTGATCACTCCTGTGGATACTGCAGCTGACTTTAAGCCCCCGTTTCTTTTTGTCCCCCTCCTCTGTCTGCCTGTTGTGTTCCTCTGTGATTGGTTCGGCTTGCTTCCCCGTTATCTGATAGAGTTGCAGATAGAGCGCCCTCAGTCTTCCTTGGCACTACAATTCCTTTTTCTCTCTGCAACTCATCAACCAGAGGCAGAGTGATTTTTATCAAATGATGCCATGTCTTAAGTTTGGGGCTGCTTCTTCTTTTCTAAAAATAAAGCTGCGAGGGTGACTCAGCCATGGATCAGAAAAAAAAACAAAAAAAAAAACACGCCTGTTTCTTTCTCTCAACATGGGAGTCAAATTCACAGTACACAGCAAACTAGGCATGGCTGCTAAATGAGAGGTCTGTTAATATTGTAAGTGTATTCATTGCCAAGAGAGAGGGAGCATTAAGAGGTGAGCCACAGGGCAAAAAAACATGGATTTCCTTGAACCTCAGAGGACGCGGGGGTCATAGTGGAATAATTTAGGAACATACTGCACCAGGCTGCAATTACAGCTTTTGAGTAATTTAATTGCATCTGCTAATCATATAATACAGCACAAGCCTGGGGCTACAGAGTATCACTTGTATTATTTATTTATTCATTCATTTACTTGCCATTACTGGGCCAAGCCCACTGAGGCCTGTTCAAATGTTGAGTGCCGTCTGGAGGGTATGGGGACATGTATGTAAATCAGTGGCCGGGCACTAAACTCAAAGTTTACCTTTGCCCCGTTAGACTTATATAAAGTAGTCAAAAAAAAATTACAAATTAACTACAGATGACTGTTTTTATGCTTTTTCCACTCTCTTTAATGCTCACATACTGTCAGAGACAAAAAAAGTATTTGCTGAATTAGGGCTTTAGTTGCTGACAACTGATAAATAGGCGGCCTTTTCTTGATGGCACCCGGAGGGCTGCCTGTGTGTGGGTGTGTGTGAGTGTGAGTGAGAGAATGAGGCAAAAACAGAGAGTGAGAGACAGACACACAGACAGAAGGAGACGCTCTCACGTCCCTGGCCTCCCAAACCTTGTTTGACAGCTCGAGCTGCACTGCTTGTAATTGTTTGTCTCTCCATCTCTGAAAATGTATGCATGCCAAGCCAGGTTTGCATTCCTGCATCACTTAATGTGCGCTTTATCAACGGGTGGTAGTAGCGTTACCCCGCTGGAAACCTGAGTAATTTCACACTGAGACATGGAGAGAGGAGATATGGCAGAAATGTGATATTCACTGCATCAGGCGGAATTTTGAAACAGATGCAGAAAAAGGAAAAGAGCTCAAGAGAATCAGTGGCCGTTTCCTTTTTTGCCCTTTCCGCCATCTTGCTCTCCTAGTTGCTGTTTTCCACTATTTTTGCATTTTACCCCCGTGGTGTGATTAATAAGAGGCGACAGTGTTTCCAGACGACAGAGACGTTAAAAATACACAACCCGGAGATAAAGAGGAAGGGCCTGTCGCCTGAATCATTCAGGAACTCACTTTGTATGTATTCTTTCAGTGGGGAGACACTGTGGCACATGGCACACTAGGCTGTAGGCTGTCTCATCCTCGGTAATGTGTGTGTGTCTGTGGGAGGTTTCTGCATGTTTGCAGGATTTGTACATGTGCCACAGCAGTGATTGCATATGTTCTCTTATCAGCGTCAGCAGGAGCAAAGTCAAGCATTGAAAGAAGAAGAGGAAATTAGATGGCATTTGTGTCAGTTGACTCACTATTGCTTTTTGCTTTTGCCTCTCTCTCTGCTCGGCCCTTTCAAACTCCCGCTTCTCGTAGTCCCGGCGGTACTCCTCCCTCTTCAGCCTCTCGTGCTGGTACTCCTCGTAGCTGTCATACCTGTGGAGGAAAGGATACGTACGACATCAGTGTCCGGGCTCGTCCTTTAAATTCACCCTTTCTGTTGGCGCCCGTGAAGAACAATTCCCAGTCGTCACCAAGGACTACTGTTTTCTCACCACTGATGGTTGCAAAGGAAAGGAAATAGACATGTTAATAAGACGTCTCTTCGCCGTCGCTATGATTACGGAGCCCGCAGGATGGACCCGCGGGAGTGCCGGCGAGCGGCGCGGTTGGGGAGCCAGGCAGCTGCAACTGTCAGCACAACTTCACATGTCATTACTTTCTGCTTAGTTAGGGCTTCATCAAGAAGGAAAAGTGCAACTTTCTCCCCCACCCCAGACTGGCGTAAGACGTGTCCGTTAAGTTTTCGACTGATGAGCGACTCTCGGGCTTGTCTGGTGTCATTAGGCCCGTGGGTGCCAAATCAGCTCGGAGCGCTGAGATGGTGTCAGTCTCCCTCCCTCCCTCCCCCCCTCTCTCTCTCTTTCTGCACTGTGTCAGTACTTCTCTGCATATGAAACGGTCCCCTCTGCAGTGGCTTATGGAAAACTACAGAGGCACCAAGTTGAAAAAGTGTCATTATACAGCTGGGAGCGTCAAATCATGAGTGAAGTATGAGTGTGCATCAGCATGATTTGGGATTCTTTTGTCACTAGTCCAATAAAACATGATCAATTAAACATATTTGCCCTGAATGTTTGTCACGGGGTCCCCATGTGGACCGTGGAGAAGCTTCGATCTTGATGCGAAAAGGGAATCACAGAGAGATCAAACTTTGTGGTGACAGGAAAGTTGACAGAAAAAGTTGCACTATTTTTCATTTCAGCCACCCTTCCTTGCGTAACGTTTAAAGGCCTTTTGAATTCTCCCAGGCGGTTGCTAAGAATAAACACGTGTCCCAACCTGACGCATGCGACTAAACAAAGGTTAATGACATACAAAATTGCAGGTTAAATAATTCATTTAAAAAAAATCACCTTGGCCTGCGGCTGAGAGGAGATCGAGACTGAGGGTGGGGGCTCTTGTGAGTCCTGGAACGAAAAGTGCTTGAGTCTGTGTTGTGACGGGACCTGTGGGGAAAAACAGGAAATGTTAAAATATGAAAATATTTTTAGCAACACCTAAGAATGGGGTTCATCCGACACTTTAAAAAGAAACTCTTGCAAGTTACTGTTGTCTTCTCAAAACTTGTGACGCTTTGGTTAATTTGTTCTCGGGAACCAAATGAACGTCTTTGATATTCACGAGGCCCATTTAAATGTTAGAAACTGGGTTAATTCCAGATAAAAAAGAAGTCCCTCAGCCTTGTCCTACTCTAACCCCTGACCGCAGAAAGTGTTCGTAATTCTCGACAGAAGTTTTACGTGCACACCTGAGCCAGCATATACATGCACCTGCTATCTATGTTGTATGAGGGAAATGGTCGATACTGTATGCCCCGGTGGCCTGACTGTGGAGCTTGTACCTCCGCACACTGTAAGCTTCTGATGCTTAATTATTGAAGTGTTGCTGAAGAAGGAAGGCTTGAATTATGGAGGGAGAGAAGTTTGGGAAGCTCAGAGAAGCAAAGGAATGCCAGTTTAGAAGCATCGAGGATCACACTCTGTGAAACTTGAAACAGAGAGGAGGGATTTTGAGGGTTTTTTTGCTGCTATTTATCTTTTCTTGCATGAAAATATAACAAGCTTCTTGTCCTGCTGCTTTCAGAAAGCTTGTCAGTGTCAGATTCTGATCGAATGCCTTGAGACTATTACTGTATAATTTGCGAGCAAGTTGGTGGAGAGTGAAGAACAAGGGCCCGAACAGAATAAAGTGATTCTATTGGCTCCGTGGAGTAAACTGACCTTTAAGTAATCAGGCAAACAAACTGAGTCACTGCAGTGGAGTCCCAGCCACTCAATGAACTACTACTGACAAACTGAATTTCCTCACATCCTCCTCAGTATCTACTCTTTGGATCTGTTCTTCTACCAAAAAAAAAAGAAAAAAGCCAACAGAAAACCCCTCGGCTCTGATCAAAGGGAAACATGGGAAATGTAGTTCTCACACAGAGCTATGATGATACGCGTCTCTTTTGAGACAGCTTTTTGAGACTACATTCCCACAGCCTGGATTTGGCTTTCATCTCTGGGGATGTAAAAGAGGAGGGTTTGCCACTCAGTAAAAACAACAGCTGCCGCTTAAAACAATAGCCCCGGCATCAAACAAAAAACAGGAGCGTGTGAGGGAGCGACTGAGGAAGGGGGGCGAGTGTGAGGAAGACACTCAAATAAAACTCCCTGCCTAGAGATTAAAACTCATACTGTTCAAAAGTCCAGTGCCTCTGGCGTGTTTCCTGTCCTGGGTTCTTCTTTTTTTTGTTCATTGTGTGTTGTTTTAGGGAGATCACACCATTGAACCAGTCCCTTTTTTCCCCTTGTCAGTTCATAGGAACTAAGGGGCCACCTGTTCTGACAGGCAGAGTTTAGTTAGTAAAACAACTGCAGACAATTTGGTTAGATTCTTGGGCTGGGTGATGGGGCTTTAAAAGGGACACTGTGTAGCTTTGAACTCAGAATTTTAATATTTACAATATTAATGAGGTCATAATACAAACTACAATATTTTTTTTTTCCATAACTGGCTTTATTGCGACATTATATATATGTTTATAATTTGAAATCTCTTAAATGCAAGGACTGGGCCGCAGAATCAAATATCAGGGATGACTATTGGTACTTTCACTTAATATTAACACTGAGATTTTTGATAAATTATCATCAGTAATACGGATATAATAACTAAGTATTAGAACAAGTAGAACAGTCTGGTAAGTTCAGAAAATAACATCACTTTACTGTAATGCAGCCTTTAAACCAAGAGAAGACAACACTTTTAAAATATCATGACACAACGATGTCTAAAATGTAAGCTGCTATATCGTCTCAGTCTATAGTCTATAGCACAGCCCTACTAGAATCCATTTCACCTCTCTTTTACCTGTTAAATCTATTTGTGCGAGACTCGCCAAATCTGTCCTGCATTTAGTCCAGGCAAGGCTAAGACTAGCAGGAGGTCAAGAACCCATGCTAAGAGTCTCCAGGGTCTATCCTGTCTGACACCAGGGTCTGACGACTGATCGGCCTGTTTTACACACCTAATCTAGACCCCCTGCCGGGTCCAAGCTCTGTTTAAACTGTATGGGTGGGGAGCAACCAAGGGTAAGCCAAAACAGGCGGTGTGTGTGTGTGTGTGTGGGAGAGAGAGAGATGACTTACCAGGAGGAGGGGCGTCTGTCAGGTGAGCTGGAGAGGGAGCGCCTCCGGTAGTGCGAGGAGGAGCTGCGGGAGCCAGAGTGGGAACGGGAACGGGAGCGGGAGCCGCTGCTGGTCCAGCAGAAAGGCCTACTGGGCGAAAGGAGGAGGGAGGACGGTGGGGAGACGGAGCCTCGCGAAGGGGAGCAGCTGGATGGTGGGGAACAGGAGGGAGAGCAGGGGGGGCAGTCAAAAAGTAGGTCCAGGGGGGTGCCCTCCCATGGGTAGAGGAAGCGACTCTCACGGCCCTCGCCCAGCTCGAGCTCTTCGTGGAAGGGCAGGAAGCCTGGGTGCAGGTAGCTGGAGCCAGGCAGCCTCTGGGAGTAGTAGCCGTCCCCCTCCACAAGGGACTGAGGGGCTGCAGCCTTGTTCACCTTGCTGACTGGTTCTCTCTCCTGGCCACCCTGGCTGTAAAGGGCGTGTAAGGGGTGACCAAAGTGCTTATTGAGTTCTGCTCTGATCTCCTTGTCACAGAGGAGCTTTCGGCTGGTGGCAGAAAGGTGATGTTGGTCCCCGTCAGTAGTGGCCTCTTGTAATGGGTTCTGGGTGGTTTGAGTAAGGGTCTGCTTTCCCAACTCCTGGACCCAGGCTGCTTTTCCAACCACAGAGGCGAAATGCTGCTGCTTAGCCAAAGGACCAGATGAAGCTGATAATGGAGAACAAGTAGATGAAGGTGATGAAGAGGACAGTGGCATGGCTGAGTCCTTACATTCGACATGCCTGTCCTCCACTTTGCCTGCAGTAGGCACGGAAGCAGCAGTGGCACCTGAGGTAGCCTTCATCGCTGCTGTAGTCATGGTAACAGTGGCTGTGCCGCCATCCTTCTTAGTGCTAGCTGATGCCTGGCAATAGTCATGGTCACTGTAGCCACGGGACGCCGCCCGCTTATTGTTCCCAGTGCCGCGATGCTCCTCAAGGCCACCCCCCACTGTGTGTTGGGTGACGGAGTAAGGGAGGGCGGTGGACGCTTTGCTCAGCTGGGCATAAAGCTCAGTCTGTTCGGGACCCTTCCTTGTGGGGCCCCCGCCTGAGGCACCTGAGGCCGGGGCCAGAGCGCCGGGGCCCAACTCGCTCAGCCTGGCTCTTTTGCATGCCAAGGCTGAGGAGGAACATGAAGACAACTTGGTTTTGAGCGATGCTTTGAAAGGATTCTCTTGACTGGCTTTGTGTGGGGGCGTGGTAGGTGGTGTCAGACCTGCAGAGGGGAGAAGGAAGAGGTTGGTGGGGGTGATAAAATTGAAATGGAATCATAATGCAAACCTCCCCAAATATCCCCCTCTCCCTCCTCCCCTCAGTCATCTATAAACCCCCGGGTCGGTTTATGGACAGTGGACACAGATACATGCCTGATTAAAATATTCACTTTCACTTGGCCTAATCCTGATCTCTATTTTATTGCAATCTTGACAGATTAATGTAATGCTTGGTGTAACTTAATATGGTGGTGCTGTAATACGGATGACTTGCCACCCCCTTCCTCTCTGACCTTGGAAAGATCCCTTTTCATGAAAAAAAAAACACAACACAAAACCCTGTAGAGGACAAACGTAATGCATCCGACGAAAAAAATTAAAGTACATGTATCATATCTCTGCCCGCCTCACGTAAATGTCTGCACTGGACAGCGGCCAATTCATCTGAATAAAACCAAGACCTTTTTTTTTATCCGTCTGAGAGAAAAATCACCGACATGATGGCGCACATGTTGCAAGATTATCCACCACCATCTTCCTTTTTCTGCAGGAGGACATGTTGCTGCTCTTAATGTTGCCAGGGCGAGATGTCTGCCATATCATGAAGCACAGGAAGTACTGGCGAATGGCTTGTCATTCTTCTCAGATGGCATGTCCCTATTGCTTATGCCCACCCCCCACTACCATCCCCACCCTAACCCCATCCTCTCCCCCGCCTCCTACAGATTTACAACCAGACAGATGGCAGTTATATGGGAAGTCCTGAGATGAGCCCACTTTATAGCATTGTTAATGCACTCACACAAACAGCCGCCGCCATTACTCTCATTCTCGCCTTCCTCCTTTCCTTTACTCTTGCATTCTCCCCCCTTTTTTTCTCCCTCTTCCTGTCTGCCATCTTCCCTGGATCAATCTCTATTTCTCCCTTTCCGTCTCTCCACATCCTATCCTGTTTCTGTCTCGCGCAGAACAAATGTGCCCACACACACACACACACACACACACACACACACACACAGGCATACACACTTGTCACTAACAGTCTCTCACTGGAGTCAAACTCAGGCACTTTGAAACACCTACGCTCTCCCCTCTTCTTTGCTTTTCTTATAATGCACATCATTCTTCCCTTGCTGGCGAATTGCACCAAATGACACCTATTAGTATCAGTGTTAGAGTGTGCACAGGGAAGACAGCTTGGCAAAGGGAGTGTGGGAGTCTGATACATAAATATGCAAGTTTATGAAACCACTTGCTGTGTTTGGAATGCCTGATCCATCTTATCATCCTACTTATTATCTGGATGTGTCTGGAAGTAGGACTTCAAGCCTCCGCTCTTCCGTCTCTCAGTTCTGATAGTGATGCAGTACAGACATAAACACATATATGCATTACGGCAATGAAATGAGCTATGAGAAGGAGAACGGAGAGGGGGAGAAGGGCTGCTACACAAAGCCTGAGGAACTTCTGTTTCACCAATGAAACGCCATCTGTCCAAAACAATGTGCGCGTGGGGTCATAAACTAGGAGCCATTAGCGATGGGGGTGAAATAAATCAGAATTAGATAAATATGTGCCTCTCAGTCAAACTCGCTGGTGATGGATGATCCGCAGACACAAACACCAATCATGTGGCCACCGGAGAGAAAACGATGGAGCAAGTGAGCAAGACGGAAAGAAAGCGGAGGGTTTTATAATCTTTTTTTTCAGACACCTCAGAGCGAATAACAACTCCGTGCTTAAAGAGTTGATCCGGCAGTAAGCCATGCAAATAGCAACACACAGACCACCCCAGTGTCATGAGATACAGTAATTAAAGACAACACGGCAGCACAGGGTAAATCTATTAGCTTGGCAGAGATTAGGCCAGAACAATCAGATCCCAGGGGGGCTCGCTGCCGATTGTAGCTTTGACTGTTACCTGAAAACATGCAGCCAACGGCCACAGAAGTTACTTTTATTTAGCATTAAAGGGCACTGTGTAGGTTGGGAGAAGAAATTCAAACTCAGAATGTAAATATTTATAATATTAATTAGGTAAAAATAAAGAAGAAGAAGAAAAAGAAGTCAGTGAAGATCTTAATCTTCTGATTAAAATGTTTTCCCCAAAACTACACAGAGCACCTTTAAACTAAATTTGGCTCAGTGCAAGATATACAGGTGTATATTAACTGATTTGGCAAGTAACCACTATTACTACAACTCATCATGAAGGCATAAAATAATATGTTGCGGGGAGCGATTCATGGAAAGTTCTATCAGTGAGTTACTGACATGCCTTTACGATGCCAGGTGAAACCGCCCACCTGGCTAACTTTCATCTGGTTCATCAGTTGCGCAGTGATAATCTCTACTGTAGTTGAATGTAACTCTAAATCTGCTGAGGACATGTAACGCCAGACCTAAAAGCTTTCACCTCAACTTACTGGGATCTATATCCATCTGTCTCATGCAGCACAAGACTCAAAAGCTAATCCCCAAAGCAGGAAAGGGGCTCAGTAACGTGGACTAATGACTTCCCTGCTAATATTCAATCCTAAATTTGCGGTGAAGTCAGGTGAAGGGCTTTATTTGACCGCGCTTGCAAAATGAATGCGGTGGAACAGAACGGACGCCGAGATTTGGCCACGGGTCAATAGACTCGCGCAGTAAAACAGGAAGAAATATTAACTGTGCTCGATTGCCCCAGAGCTTAAGCAGCCTGCTCTTCCCCTTCTTTAGGTCTCAACAGGCACCCCCTTTGACCCTGAGAGCTTATCTACACAAAAGGGTTAAACAGCACTTCGACCAAGGTCAGAAGGACAGAGGGAGACCTCTTGCGATCTCGTGTGCCACAAATTTCCATCCCCCATGAGAGCAAAGTAGAAGGCATGCATGAAGACCATTTCCCTGGCTGGTAAATGAATACCTGAAGGGGCGAGACTACATTGTGAGAGGCTAAAGGGCAGCCATTTTGTTTTTATTGACCTTAAATGATTAATCTCGGGCAGAAGGGGGTAATTACTGACACCATTTGCATAGAGGAAGAAAGAGAAAGACAGTATAATATTGCAGCTTTCACTGACATTCTCTTCATTTTTGTCTTCTCATCTTCTCATTACCTTTTGTCTATAGCTTTCATCTGATGTAGTTAATTGTGACTCAATAACACAAAAGGATGATGTCAATAATGATGGTGAAAAGGCCTTCACATGGGCCTTTGCATGCAAGCCTCAAAGGGGCACTATGTAGTTTTGGAGAAGAAACTCAAACTCAGGATTTAATATTTATTTTTTCCATTACTGAATAAACAAGCTGTTCTTAGAGGGGGAAAAAATGAAGAGAGTTAATTTAGTCTAAATCAGTCAATGAAGATCTTTCTCTTCTGATTAAAATTTCTTCCCCAAAACTACACAGTGCACCTTTAACATTGGAAAATTATGCACAGGTCAGCTGATCTAATTGCCTGCATGTCTAGGGACCAAAGGAAAGGAAGGCACAGATCATACGGGCAAAACCGAATTACACTGCAAAACCAATTAAACAACAACACCGCCATTTCAATTTTCCTATGATGTCTGGCTAAGTAAGCTGTCAGTCAGAGAGCATTAGGATCTGATAGAGGATGAGGAAAAGCATATTAACTCTTCAGTAACAGGGGAGGGGGTGCTAATAAACCCTGAAGAGATTGGAAAGCCTAATCAATACTCAGGCACATAAAAATGTTCTTCTATGCCTTCACCTTGAACTCTGAACTGTGATGGGACGATCAAGATGTCGAAGCGAGAGTTAACCCGTTACTAGCTACGACAGGGAGGGGAGAATTTACACTGGCTAGTCTTTGATTTTAAAAGATAACGTTTGTTTTAAATAATGAGTAATGGGTTCTTACCTGGGGTTCCAGCAATCTCCACACTTAATGTGCGTTCAATGGTTTTGTTCTCAAACGGTGATCCCTTGTGGTCACTGCAACACAAAAAGAAAACATTGCAAAATTTTACCCTTCAGGTGAAAGTAAGACTTTTAAATGCTTTTTGTGATCTAAGAAATGGAAATGATTCACAAAAATGCCTCAATTTTGGTTTCTAGTCTATTTAATTTTCTTTGGCTTTCTTTGTTCTTTTCTGCAGTTTGTTGTTGCTTTCTGCCTGGAATAATGTGGAAAAACTTCTCACACTTACTTTGGAGACTCTGGGGTCAAAGGAAGTGGCAAGGTGGTTGGTTTGGCTGCAGAACACAAAGGAGCATGGGTAATTATTGATCTATGTATAACACTCAGAAGAGCAGAAGAGAACAGGTCCACATTCTGCAACAATTAATCTCAAATTGGCTCGTTAAATGCAATTATTACTACAAAAAAAAAAAAACACCCATTAAAGTCTTTCAATTGACGCTATAGTACAAAGCATATCTGTTTTAGATTGACCCCGTTTTAAGAATTTATTCTCTTAGGATAGACTGTTCACTCTGTGAGGCAGGATGAAGTGATGGTGCGTATTTCACAGGTGTCTAGACACAGACATTCCCCGCTCAAGACAACAAATAGATCGAAAATGGAATAAAGACATAGCGAGACGATGCCACAAACAAGACACATGACAGTGGGTGAGCCCCTCCCTGGACAATAAAGTCATAGTCGCATGCACCAACAGCAGAGGAGGGGAGAAAAAGAAGGAAGAAAGGAGAGTCAAGGAAGCTTGTGCAGTTGCCCGAGGCTCTGGCCGACTTGTGCTCCAGCTAAGGGAACGTGGCTTTAGTAGCACGACGCTAAAGAGCAACGCCCGGGCTCGGAGTCTAAATGTACATATTCAGCACACTCAGCTCAATCAGCCAAAGATGGTCCAAGGGTCGACTTTATGAATACAAGGCGTACAGTAGCAAGACAAGGCTCGCCCCTTTTCCCACCCCCTCCTTTTTAAAAACTCGATTTTAATTTAAAAGAATGCCTCCGGGACTAGCAAAAAGCATTGGCTAGCAGGCTTGTCATTGTTTTTTATGCCCTCAGAATGACTGTTAGATTCGGATTAGAATAGGTGTTAGTTGTGAAGTCAAACTGGGAAGTGGTTAGAGCAGGAGAGGGAAAAAAGAGAGCAGAGATAAGGCCAGTGGGGGGGATGCAGTCATGATTACCTAACAACGGGTGGCCCTGGTCGCCGGGGTGCTCGCTGAGTGCCTGCCTGTGTGGGTGCCCTTGCCCTTGTATGATGAAGGGAGGGGCGGGCTCTGCAATTCTAGTATCTGGGAAGAGTGGGCTTGCTGGGCCTTGTGAGAGCACCGCTGCAGGGCTGCCCGTGACATGGTCATCATCATCATCATCAACACCATCATCATCATCATCATGGTCAACATCCTCCCCATGGTTTAGCCACCCCAGCTCTAGTCCGAAGCCCAGGTCTAGTCCTGAGTCTGGCTGGCTAACCCAGCTCTCTAGGTCAAAGGCGAGAGGTGACAACAGGGACCCTGTGTCGGGCTCTTCGACCTTACTTACTGCCCGGGTTCTACAATCAGTGGTCCCTGCCAACTCTTCCTCCTCCCCCTTTGAAACAGCCTGGGCAGGGCTTTCAGACCTCTTACCTGCTGATTTGCTCAGAGTGCTGGGTAAAGGGCTGATCTTAGGTGGGAGTAAGTGGGCTCGATACTGAGCAGGCCTCTGTTTGGAGGTGAGCAGCTGGCTAAGTAAGGGGTGCCCCGGCTTCTCATCTCTTTTCCTAATAGTCACTGTGATGTGCCTATGTGGTGCACGGCTGGCACCATTACTGTTACTACGGCCTTGCCTGCCAAAGCCCTCACTAGCCTGAGTGGCGCCCGCAGCCTCTCGGCAATGCTCACAGCTGTGACTCACCTCTCGGGGAGGGAGGGAATAAGAATGCATATACCTAATAAACCTAGCGGCGGCCAGGCGGCCCACATCGCCTGGCGGCCTTCCTTCTTCACTGGGCGGCCCGTGCTCCAGTTTGGGGCGGGCATGGCCGCAGGTGGAGGTTCTGTGGCCGACAGGGATAGAGGCACCCTCCGACTCCTCAAACCCGTCATCGTGACTGCAACGCTGCCACTTCCCAGCCCCAACACCAGCCACACTACACTCGCCAGCAGCCCGGCTCTCACCTCGCTGGTGATGCTGCTGCGGCGGCTGCTGCTGCTGCTGCTGCTGTTGTTGTTGAGATGGTACAGCTGACTTCTTCTTGGAGGTGGTTGAGGAAGAGGAAGACGTGGTGGAAGAGAGGGAGGAGAACGAGGAGGTGGATGACGAGGACGGCGAAGAGGAGGAGGAAGACGCGCCAAGACCCAGGCCACTCTTGTCTCTGCTACCGGCACCCCCCCAGGTGCTCTTGGCTTCACTGGCTTTGGTGTGGAGCAGGATGTCATCAGTGGCTGTTAGGTATTTCAGCAGCTCAGTGCAAGGCCGCCTCACCGGGCGGTTCTGTTGGCTGGAGCCCCCTCTTGCTTTGCCATTCCAGGGGCTCTCCGTCTGCGGAGAGAGAGAGAGAGAGAAAATGAGTTAGTCTGCTTGAATAAAAAGTTTTGCTTAGCGTTTTTAGTTTAGTCAAGCTGATCCAGTTGTGGGAGATGTGCTTTATTGGGCACAAAAATAACAGTAGACAGAGGGAGACTGAAAGACTCAGACAGCCTGAGCACAGTAGTTGCCCAACTATCCAGGAGGCAATGTTGGGAGTGCGGTCCGCCCATCATCTTAATTGCGTGGCCCTCCTAGCGCCATCGCGCCACTCTGTACGCGCACCATGTCCTCCGGGAGTCCTCATTCGCTGTGCTCCAGAAATGGATGACTCAAAGGCACAGTATGAAAATAGAATCTGTGAGGAAGGTTGACGCACTCCATGTGCAAACATAGTACGCACAACGCACACAGATCCGTGTGTGTGTGTGTTGTGTTTACAATACAATATGATCACATACAGATGCTTTTTACATTCAGAGGATTTTAAGCACTGGGGAAAGCATGACAAATAGAGATTTCAGACATTTTCCTCAAACAAGAGCAAATGATCAAGTGCTATAAGCTGTATATATCATACTATACATGAACAGATTACTGATACTCAATCTATTCAGTCATACACATATCATACTTACAATGACTAAATTCTATCTCAATCCACCCCGCCCCTCAAAAAGTCCTTTTGAGTATCATCTAATGAGAACATCAAGACTGATATTTTGATCTTGTCGTCTCAAGGCATCAATCTCGCCGCAAGAGTGCCTGTCGCTATTTTTTTTTTATTTATTTTTTCAACAGGCACCATACCAAGGCGGATAAGTGGTGGAGCTAATGAGACAACGGTGCCGATGCCTCGCCTGGAAAGCCCAACAGCAATCAGCCTGTTTTCATTACGAGATGGCCCCCTGGGATAGTAGACTAGAGCAGTAGTCTAACATCTTCTAAAGGCGGCCACCAAAACAAGAAAAGTGTGAGAGGGAGGGAGAGCAAGCGAGAAACAAGACGAAGAGCACGAACAGAGTGAGGGGGATAAACAAACACTAACAAAAAAATGTGCGAACTGGAGTGAAATAGGCAGCAAGGCAGTGCTTGTATTTGTGTGTGTGTGTGTCTGTGTGTGTGTGTGTGTCCCTACCTTGACGACGGCAGGTGGTGGTCTGATCCGGTGGTTGCTGCTGGCTGCATGGTTCTGTGCCTTGCCACCTGTGTATTGATTATAGCTGAGCTGGGAGTTTGCGGGTGCCAGAAGGAGCTTCTTCAGCTGCGAATGGACCCAAACCGAAACAGGAGAAAGTGGAAAAGGAGGAGGGAAGTGAGTGTGGGCTGTGCAAATTAACAGTTTCTTTCAATTAGACACCCTGTGCTTTGTAACTGTAAAACCAAAAGAGACCAACGCTGCAGTCGGAAAAGATGAAATCACTAGCATATTTAACAGATTAGAGATTTTTAAGCATGTGACAGGACAAGTCTTTTTTTTTTTTCCCCTGTGCAGGTGTTTTTTGTGTACACACAGCCAGGCTTCTCTAATGTGATTGAATAAACAGTCTCAGGCATGTGGCTAAAGGTCATTTGGAAGGAACCGGCATGGAATAAAATGGACTATAACTGAACATAACATAACATTTTAGGTCAAAGCCTTTAAGCTAGAGAAAAGCCCAGATGGTATGGTTACGTGCAAAAATAACAGCACAAAGGTAAGCTGACTTCTCATTGAGAGGCCTGTCTTTTTGCCAAAAAAGATGACTCGGGCACAGGGGGATTAGTTGAGACCCACTGAGAGAAGACGAGATGAGATGGATTTCTTTTTCCCCTTACTTTCATTACGTGCCGGCTTGATTTCAGGGCCTGTGGCACTGTGTCAAACGTAGCTGGCCCCACCACAGTGTTCGTATCATTGAATTGCCACCACAATAGCACTGTTACGTAATTAGCACTGAGCAGCGAACACACTGATCCATTCCATTTACTTCCCTCCTCCCTGCATCTGCATCTCTGATTGCGCTCGCTGCACATACAGTGAGCACATTGTGGCAAATATGGCAGACTGTGGATCGGCCGCTGCCAAATACAGAAGTCTAACACACGAACGGCCACTTTCGCTGCCCAGAGTTGTTAAAGAGTCTTATCTGGTGTCTGCCATGGATTGGCAGAAAAGCAACAGGGTTGGAGGTCATGTCTCAGGAATGACACATGTTAAGACCCTGGAGTGGTGTTGATGGGAGAATCTGGCGAAAGTGAGAGGTGTCGGTCTTACCAGAGAAGGCTCCTCAGGCTCTGGGGTGCGTGGCGAGCCGTCAGGGGAGGAGGGACAGCTCCGGTCACTGGCATTGGTCACGTCCCCATCTGCCAGGGCCTCAAACGAAGGCAATCCGTCCTCATCCACCGGGATGCTGTCCAGGGTCTCTGTAAGCACTGCCAGCAAGTTGGCCTCATTTTCTTCATCTATCTTCTTAGGAGGGGGGAAAAAGGGGGAAGGCAGATATGGAGAAACAGGGAGACAGAAAAAAAATAGGACATTTTAGTCAGGAGAAGTTGCATCTCTTTTTTTTTCTTCCAGAGAAGTAAAGGTGGTGGGTGGTTGCATGCAGCCTTTCATTGTTAATAGAGTGGGAAGATTTTTTTTGCAGTAGCAGAGCTGGCTCTATTCTGGCAGCCTTTTTAAAAACAAAATTCTCTCCCTGTGCAAGTGAGTCAAGCCTGTCACTCATATTTTAAGCACGCAGCTTACTGGACCAAAATAATATCTCCCCCAAGAAACCCATTACCAGGGCTGACAAGTAGCAAGTATCTAGGGAAGACAGGAATGGGTCGGGGTGCGTCGTGGTATGGAGGGGTTTGCGGGGGTAAAGGAAACAATGAGCGGGAGTTGACTCTCCTCAATCTTCCCCGACGGAATTGAGAGACGATCCGCTTGCCGACAAGATGTTTGCCAGCAATCCTCAGATAAGGCGAATTACCGCCTGCTAATGCTAAACAAATGTGATATATTTGAAATGTTGGCATGACAGCTGATGTTCACAACGGGCGGGAAGTTACCATCAACATTTTGTGAAAAATAAAGCTTGTTGTTGCCACTCAGCTCCTCTTTGATGCACCAGAGGAGTTGTGTGCTTGCTGCGGCTGGCTGTTTTATGGTAGAGATTATAACTGTGTGAGACGTAAAGAGACAGAGAGACGAATATATAGTGAAGGGGAGACGAGGAGTGAGGTATCGACATGGGAGATTCACGAGACGTAATAACTATGCATGTATGTGGAGACAAAAACAGGGATCGAGAGTTGTATACTGATACATATTGAGAGAGAGAGGGATGCAGCTTGCTTGAGAAAGGGGTGTGTGTGTGTGTGTGTGTGTGTGTGTGTGTGTGTTCGTGTGTGCATGGCTGTGCCTTTGTGCAGTGACAAGTGACAACAGGAACTGTAAGTTCCAGGCCCATAAAAGCCCAGGGGACTTTAAGACAGCGGAAAGATAAACAGCGTCGTCACCCCGGGATGTTCTGTGGCCAGCCCAACAAGAACAAATCCCTTTATGCACATGGCAGGATTATCATCGCTCGGCGACGGTGTGTGGCCATCATTATGCCAAGGGGGGCCACCAACCTCTTAGATACCAGCACCATACCTCGGGAAACTCAGATTCCCACATGCACAAAATTCACCCACCCACTTGTTTCTGTCTACCCCACTGATTTTACACAATTACACACCCACCACGGAAGGCACTTTGGGAGTAGGTTTGGATTTTCCAATGAGATAGCGGCCATTTTAATGCTTTCCTCCCTCCAATTTTCATTTATAGATGACACAGATATCTTGGACGTTCAGTTAGCTAGCTAACAGTGAGGAAAACGTTAATCTGATGTTCATTGAGGAGAGTTTCTCCGAACAACACGAGCACTCAGTCATTATTAAAAAATGATAAAGGGGACATATTTCACAGAGATAACACGACGTAGACTGGGGCCATGTCGCATTGGCAAGCAAATGCCTCGCAGGAAATTGCTCTGTATGAGGTGGCATGCTGTTTAATTACTTGCAAGGAGCTTCAAATCCACCGTGCTGGAAGCCTCCGCTACTGAAATGTTCACCATTTTCCAGCACCCCAAGTTATTACCTGAGCACTAAGCGGGTAGGTATTAACCGCTGATAAATCCGGAGCCTTTTCTTAGCCCAAACATACACCCTCGCATGAGAAATTGAAAGCGGGATCATTTTAGATTATCACAAATGAGTCTTTAATGAGCCAACCATCTGTTTAGGTCCAACATCACCAACTAACCGAGCAGTGGTGTATACGGGAGGGGCTCTATCCACCTTTCCTGAGTAAGTTCAAACCTATACATTCTGTAGAAATTGCAGTCTATGCCACTCTCTGACACTAGTTACATTAAAAGTTGAGAGGGCTGTGAAGGCTTCATTATGTCATGGTTTGGAAAGGATTGGGGAATTTCTGAGGCTGTGGCAGACTCAAATTTAGAAATTTCAATCCTGTTTCAAAAACCTCCACCAATTGGCATGGTCCCACAGGCACACTGTATCCCCCAAGATAACCTAGAAGGGACTCTTATATTCTGAAAAGAGACACTTGTAAAAACCCTGAGTCGTGACGATCAAGCTGCAGCCGTTGCTGCAGCTCTAGTGGAGGCACTCATAGGCCAAGTGGGGATTTGAGAATCTGGGGTAAAGAGCAAACCTCAGTGATCATTTGTACCCTGGAGAGAGCATGATCTAATACCCCTGTCCAGGAGGGTGAGCTTTTCAATGCCAGCTTTAAGGGCCACACCTTGCAGAGTTTCAGCAGCAAAGTCAATCTACCACCAATGGCTCACTTGCCCCTTGTTTATTTATAAACAAAATCTCTGTGTAGGTGGACGTCAGGAGCTATGGCACCCAAAGGGGGTGACGCCAGGATAACCTGGCAACCTGCTGACGGACATGTCCACTTATATTGATTACTACAGCAGCTGCTGAGAGGAAAAGAGGGCAGGAAGAACAAAGAGAGAGCAGAAAAATTGTCTCAGTGGGAGCACTTTCTCGCCCATCCCGCTTAATGGACCTCACCGAATTAAAGAGATCTTAACAATCCTGGGCTAATTGTGGGATCACAATATATTAACCCCGCTCCAATTCTAAAGGGTGCCATTTTGTGGCTGTTTTATTCCAAATGCTTCAATTAGCCATAAAACATGCTGGCAAGTGCTGGCAGAGCTTCTCTCCTCCCTCCTTCACCCCAGCTTCCCCACGTTGGAAAAAAAGAAAGCCAACTCCAGTTGTTCATTATTAGGTGAGGCCCTTTTGTTATCAGGCACGCTGTCTTTGAGGTTGTCCTTGCCTTTAACTCTTTTATTGAGCTCCACGGCACAGCATTGTGTTCCAGGAGATACTATTCACGCAGCTGATAACGGAAGGTGAAGGTGCTGTTTTAAACAAACACACACTTCTCAACACTGGGGCAAATAGCCAAATTAAATCTGCTAATTGCTTCTTGAGGATTCCAAGCTCCTGAGCAAATTTGCCAGGGATCAAATTTTAACGAGCTTTTGGGGGC
Organism: Pagrus pagrus; assembly: GCF_965226575.1. Taxonomy (NCBI): domain Eukaryota; kingdom Metazoa; phylum Chordata; class Actinopteri; order Spariformes; family Sparidae; genus Pagrus; species Pagrus pagrus. The sequence continues at coordinate 12,912,366 of NC_140204.1, read as the reverse complement.
AATGCATCATTTACATGTTAAAAGGAAACCAAATGTGTTGTGAAAGTGCCAGGGTGACAGAAGTGATCACTGAATAACACCAAGATGCAGTTTCAACAGCCCCGCTGTTATCTTCAAGTGAGAGGCAGAACATGTGGCAGACACTCTGGATGTGGGAAGATAAAATATCTCCCATTAAATGGGTCATCTGGTATTTAAAGTACTGTTTATTCCCACTGTCTTTTTCTGCTCACTCTTTCCTTCTCTCTTTCTGCAGATAGAGGAATGGCATCCAGTTAGTTCAGACAGAAAACATTCTTAATAAATTGGCGCCCAAATTGCATGGCGGGGTTAAATCTGTGCCTTGACAATTTAATTGCATTGCTTCAACTCAATCTTTTTCTTTTTTTTTTTCCCTCTGCTCTCTGCTCTGTCAGATTTCAAAAACATCCCCTTGGATGAGGTTAAGCGACTAGCCAGACCTTCTAATCATGGCACAATCAAAAATTGCGGGGGGTATGTGTGTGTGTGGCGAGCGAAGGGGGTCGTATCAAGTCGTCACATCTCGACTCTGCCAAGAAAAGCAGCCTTGGATTTGATAAACAAATAATGTCATTCTGTGTTATTACCCCCGGCCCCCAGATTTCAGAGGAAATAAATCAACGTCAGCCTCGCCGTTAAGGCGTTAGTCAGGCCTGACACGTCGGGCCGGTCACACAGGCACAACATATGGGAGCAGGGAGGGAGGGAGGAAGGAGAGGCAGGGAGGGTAAGGTACGGCACGATGCACGGCGAAGAGACAAATCATGGCAGCCGCCAGAGACGTCTGGTCATTTAGCATGAGCTTACTGAGATGGAGAGAGGGTGATTATGGCCTATACGGAGCGATGAAACCATACATAACACTGTTAAGTCCCTCTGTGTGTCTGTGTGTGTGTAAGGCGGCGCTGACACAGTCTGACAGTGTTCCAAATCATAAAACTAAATGTTAAACCTCAATTGTGGTCGGGGCTGTGATTGGCTCTGTAACACACAGCAGCCAACTGAAGGCTCCAGTCATTTTGCCTCTGACTACAGACCCAACAGAGCACCTTGCTATTCCGTAACTGAATTTCCTAAAATTACCCTATGGACTAGATATAGAGGGGCAATGTCTTATGGACACAAAAATCACAGTACTGGTGTCTTCAAATTGCTTCTTTTGTCCAACCAAAATTCAAAGACCCAAAGACTCTTCATTTACTATCATTAATGACAAAGAAACGCAGCAATTCCCTACATTTAAAGGGGCACTATGTGGTTTTGGAGAGGAAAGTCAAACTCCATAACTGAATAAACAAGCTTTCTCAGGGGAAAATAAGGTCCTCAGAATACTGTTTGAAGCTAGAAAGGTGGCAGGGTCCGCCACATATAAACAAAGTAAAACAGTATGAAATTATGCTGTCCTTTAAGGTCGGTTTATTCAGTTTCTGAAAACAAAGAAAGTTTGTTTATTGTGTGTGTGTAAGGCATTAACCGGGTTCAGTACATTATTAGGTTTATCTTGATGGTTTGAGCTCTAAGTTGCTAAATGCAGACAAGATTGTCCAGTCCAAACAACAAGACAGCAGATTTTTAGCCTTCTCCATCCTACTTAGCCGTAATACCACAACTGGCCTTGCAATAATCCCTTCGCTCTGGCATAAATTCACGATTTCTTGCCTCCATTTAAACAGAAATAACAGCTCTATGAATGAAGAAGAAGTGCTGTTGCAGAAGCTGACCGTTCACATGCCAGATGTCCGTCTCGGTTTGGAAGGCTATGTGTGTTATCAATGAGGAAACATTGGAGCCATCAATGAGGATCAGGATGTGTGTGTGTGTGTGTGTGCAAGAGATGATGTATCTCCTGGGAACCATTTGAGACCGTTAGAGCACTATCAGATGAGCTGATGAGGGAAAGAGAGAGGAAAAGAGAAAGCGAGAAGAGGAGATATCAGTGTGTGAGAGAGAGTGAGCCAAAGACAGAAAGAGAACTGTTGTTACACATCCTGACACAGGCCAGATCCGATTCAGACACCGACCCAAGGGATGTTAGCAGTGTCGTTCTTTGTGAAAAAATCCTTTGACCGGTAACCCTGCTGCTGCTAAAACTAACCACCTGAACTCTGTCACACATCTGCTGAGATCAGCTGTCACATGCCTTCAGACACACCGGGCTCTTTCTGCCTACCGTTGGGTCGGAAATCTTCGGTTGCGCAACTTTCTGCAAAGGCACACATAGGAAGACATGCAATGAACCCCAGAGATCGAAACAGCTGGAGAGAAGACATTATCCACCAATGTACCACCAGAAACAATCTAATAACATCCATCCAAACCCGGCATAAAATGCATGCACACTTGTGTTCATATCAACTCACACCGCTCTCACGCAGCTATCCAAACAAGCAATAGGAACGCAGGGGGGGTTCGGTGTGTCCTGGTGGAGCCTCCCCATCTCCAGTCCTGCCCCAAGCTGCTGTTGTTTTCCTACTCCAGCCGTCCAACAGATGGTCCAAGCAACCGTTTGCTAACACCACGGAATCACACACCATCGTAATGATTGGACACTCACTCTTTTGTTTTGGCAGCTACTTCCCAATCGGCTTGGCACGGGGAAGCACTGATTGCTGTGATTGCTCTGACTTTGACTTGCTTTGACGGTCACAGCAGGAGGCGGGGATAACAGACATTTGGAGCCTCGAATAAGAAATATTCAGCTAGATGCAGAGATGGGATGAAGAATGGTGCTTCCCTCTGCTTTTTTCGCCTAATGGCATGCAAATAGCTATTTGCTTAAGTCGGCAGCTCTGAATGTGCACCACTAAGCAAGGGGGCCTTTGAACATACTGTTACACTGTTGATAATGCGCTAGAGGAACACAGGGAGGGGGAACAGAGCAAGTGCAGAGAGAGGAGACTGTTTCCAATGTCCATCTCTCTAAATGGACACATGGCCACATTTCCTGGCTGGTGTGTAAGCCTGCCATCAGCAGTCAAGCGTAGCTATCCATAAAACAATTACAAACACACACAGACGGTTGGTCACTTTGGTTTTGACATTTACATAGATTTGCGAGGGGAGCGGAATGGACCAGAACTTCTTGTTTTTCGCACTGAGGACTCAGTGTTATTATCCACTGCTGACACCACCTTTACACACTGACAACCACATGCGCGCGCACACACACACACATGCGTACACCTGCACACAAGCGCAGCTCCTGACCTTTCGGGCCCTGCCAAGCCCATCGAGGGTTTGTGGCGTTTCATTTGTCACAGTAATGTCTTCCTCGGAAAGATGCCAGCGCAAGGAGAGCCAAGGTACAGTGGACGAGATACAGTGGTCTTCAGTGTTTCAGACAAAAGCTGTGTTTCTGTGTCATTGTCCTATTCTACAGCTCTGCGTGCATGCGTTGTGTGTGTATGCGGGGGGGATGCAATATCACAAATTTATGGTAATTGAAATGGCGGAATCTTTTGGGGGAAATGCAGTCAATTTGATTCTGCGGCAAAAAAGGTCACCCTATTCAATTTGCACTCAATGGCATACGAGGTGCGACAGGGAAACACCTGAAAGCAAACGATCTTATCAAGGCCTCACAGGCTTCACCACTTACCCACTGCATAAAAGCTATTTGCTGATTACTAAATAAACGCATTATCTTTTACCTTGACTTCTGTGTGCGCGGGTGCCTTGTCGCTCTTGGATCCAGGTAGGGAGGCTGCCACTGCAGTGTGTGCGCCTCTTATCCGTGTCGTGACTTTGTGAGCGCGTTATCTGAACGGTTCTCTGTCTTGCGCGCTTTCAAGTGCCATTTGAGTATGGGCTGCACGTGTAGCAGCGGTGGTCAAACGCTGAGGACTTCACAAGCCCTTTGCATGTTGTGTGAGTGGTAACGATGTGGGGATCTTTACAAGAAAAGAAATGGAAACGCATCAAAGGAATTGCGCACCTCAGTCGATACAATCCCAACTTGTTGACGTGATTCGGGGATACTATGAGAGAGGATGAGTGGGGCATGAAAGCTCTCAGAGTCTCTCTTTGTAGCATCAACATGGAATGTTGAGTTGTGTTTCATCTTAATCTAGGATCTATTCTCCGTGGAATACTGATCGTGTTACCTTTACTTTGGATAGCTTACACCTTTACTGAGCAGACCACTGTTATATGTCTGCCAAATGCAGAATGATCAATGGTCGCTGACCACTTGATGACAAGCGCCCAACACTCGAAATCCCTTCCCAATCTTCCCATCGAGTTATTATACAACACAGCCCACAGCCATATGAAAAGAGCTTTGGCTGGCCGCTGTATGGCCTGAAAATGGTCTTCTGGAGAGAGCCTGATTAACAAGCGGACAATTTTCGAGCTGTTGACTTCCTGAGGTCAACAGCACTGTCATGGCAGATAAATGCAGCAGAGTTATCCTGGATACACCACTTCACATTCTCGCAATACACATTTTACAATTCACCTGATAAAAAACATGCTTGCTTTAGCTGTGTTGATGCCAACTAATCACGTGTTCTTAGTATGCGCAGAAGTAAATCAAGATTGCGTAGAAGCCGCTCTTTTTGGGGCCTCAACTCAATCGGCAGTTCCTTAGGTGGGACTTTTTTTCTAGTCGTTTTCAGTACCAAATATTATATTCATACAAGTAAGTTTTTGTTTCCCAAAAAGTAGAGTGGAGGGAATGTTTTCTATCTGCAGTGACCAAATGTCTGTAAAAGCCTCTGCTTTCAGTTTGGACTCGGGAGCTACTGATTGGGCAGCAAGTGAGTCATCCAAGCATCCAGTCACTCATGCATCAGCAGAGCCTCAGAGAGCCTCTTGAACTATTTGAGGCCTGTGCAGACTTAAATGCTTCAGGGGGGAAATAAGCTGGGGCTCTAAGCATGCAGTGCACATCATAAAGCTTAGTTAGAATGGGGAGGTTTTTTTTCCTGTATGGATGACAGAGTCTTAAAAAAAAGGACGAGGGGAAATGAGTCCTTCACATGTACAGTACGAGACGGCAGTGCGCATGGCATTTATCTAGATTATGAAACTTTTATAAATTAAACACTCAAAAAAGGCACTCGGATGTACTTAAATGCTTTTTCTCCGACAATTTCATTAAAGAGCGGTATCACGACTCTCTTGGATCAAAAAGTCAAATCTTTTAACTTGATGATACTAGACTAAGATGGTTTCTGCTATGTTATGAAGCCTAACAGAGCTAATCAGAGCTAACTCAAGGACCAGATTAACATCAACTGATCTGGTTTTTGCTGACCCATAGTTGCAACAGAACACGCTTCTGACGAGGGCTGCAACTAACCATTATTTTCATTATTGACTAATCTGCCAATTATTTTAATTGATACGTTGTTTAGCCTATAAGATGTTGAAAAAACTGTGAAAAATGCTAATCACACTTTCCTGGAGCCCAAAGTAACAACTTCAAAATGCCTCTTTTGTCCAAAAACCAGCCAAAAACCCAAAGACTCTTCTTTTACCATCATGAATGATGGAGAAAAGCAGCAAATCCTTATATTTTCATAAGCAAATGTTTGACATTTGGTAGCACTTTATAATGAACATCATTAATACATAATAAACTTACAGTTAATTAACCCTTGGTTAATAGTTATTTTGCTGTTAACAAACAACTGCAACTGGTGTTGATAATACTTTACAATTGCTCAATAAATGGTTAATGAAGCATTCAATTCATTTTTAAGAGTTAACTAACTATTAACTTAAGCTTAATTAACTATTTATTTACCATTTCTTAATGATGATTATTATACATCTTAGCTTAAGAAATTACTGAAACAATTAATCGATTATCAAAATAAAAAAAACTGATCGACTAACCAATCAACAATCACTGCAGCTCTACCTCTGATCATACTCAACAGTGCTCACCAGTGATGCTGAGTGTGGTCAAATATGCAGCCAAACACATTTCAACCAGACTTCTTTTTTGTTGCTTGAATATTTGCCAGCTACTCCTGTGATGTCTTTTATTCTTCTCTGGAAGCTGTGTTACACACACACACAGGGATTGACAGAATATGGCAGACTACCAGAGCAGAAGGGCTAGCCAAGGCGACTGCCACTTGCTGGCACCGAATACACACACGCACACACACACACACACACACACACACACACACACACACACACACACACACACACACACACACACAGACACACCTGGGATCGATTGGCCTTTCCTGGAGAGGGGAAGCAGCCTATCGCCCAAGACTGATAGTGCTTCACCATGAATCACGGCGCTCGCTGATTGAAGGCCTCTCTCCATCCGCTTCCCCCCTTTCTCACTCTCTCTGTCGAGGTTTCCCCTTTTTGTCTGTTATTCACACTGATTTCTCACTACTGCCTATCGCTTTCACTCCTTCCCTTGTACCCTTCTCCCTGTCACTCTTTGATCAAGTCATTTCATCTCTGTGCAAACACTGACTTGCACTTCCTCTGTCTTCTTTGGTTGCATGAGGGGGGAGAGCATAAAAGCATTCTAGGAATACACTGTTTTTACAAGCCCCGCTCCAAAAGTGTACGCTATTAAATAATACAAGGAAGGTTGGCCTTATCGCATGGCATCGTTGCAACATGTTGCTGTGTGTGTGAGAGTATGAGTCGGGTGGGGGGTGGCGGGTGGGGGGGTGGATTATTGGCTTAGTGTTTTGGCCAGGTTTAAGTGAAACAGCCCTGAAAGGCTCTTAGTGGAGATTACCCCAGGTACTAAAAATAGTCATTCCCACCCAATACACACACACACACACACAAAACAGAAAGCGATGAAAGTGTTGTGTCTAGCCAGGAAAGACCACTATCTGATCTTTGTATAGGGTGTCTCAATTACACAAAGACACACACGTGCACATGCACACGTCGGTGGCTCTGGTGTGATGAGAGAGATGGGCTATCCACCGGGGGCCGGGGATCAGCTGGGGCAGGAACACCAAACCATGCCTCAATCAGCAGCAGCGGCCCACTGGGAGCGTGAGTTGTGCTGAGTGTGTGTGTGTGTGTGTGTGTGTGTGTGTGTGTGTGTGTGAGAGGGAGGGAGAGAGAGGCAGCCAAGCAGCCACCACCAGACCAAAGGATGTTCCCTTGCTCTTTTTCCAAACATTCCCTAAGGGGACTTTCTTTTTTGGCCATATCCACCCCTCTTACTCCCTATTCCTTTATTTTTCCCTTCCTCCTTCCAGAAGCGATTGTTGGAGGCCAGAATATATTTGTTTAGCCACTGCTGCTTCGACTCTCCCATCAGCCAGGAACAAATGCTTTGCCTTGGGAGCGGAAAAGACAGAGGGAGAGGAGGGATGGCAGAGAGCGGAGCCCACAGTGTTGCAGGGCGGCAGGCTGAGAGCTCTTGTTGTGGAGTGGATCTGACAGACGCTCCAAGATGACACGGGCTTGGACAGCCTAAGTCTGCATCTCTCTACTATACGTCTGCGCCGACTTGTCTGCGCTCCCCTCTCATTTGTGTATCTTGAAACAGCATAGCCGCGGGTCTGAGAGCAGAGCGCCGCTTGCCTTCAGTTCGACAGTGATGGAGGATTTCTTCCATCAGACAGTGCAAACAATGTATCAGCACAGTGAAAACTGAAGGGAACTCGAGATGAGGAAAGTATGGTGTATTCTAATAAGACTCACTTGAGAAAATCATATTATACAGTGGAATATGATAATCCATACACCCTTTGCTAGAGCGGTGAACTGGTGCGGGTGGTGTACTCTCAAATGTCAGCATAAATTTGCAAAATAAACGCAACCGGCATTCAGCAGGGAGTAGAAACAGGGACAATAAGGGTCTCTGCTGTCTGTGTGTGTGTGTGTGTTTGTGTGTATGTGTGGGCGTGACAACCCCTCTCAGAGGGTCTGTGACTTTGTGCACACGCATCCATCGCCAACAAGTGTGTGAGCTAATCTGTGCTCGCACGTGTTTGCAGCGAAGGAGGGGGAAAACATTTGATCGCGGCATGTTTTTATCAAAGCCGGCTAAAGATGACCTGATCGATCTAATCTGCCTTTGCTTAAGAATAAGCGCCCGAGCATCTGTCCAAAAATGAGCGAGACAAAGCGCGAAAATGCCTTGTTAAGTCTGATGCCATCGCACCACGTCCTGTTGGAGCTATATAAAGAGTTTGTAATGACTGACATGTGTGTCCTCATGTGCATTTACTTGCAGCATGTCCCTACACAATATCTGAGTAATGCTTTAAGCCTCGGGATCTTATTTTACTACCTGCAAAGCCCACAACCTTTTACTTCCAATCCACACAGTTCAAGCTTCATCTGGTCTATATGTTTGTCTCCATCTGTCGCCACGTCTGTCTTGGCCTATTCTGCCTATCTCTGCACCTCCCTTTGTCCCACCTGTCCCACTATCATCAGTATATCACAAAACAGGACATTTCATGTCAGTAGGCACACTCGGTGCCAATTTTCTTCCATATTCTTGTAGGCTGGCTCAACCTAGAACAACTGGAAATGCCTTCATCTGTGTGATGTGGTCGTGCTGCATCCCAGCGCGACCGCCGGCGGGACGTCCGCATCGGAACGAGCCGCGTTTCCGTCAATCAAACGGTCGGAGCTCGACGTGAAATCTAAGCGGAGACCTGCAGTTAAAAAGACATTGGGTCACGCTTCTGTGCCATTGTCTTTGGCAGTACATTGGGAACTTATTGGAGTAACCACCCCTTAACAACTGCAGCCCAAAATAGACTGTGGACTTTCACGGTCGGCCCGTTTTGAAGAGGTGTCAAACACACCGAGCCAGGAGCGATAGCTGTTATGCGTGCGTGTGTGTGTGCGTGTGTGTTACAAGAGGGGGGTTGCGGTGTATCATTCTCCACATTTCGTGTCAGGGACAGTTGGGACAGTGGCAGGGAAGGGAGCAAAAGGCCAGCCAGGGGACAGCTTGTGATCTAAGACCGTATGCTGCTTACGGAACAGAACACACATAAACAGATAGAAACATGGGCTTATTCACATTCAGACGCACACTCACACCGCTTAAACAGAGTGTAAACAAATTCTGCTGTCCCCTTAATTGTCAAATAAGACTTTCTCTGATGTGACAACTATGTTTCTGGTCCCTGCTGCACTGTATAACCAAGTCAAACGCTGTTTACTCATTTGCTACCGTCTGTCACATGGAGCTGCGACCTGAATAAAAGCCTCCGAGCAAGAAAAACAGTAGGTGTTTGTCTTTCTGTCTGAGCTGCAAATCATTTCAACAGCTGACTTACTTGAACTAATGGAAGCTGGTTCAAACTTCCAGGGAGCATGACGTTTGATGGGGATTTTTTTAAAGAGAGGCCTCGGTGTGACAGCTGCATGCAGCTGTTCCACATGTTACTGGATAATCCTCTACCTAATTTTTCTTAAAACACACAGTGATTTGTGAAGAGGAAAGGGAAATGTATGAAAACAAAGAATACACTCGCAGGCTTTAAGTCTGCCCAGTTAACATTAATTAACATGTTCTCTAATCTTCAGCTTTTGATTGGATGCTTCTCTGCCCTGTGTAGAGGCCAATCAGGGGGGCGCAGGAAGTACAGCTGCAGCCCCGGCTTTCTGATCCTTGCCGAGCGGCAAACTTTCCCCTGTCAGATTAAGTAGGATTAGCTGGATCCTGCCGTATGATGAACTGAGCACTTCATATGGTGACTTGAAACTTTCCAAAGATGGAAAAAAAAAAAAAAATCCCTGGTCAGGGAAATGCATTACTTGCTTTGCTACCCCAGTTTTCACTGCTTGATTAGAAGCCTTTCCATATCCTCAGCATAATACAATAGCTGCTGGCTTGTTGAGTGTGTGAAAACATCGCCCGCTCACTGCGATGTACAGTATTTGTGTGGACGTGAACACGTGTGCTGGTGTGCAGGAGCATGTGCCCGTGCAGGCACACGAATACAACGCTGGTAGTCAAACATGGCTTCTTGTTCAGAACTTGTTCCCTCACAGGGTCCTCAGTGGGTGCTAAGTTCCATTGTGTTTTAAAATTATTCACATACACACACACGCGCACACACAAGCACATGCATACACTCTCATTGGTATTTTTATCCATCCCCAGAGCCCTCGGTGGCTGCGAGCCATATCACTCTCAGATGACAGGAGGAGCCACGGTCACACCGGCTAAACTTAAGGCCCCCCCCCCCTTTGTGTGTGCGCGTATGTGTGTGTGTGTGTGTGTTGGGGTGGTCCACAGAGGTAGAATGTGTGGTGATATAAAGAGACTCTGAGAAAGGTGGCGGTGGTAGGGAGGAGGTCAAACGTGGAAAGAATTTAGTCTGTTATCAACTGTTGCCTGCATGACCAGTGAGGAGGCGCACACACACACACACACACACACACACACACACACACACACACACACACAGACAGACCCTGAAAACGTGACTACATGACAGGGCCATAGGCGCACATACACATACACACACGCACCCTCAGACAGGGTTTTTCCTCCTGAGGCGAGGCTAAAGCATCCAATCTCAGTCTTTCTTGTCTATCTCTGGCACTGATAAAGGCTTATAATGAACTGGGGACTGGAAGTCAGTCCCAAGACCGATGGCTTTATGGCCCTGGCCAGATCATCACCCTCTGTGGACTTCGTTTGTCACTGGGTGAGAAGAGAAAGAGAGAGTCAGACGGAGGGAGGCAGGGTGGGAGGAGACAAAGAGAAAGACGAGGGGAGAGAGAGGGGGGTGGGGGAGGCAAAGATTAAAGTTTTACACTCCAACCTTTGAGAAGCGTTTTGCAATACAGCCGCCGTGTCTGCAGTTTACTACCTGAGTGTACCTTTCAGATGTATGCCGCACTACTGACTCTGGGCACAAATAAATGCTCCAAGTTTTGATAAGCGAGCCTACCGTCGCGGCCAGGATCCAAACAAGGGGACAAAGGTCCACCTGGGCTTATCGTTCTTCACGTTATCTCACCTTTTGTACTTCGGAGCAGTGTAAAAGCATGTTTGTAAACTGGTAACAGTTGTACATTTTGTTTGGCTCCCGTTCAAGAGTGCGATAGTGCGACGGGTTTGCGAGGGCATGTTATTATTCCAGCTCCCTCCTTGACCCCTGGGAGAGCTTAGAATGAAATCACTGCGGATGCAGAGATGTTCCACAGCACCGTGATGCCTGGAAACGTGCAGCAAAGAACAGATACTGATGGAGGTAATGATCGCTAGACAACGTAAGCTTCACTTACCTCAAAGAGATTGGATGCCTCGTTGCCATACTGAGCGGAAATGATCTCCGATTGGTCACTGTACCATTTGAGGCCACCCAGGAAGCTGTCTGCATCTAAGTCGCTGACGTCCAGCTCTGAGAGGTCAAGTTCAGGGAGGTCTGGGCAGAGGGGCTGGTCTTCACCAACCAAGGCAGCACACTGGAGGAGAAAAACAACAACGGTGGTCAGACATCAAAAAACAAAAAATACAATCACAGATCTTTCATATGCAAATCAGTCTCTGAAGTCTTTGTGCCAAGTTTGAAAACAATGGCGGAATCAAAATCTGGACAGGAGTCAAACGAGCCCTCATACATCTGTACGACACAAAGAGCCGCCCAGGCTTCTCATCCCGCTGACAAAATAAGTTTGAAATTCCCACATTTAATGATTCTAGTTTTCTGACAGGTTTCTTTGACCTGCACCCTGCAGCACACCGTCCTCCCACCATCAGACTGACGCTGGCCTCCTGCGCTGCTAAACGCTGCCTGTTGACATTTTGTTATTCACCAGCCACTTTTATGTAATCTAGCCAATGTGTACTGTATGTGGCAGCTGTTCCTGCTTCCCCTCCTGCACAAATCATCAGCTCTGCTCTGGCTGCCAGTAGTGAGGGGCTCTGGACTGGAAATAAACAGGGCTTTGTTGCTGGGAAAAAGGTGTTTTAGGCAACAAGTTAAGCACAACAGATATTTACCATGTGTGGAACAACAATTCCTCGATGTTGCTCAGCTATTAATTGCTCTTACCCAGCAGAACTGTACACATTATTATGGATTATGTTCTCAGTTAAGTATGCAACCCCCCGAGCAGGAAACCATCTGTGTGCTGTGCTCCATGCAAACTTTGAGATCTACAGTCAGAGATCATTAAAAAGGCAGAAACGCACCAGAGTCGACGCGTGTTCACACTCTGTTACCGTGCGCATTCAAATCCAAGCCTGAGAGAGCAGCTTCGCGTCTTCTGTCTAACAGGCTACACGCTCCTAATTCTGTTGACAACGCGTATGAACGCTAAAGGATGGCCTTAAGAGAGATATATGATAGATATCCCCAGGCGAAGCTGGGAGGTATTTGGCCCGCGGAGTGAAGAGGGATGAGAGTCGGGTTCGGCTCAGGGCAACGCTGGGAGACGGATGCTGTGCCAAGTAGGAAAAACCGCCCAGACACCGGTGTCACAGTTCATCTGTCGGCGGATCCGCACCAACACGAATACACCATGACTTAGACTGTGATGAGACAAATCCGTTATGTTACCACCGCAGCAGCGAAGCAAAGGGGACAGATTCACTGCGTCTTAGGCTTCCCCCTGCGATGATCCAGCCTGACAAGGCACGGGATGGGAAAAAAAAAAAAAAAAAAAAATCGGTGGCAGAGGCTGGACGTCCTATGCCCAATTATCTTACGGACTTCTTGGGTGAACTAATGAAATAGCGCCGCCGGACAGACAATCAGGGCGCTCCACCACGGCGCTCCAGTGATTTACGCACGCATCGCACATAAAAGCACCTGCTAGGGGGGAGATTATTAGAGGAATGACTGAGGTCCGGGATGACAGTTCTTCTCTCTCTTTTATTCAATCTACGTGTGTTTCTTGGAATGAAAGGGAGCTCCGAGAGAACGCGGACCGACGCTGACAGATTAAACGCTGTCCAAACGGCGAGGAAGGCGCTCTCCTGAAGCCTACCTGGCTGAAGTGACAGATTAAAGTGCAAAAGGAGCGCCTCTGAATGAAAAGCGAGCCACTGAATCGCTCCGACATAGCAGAGTCTTACTTTTACTGAGCGAAGGCAGTTTTCTTTCTCATATTCTCATCACGCAGCTCTGGATACGCACAAATATGCAGCCAGACTGCAGTCACATCGTGTAGTTACTGTGGAAAACACATCCTGGAGCATCACTGAGCTCCTGCATGCAGACTAAGTACAGCCAGGTAGACTTCAACGTCCACAACAAGCAGGACGGAGTCGGTAATTAAGGGGAAAGGGGGGACGAACAAGTATCCTTTTGATGTGCTTTAATCAGACAACTACATTCAAACGACGACGGGAGCGAGTAAGAGGGAATTATTTGCATGGAGAGGCAGGAAACACGCAGATGAAACGACGTTTCATTTCAGCTCCTGGCTGGACGCGAGGTCGCTGTCCAGCCAGTGCAGCGCTGCTCCGGCCGGGATGTTGGCGCACAGACGTGCCCCGGTACCGTTATTATTATGATGCTCCTGCGCAACGCCAGATAGCGGGGTCCGCCAGTGTGCACAACCTTTGCTCTCGCCTCTGAAAAGAACATGCGGCAGCCCCGACACAGCACATCAAAGGGATTGTTATCGTCAGTGGGTTTCATTCGTCAGCGAAAATACCTGACTTTGAGACATTTCAGTCATTTCGCCATGAAAAACCTTCTCGGGCACCGGAGCGCGTGCAGTCCGCGGCTGCTGGGAAAAAAAAAGAAATCCCGCTCGAGATCCTACGAGGCAAGCGCTGGTCCCCGAGCCTGTGCACGCATTACAACAACTACATCTTTAACTGAGGGGAAAAGGGAGAATCCGCACATTCCCTCCACTTGTCATAGATTCCCGTGTTGTATATCCCCCGCATCCTCAAAATGTGTCCAGACGCGCACTACACCGGCATGCCACCACGAGCACCAGCACCGGCACCAGCAGCAGAGCAGAAGGAGAAGACAGAGTATGTGCAAATCACTGGCTCAGTGCTGTCCATCGGTCCAGGGGCAAAAAAAAAAAAGAAAGTCCAGAAGGCTATAAGGCTGAAAGAAGTCGGATTTTTTTTTTTTTTTAAAGATGCGCTCACCTCTAATTCTCTCCACACCGAGTCCTGGTTACACCTGTCCCACGCCATCCAGCCACTGAATGACGGTCCGGAAAAGAAAAAAAAAGAAAAAAAAAAAGAAAAAAGAAAGAAAAATCAAGTAAAAAAGAAATCCACACACGCTTCCCACTCGCTCTCACACAGGCAACTGCTGCCCCTCGCCGAGAATGAACCGAGGGCACCTGTCTTACAACTGCTTTCCATCACATGACAAAGCTATTAAAAGTAGGCAGGGGAGTGACTCCGCGTCCACACTACTCGCCAGTGACGCGCGGTGAGCAGGCGGGGTCTGGCTGCGCACATAGTAAAATCCTCTCCGTGCACTGCAAAAAATGTCCATCTTAAAAACCATGTCAGGCGCAATCTGTCTCTATATACAGTAGGCTGTATATGAATTCAAAACGTAGCCAAGACACTCTGCTTGTTGGCTGAGACGCACACAAATAGACTGATCTTAACACTAAATCCAGCTGCTTTGCCGAAATACATTGTTAAACAAAGTCTTTTGTTCAAGTTTGTGATGTCATATTTGTTGTAAAATGTGAAGAAGCGACCTAAAATGATCAATCACTCTTTTTTTTTTTGCAGTGTGGGCGTCACACGTAGCGACTCTGGACTAAATGAGTGTGAATTTGATGTTGTAGTTTATCAAATGTAAAGATTGTATATGTAAATTTAGGGTCAGTGATCCCTGATCTTTTCCAGCTGCCCTGAAAAGTCCTGCGAAACATTTAACCGCACCTTTTTGGATAACCATAAACTGAAATCCCTTCATGCACAAACAGACCATATAATGAAGAAAATAAAAGAATAATCACACAATGTCTCTGGAAAAAACATGTAGAAATGATCAAGACTGCAGAAAAGCTGTTATTCATGTCTAATTCAATTATCTTTCCTTGACTAAGTCATTAGTTGACATTGTTTGCTCTATTCCTGAATTAACTCCAGACAGCAGAGTAAC
Organism: Pagrus pagrus; assembly: GCF_965226575.1. Taxonomy (NCBI): domain Eukaryota; kingdom Metazoa; phylum Chordata; class Actinopteri; order Spariformes; family Sparidae; genus Pagrus; species Pagrus pagrus. Next base: position 12,897,325 of record NC_140204.1, on the reverse strand, counting down.
CTCAAATGTCTTTGTTTGGCGTCTAGAGTATCAAAGGCGGTAATTCAGCCTTTTGTAAAGTATTTCTTTGTCCATTCTGAGGCAATAAAAAGGACAGGTGGCAGTATCAACCGTGTATACAGTGTCAACAGGACGTGTATAGGCAACACTACCTCTGTGAAATAAAAACAAAAGCTTTGTGGACATTTCAAACAAAGTGGTTTTTGCTGTTGGGTGGACCGGCAGGCTCACTCACTCACTCACTCACTCACTCAGTCCACAGCGTTACTGTCTTCCTGTGATTAACAGAAACACAAGTCTGTATGTGAATTATCTTTGTGATAAAATGATTAATTATCTTATTCTAAAATGTCACTGTTGCTTGAGATCTTTAAAGGTGCACTATGGAGTATTTTAAGGGAAGCGCTTTAAATCGGAAGAGAAAGATCTTCATTGTCTGATTTGTTTATGCCTAAACAAACTGAACGAACAAACTCTCTTTGTTTTCATGACTGAATAAACAAACTGATCTTAAAGGACAACACAGCTTCATACGGTTTTACTTTGTTTATATGTAGCGGGCCCTGCCACCTTTCTAGCTTCAAACAGTGTTTTCCTCCGAGAACAGCTTGTTTATTCAGTTATGGAAAAAAATAAATATTCCTGAGTTTGTACATTACCTCATTAATATTGTAAATATCAAAATTCTGAGTTTGAATTTCTTAGCACATAGTGCCCCTTTAAGTTAATAGTCCCTGTAAAATAAAGATGATATCAGCTGTTTTCTGTTTAGATATTCTTTTCAGGAAGTTAACGTCTGACACTTCTGTAATAAGAAACTCACTCCATGGAACATGCTAACCCCAATCCAATTTTTAGTCCTGTAAAGCCTATTAAGTCCACCTGAGCATGCAGGGAGCAATTGTCTACCTAAATTAGTGAACCACATACAGTAAGTCTCATTAAACACAAAATTGCACAGAAACCTGTAAAAAGGTTCCGGGAGTGGAAATGCAAACGTGCAGATTGTGTGCGTGAGCATGCCAACGCAAGCCCTGCGTGTGCCGTAAGACGTTATATGTGTGTCTGTGTTACGCTTACGGGTGTCTGAGGGCGTTTGTACCACTAAATCTATACATCTGCCTCTCCACGCGTGCCCAGAGATGCTACCCAGAAGCCACGGCAAAAGCCGATCGGAGCAGGTGGCGTGTGCAGTGACCTCACAGAGCCCAGATGGACCAGTACCACAGAGGCCGTAATATAGGGGGCAACATGGGAGTGACATGGAGCTCGATGGTTGCTGGCTTTTGTGACTGCTGCAGAGATAAAACACTCGGGCAACGGGGATTTAAGTTGTGAAAAAGTGGAGCAAAAATAACCTCTCGGGCTCTACACGGTGTTCAACAGATGTAGGTAACTGCAGGTACAGTAGCTGCTGGTCGGATAGATTCTTCACAACTTGAGTAACGGCACCGTAATGAACACGGACTCGCCAAAAAAACAGAAAAAGAGAAAGAGAAAGAAAGCCGTCTTGGCAGGAGATATATGCTGGTAAATGATATTTCTCCTTCTCCTGAAGCAGCATGTGAGTCACAGTCAAAAGGCTTATCTGATTGTACTCTTCATGCCAATTAAGACAACGGAAGCTAAATATAGATATAATGTTACGATTTCCTTTCTTGAATGGCCTTTGATTCTTTTTTTTCTGCATGCACATTCTCGCTAGAGGCTGGATATTTATGTATGCAGTGGTAGAGATTTGTAGATATCTGAATCATTTCAAAAGAGATAGAAAAAAAAGAAGGGGGGGGGGGTTCTACAGCCCTGCTCAAACACAGGTAATCTTTGAAATGCCACAGCTTTTGTTTCAGTTGCGTTGGGGGCTGCTAATGAACAGGTAAGTGTGGGGGGGGGATTGTCGCAGACGGAAGCAGAGTGATGAATAGGTAGAGGAGATATTTGGGCTAAAGCAGCACCAGCTACGAGGCCCAACATCACTGCGTGTCGGATCACTGCTCCAGAGAATGACCTCGGGTCTTGCTTTCACACTTCTCTCCCATTTAACAGCTCTTATAGATATCACGTCTCAAGGGGACTGAATCTATAGGATGGAGTGTGAAAAGTTGTTCACACCCATTGATGCATGGCATGTTGTCATACGATGGACCTGAAACCTTCCTCAGACCTCTCCGAGGCTTCGGATGTAGCGACTAGCGGAGTGTAGCCTCCGCAGACAAATATACTTCAAAAGGAACCATTAAAAGCAAAGTTAATGAAAAGCGACCGTTGGTTAATTGCTAACTTTTGGCACACGACTCAAAAATAATGCAATGTGACAACTTTTATGTACGCACACAGAACATGCCCGGTTCCACGTGTGGACAAGCCACAGTCAGACTTGAATCGGGGTCGTGCTGCTGGCGGTCCTCAGAAAGCAAAAGGTCTGTATGATTAAACAATTTCTCCTAAGAGTCAGCTGACAAGTGGAGCTCTCGAAGCCAAAATGGGGCTAATCCACAGATAATTATCTTTGTTTGAATATTCAACGTGGCCTGACTAATGGTACAGAGTCTCCCATTTGCATTTCTGGCCTCGGATTGAATCGGATATGAACATTGCTGTTAGAGAGCTGTATTGATTCTGTAGTGGAAATTATGGCTATGTGTTTAATTCTAATAGAGTCTGACAGTCTTTTTTTAAACAGTGTCGTTTCTGACAGTCCATCTATACTCAAGTGGCTGCATCTTGTTTTCCTTTTTCCATAAATTGTGTCACTGGCCCTCTGAGAGTGTGCCGCTGCACAGCAAGCGGGGGACGGGGGGGGAGGGAGGGGATGATTCATATCACTTTGTTGCATGTCATTGCTCCCAACAGAATCCATCCTAGCATCTGGCCATTTTAATACATGGTGGCTGGATTCATAGGAATTAATTGAGGGCAGAGGTAAAACAGAGCGCCGCAGCTATTCATGTATTGTTGGGGACTGTTAAAAGACAGCTTACGCTTTGTTCTCCTGCTTGTCAGTTGATGTGCTTTCAGATCTTTGGTGCTTGGGTGATTTTTCTCCCCCCTTGACAAGTCATATTGTTTTCTCCTTATTAGGGGACACTGGGGGAAGCGGTCACATTTCACAACAGTCAAATGCTCTACAATAACATAGGATGTAACGGCATACAAAACTGTCTGCAGGAAGTGTAAGTGGATACACATTATAGGGTTCTAATGGGGTGTCAAATGATCACACAGGACGGCTTTAAAAATACCCTTTAATCAGCTATTATGACATAATAAAACTGGTCTGAATTATTTCTATTCGTTTTATTTTCAGTGCCACAGAAGTATATCTCAAAAGGTCCATACATTTGCTCGGCCTCCATAGGCTCCCAACTCATGCATTACAGCAACAAGATAAACAGCGTGATGCCGCAAATTATGCCAACGCTCGCCCTCTGACACACAGTGCGCTCGTGCCTTCTCCCCCTGTGAAGATTTTACATCGCCTCTCTTTGTAGTGCCCTTCAGAGAACCCGTCGCCTTGCCGCCCTGCGTGCAAGCGTGTAATCCTTTCCATCAATGAACTCCACTGTGTCATTTAGCCACTCTCAGGATGGCGGCTACTCGCCCCGCAGAGAGTCCGGCCCACATTATTAAGGCAAATGGCATGAAGAGGCAAGGGCCAGTTAGCCATGGCTGGAGCCTTGGAACTGAAAATAGCATCAGTCCCACGCAGGGGCAGGTAAACACAAAAAGGAGCCTGGGGCGCAACACAGGACGGTTCCACCCTCTCCTCCCCTGCTCCAGCTCTGTTTTGGAGGAGACGGGGAAAAGCGGCAGTCTTGCCCCCCCACCCCACCGCAGATGAATTATATCACGGTCACATGGTGAGTCGGAGTCTCCTGTCGGAGCCGCATGTTGTCGGGCTGTTATTGGGCTTGTTTAAAATCACCGGCGAGTCATGCAAGATGCATGCGCAAAGCGGTGGCAGAAAGAGGGTGAGCTGTGAGCACAGGCCTGGTGTGTAATGCGTCTTGGTGGGGGGAAACTGTGCTAAACTAGCGCTCTGGGCAGGGACTCGTGAGGCACTTTGTGTTTTGCTTGGGTATAGCACTCACAAGGAATATTAAAATTTATGGACCATGAGGGTTTGGGTTGCACACACACATACATAAACAAGACTTGCGTGCTCCCTGCATGCTTAAAATGCTACAAAGCTAAACTTTGAAATTGCTGTAAAATTCCAACAGATGCCACATGCCCCGCGATGTAACTAGAGGAAATGAGATGCGCTTGTGCGGAGCAGATGCAGTTAAATCTTTTTCTACTGAAAGGGCACATGAAAATAGTGCTCGTTGTCATGCCGAATATCCAGCGAGGCACTTTTTGAAGTTTAATATAAACCTTAAAGTCAGTGAGTCAAAAGCCATGGCCTGTAAAAGCACTGATGTGTGCAGCAGCTAGGTAATAAACAGGCATTAAAGGAATTACTTCTCTTCTGACATGCTCATGCTTACTAGATCCTGTTCGGATGGTGCACTGCACGCCTATAACAAAATTCTTGTTTTGACTAAAACAGCAGCAGGCGTCAAAATGAACTCTGCAATGTGAAAAATACATTAATGAGATCTCATCACTGGCTACAGGCGAATTTAGGTGCATCTTTCTGCAAACTGCAAACACCTCCTGTGAATCACGAGGAGGGCCCAGAGCACAACAGATGTTGCTTGATTTCTGAAATAATAGAGAGGCAGGGCTGAATACCTTGACAGCGCAGTCCTTATGTACTCTTAGCACTGGAAGAGCGCCAGGGAAGAATTAGGTCAGCTGGAGTGCATCGTGCCTTGTGGAACTCCGCGTTAAAACAGCATCAGGGGAGAAAGGAGGGGTGGAGGTGGAGGTGGGTGACACACAGGTAGAAATTTCTGGAGCAGCACAACCAGTTTTTTTTCCCTCTCTCTCTCTCTCTCCTACTCTTGTATCATGGAAACGTGAGCAGAAACGTTACACCCCTGAGTCCAGACTGCAGCCTAATTATTTTGAGCAATGAAAAGAGAAGGAAAAGGGGAATGAGAGAGGGGAAAAATGCATGTGAATTGCAATTCTTTCATACAGCCTGCATACGGGGTGTATAACCACAAGCCTGAAAAAATCCTTACGGCACAATAAAACTGATTGTATCATCACCTTTTTTTCCCCTTACAGGGTGCATTTCTACTACTCTTCACATCACCTCCTAAAAGGAGCATGTACTGCTGGAGTACACAGTGATGGGAAAAGAAAAAAAAGAAAAAGAAAAAAGGAAAGCGGCGCAGAAAGAGAAGAGGCACAGTCAATACCCATTTTTTGCCAAGGCATCCTAGTGAAAAAGAGCAAAGAGACAAAAGAAGCAGATGGATGGAGATGGAGCTAATGGTGAAAGAGAGTGTGACAGGGAGTAACAAAAGCAAGAGGGAGTGAGCCGCTGTGAGTGATAGAAAGATTTGGACAAAGACGGGGCATGAATTAGAGGCAGATATGGAAGGAGGGGGAAGGAAGATGGAAGCTAAGTACAAGGAGGAGTGATTGGGGACAGGAAGTGCAGATTTAAACAAAGGGTCAGACCGATGGGAGACTGTAGCGATGGCCTCGCCGTGCTCCGAAGCCGTTCCATCCCTCATCTGAAGATAAACCGCCTCGCCGTCCCCCTTCGCTGAGACTGACCCCGGTCCCCGCTGGCCTCCCAGTGCCGGCCCGACCACGGTCCACTATCTCAGTGTTGATCTAATGGTTACCACCTCACCCTCCCCCGCATATTCCGGTCACGGTCTGAAATCTTCCTGCTTACGATGGGTATCTGGCTCACATGTGCTACGTATTCATTTACAGGAAGGTTTAGATTTTCACACACACACACACACACACACACACACACACACACACACACACACACACACACACACACACACAGGTCCTTCCACTGCAAACATGACCTCGCTGCCCCCTCCTGACTATCAAGTTTAGGAAAATAAAATTGTGTTGCAAATGCACTCTCTCCCCTTGTTAGCGATATTAAATTGGAAGAAATAATGAGATGCGGATGTGACGATGACAGAAAGTAATTGGTTCTGATGTGTGTAAAATCGTGATTTTAACTGGACATGATATTCAAATGACTTGGCAGACATCCATCAACATGAAAGTGTGCGTAAGCAGATTGCAGATTGTGCTGAGCAATAATGTTGGCTTTTCCTCGTGAGTAGGCAACATCAGCTTTTTTTTATTTTTTCCAGTCCAAATGTTGTCATGCCTCGAGCCATTTCCACTCTCTGGAAATGGCTTCCATCACTTATTTTTTTTAGGATACCTGATCGTCAGTTGTAGAAATCAACTGTCAACCCTCGCCGTGGCCATCCTGTCCCCTGCAGCCTTCTCCAAGTCCCTCCCATAATGCCTTGCTCTGTGTTTCTGTGGTGCTCCGTCTCCACCGGGACTGTCATCGCCGCCACGATAAACAGGATTAATCAGCGCTGGCATTGGGCACTTTGGTCCAGATGACGCATGTAATTAAGAAGTAATTGGCATGTCATCTGTACATGAGGAAATATGACATGCACGAGCCAGATGCAGTCGCTGCGCCGCCGCGCGACAAGAGCAACTGTGTCCTCGAAGGCTGTTTTTCAGAGCGATAACTTCCTCTGCACTGCTGACACTCTCGCTTCCTTAACGTCTTTATTCACCCCGCAAACTCCCTCGCATTGTAATTCACTCGCTTATTCATTTATTTACATGCTAACACACTTAAACACTAATTTGCTAACTTATTCATTTATTTACATGCTAACCCACTTACTGCCGCTTGCATTCAGCAACTTATTCATTTATCCACATCCAGGATGACACCGTTACTTTCTCCAGTATTCATTTATGCACGCAGGAAGTCACTTGCTTTCTCGCTGGCTTAATTAAGAGGCCCCTCTCTTTTCAGTCCACACAAAAGGACGGGTTTATGCAGCTCAATATATACTGTAGCTGCACACAATGGGAGATGGCCAAGATGCCCTTTCATGTTTAGGGTCACGCCGGCTGCAACAATAGGTCTGAACTGCCCTTATCTCTCCTTGTAAACGTGAAGCTCTGGGATAAGTCAGAGCCTGATTTCATGGCTCATGTGGGAGATGTTAGGATGAACATAACTGAGGGGAGAGTTTTCTTATTTGCCCTTGCACCTTATATTTCCTCAGTTGTTAGGGAAGTCGGTAATAAAAAAGAAATTCAGCACCGGGCTTTAGGATGTGGCTCTATGCAAGCACGTAGGCGCGCACCTATTTATTATTATTTCATAGTTACTTAGAGTTTCCGCAGCCATTTGTCAGCGTAAATGCAATTTTGAATTACATTAACTTAAGAAGCAACATTAAGTATGCGCCGCCTCCTCTCTGTAAATTCAATTGACTCAGGGATATTAAAGATGTGCCCGAAGAAAATGACTATTATGGATCATACGTGTTTCTGAGGAGATGTCGAAGAAAGCAGCCCAGCATCGCTGAAACAAAGTTTGGGCTGAGGCTGAGCGCGGAGCTGCTTCCAGGAGGCGTGAGCTTGGCAGGGAGCGAGGTCAGCGATGCACTTGGCTGGTAACCTCAGATAGCTGCTGGCTAATTTGCAGTACGCCCCCAATCGCAACAGAAAGCCCAGAGCCACGCTGAGGAGAGGGAGGGTGGCCATAACGGCAAAGCAAATGGCTCATAGAGATATCCCAGTTGTTTTTCATCACATCAATTTCACGCCTGTGCCGCCAGTTTTTCTTTTTTTTTTTTCTTTTTTCGCAGAAATGTGACAAGATGGAGACAGGGAGGAAAAAGAAAGAAGTAGGGAGAAAAAAATGGATGAAGGAGATAGAGAAGAGGAAGAAAACAACGAGCTGGGATGTACATAAAGCCGGCAATGTTAATCTCGAGGCCCGTTCCTGCTGCGAGTGAATGCTGTCAGAGCTGTCTGGTGAACAAACAAACGAGACTATCTCCAAAGCTAATATCTTCACTGACAGTATTGCTCAGCAACTTGTCAATTTACTGATGCAACACAGAAGTTCTTTTGGCAATTCAGTTTAAAGAAAGCTTTGTGAGCTTGACCTTACTTATCATTTTACTGCAGTTTCCCAGAAGAATATATGCTTACTGTTAGTCATGGTTTTGTACCTGCGGATTCTTTTACTGATGGCACTGCTTGTCCCGCTACTCTCACACTACTGTCTTTATGTGTCATGCCTCCAAGGAAAAGTACTCGGCAAAGAAAAACTTCCACTAACTTCCAAAAGGTGTTGCAGTTATCACCAGGTTTTATCTAAACCAGTTTGTTTGCTGAGATAGCACATATTTAACCCGGCAATTGCTTTATGGCTTCTTAACCAAACATGATTTATAGCGGTTTGCGTAATTCCCGTCTTTCATGTGGTAGAATGTGAGACGAGCTGTGTGCTGTGCGGCGTTATGACTCAACAGTAAAGCACCCAACTGCGGGTTGTATAATTATAAAAGCGAACGCGCTAATGCAGAAAAAAAATTCCACTCAAAAGTACAGAAAGTACTTAAATTTGTGCAACTACAGGATATATTTGGTTTATTGCACAGTGCAGATAAACAGCAGGAAGTCCGGGCCTGATAAAAACTCTCTGTTCTCCCCGAGCGCCTGATGGAGCTCTTGCTTGGGAAGGGAATAGTCAACAAGACTCAAACTTATTGGACAATCTTCCATCCAATATAATTAATGATGGTGCATTTTTAATTACCCCTGTGTGGCGGTAGGCACTACAGCTTTTGTTTATTGAGCCCCACTGATACCCATATTAACAAAGTTAGGTTAATGATAGAGGTATTTTGCTTAATAGCATTTTTATTACTCCCGCTAAGAATGAAGCAATTAATTAACAATGGGCGAATTAAGTTCCTCTCCTGTAATGGCCTACCAACACAGGACATCATTACCAATAGTCAAAATAATTCATAAAGCGAGCAGTCAGCTGGCAGGACGACGTGGGAAAAAATGAATATTCCCCCGCATACGTTTGAGTTTTCATTTCAGACCGGAATAAATTATGAATACGGTCCGTCAGCAGACATGTTGGTGGTACTGCATGCAGAGTGAGCCGCGGGATCAAAGATGCAGTGCGATAAGTCACCGATTTGACATGGAGAAAGTTTCGGTGCGTAAGATGAGCAGGTGAGTGTTATTTGAACAGATAAAGTGGTGAATTAAAGATGCGGCGATAAATGAGAGAACAACCAAAAGAGAAGGGGGGATACGGGAAAAGTACGGGAGAGGACTGAACGTTCAAGAAATGACATCGAATAATGGACCTCAAAGACATATATGAAAGCGCATAATCTTTTAAGCTTGCATTTGAAGGTAATCTTCCATTAAAGAATACTAGCTATTTCTTTGTGGAGGAGAAATGCAAAGACAGCAGAACTGATGGGGACTATTGGTGTGACTTTGAATAGAGGGAAAAGACTGAAATGGCAAAAGGTGCAATTTCTTAGGCTTCTCCGGACTTCGTCGGTAAATTCTTTCATTCTGAAAAGAACTACTAAAACAGTGGCTGCTGAGAAATATAATCCCCCACCCCCAACCTCCCAACACACACACAAACACACACACACACACACACACACACACACACACACACACACACACACCCTGAGCCCAAGTACACATGCAACAAAGAGGGAGAGATTAAAGCATTAATTCAGTGAGAGGGAATAGGATCCTGGCATAAATTTAGAGTGAATGTTTGGGGTTATCTCCTCTGCTGACTGCCGTTTCTCTGCTCTCTGTACTCCATTGCACTCCACATGCAAATGTAAATCAGGGTCACACCCTGTATCCTGTAACATATCAGGCTGTAAACTCTTGTTTTTCTTTGATAAGCTCTGCATATGTGTGTGTGTGTGCGCGCGTTTGCAGCGACAACAGGTGCGCTCTTTTGTTTGGAAAAACACCGAACCGTGCTCGCCCACAGTGCTCTTTCTGCGTGTGCGTAGACTTGTGTGGGTGGGTGTGTTGGCGAATGTGGGTATTTTACATCTCAGACATTTCAAGCTGCTCTGCTCGCCTTTAAAAAAAAAAAAAAATGTACCAAACAGAGAGCCTTGTTTGTTTGCTTGTCATCGCTGGGTGGGATGTACTTTACTAGGCACACCAGCTTTTCTTCTGGCTTCACACTGGATACCAGCTGGCGGGCACTGGGGCGCCACAACGCATCGTGCCAGTGTCACAAACGAAGGGGAATGTGTGCCTCATCATATAGAAAAGTAGTCTGGCAGCCTCCAGTCCTCATTAAAAATGCACTAACGCTGAACGCTCCCATTAATCTAAGCATGCTGTATTTAGCGAGGGTAGCCTTGTGTACAGTCTATAAAACACAGCAATTAAAGCAGGTACTTTTGGCTTCATCAAGGCCCACCCGAGCGTAGTGGGCCAGAATTGTGAAAGAAATCCTCCAGCAGCCAAAAAGCCCTATATGAGAACAGCCAGGATGTAGTCCGTAGCACTGTCATAGATATGGAACTGGGAGATGGCATGATTTAATCTTGCTCCTGCCTGATAATGGAAAGAAAATCCGTTAATGTTCTATCTACAGTGTTGCGGATAATCATCTCTGAGGTATCAATTCTTATTTCAAGACATCAGTCTTCCTAATACAGACTAGAAAATGAGCTGGAAGGAAATCATGGGAGAATCCAACATAAAATGTGGGAGCAAATGCCACCATGGTGATATAAAAGTAACTCGACATGCATGACTCCAACTATTTATGTCACTTGTGTCGCATTATGTCGGGAACACGTGCTGTACAGACGGGAGACATTCAACAACGGCGTCTGTCATGACATCATTACGACTCCTGTAAGAAGTTCTCAGGGCACGGGGTGGTTCAAGGAGAAGCGCTAAGATGCAAGCCATCGACGCATGCTTTCAGCTGCAACCCGAGTAGGTTACAACTCGGAGAGATCACATGTGCAGACTCTTTAAGACTTTGATGATTGCTCAAAGGGATGGACAGAATAGCTCGCCGTGTCCCATCCCATAGCAACAACTGTTTTTTTTTTTTCCTTTCTTTTTCCTTTCAGATCTAAAGCTGGAACACACATACGGTATAAATGCTCCTGGATTTGCGCCACTGTCTAAAGAATGACTCAACATGACATACATATGTGAAAAAGACATGATTTTTGCGGGGGTTTTAATTCATGTGTTGGTTTCAGGGATGAAGCAGTCGGGTCTGTTAACTCTTTAACCTGATCAGCGTATGGCTTTCACTGGTGAATGGTATAGTTTTTTGGTCCACACGTGCATTATTTAGGAATACGTTACGAAAGCAGCAGTCAAGTTAGACACTTAGTTGTCAACAACCAACTATTGAAATCAATCCGTTGGTTTGGACATAAAAAGTAAAAATTCTTTGATTCCAGCTCCTTGAAACAAAGTGAATTCACTCCAGAGACCCGAGTCCACGCCGGAGTGCCTCCCATATAAACAGGTGCGAGTTACTGTGTCACTGTGTGTTCCTGTGAGTCATTTTGCGAGTGAGGCAGGCTCGGCTATGTAAAGCTGTCAACATTTCCATACCCTAATAATAATTACCCTCAGTTTACCCTCTGCCCCGCAGGCAGCTACAGTAAACAGGCCAAGGGTATAACCACCTCCATGCTAAAATGTGATTTCTCATCAGGAGGTGGCCACATGGTATGGAAGATAAATCATTTTCTATATGTATGAGAACAACTGTGCTGCCAAAGTGTAAGATAAGAAGTCAACTCAGTACATTGTTGTTTACAAGGTTTTTTTTTTTATGGATTTTATTTATGGTGGATCATGACCTTGAATAAGATTAGCGAGTCAATAACATGAATCCGCTAAGTTGCATTCACTGATAAGAACACACAGCAGAATTGTTTTATAATAAACACTTCCCGTGGATAATGAGACGAGGACATGATTATGTTTAACAGTGAAACTGTAAAGTGTAGAAACTGTATAATGACTAATAGCAGTGTGATTTTAATGGCTGCTCCTGCTGCTGCCACGCCCTAATTCAAAAATGATTAGTTAGTTCCCCTTTCTTGAATAGAAATGCGTGCCATCAAATCTGGGGGCAGTGAGCGTGATAGTACTGCAGGGTAATTGAAGTGGCCAACAAGCACCGATGCTATGGAGATACTGTTGATGTTCATACAGCCACCGGCTTATGAACTCCTCTCATGACTGAGGCATGAGCGCAGAAAAAAATCAAAGTTTGAAAAACTAATTTCCAACAAATGGTTGTTTACCAATGAAGACAACTCCCATGATCCCACACTATTTCACAACATCATCAAAGTATGTCTTTCATTTTCTTTGTTTTGATTAAAGCAACACGATATACATTTTACATTCTGGAGTAATTCTGGAGAAAGATGGTTGATTGTTGAGTCTCATTCCGAGGTTGTCAAATACCAGTGCTTCGGCTTAATTGTACGGGTCAGACTCCTAGGACCTGATTTGGTATGAGACTGGCGGACCCTGCCACTTGGATGGGTGGGTGGGTTGAGACTTTAGGCTTTAAGAGATCTCTATCAGCAGAAATGATATACTGTGCATTTAAAAAATGTACCAAACTACACTTTTAAATGCTTTCAGCAGGTGCACACAGAGTAGTTAGTGGTTATTTAACATAAATTGACCTCTCACCTACTGTATTTTAGGCCACAGTCGGTTACAAAAAGGGCAAACCTTAAATGTTCTTGCATCTTGGCCAGGTTTAACATCACTGTGCAAAAAGAATGTGCACAAATGACAAATTACTGTACACAATTATGCTATGTTACCTGTTCTGGGTTTGGGAATTGAGGTCTGGAAACATTTGTTGAGGTATAAAAAAAAAGATAATACATTTGTTTTTCACTGTTATGTTCTCCAACACTACATCTCCTTGGGGACTGGCAAGCTCAAACCACAACAGTTCTTCAACCATTTTCACATTCACTTGGCCCAGACTGGGGCAAGGCAATTTGGCTCTCGGACCATCTATACAGTGCCTTGTCTGGGAATGGATTTAGTGATTCTGATCTTTTTTTTTGTGCCTATGCTCTTTGTCTCCATTGTGAAGACTCAGGGAAGAGAGAGAGAGGGAGAGAGGGGGAGAAAAAAAAAAAACAAGTTTGACCGAAGCCCAGTCAATTATCTCCCAGGTGTTTGACTGAAGTGATTGTAAGCGATCGCGGCAGTTCCCACGAGCCCTGGACTGAGACGGGCTGGAATTAGCCAGGAACAAAACCCAATTCAGCAGAAGTGAAGAAACAGCAGTTTTGAATAAAACCAGGCAGAGAATGCAAAAGAAAAGGCTCCCTGCAGAAGATAAAGTCGAATCTTGGCTCCTTTTTTCCTTCTCCCTCCATTCCCCTGTCACACACAGCCTATCATATAGCCTAGTCTTTTAAACAAACTGTGGGGCTGGAATTGTGTCTGTGGTGCTTCCAATACCTTATTGTGTGGAGGTTAATTACTGGCAAGGCATGAGAAAATTACATTCTCAAAATAAAGTATTATGATTGGCCCTTCTGCTGGCTATTTTAAGTAATGCATGGTCTTCATACAAGATAGCTGGGAAACCAGATTTTTAGACTTGTTCGATATCAAGTAACCTCGTTTCAAGTCCCCTATTAAAGCGACTATTCTGACTTGCAAATTACCTTTCTTTCCCAGGCCCCAAACACCATTTCCTCACGAAGATTAAGTTATAGCCTGTACTTGAGTGCACACAGTGTTGTAATAACACAGGACACTATTTCTATTGATAGCAGTGAATTTCCTTGTGTCTTTTCACATGTCTCCCTGAGAGAATTCAGTCATGCTGAAGGGCAGCATTTCTGTACGGGGAGGATATTGTGGAGATTGACATTTAGAAATGGAGGGGGAGGAAACGTGGTGGATTGCTCAAGCACAACCTGCGGTGGTGTAAGCTTACGTACGTAGGTCTAGCCTAACCTAGCTGCTGCAGGAGACCAGACACATTCCTCAAGTCAATTCTTAACCACTAAAGAATGGTTAACCTGGTGAGGACTTTAACTCAGCCTCAGTGAAGAGTCTAAGCAGGAGCCTGCTTAGGTTTGCGTGAATCTCATGATGGGAGGCCCCAGTTCCCAGGCAATGATTGTGCATTTTCCTCCCTGCTGGAATCTTATTTACTCTCGCCTTCCACATGAGATGGCCACGTCAAGCATGGTTTGCGTCCGCTGCGCTTTCGCTCGGCTGCTCGTGCTGCACGCCAGCTCACACACATCAGGGCTAATAAATATGAAGCCTGGTGAAGCTGGCTTCGCCTGGCGCGGCGAGGCTGGAGGTATCTGCCGAACTGGCAACCCGGAGTCAAGGAGCACATCACGTGCAAGTTAGCGCTGCTTTGGACTGTGATGAGCACGTAATCGCAGACTGGGAAATGATTCCGGGGGCTATGAGGCTTTGGGCTCGTTCAACGGCAACCCCCCACGCCCCACCAGCTAATACTCACATGCACCCCGAGCGCACGCACCCGCAGACCCATAACCAGCAAATGTCATCTAGATGTTCTTTTTAAATAATAGATGAGCAAGTCTTTTTTGTTAGCATTACAGACTCCATTTTCTTGACTTGAAAGAACAGGTTTTATTTCATTCATAATAACCCAGCTCACTCCTCTCAGTTCACTGATCAAACGTGGCTGCATGTGTGTTCCAACGGTTGAAGCCAAACACACAAACACGCAGCCGGTTACTCCTGCGTGTCTCTGTTTATTTTATTAGAGCAACATAGAAAGGAACAGTGTACGTCCAAACAACGGCTTCCTCCTTCCTGAATCTGATTTCAAGGTGGGCTCACGCTGAGCTGTGGAAAACCCTCTAAAACAGAGGGATTGAGGGTGATGAAAGGTCCATATGTCTCAGGCAAACACCTTCACGGGATGAATGCGATTTGAGAAGCTCCTGTGAAAAATGAAAGCCTGGGCCAGGCGACACCTCAGCTTGTTGATGGAGTGCGACATCCTGCAAGGGACGAACCTCCTCTTTTCCTAATGACCCTCTCATGTGCAAACTAGTCTGTATCATCAAGCTCATTTGTAGTGTCACCCCCTGCCCTCGCTCTTCACACATTAGATAGCTCAATGCCATGTCAACAGTAATGCAGATACTTTTGAAGTCCATGCCCACACAAGGATTGACTACTTGCTTCCCAAAAGTCCTAAGACGCCAAAACAGCAAAAAGGTGTTGATATCTTGGATCACACGACAATTACATAGATAAGAGGCCCTTTTTCGATTATTTTCATAGGAATTGTTGTTCACATCCAGTTGTATTCACATGGACAATAATAGGAACAATATCAACAGCCTCTCTCACTCAAGCTGAATCGCACTCCACTGTATAAACCAGGTAGCGAATCTAGTACGACGAGCTTTACTGTGTGTATACATGTTGTCTCGGTTAATGATAGTCAATGAGACTTGTTATTCATGCTTTCTGGAACCTCTCTTGGTAATGAGCAGCCATCGCCGCTGTGTTGAGCGCAGCATCTGCCAATGATTACTTTGGAACAGTGTTGCCAGTTCTTTGACATCAGTGAACTGACAGCGGCTCCCACATCCTCCGCAAACAAGCAGGAGATGATCTGCTGAGACTTGTGACTGCACCGCAAATGACAGAACTTTCATTTGGTGCCTACAAGTGACCATGTTGACAGTAGCAGTGTAAACCTACGCTATATAAATAGATCAAGCAGGTTTTTTTCTTCTTTTATGATGTTAAAACCGTGCAGTTACATTGTTTCTGTGAAGGCAACGCAACTGCAGCAAATACTCAACAGATAACAGCGGCAGTGTCGGACTGTTTCCAATAACCAGGGTTGTGAAAAGTATCTAAAAGTCTCACTTTACTACAGCAAAGATAATGTGCTGAAATATTCTCAGATAAAAGTTAAAGTCTTAAAGTATTTTATATAAATGTGCTTAAGAATCAAAAGCCTATTATCAGATCCAATATTCAGCATCTTTACGATTATGGGAATCATTTTTTCTTCATTTTGTCATAAATGTGCACTTCCTGTGGAGGCATATTCCTACATTTGTAAAAAGTTTGAAATAGACTACAGCTGTGTAACTACATAATGTAGTGCAGCAACAATCATTAATAATATTTAAGACGCTTGTGTGTTGTCATTTGAATTAACAGATCAAACAGATCCGAATGAGATCATTACAGTGACCTTTCGGTGAAAATGGAATTATTAGCGTGATTCTATATTTCTTGCTGCTGTGTTTATCCACCTCTGTCACAGCGAAGACCTTCAAAAAGGCGCCGCTGAAAAACAGACAATATTGACACCTCCTCCACTGCAGCAAATGGACAGACTGATCGAACCCAAATGAATTTGGAATTGCTGCAGTCGCGTTGGGATTTGTCTCTGAAAATGTAGCCCAGTTACAAGCGGCGAGTGTGTGCAGGAGACACAAAAAAGACATAAAAACAGAACCATTAAATAGAAACTGTCTGCACTTTAATACACAGTGGAAGAAACAGAGGCTGGGGCGTGTCAGCAAACAAGATAGATTGACAAAGTCGTCACTGGCTGGAGCTCTGGGCTTTCACAGCCATACCCAAAACCTGTTTGTAACATCTTATTTCCAGCATGTACCCAGGGGCCACTTCCATGTGTCTTAGAAGGCTGTGCTTTGCAGCCACACTAGCGTGAACCCCCTGATGGCTTGCAGAGCCCTCTGATCTGGCTGCTCACACTCTAGTCCACACTCTGGGGATCAGGGATAAAGGACCCTTTTCTCTTCTCAACCTTGCTTTTTCCCCTCCCTGTTCCCTTCCCGGCATCACCCCGACCACGTCTGTTTTAACAACTGCCTGCCTCCATCACTCATTTTCAACTTCTTCCTTAACTGCTCCTCCTCCTGCACTTCCTCCCTCTTTCCTCTCTTCTTTTTCGTTTCCTCTCTGCCACTAGCCGTTGACTGCAGCCAGGGCTTTTGTGTGCAGAGTGACTCTTTATTGAGTGTCACGCTGGCCGATAATCGCTGTTTAGCGGTTATCGCCCCTCCACACCAGGCTCATTAATTAGGCTTAATAGTGGAAGAAGCAACTTTTAAGGATGCACTTGTACAGCAATAAGGCCACGGTTATGAGCCGCCACTTGTTTGACTTGTGAGTGTGTTTTTATTAATGCTTGTGTGCAAGCTATTTGTGCGTTTGTGGGCTCTGCTAATCAGGAGGAGACAATTGTAACCGGCATGTCCGGGGTTTATCTAGTCGATGATTTGGCGGGTGAACAATGGTGCCAGAAACAATGAACGGGGGAGCGGTGTCAACTGAGATTACAAACGTCTCAGGGAGCGGCGAGAGCCCTCTGGGATGTCAGATCACCATATTGTAGGGCTAATGAGACGGCGACACACAGTACACAAAGGTGTTGTAAAATCTTTTCTCTGTGATGGCTCAGCCCGCTCGCTGTGACATTTCAGCAGGGGTCATATTGAGGTGACGCACAAAGACAAGGTCTTCTGTGTTAAAGGATATAAGACGGGATTCTCTTTTGAAGCAAATGCTACAGAATGATTTTTGAATGTTACTCAGATCAGAAAACAGCATTGTCAGGTTCACTGACACAATGTATGCCTGTTTTGTTGCTATTTCTAGTCGGTATAATCTAGGCGTAAACATGTCAGTTTCTCCACATGCACAAGTAATGTGTTCTTTCAAATTCCCATGCCCATTAAAAGCCACGGGCTCATTTTCTATGAGAAGCCCCAGTGAAATAAACTCCAAATATTTGTGCATGGCATCAAAAGGGGCTTACATCGCAGACAGCACGTCCTCAAACAAATATTGGCGAAAATGTTGGGGAGGGATTTTGTTAATTGATGCTGTCCTCTTCCCCTTTTAATCACATAAGCCCTGGATGAATCTTAGTTTAATTCGCTGATAGAATGCCTCTTTTTCCAGCCTTCCTCCGGCTCGTGCTGAAAGCTGAAGGGATCAGGTCTAATCCAAACTTCCCCCACCCTGGTCCCTCCCCAACGTCCCATGGCTGGTCAAGTCTGGGCTGCCTGGGAGAACAGGAAAGGGGGGGGGGGGAGGCAGGAAAAACTGGCAGGCGGAGGTGGGGGACTGTTTGTCGGACCTGGTTATTCCGCTCCGTGGATCCCATCAGGCGAGTCATGACATGTCTCGTCCGAGGCCACGTCCCACCTGAGCGCCGTGCAGGGGGTTGGACTCTGCGAAGGGGAAGAGTGTGTATAACTGTCTCATCTGGTCACATTCAGCTTGCATCCCGGGAGTGGCTTGTTATATGAAGTCTGACTGTGCCAAAGCTTTCCCTTTTTAAGTGGTCAGACTACCTCTGCAATATTTTATCAAATGTTCTTTTTGTTTGCTTCGACTGTTAAATTAAAATGGTTCAAACCAAGATAAGCTTATCACCCCCGAGGCTTACAGCTGCAGCTCAATTTCCCGTATTTCTACATTTTCTCATCTTAATTCAACATTTTTTTTTTGTTTTCGACTCTCCATTTTAATAAACTGTGTAACCTCTCCATTTAGAAACATCCAACCTCTTTATAGCCTGCAATATGAATGTGTCAACTTAAGCAGAACATTTAAAACAGCCAATATCTCTTTCGCTTGAGTCCACAAAGCTCCGGCGAAACTGAGATTCAAGCTGCATGGTTTAGCTGTTCCATGATTAGCTTTGAGAGCTGTAGGTGGTGGAAACGTCCATCTCTGCAGCTCCACCTCCTCCAGCCTGTGAGGCGTGAGAGCGCTTTGAACACCCCGACCCTGCTGACAGCGTTGACTCAAGACCCCCCGAGTGAAAAAAAGGAAATCTGCTGCACTGAAAATCTCATCTGCTCAGCATCTCGACTTGCTGAGTGCCAGATGACGAGTTTTGTCTGAGTGAATGTCATATAGTGACCAGGAGAGGAAGTGTGGAAGGTGCCAAGGAAAAGACAAAAGGAGTGGGTGATCCCGTTAAAGAGAGAAAGATACGTCTATGGTGACGACTCATGCATGTGAATGTGACAGCAATCACACTGATTTGCATTGTTCGACATCAGCTCTGACAAACATGCAGCACATGTGTACCAGCAGGCATGCCTGACAGCGTGCATGTAGCTATCTTTGTCAGACATTTACGTGCGTGTGTGCGCCTGTTTGTTAGCACGTGTGCTTATTTTTATGTCTTTTTTTGTATTTATATTCACCTGTCTCACTGTGACATCCGGACCACAGCTTGAGTGCAGGTGATTACAACCGGTGCTAAACCTCTATCCCGCCTTAGTAACCGACACAAGGCTGGTTGTCCCCCGTGTTTCACATTCTCTGACCCCTCTAGTTTGACCTCTCCGCTCCGAGTACAGCTGTCTGCATCATAAACTATGTTCTACAGCAGCGTTGTTGTTGTTCTTCTTGTTGAATGATCTTTCTGTAAACTTTTTGGAGGACTTATTTTTCTATTTACTTCTAAATACCTTGCCAGTTTCGGAAAGTAACTGTGATTAAATACAATTTTCACATACTTTCCGTCACTTCCATTTTAAGTTACTTCATATTTCCACTTCACTACAACTTAAAGGGGAAACAAATGTATCTTATACTTCACTACCTTTATCTGACAGCTTTAGTTTAGTCTAGTTACTTTTTTTAATATAAAAACATATGATATGATGCATTACTATAGCACTAATCTACGGAAGAGGATTAGGACCACTGTCAAAAAGAGACTTACTCGAAACAAAGCATTTCTACACTGAGGTATTTACATTTTTACTTAAATTGAAGATCTGAGTACTTCCTCCACCTCCGTGCATTGTTTAATGAACACCAATGGTAAGTCAGCAAAATGGTGCAGACAAAGACCAATACAATGTGAACATACAAAGGAATATACATAAGGTGTAGTCTGATAACATGATAATCAAATGTATTCTCCATTTTTGATTAACAGCCCACGGCATTTCAATCATTTGTTTTCTGACCTTTACAGTGCAAAATTGTTTAAAGGTCCTCGTTTTTTACCTTTAAAGCGTTTGATATTAAAACAGGGAGGATGTGTCTTGATGTAGAGAAACACCCAAGAGAGGCCTTTCCCCACACGACTCCTCATACTGAAAACAAAAGAAAGAACCTCTAAAGCCACGTAAGACTGCATCCACACTAAACCATGGTCTCCTGCCTGCGAACCTCTCTGGTGTCTAATTGTAGGTGTCAATATAGATTTTACAATGAAGGGTGTTGTTTTGATACTGTAATAATGTCGTCGCAATCCTAAAATATCAATTTAATGAATAATTCAGAGGTGCTATCGCCTGGTTGTTCAGTTGTCTGTCAACAGAAACAACCATCTTGTAAATGAGAACAGCTAAAAACGTTTGACTCTATTAAAGGCATAGTTTGACATTTTGAGGAATAAGCTTGTCGTGCTGAGAGTTTGATGAGAAGATCAATACCCCTCATGCCTGTACAGTAAATATGAAACTACAGTCAGCTGTCAGTTAGCTTAGCAGCTTAGCATAAAGACTGGAAATGGGGAAACAGTTAGTCTGACTCTGTCCAAAGGTATCTGAATCTCTAAAGCCCTCTAATTAACTTGTTATATCATGTTTATTTAATCAGTATCGTGTTTATTTAATCGGCGTGATGCAATGACTTCCTGGAGTCTCGCTGCTCTACAAAGCACATTTGTGGGTTGTATGTGCATGTGTTGTTAGCGGGATGTAAAGAACATAGAACATATATACTACATGGCAGGTGGCAGGTCAACGATTCAAACTGGCCACAGAAGCGTGTCTCCCAGTGAGCACACATGCTGTGTTTCACAATATGTGCACGTCGTTTAGCAACATGCACCCATGTCAGCAGCCAGGTTAGCATTCTGTGATACCGCTATCGCCAAGGTCCATATTCGTTTGCCCACATGACTCCACACACGAACCGAAGCAGGCACGTGAGAGTGTGTGTGTTCCATATTTAAAGGATATGTCTGTCTTTGTGAGTGTGTGCGTGTGCGTGTGTGAATGTGTTAGAATAGAAAGGGTTCAAGTTGACAAACTGCAGACGCCAACACTACGAGAGTGAGGGAGCAAGAGAGAGAGAGCAAAGAGAAAGAGAGAGGGGGGCCCTGAGCAGAAAGGGTGGAGGAGAGGAGGAGATGGGGCTGGAGGGGAGGGGTCTAAATCTGTGAGAAAACGTCTAATCCCTGGATTGCTGAAGCTTCGGAAATCCTGGAAATAGATTAGGAGCTTCGCTGGCCCAGCCGCCTTTAATAAGAAGGCCCGTTTGGCTCCAAAGTCATGGCACAGCACTTGCATAATGTGCAGAGCCGCCACTTCTTGTAATTATCGTTTCCCCTATTTGGAAAATGATTCAATAAACACTGATCCACGGTGTCCCACGCATACTGACAAGCTGCGGATGGAACACGCAGAAGCCCTGGTACATGTGCGACACCCGCTCCGGTCCGGCCACTAATCCAAATACAGGAGGAGGATGAGGGCTGCGCTAATCGAATGAGGACTGACCGTATCGACGGGAGAATCTTTGTGCAGTTTCTCCAGAGCCGGACGGCCACTGAGCCGAGGAGGCTCCCGATACATTTAGAAAGGTCCGCCATCAGATAAGAGAAAGTTGCGACGCTACTCCTGACTTTATCTGCTTTCACACATCAGCAAACTTTGGTCCTTTTTTCTTTCCCCTTTTGGCATTCTCTACCACCAACGTTGTCTGATATCTTTTTTTTTGTAATGACCGAGCTCTGAGAGGGAGATGGGGGTGGGGTGGAGGGGTAAGTCATCTTCATCTATTTGCTCACGATGGGATTGCATTTTCCCTCTCCACTGGCTCGGGTGTATGAGACCATATATTTCTCTTTCTCAGCAGGGAGGCTGACACACTTGCAGTGGCAAACGTGTTGAAACAAGGATCTGATCTTGGTTTCCCAAACACAAGAAGCAAATTCTGTCATTATGAAAAGTGAAGTGTGAATACATCCAAAAGAGATATCATCATGCTATCATGTTTCCCAAAACGGCACCAGGGATCGCATCTTACAGTGTCTAGATTTGTCAAAGCAACTAAACTATGACAGTCAATAAACTCAAAAAGTGCATTTGAAATAGAACATGACCTGGGCGCTTGTTGAACTCGCACAAATGCCATTCTCAACTAGCCTTCAAAGCATAGTGAGCCAGTAAATAACTTCACCTTCCTGTCATCTTTGACATGAGGTGACTTACCCACTTTAATGTCCAGAAGTTTGGAAAAGGCCCAACAATTCATATATTTACTGTGTACAACTGAATTACAACTGAAATAATTTTAAAGCTGCTGTCTGCAAACCGGCCTTGTAACCTTTACATCAATTACACTAAATAGCATTTCAAAATGACCCTATTACCACACGCTGGGTCCTCGGATGTTTGTCAGCTTAAACCTCGCTATCACTTGCAATCCATTCTCATCTATTGACACATCTGAGGCTCCAGTGGACAAGGCTCCACTGCCATAATGGACGTGTCAAAATGACAAATATTAGCTCTCCTTTCCCTCAATCAATTAAGAAAACTAGTCAATGAGGGGCTATCGATGACAGGATCCATGATCCAGGGTCCTTTAAAGAAGTAAGAGATTTCACTCCAGTATAAATAACTGCCTCCCTTCTGTTTTGCTCTCCTGGCTTTGTGCTGTCTCTCTCTTTTTGCCAAAATGAGGGTAATGTGCTATGAAAGGTATCCCAGATTTCACACCTTCTGGGGCCCTGAGAGATGGAGCGACCAGCTGTCCATATCACAGCACCCGTGTTCCTGGCTACCCCCGGCCAGAGAGAGCCACAGGCAGCCAGGGAGGGGGATATGGAGTGAGAGAGAGAGAGAGCGAGAGGGAGAGGTAGAGGGGGGCAAAGCCAAGAATGAAAAGAGCAAACCAACTTGATTACGCCCGGTAGAACAATACCTCTTTGAAAGTATGTTTGATATGTAGCGTTTAAATATATGTGCACATGAGATTTACAGTCAAGTCGCCCCACTGAATCACGAAAAGTCTTTTGCTCGCTCTCTCCCAAGCATCCTGGAAATGCTGTTAAATCTGGCAATATCATGGATCACAACAACTCATGCCCAGCTTGCAACAACCACTCTGTGACATTGCCCTCAAAACTGCCCAAAGTAAGATATTCTTTCACTTTCTCTGTGAAACTGCCCATAAAGCTCTCCCCCACCCGCACCCAAACACCAATCTTAAATGCGGGTGCCATAACGCTCATATGGTGTACTGCTCTAGGGCGCAATTTTCCATAGACTTGCTCTATATTGCCATCTGAGCGAGCTGGATTAAAATGGTATGGTTTCAGCTTGCGAGTCGGAATATTATTGGAGAAATAATCATAGCGGGGGTTTGGCTTCAGCCAGCTATTGTATTCATGTCACAGTGTCGGTACATTTATGCCTTTAAATCTCACACGTCTGCAGAAACCTTCCATGTGTGTACTTATCTAAAATGCCAATGACAAGATAGGAAAGACAATGAGCTGATTAGCATGTGATTACCAAGAAAGGTCTCAAACCATAGTGTTATAACGCTGGTTCCCCCTGTTTCCAGTCTTTGTGCTAAGCTACGCTAGGCCGGCTGCTGGCTGTAGCTTTATATTTACCATACAAACATGAGAGTGGTATCAACCTTCTTATCTAACTCGGCAAAAAAGTAAATAAGCAAAAAAGGGTATTTTTTCCAAAATACTAAACGATTCCTTTAGATCTTCAATAGCTGATCGTCACCATTGCCTGAAATAAAAAGCTTTAAGCACTTGACCATAGAGAAATGTCTCACCCCAAGGTTCCTGGACTTTTCGGAAAGTGCTACCCCCGGGACCTTCTCAGAGATAAAATAATGCCCACAGGACTTAATTTAGACCCTGGTCCCTGCAGGGGAAATGCAGTTCCTCCGAAGGATCTTCAACTCACACATAACTTCCTTTTTTATGCTGTTTTGGACCATGCAGAAAACTGTTGACCAATTCTATCAAGCTTGATAAGATAACAGACTTCAAAGGGACAGTCAAGTGCATCAGTAAGTACAACTCACCCTTAAAGGTAGCACACAAGTCAATGGCGGTCCATCAAGCCAACCTAGAATATTCACACATTTTTAATTGATGTCAAAGCTATTTTGGTCACAGTAGGCTGCCTTAAAACACAGCACGCACACATATTTGAAATGGGTATATCATAGGGTTGCTTGAAACATAGCTTGTGGACTTGTTTCTTATAATTTCAAAATAAGAGTCAGTAAAGGTGCATCTGTGATGCCCGTGCCAAACACTTGAACCTTCTTTTGAGCATAAATAATCCCACATTAACTTTCAAAGTGCTGGTTCCACAGGAGGTTAGTCGTTTAAATGGGTGCTGAGGTCACGTGAGGTAGTAGGCCTGAAAGTTTTCACCTGGAGGGAGCGGGGCCATTTATTGATTGAGGAGTGCTCATTGGACTATATCAGTGAATGATTGACTGCATGCTAATCCCGCCCATGAGTGTGGTTCAGTAGCTTCATTTTACCCCTCACTGCTTTCTGGTGGTGATCATTTATGCTTCATTTCTGACAACACATTTTCTATGTGAGAAAATGAGAAAAAGAGGGAGAAAAACCTATTTGCTGCACTTTAAATCATGAGGATTAAGTGTGTAAGTGAGAGAGCGAGTAAGAGGGAGCGAAAGGGAGAGAGAGCACAATGCTATTCCAATCACAAGTGCCAGAAAAACTGAGCAAATAAGCCCCAGCAATTTATTCCAAAACAACACAAATCTTGTTCTTTTTGTTCAAATGAACGTTGTGGTTTTCAGGCTCGTGAAAAAGAAGACTATAGAACAAACAGAGTTAGAAGACAAGGAAGCAATGCCAACATCCCTAATTATATGCTATTCATGTTCTCTCTCATCACTTTGCAAGAAAACGAGAGCTGATGTAGCCGTTTTGCGGAGAGCTAATTGTGTGAGCAACAGCATGCGCTGCCAATGCATGAGTAACTCTCAGAGGCTATTGCTGTGTGTTGAAAAATAAAATAAAACTCAGCACGAGGACGGAGTAACATTCAGCGGTAGTGCCACTGTAGCTCCTTAGCAGTTGTTCTGGAGCACTTCAGGAGCTAAATGCACAGGGAGCCAGTTTGTTTCAACCATCTGGGGTGCTGCCTTTTAAAGACCAGCAGTGAACCTCCTTTTAATATTTGCACTGATCGTCGTGGCTATTTAGATTCACTGGTTGCTTAGGCATGGACAACCTACTGTTCATTCCAGTCACACACACCCAGAGCCTGATAGAGGAGGAAGCCATTTTGAAGGACTGGTCAATCTCAGCGGATTGAAAAGCGTGTGGTGACTCAGTAAAAAACTTCAATAACAGTAAAAAGCCAATTTCTGTAATATATCTTTTCTTTTCTTGCCCTTGTCAGTTTTCGTCTGTCCTTGTTGTTGTCTACGAATTTGTCCCATCAAAGTTCTTTGCCCGAGGTGAAGTCGTTCCTGCACACAGTACGAAGCGCATCTCTGAAGTCAGTGTGATCCTCGGGTTCTCTCACTACCCTTGCAGTGTGACGGGGCACCGGGTCCCGGATCCCAACCCAAGACTGCCAGAGTCTTTAAGTGGCTTTGAGATGGGAGAAGTGATAGAGGCTAAGCCCTTAATAGCCATTTCTCTGTAATCTTTCCTATGAAAGGCTAAACTATGGGGGTATTGATTTGTTTGAAGAAGGCGAAAAAAAAAAAATGGAGGAGCGGGTGAGAAAAGTACTCCATCAGGACGGGGCATCTTGAAATGTGACAAAGCTGTTCAGCGGCCGTGGAGATAAGCTCAGATTGAGCCCATTTTATCCGATAAACGCCGCACAGTTTGCTCCGAGAGAGCAAAACAAAGACAAACTCATCAAATCCAAGTTGACAAGACTCACAAACAGTGGTGCTCTGTCTGTGCTCTCCGTCTTTTCTGTCTCAACCCAGACCGTGCTCTAACATGGTGGCGGTCACATCAATGGCTTTTTTTTTTTTCTTTTTGCCTCGATGGCGTTGGTTTCAACCTTTAGTCAGGCGGTCTGGGTTAACAGCACATCCATTGTCACAAAAACGACACACAAACCCTGTGAGGAGGCTGGGAAGGGAATGCGCTAGCGGCGTTTGCGGCTGGGACTGCTTAACTGTCGCAGGTCTGTTTGTACTGGTGTTATTTAGACAACTGCTTTTCAAATGACGCTAAGCAATGCTTCATGCTATATCTCACTGCACACGCCGGCGCACATCTCCCCATAGATACAGCCCTGAAGGATATGGTAATTGAGCTATTATTAGATGTGGCAGGGATTGCATTGTTCTCTTTGTAGTCCCAAAGAATACACATTCTTCTGTTTGATGTATTAAGGGAATGTACAGTATACCCTCCTGCTTGGGCATGGAGAATGATTTAAGAACCTACCCAGTGTAATCCTATTATATATGCTTTATATGCTTGAACTTTTAAGGGCAGAATTTCACATCAGCATCACACTGATAATTCTGCAGCGCCAAGGAAGAGCAAGAGGATGCCGCCAGAATCTGGGACTGTTTTCTGAGCGCAGGAGAGACGTTTCCTTGCGATGCTGGTTCATCTGTCGCCTGAGGGAGGGCAGGTGGTCTCAGCCTTATTTCTGGGCTTTGCGCTGATGTTCACTTCACCTGGTCCCCCCCCCTTCTCTCCGCTTCCTGAAAAAACACTCTGATCTGTTCTGGCCAAAACACACACTTCACATCCCACCTCGGCCATAATTAAGACAGCTATTCTTTACACCGGCCCTGTTGTGTTCCAGGGACCTGACAAAAGGGTTTGTTTATGTGTGCGCCTCATAAAAAAAAAAAAGAGAGACTTAACTCTATTTGCGCTAGTCTCACTCGCAGAGGATCATGATAAATTGGTCTGGTTTATTAATTTATCATGAGCCAAAAAGAGAAGAGCAAAGTTGTTTTCTTAAACAGCTGTGAAGGCAATAATTTTAACACACACACACACACACACACACACACACACACACACACACACACAGACACACACTCCTACATGACTGACAGTTGCATGTGTACTTCTCTTTTGCCTTTCCTCTCCTGTCTTTCCAACAGTCATTAACCCTCATGTTGAGTTTATCTTCCACACACACAAGGTTCTTGACCTCTTGACCACCAAAGGTTACTCATTACCACACGTCTGTGTGTGTCTGTGTGTGTTTGTGAGTGTGCGTGGCTGTGTCAGGAAGGGATTGTCTTTCTACCAGCCAGCAGACTGAGACTAGTCGAGTCAATAGGCTCTGTTGAAAGCCATTGAGTGGACAGAGAAAGGAATTAGCAATTAGCCATTTATCATTTTCAGTGCTTTTACACAGTGTGTAACCATGCAATGGTAAAATGATATGAAGAAAACTAGTGAGAGGTTTAAAAATTAAAATACACATAAGTGCAGCTTAGTTGAGGCACTGCAGGACATATAAGCGCTTAATTATTCATAAACCAAGAATAGGTGTTGCTATATTTTTAATATAAGCCAAGACATTTCTCCAAAGTCCAATCAGATCTGAAGAAAAACAGACAAATGGTGAGGTTTTAAGTAGAGCGTGCAGTCAAAGTTTGGGAGTTGTTACCCTCATTTATGCATAGTCATGTGTGCCAGCCAGTGGGTGGTCAAGGGTCGAGCGTCCCCGTGGTAAAAGTCCACAGTGGCCTCAGTCCGTCTAAGCTATTGGCTAACAGGCTGTTTGGCTCCGAGAACTAACCTCCCACAGACGTCACCGGTCCCGGGCTTATGCAAACATCATAGTGGAGTGATGAACACACATACGTACAGTGCACTCATACAAACGGAGGTGGAGTAATACGAGCCAATTACACAATCACACAGCACTAGACGTAAGAGGGAAGAAAATCATTCACACTCGCTCTTCCCCGCCCACTCTCTCACTTATCTCTCTCTCCCTCTCTCTCTCTCTCTCTCTGTCACTACACACACACAGATCAGAAATTTCATCTTGCACAAACCTTGACACACTCTCAAACACACACACACACACACACACACACACACTGGGAAGAGGACAGCAAAATCAATACTGATCATAGGGCCAGCTGTTTTGGACCTATCACTCCATTGTGATGCCGAATGTGAGGTGATTCATGACAGGCCGCGCTTTCCCACTCCCACGCCTCACAGAACGACTGATGGATTCCTCTCTTTCGTCTTCCCATCCCTCCATTCCTCACGCACGCACTCCCTCCCCCGCCCCCGCTCCCCCCCTCTCCCTCGCCATCCTCGTCTCTCCCCAGCTTCCTCTCATAGGTCCGAGGTGATGAAAATGACACTGCACAGAAGGGGTCTTTATGCAAATGAGATCAGTGATTCCCCCCCCCCCAACCCCCGCCCCTCCCTCATTTGCAAATCCATGCGTTATGGATAGAAGAGGCCAACTGCGAAACCTGACCAGAGCTGGTGGGCTGGAAAAGGGTGCTTAATGCAGAGTGAAGACGCCGCAAGAGAGAATAGATTTTTTTTTTCTGGCTTGGTAAAGAGTTTACATCAAAATCAAGCAATAAGCCACAGGAGCCCTTAAATAAATTTCATGCGTGGCCTCTTGTGGCTTACAGCTCCTATAAAACAAAAGTAACAAAGGTAATATGATGTAATATAAAAAGAACATTATCTTTTATTTTTGATCTGTAATGTTTGGATGAACTATTATTGTCCCGCAGAGCTATATACTTATAGTGCTGGCATAAGAGATGATTTCTGGCTAGTGCATTAATATTTAAATCAACTATTATGCGGTCAAAGGTGCACGTTTATTGGACATTTTACAACAGCTTCAAACGTGACCAGCCAATCAGATTAGACTGGGACTATCTGCTCGAGAAAAAGCGTGTTATCTTCCCTCTCCTGGATGAAACTCGAGCCTTTTGCCCAGTTGTGTTTTGTTATTTGTATTAGAATGTCAATGAGCCTATGTCTTGTTACCCATACAAAGCAGCTGCTCTGTAACATAAATACAGGCCTTGAGGTATGCGAAAATGTCATGATGTGGAGAAAATATCAGCTATGAAAGGAAAAAAGAGAAAGCAATTCTTCTGTCTGTCAGAACGCCAGCATGGCGGACGCTCGCACACACAAACTAAATCACCTGGAAATGGCCCATAGTTTTCTTAGCACCACAGCGTGACACACAAACACACACAGAGAAATTGAGGCTTTTTTTTTTTTCCTTCACATGTGCGGCACACGCAGACACGCACATGCACGAACACACACTACTTTTGACATTTGGGGATTGTTTGTTTTGGTCGACTTCAGGCGGCAAACCCCACCTGTGGCGATGACTCTGTTTTGGGTCCTGACTTGTCACACTGGGTGAGAGGCGTCAGGAGAAATGCCCCAGGCGAAAACTGGCCCTGTTTAGCCCCGCAGTATGCCCGTTTGTAATTGGCCAAAACACCAGGCGGCCTGTGGCCATTTGTCAGTTTGAATAATTGATACAGGGAATGGTCACACTAGCAAACACGCTGGCACTTTAGCTCACATTTATATGCAGGCTTCTTTTTTCTTTTTTAAACCTCTACACACATAATTTTCACGTGCAATTCCACGTGGCGTTGTGAATTATCTATTCGGTTTCATTCAGATTAACATCTGAAAACACAGACCCATGTACCATTAGTCCAACTAATCAATTATGAGACGTATAGAAATGAGTGAAGATACAAGCAAATGGAGATTAAATTGGGGAGATAGCCAGTCAAATTAACTGCTGCTTGTTAGGGAGGAGAAGATGAGATTCTTGTCTGCCGTTTTCTTGCTAATACAGGCTTCATTAATGACGTGCTCACTTTTCATGTTGTCATTCTTTGAAAATCATGAGCCATGAAAAAAACAACTCTCCTATTTAGCAAAGGACGATCATCCAGTCAAAACTGTCAAAATGTTGAAATCATTTTCCACAACCCTTCATTCGTTGACATGCCCTTTTCATGCTGCACAGTCAAGAGAAGGGATAGTTTTGATGAGTGCCTTTTGTTTCATTCACGATTTCTCCATTTCTTTTTTTCTCATGTCCTAATTAACTCCCTTTTGTCTCACCATGTTTTCCAAATGAGTGCTGTGATTCTCTATCTTGGTGTTATTTTTGTCGCTAATAAATGAAGGTTGAGCATGCATTGCCTTGTAATTAGTTGGAGGAACAATGCAAGACTGCAGTATTTTTGGCCTTGGTTTGTTTTGGTGTGATTCAGAGAGGGAGAGGGAGAGAGAGAGAAAGATACAGAGAAATAAAGAGGAAGCACAGCCAGAACCCTACGACTCCCTGTTGAGAGAACATAAGCTGCGTTGCAGGACTGCAAAATATGCTGCCTGGCTTCTAATGCCAGATTAGCGATGGCAAGCCATTGTACTGCAGGCAACGGCACCAGCATGAGATCAGTGTGCATGTACATGGCCTAATGAATCTGTCACTAAGTTGAGGTGGTTGGGAGCGTTCTGGAAATCATGAGCATCTCTTGTCTCAGGTCATATGCCTCTTTTTTTTAAATTATGATACATAGTACGATGCAAAATAAGATCACTCCATGATACTCTTATCTACAATACGCAGGAAGTTTAAACCATTGAAAAAAGTCAACTAAAACTCCACAAAATGTAAAAATGTTACAGTTTTGACGTTATGTCAAAGACTTCTATGAAGTTTTTCATAGAACTAATGAAGTTGACCAGCTAACCCCAGCCTGTTCCAACACTGTACTTCAAGAGGTGATAGTCAGATACTATAGCTCAG
The DNA here is from genome assembly GCF_965226575.1 of Pagrus pagrus. Classification (NCBI taxonomy): domain Eukaryota; kingdom Metazoa; phylum Chordata; class Actinopteri; order Spariformes; family Sparidae; genus Pagrus; species Pagrus pagrus. The sequence goes on along the minus strand of NC_140204.1, from coordinate 12,866,480 downwards.
GCTTCTGGACGTGGGCGCTTCAGTCCTGGTCCAGTCAAGTTTGCTGAGTGGTTGCTGGCACTCATTCTGTCACCGCTCCCCATCAGCATTCTCTGCTGTGTCCCCCCGTCATGGTACTGAAAACCTGCTCCTTTAAAGGCATTTATAGGCGGATTCTGGACAGAGCCAGACTAGCTAGACTAGTTTCCCCATACTCCCAGTCACTATGCTGAGCCAAGTGGCTGCTAGCTAGAGCTTCATATTTACATACAAATATGGGAGTAGTATGGTTTTCTTCACATAACTCAAACAAAAAATTGTTCATATTTACTTCACAAAATGTCAAACTATTCCTTTAAATGATAACTCAATCATTACATTTGTTGGCATGTTTTCTGTCGATCAACTATTTACTAATATTGTGTCTTTGTTTTTGTGTTGGGTGACAGAAAAGCATGATCCCATGTAGCTACCTTGACACACACAGCTTAGCTTCAGCATGCTCTTTTCTGTATCATCATCTTGTGTGTGTGTGTGTGTGTGTGTGTGTGTGTGTTTGTGTGTGTCTGTCTCTGTTTCTCTGCGTCTGTGTGTTTGAGCGATGCACGTGCATATCAGCATCCAAACCACATTTGCAATTCACAGCAGCCTCCCTCGCGCATTGTCCCAATCTCTGCCTACTTACACTGCTCTTTTTTTTGTTTTTCCTCTGTGCATTGTTTTGGCCTGCAGCTATTGTATCTGCTTAGATTGACTGGTGGTTTGGCTTTACCTCTTGGCTTCAGAATGGGGAACTGGGTAGCAGAGGAGGGGGGGGTAGATAACAGAAACAGACAGGGTCTTGATCACCACGCTATCCCCCACCAAAATATCACTCCACAATGTCCCCCCCTCCCTCCCCGTCCAAAAATAAAACCAAAAACAAATAGGACATGTTCATTTCCTTTGCTCTTTATCTCCTCTGTCTCCTGCAATCTCCTGTCCGTCCTTCGCAGGTATTCCCTGCCACTCAGCCCTTGCTTTTTTTCCTCCTTTTTATCTCATTCCATACTCCTTAATTCTCTCCCTCTGTCTCTCCTCATTTCTCCCCTCTCAGGTTTAGCAGAGAGGAGGAGTGCCAGTGATTAGGAGGCGTTAGAAAGAATGGACGTGCTGTTCCCATAAAGCGCTCTGTGCTGTCAACACCAGCTTTGGTGGAATGGAATCAGATAAAAAAGAAAAAAAAAAAATCACTGAGTGCGTATGTGTGTGTGCAAGAAGGTGGGGGGGGGGGGGTCAATTAGGAGTGTAGACCGCCAGCCCCTGTGAGACACATGACTCTCTTGCCTACTACTGTAAAGTCAGTTTGCCCTTCAGCTGAACTTTGGCTCACTTGAGCTCAGCAGAGTCGGGCCAGACGGAGATGAGAGGTGGGGAAAGAGGGAGAAAGAAAAAGCAGCGAAAGGACTGTCTCACAGTGGTGGAATTAATACCCCCGCCCCCCACACACACACCCCATGTGCTCACACACGCGCACACAAATATTTGGCAACATACGGAGTGAGTGATGTGACACTTTGGCAGGGGACAGGGATACGGGGGATGCAGAGAGCAGTCTGGCAGCGTCTACCAGGGCAAAGGGAAGCTGAAGTTCCAACTGCATTATCAGCTGCCTGCTGTGATTCCTTTCTTTCCCTCTCACCTCATACAATAATCTCTTTCTGAACATGCTCATTGGGACTACAAGAACGTTCCCTCAGAATAAACTAACCCGATTCTTAACTCGAAGATGAGACTTCATCTTGATAAAATGCCTGGTAGATAATACGTAGATCCACTGTATTAGGGTCTAATTACTTCACATACAAACTATGACGTTACTCAGTATTAAGTCAAATTAAGGAGTCATCAGTCAAAAAGAGAGTTTAAAGTCAGAATTGTGACAAAACAAGTCAGACACAAAATTATTCATTAATAACTTGACATCAAATCACTGATGACCACAGAATATATAATAACTATAAATATTAACTTTTAATGACTGTGCTCCAATTTGAAAACAAAGTGTCATAATGTTATGACTGACTGTCACGACGCTATTTGAATTATTTATGTGCACAGTAAACATTCGTATGTTTTGAGCATAAAACAATTAAAGGCTACTGATACAATGTGCAAAGGGAGAAGAAAGAGGAATGTAATCATTGTGTTTACAAGTCTGTGTTTCTCACTTACACTGTGTACCTTTAAACATTCACACCTTCCATCGGCACAAGTGGTTCCTTTTTAAACTTCATGCAAGTCCTGCAAGTCTGCCTGCTAAGCAGACCGGCTCTGTACTCCCCTTTATAGCAGGACATACAAGAGGAATCACTACGTATTCGCTACATATTCTCATTTGCAGTGGCCACGCATCATCTGCTTAGAGAAATCAGGGTGAACCATCAGAATATCAAAGAGGCTGACATTTACTTGGAATGTACTTGTGTATGTGTGTGTGTCTGTGTCTTTAGTGTCTACTTGATCATAGTGTTCTCTACTTTTCACCCCTGGTTTCTTCCTCTCCTTCTTCCCTCTCACACGCCAACAAATACAGTATCAAAACGCCTATTTGTGGTGCATTTTGAGCCGCCTGTGTTTGCAGGTGTTAGATTCCCAGTGACAGGGAGAGATGGAGGGAGCAGAGCGAGAAGAAGCAAGAAAAGAAGGAACAAAGAAACATATAAGAGAGTGAGAGGGAGTGGCTATTCCTCCCATGCTGAGTGAGCGGAGTGTCAAAACAGGACTGAAGTGTAGCAGTGTCATGAAGGATTGAACGCTCAGCGAGGCTTCTGCGTGGCGTGTACAGACAGGAAGAGGACGGATATGCTAAAATAATGTAGTCTGAAAAAAACATAGAAGGACTGGAGGCTCAAGAAAAACATCATCACTGCAGGAGAGCTTCATGCCACAATGGATAATAAGGCTAATATAGTGCGGTTATGAGTCTGAGTTTGGCATCTTAAGTTAAAACCTAGCAATCACTCTCTGCAGTAAGCCATTCCCCGACTCTCCCCTATTTGCTATTGCTTCGCTCTGCTGCCCAATAAAGCTGAAATGCCATAAAAATAATCTTAAAAAAGATCATCAAATAGTTATGGATTCTCATAAGCTCAGAATTCACTGATGAAATGCTGGAGATGTGACTCACAAATCTAACGGCGGCATTACCAAAAGCACTCCACCTGTTCTCCTGTGACTGATGCTTATACCTTTAGCTGCTAATTGGCACTTACAGGGGAACCCTCCCATATACACTCCTCCCTCCGTGGCTCCTCACGTGCACACATACAGACAACACACCTAGGAAATGGACTGACCTCATTCGCAGGGCTTGGGGGGCTACATTAAAGGGTCTCTCACTCTCTCTCTGGCAGATTGTCAAGAAGCGGGTGGTCAGTATAAGTGAGAATCATGCCCTACTTTGGCTATCTCTGTTGGGAACCAAGTGGTCTTTGACAAGGTTTTTAATGGATGGGAGTGTTCTATGTGGATCAGGACCTTTGCACTATATCGAAGCAGCTCTCTGAACCTTAAGTTTGGCGGACATTGCTTGCCAAGCTGAGGGAAATTCCAATTATTATTCTGTGATTGTGTGGTTTGTGATTAGGCCTACAATTGAGCCTTTGGGGAGCTCAGTATATTCCTTCTCTCCTTTTCCTCCACTACAGCTATGGACGTTTAGTCTCGTGGTGATGAATATAAAATCTGTGTTGTCTCCATTATGTTACGTCTGTCCACATTGTTTGCATGGATTTTGTTTCCAGGAGCAAGCTTTGTTCCTCAAGCTTGTGTTGTTCGGTTTGTTCTGTTGTTATATACTTCAGATGTTTCATGATGCAAAAGTGCTGCAAACATGGCAGTTAACACGCATGCAGACATGCACACGGATACCCACACTGAAGAGCACGCAGCCATAAATCATTTAAAGCACAAGTCTTCTCTGAGAAATGCTTCGCATAAAAACAGCCCACCTGAGTCCGGCAGCACATAGATCAATCATGTATCACAAGAAAGTCAGGAGAAGAGTGGGATAACAGAAAGAGGAGTAGAGGGGGGAAGAGAGGCCTTTCTTAGCTTTGAGCACCCTGAGGCGTCGATCCTCAACTGGAGCAGGTTCTTGCATGTGGGAGAGATGTTACATGGATTGGTCATGATGCACCATGCGCGTGCAAGTTTATGTATAAGGTTCCTATATTTAAAGGCTCCAGCTATCTATGCCCACAATGCATTATGCATCGGACGCTCAACCCAGTGTGCAATTAGCAGTGCTTACACGCAACCAGTGCACGCACTGAGCCTCAGCTACTATAGGACAGTGTAAAGGCATCAGACACTCCTCTCCCTCCCCCATTACAACCCTGTGTTCTTTCTTCATCTTGTAAGAGGGAGAGAGGGAATGAGGATAAGATAAGGCCAGGCTATCTGCTTGGCTTGCCCTCCATTTGAAAGGGGCAATGTGGCAGTATGCAGAGGAGGGAGGTCTATCATAAAGCAAGCTTGTTTCAGGTTAGCGAAGGGCGCTCAGTGACAACAAGCGGTAATCCCTCTTTCCCAGAGCGATAGCCTGGAGAAAGATGGTAAATGAAGGAAAAAAAGTCTGCCAAATAAAAATAATAAAAAATCACATTTATGGGATGACCAGGTGCAAGGAATATTTTCCTTATGAATATTTTAGTTGAGTGGATGCATTTCTTAAAAAGATCTCCTCGACAAACATCATTGGCAGAAACTCTGTTGAGGCATCCATTATGGACCTCTCATTCACAGGATACTCAAGTCTCCAAATCCCTGATAAACAAGACGTCATCTTGCTTTTCTGACTCCTACACCTAACCCCTCCAGACTTGCAAATGGCTTGCGCCTCATAGAGGAAATCTTCCTCTGTTCTTGAACGAACCAAGAAGCGAGGGTAGTTTCCCTTCAAAAAGCCGGTCCTCTGCTGCCCACAATCTATAAAATTGCTGGCAGAGGATCAATCTGGGTCCGAAGACAGAGCTAGAGTCAGTCTTCCCCTGAGTAGCAGGGCTGTGTGTATCCTTATCCCCTGATGGATGTGGAGAGGACTGGCTTTAATCCTGGACTAACAGCCAGTTCTCGGGCCCTTGATTGCTGCACAGCACAGAAAAACAGCCCAAGGGGACAAATATAGTCCTCCTTTGATACCGAGGGACCCAGCTAACATTTATACTTGTGGGTATGACTACATACGTGCATACATGAGGTGAGGTGAGGGAAAGGAAAAAGAAAGAGGTAGTGAGGGAAGGGTCGATTTTATTATTTTTGGGTATTTTTGTCACACCTGGCCATTAATAACAATCTCGCTGAATAATAAGGTATAAGGACCTTGAGCAGACAGAGCAAGAAGGCTTTGATTTCACATAAAAGCTAGCACACATACGCACACAGTTCTCAGGGATATTCTTTTGAAAGTCTTTGTCCAACCTGGATGCTTACGGAGCACACAAAATGTGAGAGACATCTTCCATGTACAGAGCAGCACCTTTGATATAACCACTACCTCAGTTTTTCACACTGAGTTTAAGCAGGCTGGCCTCGCCTGTTTTCTTTATCTTAATTCTCTTATTTTTAATTTCATGAGGAAATTATTACACAATATCAGCGTTGACCATGTTTTACATTATCAGTATACTTGATTAAAAAAACTGCATTCCAGTTCCAATTGGGGTCATTATAGACAAGAAATTAGTTTACATTCAGGGTAAGCGCACCACTGAGGCCTTGAATCTCATTTGCCACTCAGTTTCAGGTTTTGGGTCACAGATTGATGGCTTGATTGACGATTGCACTGCAGCCAAATAGTTAAGTCTAGTCCAGTTCCCAAACCTGCTGAACACCAGAGGTACAGCGATCAGTTGATCGAAAGAAAATGAATGGCCAGTTAGTTTAACAATAAAGAAATCATTTCAAGTTTTTCAAGCAATAATGTCGAGCATTTGCTGTTTCCAACTTCTTAAATGTGTGGATTTGCTCTTTTTCTTTGTAATTTTTGATTGTAAATGAAGATTCTTAGGGTTTTGGACAGTCGGTTGGACAAAGGAAGCAATTTGAGATGTCACTTTGAACTCTGGGAAATTGGGATTAGCTTTTATCACAATTTTTGGACATTTCATCAACTGCCTGATTAATTGATTAATCATGAAAATTTGTCCCAGGGAGAACTCATATAAGCCTGCACAAAACCTGATAGTAAGAACTAATATTAGCTGAAATCCTGTGAAACAGCACAACATGCATGCACTTACATTGTGCTATTAAGGAACACTTACAAATGCCAGCTGATTACGGGGAGTTTTCAACATGAGACCTTGTGGCTTCAGTGCAACTATTTATGACCACCCTCAGCTGCTTGACCCGTGTCTTTTTTGACAGCTAGTATGTCGTGCTTCTGTCTGTTTATAAAGACATGGGGTGTAAAAGCTCACATATGGTTATCAGCATGCTGGACAGACAGCAACAGGTTAGAGAGATGGATTAGCTGTAAGCTTGGGCTCATGTAAACGCTGTAAAGAATGTTTTCAAAAAAAGACTTCATTTGAAGACTGCTTCAGGCGATGTTTTAATGCCATTATTCATGCTATGCAATGAAGTCTAATTATGTCAGGGTGTACAACATACAAGATAGTTTTGGGTCTTACATTACAGAATGCATAATGATCCATGTACACCTCCTTGTCTGTGTGGGTTAATTAAAATATGGTTAAGGTGAGCTGCATTTCCGTGCAGTGAGAATTAAGAAAGTTACAGCAAGTCTTTCAGATTTAAAAATAAATGTACATCCTGATTCTTAATTGGCAAAAATAATTTGCTATTACACCTAATTAGTTAAATGTGCAAATCCCCTTGGTGCAAAAAAAAGAAAGTTGTTGAAAAAAAGCCCCCCGTGGTGGCAGCGATGCCCAAGTCATTGAAGGTGACAGTGCCAACTTAGGCTGGCACCGCGCCCGGCCTCTCTGGGGACCACATGTGGCACGCACCATTGCATTGTTATATATCTGTGCCAACAAGCAACCAACCCACTGCCTTTGCCCTAAAATATGCCCCTTTAAATGCGCTCACCTGCCAAGATGCCCTCATGCACAGCGGCCCGTGCAACCTTTAGAAAACCTTACTGTCATCTCTCCAGCTCACCCAGGAGGGCAGTAAATGAGGAAAATATACATTTTAATTGAGCTACTTAGAGTGCCTTATGCCCTTGTGCAGGTGAAATGACTGTAACTTCTATATGCACACAGTGTACAGTGTTCCGGATCATCCATCTCTGCTGCCAATGAAGCTACCTTGCCCGAGGGTGCAGCTACGCACTGCAATGCCTTCCTATGGGGACGGGGCCACTGACACTTCCAAGTCACCTTTTCTAGTCCCATTTCTACTTCTTGTGTCCCTTCCTCCCCTCCGCTAAAAAACTTCCCTTCCTTCTTCATGCTGCTGCAAATAAACAGCAAAAAGGGCTTATGGGGGGGCCGAGTGGCTGATTTCTTTTTTCTCCACGCTCCTTCCCATTTCCTCTAAAGTTACGGTCCCCAAAAATGGGCTTTAATGGGAAACTGAGGACAAGGTAAATGGGGACTTTATCTGGCCATCAGTTTGGCAGTTAGAACTGCTGCCGAATGGGCTTTGAAATCTCCTTAAGGCAACTCTGAGGTGGGGAAAGGAAGAGGGACAGCAAGGTGGGGTCAAAAGTAGAAGAGAGAAAGAGAGAGAGAGATAAGGGATATATATAAGGGATAGAGGGAGGAGGGTGAGAAAGAGATTGCGAGTGATGGGAGACAAGTGTGGCTGAAAATGACTGTATGAGCAGAGTGTATGTGGGGGAGAGAGAGGAAGAGGTGGAGATATGATCGGTCAGTGAGGACTAGAGGAGGTCAGAGTTGGATTAACCTGCATAAGGATTAGACAGCGCTGTGAGGGGAGCCTCGGGCCTACAGCAGCTGTTGCCCAGGGTGCCAGTCACTTTTCCCTGCAAAATGTTTGTGTGTGTACATTTTGCTTTACAGATAAAATACACTTATATGTGTACGGTCTTTGTACACTGGCAGCTCACAAGTAAAGAGGATTTAGCCGCCGTGCAGCTGTAAATATTTGCGTAAAATGAACTGTTTGGAGTGAAAAGACCAACAATGAATTAATTCAAGTGACAAATATTGCCTGAGCAGTTAAAGTGCGATTAGCCTGATTTTCAGACTGCGCTGCCTTTTAGTTTGACTTCATTTACTCAGCCTGGCATTGTGTTGTGGCACAAAAGCCAATTTCTTCTTGTGAGTTGGGGTAATTTGCTTTATTTTGCCTAACCACGTACTCATCCCAATGGCATAATTTTCTGCGGACACAGAAGCTGCTGTAGTGGCTGCGAGGAGCTTTTATTTCTGTGAGTTCACTGAAAATAACCTCATACTCACCCATCTCGTCACATTTTCAGGACACTTTTCTATCACCATTTTTTATGGATGTAGCTTAGTAAATAACTTGCCATGCAGAATGAAAACATCCACATCCTCAATTCTGCATACATAACTCTGACTGACCATGTCAACAAAAAAAATATTGTTGACCAAACTGAAGTACCCCACTTGCAGGGGTACAGCAATGCCACTTGGATAAACCACACACAGAATGGCGGTACATCACTCCACTACAAGTGGTAGTAATAATAATAGCATTTTGTGCATGATTGCCTCTTGTACCTTAGCGATTTTTCAATTTTATACATTTGATATATATATATATATATATATATATATATATATATATATATATATGTAAATAAAGATATACATTAATTTGATATATATGTATATTTCATAATATACTTAAAATGACATTGAAACTACAGTGTCCTACTTTTATTAAGGAAATCACTTTGCCTTTATTTTGTAATGAAACTATACCTGCCTGTTTTTAAGGATTTCTGTCTTCAGTGGGGAAAACAGGCTGTGGACTGGGTGCCACAGACAAGGTGCAAAAGTCAGAAAGCACTGAGAAACCGACGAATGCATTGGTGGTTTTGGTCTATTCATGGGATTTGATGACAGTAAGAAAAACATACAATAAAGCCAGCCTCAGGCTTTAAATTATTTAAATAACTGTTAAATCACCTTGCTTTAAAGTCAGCCTGAAGTTACTAGACGCCCTGTTTTGCATTTGACTTTAACTTTCTGTCATGATTTATGTCCTTAAATATGCATATACATGTGACCAAGTGTCATCCGTCACACATATAAACACGCCAACAGTTTCACCAGAGCCCTCCACCATCTGTGGAGCTGCCCATCTCTCTTTCTCTCTTATCTTTTGGATTCGGCTGCAGAGGGGCTCTGGGCTATGTCATCTTGTCTCTAAACACACACACACACACACACACACACACACACACACAGACACACACACACCCACATGCACACACACAGATCCTTCCTCCATCACAGTAGGAGACAGTGGGCTTGGCTTTCGCTCTGATCTCTCCATGCAGCCTCCGAGCCTTGGAGATAGGGTCAGCTCAGCGCATGATGGCCTTCCAATCCGTCTCTGATACAAACAATACACACACATAAACATACACACACACGCGCGCGGAAACATACACAGTCTCAGAGAAACTCACGCATCACACACAGCACGGGTCAATAACCAGGGTATACCAACAGCAATCACAGGACTGCTGGACGTGGGGGCTGTGTATTTGCGTGACATTCGATCGGATGGATTCGCCTTGTTCTTTGCCAGTCTCCCGGGAGAGGAAGGCAGAGGGAGGGGAAGTGATCTGTGGCATTCTTTCAGGGATGATTCTCTCCTCTGTCTCTCTGATGATGGTGGCCTTGGCTCACAATGGCGCACTACAGGTCCCGCATTGAAACAATTCCTCCTCCATGGGCCGCGTTTGCTGTTGACCCAGGGGGGGATGGTTTGTTCACTGTTAAAGGTTTGGTTTTCATTGTGCGTGTGCATGTGTGTGTGTGTGTGTGTACACAAGCATGTGGGAGCCTTCAAGACGGTGTGATGGGTGTGTGTGTGTGTCTTTGAGCAATGTGTTTGGGAAACAGAGAGAGAGAGAGAGCTTTTATCTGTATTGTCAGGGGATAATCACACAGCATACCCTTGAATATCCTGTGTGATAAAATCTGATGTGACACTGTGGGATTGCAGGGATGATTGAACTCTTGTCTTAAAGAAATCAAGCAAATCCACCGTCACCCTGCTTTGAGATGGGGATACAACACAACAATGTCAAATGACTATGTTTGGAGCATGAGGCAATCAGGGAAATAGTATAACGGTTACAAGGCGGGCCAACATGCATTACCCTCTGAACATGAAACCTTGCTTACACCGGGGATGGTTTATCTCAAACAATTCTTTAGTGAATTGGATCTGAGAGTGTGTGTTCTCACTCCTGAATCAAACAAATAAAATGCATCAAGGACATCAAACAGACTGAAAAGAATTGGATTTAAACAAAGAGCAGACCTGAAATTGCTAATTTATGAGGGTAGTATTACAGGTGCAAGTTTGAGTTTCACTTTTTGATCCTCAAAGGTAATTTGCTTTTAAAAGGGACTCAAAAAGTTAGTGTTCAGTAGAAAACAGCATTCCTAGAGCTATAAGGACTGCAGTGCCTTGCTTAGAGACACTTCAGTCGCCATGAGGATTTTTAAAAATACAAGCTTGCCTACACTTTGGTGGTTAAACATTAATGGGAGTCTCCTCACGCGAAGCGAAGCATCGATACGTTCAATTCACAGTGATTTCAACCTCCATTTGGCTGTCACTGACCTCAGCGACCCCAGAGCCAGCTGACCACACACCTCCGGGGGAGGAGGATCAGACATTTAGTCTAAAAAATAGTTCTTGTGTCTGAGATGAGTATACAGGGAGAAAACTACATTGGTTTTTTGATGGATTCATTGATTTCATTTCCACTACAGTGGGCAGGGTGATCTGCCCATAGTGACACAAGACAATTTGAGAAAGTAGGGGCCTTGACTGATAACAGTTAAGTTCACACCATATAGCCAGTAGGAGATTTGTGTGATTTGACAAGTGGGAATGGATTTCAGGCCACCTAAAAAACTGTGGGGTCCTGAAGTGTCAAGCATCACACATGCGTGATTTGGCGGACATTTGATACGATATTTATCCGTCCTGTGAGGCGTGTTAGTGACAGACACTTCACAAACTTTCCGTGTGCATTGCTCCAACATGACATGGAGACAAGAACTGCTCAAATTCACAGAATTGAATTCTCCTGCCATTTGATGTAATTGTGAAGTTGTTAAAAAAACGGTATCTTGGATTTGAATATTTCATAACCCACCATGACGTCACCCACTGGTTTGTGGACTAACAGTTTGGCATTACGGCCATTGCCATCTTGGTTTTTTCGAAGCCAGAGGTGACCATATTTGGACAACAAGGTGTAGCTAGGGAGGATGTCCTGATTAGATCAGATTGAAAAACTGAGGACATGGTAATCTAGTGTCTTGTCAATTGCAAGATTACTATGCCTTAAGGCATACCCTGTTTTATCCTTGACCTTACTCTAAGTGGGACCATAATTGACTAAATGAACTTCATGCTGCGTTGAAGAAGACCTGAAACTAGTGACTGAGGGCATACACTCATTTGGACGCTGCTTACTGAGGTAATAAATCAAGAGAGAAGAATGATCAGTTTCTCATAAGCTTATATAAAATTAGACTTTTCGAAACCGGTTGACCCCTTCTGGCCATGAGAAGGAACGCAGGTTTAGGGCACCTCTGCGTTTGCTTCACTTTTCAGACCCGTAAACTCCGACCACATTTTAAACAGTCAAATTGGAAGTGTACATAGTAGAAAAAATTATACTGAATTATACTTGAACTTTAACACGTAAATTAGCAAGTGATAATGAGCACTGATTACATTAACGTGCACATTGGCCTTTTATCACCAGCATCTTGAAGGGGAAAACAGCCTAAAAATGGCAACCAGCGTCCATTAGCATGCCATCTGCAATGCGTAGAGATGTAAGAGAAGCCGAGCTCATAAAGCCTTGCCTCTCTGAAAGATTCTCCACGCTTGACCTTACGGATAATACTTCCGCTAGATTTTGGAGTGCTTAATAAGTAATATTCTGCTAAAGGCCAGCAGGTATGCGAAGCAGGGAATCATTATTGAATGAGGCTCAGACCAGGTTTATGGTCCCAATTATGCTTGGCTATAAAAGTCTGATACTGGCCGAGCAAAAACTTTCACAGAGTTTCCAAGTGGCTGAGGAAAGACTCTGGATTAGAAATTCATTTGAGAAACATGATGTGCAATTAGGATCGCGCGATGGGGGAAGAAGTTGCATCATACTTACACCAGCTTTTATCTCTGGTCATATCAAGGCTAATATCTGTTTAAATATGCAGTTTTCAAGACTGAATGTGATTGGAAAGAGACACAAAATGGCTGCATCTACAAAATGAATTTTGGGTTTAAATCAAACCATCGCTTATTATTACAAATCTCAATTCGCTAACATTTTTCAAACATAATCCTTTGAATTGATATGAGTAATATTACTATCTAAATGTGTATGAATAGATTTAACCCAGTGACAGAGTATACGCAGCAGATGAGTTGTAAATATTTCATTTTGATTTCTGGGATGAGCTTTTATTATTGATGATGAAGGGCTTCTTGCGTAAAGATTATGGTAAAATGGATATTACTCTCACTGAAGGTTTTATAACTCCTATGGTTAAGATAAGACCATGAATGACACAGGGAAAGTTCAGTCTACCATCCTCTATCTATATAATATCACCTCTTCCTCTCTTTTACTCTCCTGTCATCTCTATTCCTCTCTGCTGGCCCTGAACCCGCACCTGCACCCACACCCGTTCCTTTTTCTCTTTCATGGTCTCATTTGTCTTCTTGCGTCTCTCTCTGCCAGTCTCTGTCACGCTTTCACCCTCCTTCTCATCTCTCCATTCCCCCCCTCCCTCCCAGGAATGGATTCAGGTGAGCCAATTTCATCTCGGTCATGCCTCTTGTTTGCAACAGTCAATTCGGCTTCTCGGGAAAATGGCCTCCTCTCTTCATCGAGGGCCTTTTCATTTGGACAACTTGGCTCCTTTGCCCTAACCCTGAAATTACTTTTGGGTGGTTGTGAAAGGGGTGATGCGTTAGTGTGATACGGTGCCGTCTTTTCGTGCTGGACTGACACCTCTGTCTAGTGGCGATGGTTTTGTTTGGCTCAAGCCAAGAGTGAAGGGCCACAAGACTGATTATGAAAATGGGATTAGTCGATGCAACTTTGGGTGATTCCACTTGAGCAGCCTGTTGAGTCACCATGAGAACAAAAAGGAGCATGAAAGGTATTTCTTTTGAATTAAAGGGGTAAAGACATCGTGTATGTTTGGCATGGGTTAATACATTTTGCTGTCAGTGAGTGCAAAGGGAGTTTGAACACCCACATCTTTCAACATGTTTTCAAAAAGCATCTCATACAATTCAACAGATGAAAGAAAGGAGCAAGACTGAAAAAGTCTGCAGAGTCTAGGAGCAGCTCTGTAAACACAAGCTCAGGCGCAGTTCTTAATGATTAGAGCTGATGCTAATCCGGACAATCCGGACATGTTGGTATTGAGCATGTATGATGTCTACCATATTCATCAAATTAAAATTAAAATTAATATAATAATACATAATATAATAATTCAAGTGATTAGCTCATCATCAAGCTCCGCTGAAGCCTGATAATGACCCATTCATTTGAATCAGGTGTGTTGAGGCAGGGAAACATCTAAAACATACAAAGCAGGCATCCCCAAGGAGCGAGATTGAAGAAAACTCGTTAATAGATGAGATATTTCAGTCTGGACCAAAGTGGTGGACTGACCATCCAAAGGACCAGCTGACTGGCATTGCCATCCCTCAAGCCAAGCCAAGCATGTCTAAAAACAAAAAGTGTTTTGTGCCTCGTCAGACGCGTCCTTTGTGCAAGAATCCCTGAAAACCTTATTCTACTTATTTTGCTGTGTTGCCAAGCAATTAAGTTTGCGTACAAACCATGGAAGTATATTAAAACTTGGCTTACTGTGGTTCAGCTGCAGAAAAAAATATCAGGTGTTGAGTGAAAGTGATTTTCTAAGGAAATGTTGCTGCGTAGCACATTATAGCTCAGAAGACTCCAATGGCATACAAAGTGGGACCTGATGTTCCCTTGACAGAGTTCTTTTAAGTTAGGATGATGTAGTCAGCAGCTCATTAATGCTTTGTTAACATTTTCTGTAATGGGAAATAAATTAGGCACAAGCAATAAAAAAATTATAAGAATATTTTCTCACCTGTTCATAAGCCTTGACATTTCAGAGAAGGGAGACCTTTAGCTCACCAATCAAGTTTGACATTAGGTGACAGACATGACTATAACCCAATGATGCTGATCCAAGTGTGCAAGTATTCTTTTGATTATGCTCCTCGAGCTGCCTTGCTGTTTCACTCCTGCCCATCTCTCCCTCTTTTTCTCCTTTTTTGTCTCGTCCTCCGAGAGATCACTCCGTCCACATGCTCCAGCCATTAGCTAATAATTCTCTCAGATCATGAGTCGTTTACTTCACTCACTCAAGCACCGCCACGCTCGTCTAATGGTGATGACCCGGGTGTGTGCGCGTGTGACAGAAACTTTTGCGTGTGTGTGTTTGCGTGCGTGTGCTTATACATACTCGGCGGATGCATCTGTTACCTGCGCCGCCTTCACGTGTCATTGGCTGTGGGAAATGAGAAGCCCTTGCCTCTCAGCCTCCCATCCCAAGAAATAGGGGCTGAATGGCGCACAGCTCTGACCGGAGGCAATCAGAGTTAGCTTTAACGGTGGGAGCTAATGAGAGAGGGCTAGTGCAGTGACTGTTTAAAGAGGGTGCAGAGCCACGGCAAGGCAAACATGCTCAGTTGATTTTGACGCATCGCGCACGCGCGCACACACACACACACCAGCTTGAAACAGATGAGAAATTTGGATTGTATTAACATTTAGGTGGAAAAATGGAACATAAGTGTTTAATAAAAATACTTCAAAATGTTCTTAATTTCATGTATCGGCCACACCCTGTCACATTTGACTGATTCCAATGCAACCGACACACAAAAACACACGGACGCATCATTCCCTCAGCCACCCACTTAACATTTTGGTATGCGCATACATACACACAGACGACCCATCACAACTGTATCCTCGAGGGAAATCAGGCCATTCAGAGGACTGCATATGTCACATGTTGACATTATATCCTTATCATTACTTGATGCATAGGAGTGGAATTAACACAATTTCCCCTGAACATTAGAAATCACATCTGTAAATGTTGATATAAACAAACAATGGGAATTTGAATAAAAAGTGAGCCATGCAGACAGACAGCGAGAGAGAAGCTGCAGACCAAAAACACCCAAACACTCCCCCGCTCTCACTCAAAGATAGGATCACAATCAGATAACACACACGCACACACACACACACACACACACACCTGCTTGTTTGTCTGCTCCCCTCCTCCGACCTCACTGATTCTTCCAGTAAAGAAATAGGGATAAGTAGAGAGACAGGGGGAAGGGGGAGGGAGCGAAGGAGGGAGGAGTAGAATGGCATTATGTCTATCGGTGTGGATAATTGAATGTTGGAGCGTTTTTCTCCAAGCCTTTGTTGTCCAATCAATACACCAGTTCCCAAGGGAGCTAATCTGTATTAGCAGAATTAGCCTGCTGGCTAACTCAGATGTCTCAACCAGGCCCCCTTTTCCTTGTCCACCAGAGTGATGTGGGGATGCGGGATCACTGACAGCTGTGTGTGAATGGGGTGAAGGATCCTTTATGGTAGTACAGAGGTAAACATAAAAGTGCAAAGGAAGGTATATTCAATGTATTTACCAGAAATGTCAAGCTTTATATCACACTGCAACGTGTTTTACTGCAACAATAATGTGTTAAACTGAGTTTCGACTACACCCCTGTTCAACTGTGTTGGTCAAAACAGTATCTTTGGTACTGACAGTATTGATGACTTCTCACAAACTGAATGGCTGCTATCTGGAAAACAGCCAATTTTAATGGAGCAATATGTACGAATTTAAGTTGAAAACATTTTTAAAAATTCTCAACAGTCATTACACACATTATGTCTAGCCCTGGCACGTCCAGGTACAAAGTTCTTGCACTAGCGGCGTAAACACTAACACTGCCCACTACCCTGGTCCCCAAGCTCCCAGTCAAAACTGCTAGCTGCATGGCTAACTGAACTAACAAGCTAAGGGCGGCTACAGTTTGCAGTTGCTCTGGAGATATGCTGCCCAATATTTGTTGAGAGTATGAATTTGACAGGTGGCCAATTCTTACATATTGCACCTTTAAGTAATAAAATAGGAAATACTGAAAAAATATATTAAGTGATGCTGACATCATTCTATGTTTGATGGCAACAACAGAACTTTCACCGTTTTGCTGAAACTTTATCTGCCTTGAGAAAGAAAGTGAAACATCAGCCAGCGATAATTAACACCATCAATCATGCAAGATGCTCTGTGGTTCCAGGTAAGATGCTCTGAATCTGATAGAAAATGATGAATATGAATGATGGAAGAGAACTGGTGTTTATCAGGAACACCTTTCACACAAGTTACTGTACAGACACAAGGGGAAACCGCAACGCTGTGTTTACAGAGCTCAACATGGGACATATGAGAATTAGCAGGGTGTGTGAGTGTGTGTGTATGCGTGGTACACTTGCCTGTACTCCATTTGAGTTCAAATGGGTGTTCCACTGTGTGTTTGTGTGTGCGTTTGTGCATCTGTGTGTGCGTGAGCATTAAGAATGAGCGGCCTGCTCGTGCTAATGAGAGGTGAAGGGAGACAGTAATTGAAACCCTGGGGAGAATGGGAGACGGAAGTAGAGGGGGGGGGGGCGGCAAATGGAAAAAACACACTCCCTGTACTCCTTTATTTTCACCATGGATCTAGGCAGCATGTTTCCCCAAGAGACACAGCTAGAGGGGAGAGGGCTCTCTTTCTCTCTTTCACACGTTTCATGTTGCGCGCTTACATTACAAAACACACAGTCAGGGCCAATGAATGAATGACATAAAGAGCTGATTTGGATTTGCATGAAACCAATTCTCGCTAAAAAATCAGTCTGCAGTTGGCGCACGTCACGGCGGAATGCAAAGTGGAGTAAAAACCACGTGGGCAGGTATGTGGAAACGTACTTGCAAAGTGGGGTTATTTAGGGTCAAAAGTAAAGTCACATTAATTGTTAGGTCATTGGCAGTTGGAGCATTTCCAAAGCTTTGATGGCCATGAAACTTTCGGAGGTGAATCATCAGTACAAAAGATAAAAATGCCGGGTTTTTATTTTCTCAAAGTTAAAGGTTCAATCGTGTGTTGATAAAAGTGCAACAAGAGAAGTAAACTATGACTCTGAAGGAGCATTTTGGTTGAAAACCTCCAACAACCTTGCTTAAAATGTCTTTTGTGTGCACAGCTAATGCCGAGCTGAAGCTAAAGGTTATACCTCATTGAATTAGATCGGTTCACTTTTGCATTGTGGGTCATTTTTAGATGGAGTCAGCAACTATGGTGCAGTGCTTTGGTACCAATTGTAACAATGAAGGGCTCTGAATTTGTTACATCCCCTGATCTCCACCTACAGGCTTAAGTATTGGGTATAGAGTATTTAGAGCCATACACCAAAGTAATTCTAGATATATAAAAGTGAAGGCCAACGATCATGCATAATTATAATCAAACATAAATCCATAGGCTTAGGAGTTAAATTAATAAAGAGGTGACTGAATTGCTGTATGTTTGTTCACCGTATGTGTCCCGACTCCCTTCTTGCCCTTTCATAGTTTCTTCAATCGAATACAGCATGTTCTGTCCTATGAGACAAATTGTGCCAATGTACTATTTCAGCTTGGCCGTGATGAGCCACAAGCATGGGTTTACTTGACCCTGGCCATATCGGGACACCGTGCTGCCTGCTGCAGGGGACAGAGGTGTTGTAACATTGTCACCACGTAATAACTCACGGCCTTGTGTGATGACATCCAAGACGCTTCCCCCCCCCCCCACACACACACACACACTTTGAGCGTCTGGACAAGGCCTTTGAAACTGTACGCTATCACCCCACAGTTTCAGTTGCTAACAATATTTATGTAAACTGCTTGCTGCATGCTTGCCACGGACAGAATGTTATCAATGCAGGAAAAAGGAGAAAAAAGAGCAGGGAAGGTCTTTAATCAACCTAGCACTCGGCACAGTGCAGGCACAGGAACAGCCATGCATGTGCGCGCACATACACACACACACACACACACACACACACACACACACACACACACACACACACACACACACACACACACACTCAAACACACACAAATAAACACACACTCCTGGACTTCTTCCAGGGAAGCTCCAGTTGTTACAAAACTACCATCCCCTCTGGCCTAATAGCCTACAAAAATAGTTAGACACACACACACACACACACACACACACACACACACACACACACACCAACAAACACATTACATTTACCAAGGCTGCAGCAAGTGACATGAATGAGCAAATACTGGAAGTTAATAACAATGCTAATGCTTACTTCCCCAAACACTATACAATTTCTAGACTGTTTTACTATACTTTAAATGACATTTTTCAAAGACCTGTTTTTCATGTAAGCTGCTTTTCCGCTGACAAAACTGCTAACATTTGCTGTATTTTGGACTTTAAGGAAGTCAGAACTGGCAGAAATTATTTCTGGAATGACTGTGAGGACATAGTGGAAGAGAAAATCTTAAACTTCACAAAAGCCTAAATATGTTTCTTCAGTGGTGCCACGCACGGACCCTGGAAATGAGCACTAATGGTGGTACAGACAAATTAGCACACCGCTAAGCCGATCGATTGCTGGCACAAAGCCAGCCTAAGGGGAGAAGAACACTCTAAAATGAGTATTGTGGATTTGTATCCATTGTGAAGTATAGCTATTAAAGTGATTGACGTCATAGGAGACAACACATGCACACACATACGATACATACAGAAGCACATACCTGCAAACTCCTCTGGAAATCGTTCAGAAAAATTCCCTCAAAGCTTCACTTCCAGGTGACGACTACAAACAAACAGGACAGGCACAGGCACAATGTATCAAGGCTGACAGTGGTCATAAATAAGTTGCAGCCTCATAGAGACAAAAAAACGTGTCACTGCTGGATTGAAAAACAATATAAAGACTGTTGCATGGCTCATTGTGGATCAAGACTTCATCGTAGCCATTTCAACTAATGCTGGTTATAAGGGTATGTGCGTAAAAATTATGCACAGTACACCCAAGATGCTCTGTGATAAAGATTCATAAAAGGAATCTTCTTCGAATGAAGTACATCATCTGCATCTATGATTTGGCAAGACACTTTGTTTCAACCATGTTAGCCAAGGACATTTCCTGACCTGTCATCTGGGCTCTGGCAACTGCACGCCAACTGCAACATTCTATGAAAATAGAGACTCTCATAAAATGGTGACACTGCAACAAGGCAGAGGGGTGACGACACATCAAGGGTCTTATTTTCAGAGGACGCATCATGAGTCATAATTCTAAGGATATTTTAGGAGAAGGGGTGCCGGCCAAAGTCAGTGGCACATGGAAAATAGGCAAGAGGGCAAACTCATAGACACTTCTTACACGTGCTCACATGCTGATTTACGCACAGAAGCAATGATATGTATACTGCCGCATATAAATTCAAATTTAGTCTCACTGTTATGGCAGAACATTCATGTGCATGCAGGAGGCTTTGAAGCCTGCGAGGGTAAACGCAGCAGTTGCTAACTCTAAACTCTCCATTCCCTCAACCAAAGTTACCCCAGCCACAACAGCTGGGCCCACAATCGACTGATTGGTCAGAGTCTCACTTGTACTGAGCTGGTGCACACATTTGTACATGTAAGTTTATGCGTGCCGCGAAACGGTGGCCGCCTGCCACTCAGTGAGCTGCGAAGCCAAATTTCCACCACGTATCCAGTGGTAATTTATAAGCCTGCTTGGTAACTGGAAAAGTTGTGGCTGAGGACAAATCGTTGACACATGCTGGACTCGGTACATTGCATGAAACAGCGCTGATACATGTTATCCCTCCTACATACCCCGATCTGATATTGAAGTATCATTTCAAGCTTCCGCACATTGTCCAAGATCGTATGGATACCGATCATAAACATTAAAACCTTTCAGCAGTTGCTGAGACACAGCAAAGGAAATACCCTGGAGTCATAAAACATGAAAGTGCAGGAGCTGGCTCCCCGGCTTGGCCCTGAGCTCGCCATTCCAACTTTGAAAACAAGGCCTTAAAATACCAGAGCCCTAAGGGGGGAGGAGGGAGGGGGATTTATGTCCGTTTGCAGAAGGTGAATGAATATGGGGCATATATAAAAAGAACCAGAAAGGTCTAACCCATAAATTAAGGCCAAGGGGTAGATGCAGGGCAAGTGCAGAAGAGAGTCGGACCCTTTTGTGCAAGGTGTTCGACGACCCTTCACATTGTTTAACGTCTCTTGTACGGTCTTTTGCTTTTACTGATATGAGCAGCAGAAGAGGGTTAATATAATTCACACATGCATACACAGATAATGGCAGAGATGTTTATAAAAAAAATAACAGCATTTGATTTTCCTGGAAACTGTGATTCTTCACTGAAGACACAGCTCTGATCAGCACTCTTGGTATGGCGGATTAATAAAGACCACACTCATGACTGGAACCCTGCACTTTCTCACTGGTCACTTTCTATTGCTTTGCAGATTTACAGTGGCTGAAAGGCACCGAGGGAATGAGTGGGCGGATTGATGCACTGAGGACGACGAGTGGATGGTGCGCCTCCCCTCTCTTCTCCCTCCCTCCCTTCTAAGAACTGATGAAGGACTTAATCTCTGGTGCTACCTCATCAGTCCAATAATCTAATTAGGGGGAAAGGAAGAGTGTCGGGATGGATTCATACATTGGGCTGTGCCGCGCCCCCTTACCTGCCCCTGCTGCCATTGCCGTGCACATTAATCAGACGAGAGGAACCTCCTCTCCTTCTCCTAGTGAGAGAGAGATGGAGGAGGGGGGGCATGAAACAGACACTTTCCAAAAGGCCTGGCTTACATATTTCATGGCACATTACGGATGTCTTGCCTCAGCTCCGCCGACAACTCATTAGGACCTTTATGAAGGGGTAGAGGAGAAAGGGAGAGAGAGGAGATAGGGAAAGAGCAGGAAAGCATTCTTAATATGCATCTGTATATCAGTCTGTCTTTTAGATCTTTCTTTTAGAGTTTTAGCACGCGTTTAAATGGACTACCCAGTGCTGAATTTAAGTGCAGCTTTTTCTCTCTGAATTTTAAAAAGATGTAGAGGATTGTTCGACTGGGGAGCGTGTAGATAGCCATGTACTTCATCCAAGACACTTTCCACCAACACACACTGAGGTTAATGCTATTGCTAAATGCTATCCAGATCCCCACCCGTGTAGGTGTCCCAGACAACCCGATGGAGTTACCAGACTCTTTACCAACTCTTTGCTGGTCTATTTTTTTGTAAAACCAGAGCAAGTGTAGCATGTTCTGACTTACCGATGGGCCCCAAACCGCAGCCTGCGGCGCTATGGCATATGACAAGAGTGTCTTTAGTCCAGGGTGAAGTAGCATCAATGATCAGATACTAACCCATTATGGTTCTTTAGAAGGTAAACATCTGGTCGCAAGAGGGCCCATTACTGCATGTGCCTGTGATGTTACATGTGTGATAAATGATATGCTGCTTTTGGGTACGGAAACGCACTGCTCTTGTAGCTCTATCTTTGAGTGTTTGCACAAACATTTGTTTGCATGCTTCCGCACGTTCATAATGACAGCTTGTGTGTATACATATTGTATGTACTGTAGCTAAGACAGCCCCACTCAATCTTCATCCTATTTAATATTTCAGCTGCAGTAGGAACATACTACAACTCCTGTTTGAAAGGATGATAGGGCAATTTGTGTCATATTAACTGAGTTGTATTGTAATGCACGTGTTTACTACAGGTGCATTTTGATGCCAGGTGTGTAATTCACCTGCTATGTTGCACAGTTGTAGGACTACATGTCTGTGATCAGGATGACAGGAGAGGTGGGTGACGCACACAGAAGGGAGAGAGCTCAGCTGATGGCTTGCTGGTGGCCTGATTGCTCTGGCCCAGCGGCCCACTGAGCAGTGATTGCCACAGCTGGGGCCTCCGGTACAGATTCCTCAGGCGCTCCCATAGCTCAAAGCTGACACCTCCCACTAAGCACTGTCTGCCCAGACCAACCTCTCACGATGCCATTTGTCCTGACAGACGGAAAGACAGAGGTTTGAAACCAACCTATATCTTCTTCCACTGATTTGTCCTTTCTTTTGCCTCCCTTGGTTCATCCATCAATCATTTTCAGCCTCACTTCTTCACTTTGTGTCTCTATCTTCTCCTCTGTCCTGCCCTACTATCTCATCCTTCCTGGTCTTTCTCTTCATCTTATCCACCTTTCTGTTTCCAGCGTGCCATCCACATTTGCCTTTTCAATATCCCTTCTCCAACTCTTCCACCCTTTGCCCTGGCGTTCACATTCATTTATTTGGATCGCTTCCACCTCGGAGGGAATAATCCGCTAACTGGTTCATTCATACGGATGACATCATCAAATCCCTTCGTTGCCGTTGGCTGGATTAATCCTGCTCATTCTCTTGCACTGACTGAGTTCATTATGGAGGCACAAATCCAGTCGGCTTAAAAAGAGCGAAAGGGTCCGGGCTACTACTGAACAAGCTCCAGGGGAAGAGAGTGAGTGAGACAGATAGTGAGAGAGGACAGAACTCCTTCTGTGGGGGGAAGAAGGAGAAACAAAGTAGCAGTCACTTCAGGCCATGGTCAAAGTGCAGGATTGAAAAAAAAGCGGATGAAGTTTTGGATCTGCATTTGCACAAGGCTGAAGCGATTCAAGTTTTGCACTGTGTAGTTTTGAAGAGGATGGTGGGGGCAGAGTCTGAGGTGGTACAAGGGTGTCTCTGAAACACAACGCTTTTCATACACACAGAGTGTTGAGTCACTTGAGGTTCAATGGTCCATTACAGGAGACCACACAAACATCAAATAACATGTAAGGTGCGTTGGTAAAGTGGTTTACTCTAAACTTTTAACATCTAATATTCTACAAATGAACTGTTATTATAGGTATGTTTGTGAAGCAAGATGGTGTTTGAATATGTGGGATATTCAGGTTCATTTAATCATCTACTGTTACCACATGAAGAACTTTTGATCTCAGCCTAAAGCTGTTCTCACTAGTAGCTGTAGTAGCTGTTCACATATGTGATCGACATTTTATAAGCTTTAAGTGGCACTACAGCTCAAATTAGCTTTGCTTTCTAAAGACATAGTCACCAGAAATGTTTACTCTCTGGGTCCAATTTCCTCTCATTACAAACAAAAACCAGCTGTGCATTCAGCAGTTAATAATAATTTGGCAACATTGATGGTCACACCCGTAATGGTAGCAAAAGGTTTAACGAGACGTGTAAAGAGGGGTAAAATAAATAAGACCCTAAAATTAGAGAACCTACTTTGGCCACATAATTTAAAAGTACAGTATAATGTGGCAGGAAATCCTGGCAGCAAGTGGTAGCAGAGCTCAGTCCAAAGCTGGCACGGCTTGATCTTTTTCCCTGGAAATGTAGACCATTAGTGTTTCTGCTGTTACTGTGGGAGCTCCGCTAAGCTAATTCAGGTTATACAACACTCGATAGCTGAGGGCAAGAATGAAAGAGCAATTGAAGAGGGGAGCATAGCAGGAGACTACAAGCCGGACTCTACAGGTGCACCGTAATAGCAGGAACACAGCTGGTCTGACCAGATCTAGGTTAGCTGTAGTGTGAAAGTGTCTCGTATGTCCTGGAAATACTGCAGGGGATTCACTAGACTACACAAAAGCTAGGTGGCTCAGGGAGGGGAGGTGGATGAGAGTAGGGGGATCTTTAAGCCCCTCATCCTTGCGTGACATAACTGATAGGATTGCTTTGACTAACAAGCATTTAAGTGCTAGTCTGACCTGGTGACAGATCAAGAGGTCAGAGATGAGGCCGAGCCAATCGGTCAGTGACATGATAAATAAGCCCTGGCATTATATGCATAATGTATTATTTCTTGCCCGTATGCATGTATTAAGTTTATCTATGCATGTGTGCTTTGGTATATGATGCACATGTGCATGCATTCATTGATTAAGTATTTCATGTACATAGAGAGGAAAAAGTAGACACAGTACAGTCACTCTATAAGTATTGCTATTAAAATTTACCCTATATTTCCCTCCACATTTTGGGCCTATTTCTCCTAATCGACCAGTATTGCAATATTGTTGTGAAATTTGTAGCGTGCATTGATGTAAACCTGTTCTCTCCTCTTGTGTCATCCTCGTGCACTTGGAAAGATTGCCAGTTTGTTGTTTGATCCATTCAACAACTTTCTTCAAGAGTGGAGAGAGGAAGATTGCAGCCTCCAGGGACCTTTAAACATACAGTCTTTTGTTATACAGCTATATAGTCTTTGCATCAAACAGATATATGGCTTTGGTATGCATCTTTTCTCTATTTTTAGAGACCTGTAGGATTTAGGGAAGAGTTACTTTGAGGCATTTTTATGTAGGGTAGATGTGTGTGCAGCCTTACGGAAATAGTGATGGGAGTGACAAGGGTGATTACCACAGAAAATGAGAGGCAGCAATAAACAATAAAAAAATGCAAAATATATGGACCCATTATCCAAGCTGAGATGTTTATCGTCCTGCGTGTCCCACCCAAACTCCCCATGGATGTCATGTTTTGCTATTTATCAGCCGTTCTTGTGAAATTCAATCTGATATATGCATTCTAATCTCACACAGAAAAAGCACGCAAACACAAAACCTGTATGATATCCACATTCAACAATGCTCGAGTCGCAGCAAAAGGCCAGGTCTGAAAGTGTGGACACAACTCTTTGTGGTTCGCTGGCCAGTTGTCGGGGGGGAGTGGGTGATCATCCTCCGTCTATCTGTCTCCCACCCCCCCCTTCCCTCTCTCCCTCCTCTAGCCACATGACACACATTGTGGCTGATCTGTCAGTGCTCTGGCATCATCGGAGCAGGACATGCATGATGTGTCAGAGATAGAATGTCACGCTAGGGGCCCCTGGATGGAGAGAGGAATGAAAGAGGGGAGAGATGACAGATGAAGCGAGATCGACAAAAGAGCGCGGTACACAAAAGAAGGATGGAGGGAAACAGGTGGATTGAAGGTGTTAGGCAGAAAGAGAGACAAGGATGGAAAGGAGGGATCAAGTGAGGGGGGATAAGCACACAGAGACAGATAGAAAGAGATTATTTCGAATGCCAATGCCGCACACTCTCAGCGCAGGCATAAGGGCGGCAAGGTGGCTGCTTACACAACACACACAGACTTACACAGACACACGCACACAGCTACATGTTGCCAAAAAGACCTGCTGGGCGCCTGCAGAGCCGTGAGTCATAGTATCCATATCACCACGCCACAACACATACAAACAAACATATTGTGCTGCTTGAGTACCGCCGTTACAGGCATTTTGACATTTCCCTGACAAAAAGGAGAAGATCTGAAGGTTCTGCCTGGTTGTGTTGAGGGAGTGAGAGGAGAGCAGCAGCTTTGCATCGCTCTAGTTGCTACAGTACAGGAGAGCAGTGAGTTATAGCTGGCCTCTTACAACAAAGGTAGAGTCTGTGTGTTGTGCGTGGAGGTACACAGTTGTGAAACGTGCTCTGTGTGGGCTGGTGTGTGTCAGTAAAGACATAGATAGCTAGTGGGTGTGTTTACTAATGTGTATTAGCAGAGGATGTAGTGTGTTAAAGCAAGTGTGTGTGTGTGGTAGCAGGGATTTAATGGGATTTCCAGCTCAGCAGAATGCGCCCGCACCTCTCACACCCCCCAACATGTTCCAGCGCGTGCACGCACTAACACACACTCTTCATATCGATCGAACCGCCAGCCGCAGGGTCATTCATCAGATGGTTGGACACACCCAGGTGTGTTTTACTGTTGGCCAATGCTCAGCAGCGCATTCGAGGAGCAGACAACCATCATCGTAGAGACACAGAGGAGGGAGAGAAACAGAGGTGAATAAAGGAGAGAAAATCTTACAGTAACAAAAAGAGAGGGAGCCTCAAAAGAATACACAAACAACGGCAGCACACTATTACTCTGTTGAGTAAAAGGCTGTCAGCATCACGCCATAAAACAAAGAAACCAACCCGATTGCTGTCTTTTTAATTCATGAAGTTTTACGTCCTTGTAGTGCACAGACATCAACAGGAGGAGTTCAGGGTGGATTGGGGGGTGTCCAAAGCATCAAGATGCACCACAGCTTGCATCTCGCGCCTCACATGTAAGATCTAGACATCTAAAAGACTAAAGGGGGGAAAAGATTGTGGATTTGGTGAAATATTGATAAAGTCAGTAAGTTTTGTCTCATCCTTAAGCACACAGACACACAGACACACCCTTTGTGTTTGTTGTTGCCCGTTAAGGTTAGCTTGTGGCTAGTGCACTATAGAGTAACCTGGCTCTTTAGGGCAGATTAAAGGCAGCGTTACCTTGAGTCAACCTGTGGATTTCTCTGGGTTTGAACAACAACAATTGTTGGAAACATTTGGGATATTGGAAGTATGCGACTCAACAAAATATATAACAAAGCATTTAAATATAAATTTAAACATTTAAATGCAGATTATATCTTAAAGGAATGGTTACGGTTTGGCAACTAAAACAGGTTAATATAGGTAATATAGGTTCAGGTTAATATAAATGGTACTGTAGTTGTAGGTTTGTCTGGTGCATCAAAGTCAGAATCACTACTTAAAGTACACACTACCTCCTGCATTGGCGCTGATAGTGGGCACTGGATGTGCATGGTGAGGTCACAAATCATCCAATATGGATGCAATTACTTGGATCTGCTTAGGAATTGGAAACTTAGCCCTTCCTGACTCCTAATTTGGTACTATTCCCTCTATTTATGTGATGCAAACTACCAAACCAAAACCAGACTTCCGATGACTATAGTTTACATTTTCATAGTTTATGTGTTACTAAACATTTCATGCAAGTAGCTACCTCAACACATCCTGCAGATTGACTGTGACCAACAGTCAAGCCTGACAGTCGCCTAATTTGCCACCTGATAGTCACGAAGACTGATGTCACCACTGATGACTGTCACATCGCTGAGATACAACAACACAACCTGACAAGCAGCAGTCTCAACCTCTACCCTAATGACGGGTTAACACATGCCCCCAACACCATGGCAACAACTCCTTGGCCTTGTCATCGTCGTACCTCTGATTCAATTACCTTGACCTCGGCGGGTGCCTGGGCCTCCCTCCCAGTCTTGCTCCTGTAGCCGGGGAAGGTTAATTGAAACGGAATGCAACATTAATTTCCTTATTAATGAGAGCAGGTGACTGGCCGCTAACTGTAGGAGAGGGTGACCTCACAGAGACTTTTTTTTAAACTTGTCCCTTGTTTCCCTTACATGATGGATCACAACGCGTGATCATATAATCAAAATGTACCAATGTGCTTTTGACACGTCTGTTCTAATGTGTGCACTATGTACAGTATGACTGTGTGCGTATCTTTGGCCTGTAGACTCAGCCGTAAATACCCATGTAACTGAAACTGGCATTTCAGTTCATGAATAGGAGCTGTAGGACTGTATGGACTTCTTTGGTGCACATTTTCCTTTTTATTGACAGTCAATGAATATCTTGCATTTGGACATACCTCCAAATTGGTAACATGGTCATCTATATTCAACCCAATCGTCAGAATAAATGTTCTGGCAATGTGTGTTTTGCAAACCACAGATATGTTGACACTAAATTTTATGTAGTGACAATGTTGTGCTGATGCTCTGGTTGGGTTTAAACACAAGCACCACTTGACAAGGGTAAGGAAAACTTAAAATACTTGTTTGGGTCGCCACAAACACATCTGTTGAGCTCCTTACTTCCTGTCAAAAATATCAGATTTTTGTCACCATAACATGGTGTCATGCTTACAATTGTAGAAATGCCGCGCTCCCTCATAAAAAAATATCCAGTGGTTTCACACTGGCTCAAACACTGATGTCAATGGCTTGGCAACCTTCACACCTTTAACATTGAATGAATTGAAAAAGTTCATGCAGTTTATTCCATAGCAATTTAGCATTTGCAATAGTACGAGGACTGAATGTACTGTAATCTAAGAATGCATACAATATCGAGCTATGTGATCATATATACACCCACCTCAAATGCACTGTGGCCCTGACATAAGACACTCTTACACTTGCTCTCCTGCTTTGAAACTCTGCAGTGCTTCACTTGGGTTACCCACAGCTTGGCACCAACACTACTGAACATTAGAGAGCCCATTGTTTGTGTTTTAAGAGAGCCCATTGTCAGTGCTTAGCCTCCTGCATTGGGTTTCTGTCTTAACGCTTAGAAGGCTGTTAGCTTCCAGTCTACCTCTAGTTCTTTCACTGTGATCAAGGGTTCAAACCCCCCAAAAGTCAGGCAGTCAGTTTGAACAGCTACTAAAGCATATTTGCATGATAGTGCATTGTGATCATTTCCGTATGACTGAAGGTGGCTTTGTATTATGTTTACAGGTAAGCATCCCTGTGGCCGTGTGCCCTCACCCCATGTCATCCAAATCATTCCGAGAAACTTTGCATTTAAGACATGACAAACTTTCATCCGCACACCCACCCACAATGCAACAATACCCCGCGTGTCTGCATTCTATTGCCTCACGCCCCTCATCTGTCAAAACATGATAAGATATAAAACTCTGCGGTGACTGGAACAAGCAGCCTCCTCTTCAATCTCCTTAAACAAATACCAGGCAAATGAATGAATTTTGAACAGCCACGGCTGCCTCTATCACAAGACGGATCTCTGCTTTATTTCATTCCGGCACCTTCAAACGCTTTTCCGGAAGATGCAAGCAACTTGTTCTAATAAGATTTTTCTGCACTTGTTTTTTTTTTTTCTTTTTCCTTACCCACCCCCATTTCGTCTCTTCCACCAGCCTGCCGCGACTTCCTTGTTTAATCACAGAGTCTATTAAAAAGGCAATTAAACATCATGCAGGTAATATGTATAATCCATTGAACAAATCCTGGATCAAATATGCAAATAGCAATAATGGAATGTTGATTAGTGTGCCATTTTGCCTGCACTATTGATTCAGTAGAGTTAGAGCGAGACCTTGAGTCCATAAGTGGCACGTTGCCTGGTTTTAAGGTCTAGCATAGAGTGCACAGATATTTCTTTTATGCTCGATCTATGCAACGCAATTTTGAAGGAAATTCCACGTTTTTGCTCAGAGGCTTTCTCGAAGAATTCCTGCACATTTGGCTGGGGCTTGACTTTTTCTAAGTGCAAGGAGTCTGCAGGAAGTCTTGTAGTGTTTATCCCCCCTAAGGCAAACACCCAAAGGCTACATGAACAAGCACAGGCATACGCCATTTTAAGTTAATATCGCTTTAGAGACCAAAAGAAAAGAGTATAAATGTGTTTTGAGAAATTTAGTGTAGTGGGAAATTGATTGTTCTATCTGAGGGTCAGCAGGACGCCAGTTTTGTTTGCTAAAACTCTTTACAGGAGCCCAATAAGTGAAGATAAAGAAACATACAGAGACAAACAGGGATTCATCTGTGTGTGTGTGTTTGTGTGTACAAAATCCTCAGAGTGTTACTATCTAGCATGTAACCAAGAGTTTCACTCGATACAGGGTACATAGATCAAACAACCTGAATGCAATTAGAGCTGCATCCAGATGATTTCGGGGGGAATACGTGCTGTTATCGCTCCTCCATTTGAAGGATGAAAAGTGACTACATTCTTCATCATCATAAAAGGCAGCGCCGGACACAAAAAAAGTACAATCAAAGAGAGAATCACACACATAACAACAAAAGCACTCTCCTGAGTAACACGACGACATTTAAAACAGATTCGTGTGACTGATGTTCAGGCTGCTTGTTTATGCCTGTCCGCCCAGTTCTGTGCCGTGGAGTCGGAGTTGACAGAAGCCACACAGAGCAGAAGCACAGATCAACAGGTTATTAGCATAAGCCCATGAAGAAACCTAAAAAAAGCACATTGAAATGTGGAAAATAATTCCACCGGGCCGACCGCACCTCTTACAAATAAGAAAAAAAATAACTGCTTTATCACTTTCTCAGCTTGATGCAGTTTCTCTTAGGGGGCTTCGCCGTTTTGTTTTGAAAGATTAAAAGTGGAGGAGTACAAGCTGGAGGGAAAGGAGGAGGAGGAAGAGTAGGGGAGGGCGTTTGGTGACAGAGGATGGAGGAAGGGGAAGGAGGAGGAATGGGGGGGTGATGGTGTTTGTGTTATTGATGTGCAGCGCTGGCTCAGATAAAGGATTGGTGGGAGCCAACCAGCTCCTATCTGGCTCCTCCAGCCAAAGGCCTGTTTGCTTTCTAGGAGTTGCCGTCGACCAAAGTTTGTGTGTGTGTGTGTGTGTGTGTGTGTGTGTGTGTGTGTGTGTGTGTGTGTGTGTGTGTGTGCATGTGTGTGTGTGTTCGGCTGGAGAAAGGAAAGAGAGATAGTAGGGAGGGTGAGCGTGTAGATGCTTTTTTCGGAATTAGATTCTGCTTCCCTAACAGCACAATTAAGGTACGATTGGAGAGAGAGGGAGGGAGAGACAGAAATTCTCCGGGTTAAGCAAGGATAGTGTATAGTAATGGACCAGGCGCAGTGTCACAGATGGAATATGATTACCATAGATCCATTTCTGTCATGCTTTCTAAAAAAAAAAAGGAGGGAAAAAAAATAGAAACGCCCATGTGGCCGAAAATAATCTGAGGACGAATCAATATGGTTAGTAACGGAGCGTCAAAAGACCTTGATGAAGAGGCAGCATTATCAAAAAGATATGTTTCATGGATGGGGCTGTTGATTTATATAGACAGGGGCCCTATGATGCAACATGAATTACTGGCTGGTTAGAATACGGGGATGGAGAAATGGAGGGCTAAATGAAGCGGCAGAGTGGGGGGACGGGCGGGAGGGGAAGGATGTCTTCTCTTCATCAGCATCTCACTGTCAGCTCAGAGAGAGCTGAACCCACCATATTAAAATCACGCAGGACGTTTGGTCTTTAAAAGTGATGAATTCTGACTGAAATTCAAACGGGATTTGATTACACCTCAACTGTTGTTTCAAATTGTCTATGAAGTTCATCTAATTTCTCAGTCATAAATATGTTCTTGTGAGTGCGTGGAGATGAATTAAAATGATTCATCCTATCAGTGAAATCTATGTCAGCTACAAACATTTATCGTGCCAAACTATTCATAATCTTGAGGTTGCAACATAGTGCTGCGGATATATTGGTGTGAAGTTTAAGACCACTTTTATTTTTGCACAAATAGCTTTTGAATTTGTCAATCTAATCACATGAAACTTTTTGTAAATAAACTATTTCCCCAAAATATTTTGATACATCTAAATGTTTAATCACGTCGTGTTTTAACTGGTTTTAGAATGAAATGTTGGTTTCTTCCACACAGATGATACTGATTTACTTACAGGGGGAACATGATGAATTTGGCACAAGGTAAGTGAAATTGTTTAACCCAGAAAAGTTGTAAGTAGTACAATATACATATACTGCAGAGACAGGTCATACTCTATTGTGAACATATGCAAAGCTTTTTCGGTCAGTAGACTTGATTTAGTTATTCAGTTTACAAATACTGTAAATGTTGTTGAAATGTTTGACATAATCGGTGCAGCCACTGCGTTTAACATGTCATACTCTGTGTTTCTGTGTAGTTTTACTTTACACCCCTGGATTGAAGTTTGCCAAACACAGGATAATATTTAACAGCAGTAAAATAAGCCTTATACAGTTATAATCCAACAATAATCATTGAAAAGTGCATATCTGAAGTCAGTGGCTTCCAGTAAGACATTAAGCTGTGCAGTGGTGACGATTTTAATATGTTATGATAAATTTAGCTTCTTTCATACATTTCTGGTTACAATACATGCAAGTTTTAATCTTTTAACCCTTCATAATCTATCTTTTGGTCATCAAAAGTTTTTTTTTTAAATGTAAATGTCTTAAAATCTTTGAATAAGTCATCACTTCTAATAAAACCAAGAAAAAAAGATCTTTCCCCTTATTCTAGTCCTTTTCATCCCTCCCTCCCCTTGCTCCCTTCATCATGAGTGATACAGTCTCTATGCTACCCTCCATTTGTTTGACCCTGCAGGAGGGGAACTGATGTGCTTATCCATCAGAACCGCACGGCTCCATTTACGAGATGGACCCCTGCCTCTAAAGCAGCTCCTCCAGCCGGTGCCAACAGCTGCCCGCCTGTCTTAAACACACGTCCACCAAGGGCAAGGGCAGATCCCCAACGCTAACAGTGAACCTTCTCCAGATCCAACTCTGTCGACTTGTGCAGCTACTAGGGAACGCTCTGTCAAAAACAATGGAGTGCGCTGCATCTCAATGTCGATCCCAGGGACGCACTGATTGAGCATGTTGGCTTTCTTTCTCATCGAGCATTGGTTTGACACTAACTTATGAGCATTCGAAAGTTGCAATCAATTACAGCATTGTCTGAAACGCACAGAAGGTTTACTAGGGTTATGCTGAATAATTAAAAGCGCTAGAATATTCCTTGGTTGAGTAAAATTTAAATGCTCCCAGTGCGTCTGGGCTGTATTGAGAAACCTGATACTTCAGCCTAATATATAACATTATCTTTCTTTGACTTGTAGTTCCAGTCCTTAGCCACTCTCCCATTCAAGTCCCATTCAAGTGTCCTCCTGCCGAATACGTCATGGGGCGAACACACTTGTGTGGGGCCCCACTTTTCCAGCCCATTCATGGTCTCGCTTTGCAGGGGCAGAGTACGACATATCATGAGAAAGCAGAGAGGGGTGACGTCGGCCTATGTGTGTGTTTGTGGGGAGAGGAGGAGGGAGGAGGGCCGATGTTGCGTGCCTTCATGTAGAGCAGAGCTGATACCCCCCACAAGCACAGGCAAATGTGTGAGCGAGGGGCGGCAGTTGGGAGCGACTCAACCAGTGTTAGCTGGCTCTCCAATTCCACACTGGCAGCTCAGTCATGGGACTGAAACTCCATCCGCTCTCTGGAAAGTAGAGTCTGATCTCTTTAGAGAGGGGGTTCTGGGTGGGGGCACATACATCATTGACCTAATTTACATTCAGCCAATTCATGAGTCTTGGGTTGATTGAATAGCTAAGCGAAAATGCAGCAAAGCAACATAGATAGTTTTTATTTTTGCATCAGACCTGCAAATATTGTTGATTAATTTATTAGTTGGTCAGCTGTTTTGATAATCAATTAATCATCTCGGTCAAACATTTGCAGGTTCCAGGTTATTACATGTGAGGATTTGCTGCATTTCTTTATCATTTCAGACAGTAAATGAAGAGTCTTTGGGTTTTGGACTGTTGGTTGGACAAAAGAGGCAATTTGAAGACATCACTGTGGACTTCATGACAAAATGATTGATTAGTTGGGATTGCAGCCCAATTTCACACTAACGCATCAAGTAAATGCAATCAAACCTCAGGCTGGCTATAGGCAAAGAGACACATTTTGTATAAATATCGCAATACTGGCTTAGATCGTGTCCGCGGAGCAACTCAAGTGCCACTCAAGTGTGCACATTGAAGCATATAGGCACATGCGTAGGTAGTTGCCCCTTGCCACCCCTTGTTATGTTTAAACCTTTACAGAAACTTAATTGCTTCCCCTGAAGTGACGGCCCTGGTAACAGTTTTAACACTGTGCAGATTTCAGCGTTGAGCATTAACAGGTCCTTTGCACCAGCTGACTGACTCATCCATGGAAACTTTAAACTCAAGTGTCCACCATTTACCTCACCCATGATACTTCATCTCTCGTAGAAGTCCATGCGTAGCTCCCTTTCCCAAGCCTACCACCACCACAAACCCCCTAACCCCTATCCAGCTGACTGTAACTCTAGCCTCATCCCAGGGTGTGTAATCTCTCTCATGTTCCCGTCTCTCTCCGACGTCAAATAATCTAACTTGTTCCCCCCCGCTGCTTCGGGTTTGACGTGGAATGCCGCAGGTCACGGCTGGGGCAGCTTATGCAGGGGGCAGGTGCTGTCACAAGGTACGTTTCCATGGCGGCAGAAATACGCAACTGATTTGTCTTTTTTTTTTTTTTAGAAAGGCTAAAGACATGGCATCCAGCCACCCCTCCTCTCGCTGCTCCTATCTCCCTCTCTGTGCCTACATTTGGCTCCCTCTCGGGCTGTGTCACGAGTTGTGTCAGCAGCGGTTGCAGTTTGGCCGGGAGAGCGCTCGTCATGGGTAGAGGATTGGGTAAGAATCTTCCATTAAGGTTAGCCTGCAGTATGTAGCACATGATTTGAGTCAGAGTAGAAAGGAATGACTCGACAGCACATTCACTGCCAGATAAGGAAGAGCCACATGGCAACACCTCCTTGGGATGATTCTGCTATCCTGCCATGAGAGAGAGAAGTCCTACTTTCCTACTTTTTTCTTTCCACTACAGATTCTCTCTTTTTTTTTCATTTGCATACTGCAGCCACATTTTTATACATTATGCTAATATCACCATCGTCTTTAGATATTCCAAACTGTCCCCCATCAAATTGAGGTCAAGCGGGTGGTTTGAGTTATGAACACAACCTTTGACAACATATCCCAGTTGCACGAGCAACAGTGCCGCCGCTGAGAGTGACAGTCAGCAACGTGCAGCCACCACACTGACAGTGCTCCTGCTGTTGGAGGGTCGTCTCAGTGTCAGCTGTCAGTGATGTGAAGCTGGAGGCTCAGTGGAGTATTTTGACCTTTTGCTAACTGTGATGTCATCCTCTGGCTCATTTACATAGTTAGCAGAGCACTCTGGGAGTCTGCATGTGTCACAGGCACACACTGAGTAGTGTTAGTACACCTGTTTTCAGGATCTTTGCCTTTGAAATGATAGTTATGTTTCTGTGACGCAATATCAAAATCACATCCCCGTCTTGTGGTTTAATCAAAGTGTTACCACTAAAGGGAAATTGCTCTTGTAGTATATTAAAAGACGGCGCGCCTTTGTATTGAACCAGCAATCTTCAAATATCAGATGAAACAGACTCTATAAACTGCGGCATAAAAACAAACAACCTGTTCATTCATCCACTTGATTCTTCCCACTACTCCTCATCACTCTTCAAAGGCGAAGGTTGACTCTCACAGCTCCAGGGTGTGCTTGTTCTTCGGCGCGTGTGTATGCCTTGCCTCGTTACTGAGCTTCACAGACAGTATAATTTCAGCCTGACACTGCCTTGAATGTGCCGCTGTCAAGCCGGAGCGCGGCAGAGTGCGAGTTGAGGGATGCAGGCTCAAAAATGTCACTTTCGTTCTCGGCGAGATGAGAGAGAGAGAGGAGAAGAACGGGGGAAGGGGCTGGAGGAGCGGTGGTGGATGGGTGGCTGGAAGAGGCCTTGGAACAACTGTTTAAATCATGACAGGAAAATGACCACAGCCTGGAGAGGTTTGTGTGTGTGTGTGTTTGTGCGTGCGCGGAGAGGGATCAACAGAGTGTGCTCGTCTGTGGAGTTTGTTTATGATTTTTCTCTTCTCTTGTTGTAAGCGTGTGATATGACTCATACGAGTAGTTCATGCAACTCCAAAACAAATTCTACGTGCTCATGTGATTATTCGCAAATACGCAATAAAGCGCGTGCATCATCTCCACTATGAGCTTGTTAGTCCGTCAATATGGGTGTAACAAATGTGTACTTGTGTTTCTCTCCATATGTGTGAGTGCGTGTGCCCGCCTGTGCTCCAGCATATCTGGCCCCGACTACAAAGCCCCTCTGTTCTTAGCATGAGCTCCATCTCTGGGCCTTGTCAAACAAACGGCTCCTGGCGCCTCTCTCCTGGGCATGTGCCATGGCCGCTGCCAGGTCCGCCATGGCTTGCGGAGCCCCTGTTCCTGGCATCTTCCAAAGCACTGCTAAGCATTAACGGAAGTCCCCTCCGTCCTCGTTTACATTCATTAAAACGGTAGCACTGGGCTCCCCCAGAGCGTTGGGAAGCTGCGCCAAGCCTGCCGCAGCCGATAAACCGGGGCCACCTCTCATTGCCCATCCGCTTTGCTTTCTTCTGCTTTTCCCTGCGCCGCTCTCTGTCTGAGATGGCGCCCCACAGCACCCCTCTGTGGGCATTGGGCTCTGGTCTGTTGGCAGGATTCTGTCTCTGTCTTGGTCTTTACTCTGGCTTTTTTCTTTCTTTTGTAGTTTGTTTTTTTGAGTTAAAACGGCACAGGTTGTCACTGTTCCAAGTCTTAAAGGGCAACCATATGAAACTGCATTTGAACCATTTTTTTTGTGTGTTTCAGTGGCTTTGGTACAGGTCTCGGCTGTGCAGGTAAAGCACTGAGCACGACTTCATAAGCCAGAAGCAGACAAACAATTTGCTCAGTTTAGCATTCCAATACTGAAAACAACTGCTGCATTTAACATCCACTTAGGAGCAAAAATGAGGTTCATCATGTATAGCCTTGTTGAAACAGTATGTATTCTATATAGTACAATGCAAGACTAACCTCGAGGATGTCTTCATCTGTGGCAGAGGTGGACCTGCACCTACAGTGATGTTTTCTGGTGGGGGGTCGGGGTTAAGCACCTCATGTTAACCTCGTTCTAATTCTGTTTGACTTGTTGTATCACCGGACACGTTGGCTTGAGGGGACTTAGCTGTCCCACAGTTTTTCTTCCCCCTTTGAGGCAGAGGTTTCGTAAATGTTAGGTCTGAGGTTGTGGTGCGAGCATTGTATGGTGGTCGGGGGAACAGCGGTTACCGTCTTTCTCTCATTTCGCGCCTGGCTGACTAAGATTCTTCATTGTCAACATGCTAACCCTGAGCTCAAACGCGATACGGGGCATGGAGATGACAAACTCGACACAGCACACGCTAACAACAGCACAACGACCTCTACGGCGGGGGGACATGCAACCTGGTGCATTTGGATGTTTGGGGTGAACATTGAAGTGGGCATGACAGCTAACATGCCAGCTCTGCTCAGCCCTTAGAGGCCTTAATGCCAGAAAAATTTGAAATGAAGCTGACTGATCACTAACATCACTAGTTCTAAACTCCCTCGTGCCTCGACTGTGTCTTTGGGGTCATGCTGTTGTACCGGATGGATGTTTGTGTGTGTGTGCATGTGATGGATGAAGGCAGTTGCAGGGGGTGTGGCTGGGCTGAGGAAAATAGAACCTCTGGAAAGATGAGAGGATGCCACTCTGGAGGGAAGATCAAGGTATGCGCTGCTGGAGGAGAGACAGGCCCTTGGCTGAGGAGAGAGAAGGCAGAGCTGACAGAGTGGCTAAATAGAGAGATGAGGGAGGCAAGTCTTAATTACAAACAGCAAGTAGGGATAAGGAGAGGGATTAGGTCAACCATGGAGCATGGAATTAGAGGAAGAAGAGCGAAAAAAAAACTGACTTTAATTAGCATTGTTGGTGGGGCAGTCACGTGTTAGTGGTAACCCCAAAGAGCTGAGGCTAGCTGTCATTAGCATTCATATAACGAGGGCTCAGTGCGGCCAGGCCATTTCGGTAGCAATTACTTTAGCCTGGCTAGTGCCGACATGCTGGGACACTACACATAAAGATAGTCACTCGTGCTGCAGGGGCGACAGAGGCCAAGGGAGTGAGTGATTGAGGAAAAGCGACTGGATATTCACTCCAACCAGCCTTAGCATGTCATTAACTTCCTTCCCATCCCCTCAACCCCCCCTGACTGGACATTATGAGCTTATCACATCGAGCAAAAGGGAATAATTACCCAAATACTATCCAGCACAGCCATCTTTAATCAGAGGAGTGTGTAATTACTGCCACACAAATGACTTCAGTTCATTACGAGGCTGCCGTAACACGTCCAACGATGGATTGTTCATCATTCTAGAGTGTATTATTTACTAACGCCGCAGCAAACCAGGGACAGATAAATACACAATTGTCATTAAGGAGGAAAGGAAAAATGGATGTGCTGGTCAGACGAGCATTTTTCAAAGATGCGCATTAAAAGCCTAAAGTGCTGAGAGACATTAGAGGGCAAGTGAGACGATAGAGGAACGTCGGGCGACGGATGGCATGTTTTAAGAGCAACTTCCACTTGATTAACTCCCTGTTCTCTGTGAAATCTAATTTCTGTATATTTACATTTGTATTTGCATTCATTTTCTGACATAACTCAAATCTGTTTATGGCAGGGCTGTATTCATACCCAGGCGAAGCCGCTCCGGAAAGCATTTCCAAGGCTTGTTGTTTTTGTGTTCCTTTAAGTACACGTGATGTGTATTTTCCTGGGGTCCAGTAGCACACTAATCTTCTGGAGCCAGATGTGCTGGTAAAAGGCAAGCCACAAAGCCTCCACCACTAGACGTCTCTGCATCGCTCCTGGCCAGATATGATGCTGCATCCCTGGGGGCATTAGCAGAGAGCTTTGCTGGGCTCCAAATAGAACTATGCTCCTGCTCTGGAGACAGCAGCATAATGGAACAGTATGAGGGAGGAGGACCAGTCAAACTTGAGGTCTATCATGGGAAACCACTGGTACAGCACTTTCAAAAGTAATACATGTGTGTTTTGGAACGATAATGACAATCAAATTGTTTACTTAGCTGTGACAGACAAGCCGGACTCTTATTAGCACATGCGATATGTGCGGCGCTATCCTGATCAACTGTTTTTACCTTATCACGAAACAATGTTTGAAAGCCCCATTAATTCTTAATCAAAACTAACTAAGCATAAAATAAGACTCTTTATCAGTGTATCAGGGAACAGGAAATTAAGGAAACCACTCAGCAAACATATCAGCAACAGGAGATTTTTCCTACTTCAGGTCTTTGTTACAGCCTACAAAGATGAATTTCTGAGCTGCCTTTTATCCCAATGATTATTGTGCCTCGATGAACCAATCAATCACAGCAGCATGAGGCAATTTTTAGAAAAAGTGTGCAGAATTGCATCTGGATCTGCATTCGTGATGAAGCATTTAATGTTGTGCGATTCGAAAGGGCTGGAAAAGCAATGCAACAACAACAAGCACCAGCAGCAGCATTTCTATCCCGATTGAGTGGCGGTAATTGTCGAGTTGTCAAGCGGGCTTTTGTGGCTGCAGACGGAGCTGGCAGAGCCCATCAGTAGAAAATTACAGAGCAAAAGAACAATCAGCTTCTCCTCTGTTACTTAAAAAGAAAGAGTCGCCCAACAACGGGGGGGGATCCAAATGGAGATGAAACCAACCCAAAAAGGAGACTGTTTACCTCACCGTGTCTTTGTCTTGAGACGGAAATGTCGACCGGAACCCAAAAGGAAGGAAGAAAGAAAAGGAGAAAGGGAGAAAATCAACTCAGGTCGCCATTGCTCATTCCTCAAACATTTGACAACAAATCATTATGCCGTCACTGCAATTGATTAACAGTCACCTGGTAATTGATATCAACAAAGGGAGGGTTGTTTTTATTTCGAGGCTCCTCACAGGCGGGCCTCCTTACGCCATGAAAACATTAGAAATGCTCTTTTTTACCGCCACTTGTCTCTAAGGGAACCAGCTCAATTTATCAACTGGTCTTCAGGGCAATGGAATTAAAGCCATACAACTGCTCAAACAAGATCACATTTTATGGCCTGAAGTTGTTGCAACCAATCACATGCCGTTTCACCCTCTGGCTCACCACCTCAGTTAACTGCCAAGATCTCTTAAAGATGATTCACATCAATATTGTCCCTGTTTCTTTTCTTTTTTTTTCTGAGATGAAAACCACTTAGTAGCAGTTTGTCTGAAGATAGTTTTTATGTCAAGATGTTTAAAAGCACCCCTCCTGTCATTCCATATCAAGTCCAATAGTAGAGTTGATACAAAACAAACCTGCACGCTGTTTTCATAAGTTTGCTCCTACTTTGCCTGCTCAGGGTGCTGTAGGTTGGATTCCTGGATCAATAAGGTGAAAATGTAAAAATGATAACACTGTCAAATCATAAAATAGGATTAATAAGGATGACGATTCAAGTACTACAATGGCACTAGACCTTATGTTAGAGCCCTTGAATTTGGCAGATTTGCCAGATATTTTGCAGATTGCACGCTACATCAGAGCCATTTTTGAGCCAAACTGATTTTGATAATCAGAAAAATGTTGAATATCAGATTTGATAATCATCCAGGATATGTGTATAATTTACTTTTACTTGTACTTTTGATACTTAAATACATTCAATATCAGATGATTTAAGACTTTAACCTAGGTACTGTTGGTATAGGTGACTTTCATGCTTACCAAAATGATATTTTAACGTGATAGTATGACTTTTTGGGGCTTTCTACAACACTGATTAGACATAATGTCTGTTCAAAATCCAGAAATGTTTTGGTGTACTGATGGAGACAGACTGGAATGGTTGTTTAATTTGTCATCCTTATAAGTTGGCTACCTTTGTTTCTAAAGCTTAGAAAAAACATCAGAATGGTTTATTTGTTCAGTATTACTTGTAATGAAGGTTTCTACTCTGGTTTCTGGTGCCTTTTTCTAAATAATGGTGTCTTGTAAACCTGTTTGGGCAGGGCATACTATTTGTGCAAGACATAATAAAAAATAAAAACAATCAACATCCATATGAATAATACATAACAGATTGTAATAATCCCTCAAATATCAATTTTAAGAAGCAAAGAGCGTGTTGGGCTGCTTTGACAGGTAAGCTCACAATGTACCTTGAATGTACTGGCAAGAGGACACCGAGGGTCTGGCATAACTGAGGAGGCAAGCTTGCTACTCTGGCCTTGATCTTTGTGCATGTTTAGCTGGCCCGGACATGCAGGGCCAGCCACATGACTGGAAGCAGTGTGACAGGAAAGAACACTGGACCTATAAGAGGGATCATTTTGTCATTTGTGGCAGTTGTTTTGTCACCACCTGCTTCATGGCTCATGTGTGTGAACAAATCCATAGCGGGGTGCACACATCACCCTCTCCTCCCCTACTAAATGCACACAAACCACATGTACTGGATCAATACACTTACACAAATCCTTAATCTGTAATTACTCGCTATCTGAAACACAAATGCCCATCTGTATTTGTGGTGGTCCGCCTCTCTTGACATCTGGCTCTCACCAAATTACAGTGGGGCCCCACGCAGAGCGGCAAGCAGGGAACCCGGCTCTGAATTGCACAGGTTGGAAAACAGCTATGACAGGTTTGTCTGTATGTTCCACAGCCTTGCTCCTGGGGCTAAAGTATGGCAGCTATCCATTGCAGGGAGTCTCCTCAAATGGAGACTCCGCCATAGGGGTTGAGCAAATAACAACACTTGCCCTGATGCTCATACATATGGCATTATGCAGTTTTTTTTCTAAGGCAGAAACTAGGCTGTGGAAAGAGTGAAAGTAAAAAGCAGGTTAAACGAATAAGCGTTTCTGTTGGTTCTTACAGAATACTTGTCCAAGTGTGTAGCTGTTTTTGTGGATGTGACTCATCATTGTTAATGTTGGGTCTTAATGCTTTATTTCATGCAGTGTTGTTGTTGGTGGTTGGCTCTTTACGTTTGTGAAATCTATGCTGCCAAGCCAATACAACTGAAGTCAATGCTGTTTCAGTTGTGGTGCTTTAACCATTAAAAATCTTTTTTTTTTTTAAATATCCCTAGAGCATGGATTCAACATGGACTAAAATAAATCTAAAACTATTTGCACAAGATCAAGAGGTTGGTTGAAAATATGGCTTTTGCAAAAATGAGCAAAGTAAGGTATGAAACAAAAGCATCTGAGGAGGAGGGAGTAGTCAATGGGAGTGATACTGTATCTCTTGACATAACCGGTTGCCTAAGTGAAAGCCAAATGGCCATCAACTACTCGCCATAACCCCAACCCCCTCACTCCATCGTCCTATCCCATCATCTTCCTGATGGACACTCAAACCCAGAGGTAACCCCACCTCCCCCACTCCTACGCCTTGTCAAGCTCGGAAGCAATCTTCACAAAGGTGGCATTACGGCGTTAGTGATACCGGAGATGGGGAGGGACAATACCGTCTTCCGTTGCTAGGGAACAAAGTGACTTGAAATCTGTGCGTATTTGTCATGATGGCCGTTCCTAGCGAAGGGATACGGGGCGCCACTTGAGGAGGAAACATCAAAGGGCCAAGAAATTTAGCCAGGATGTGAAGCAAGAGGAAACATCAGTTTCCTCCAATTGGTAACGCCTTGATAGTTGAAAGAGATGAATGGAGTGAGAGAGAGAGAGATAGAGAGAATGAGAGAGAGAGAATGAGAGAGCGCTTTGGGCCATGTTTTAGCATGAAGAGGCAGCTCATTTTGCATGCCTAGCTTATCTGGTGTGGAGGTACGCCTGTGCACAATGTGCAGGTGTGATAAATAAAAATGTTCGGGTGTGTATATTTTTACTTAAGTCTGGGTGATTTTTGTCTTTGGCTGAATTTGAGCAGTGGATGTGTTTGTGTTGAGCTCAGAGAAACTGTTGGGATGCTGCTCCACTTGCTCATACACACACACATGCACACACAGACACACACCAACTCACTTTCCAAAAATGTCCTCACTGTGTTGGTTAAAAAGTCAAGTCCTCACTAAGTAACACATACAGTTACACACACAGATACACACACTTGTGCAATGTGCTTTTACAGCACATGCTTGATGATATCCAGCCTGCCGCTTGCGCTCAAGCCCTTTGCTCGTGTGTCACATCAAGTGTTCAATGTGGTGTTCATTGGGAGCAACATGTCAAAAGGGTTTAATGCCAATATCTGGCTCCTTTCTATGGCTAGTGCTGAAAATCAATACACCTGCGTTCTCCGTTGAGAATGTTTGGAGCAAAAAAACAACACAAATACACAATCATACACACACACCGCTCTGCTAGCATGCAGTCTCCCCAGGACACCGTGTTGCCCCGGGGCTAAGCTATACCTGTCCACCTGCACTTAGGTGGCTACTAATATATCTGATCCAGAGTGACAGGGTCCTCACCTCACAGCGCTTACAATTTTCTGTTGTGGGGAAAAAACTTTCGATTCTTAGTTTTACTGAGCATTGATGTAATTGTGTGTGTGTGCACCTGACTAAGGCCTGTAATACCCAGATGAATTTAGATATAAATTATATTGGTATAAGGGGTTTTTGCAGGTGGTTAGAGGTTGTTATTTAAAGACCCCCATCACAGTAATGCCTTTAAAGATTCACTTTACTAAACCACAAATGTGTCTACTTTTTGTTGCCTTAGATACACATACTGTATCTACAAGTGGGTGTCATGCTTAACACAGTCAAATTTGCACTTCAAAGCAAGAAATAGTCTTGAAATGATTTCTCTCTGTTTTCAACCACGCTCTTTTTCAGAAGCTTAGCGCCGTCTCGCTCTATCAACCAAAAGATTTATCTTGTCCTGCAAAAAAACAAACAAGTGGTGTGTGGTCATCCTACTGTAAGTGCTACTAATTACCTCTTTAAAATTCTGCCAACAAGCTATTAAACGTCCACATTCTCATTTTTTCTCATTGCCTTCCGCGCTCTCTCGTATCTTGAAACACTGCGAGCAATTAGTCCGAGTGACTTTATTCATTAGGGGCTCGGTCCTAATGATTATTAAACTGCACACAAGTCAGAAAGTAACCGCGGGGCTGCGTAGTGGCAGAGAGTGAGAACGAAAGAGGGAAAAAAGGGACAAGGGGAAGGGAGGCGGGGAAGGACGAGGAAGCTGGAGGGAGAGAAGAGAAAAGGAGAGACAAAAGGATGAGGATGAGAGTGTGGGAGAGATGATGGGGATTAAAAGAGAAATGGGGGCAGGACAATCCTGGACAAAGTTGAATGTATTACCGGGGACAAATGGACTCTCAACCAAACCGAAATGAGTGCAGATGAGGCCGAGCTGGCCACTAAGAAATCAGGACGGATCATTTGCATTGTGGCAGGTGGATAATCACCCGTTAAAATCAATCATATTAATTGCCCGCACAGCCCGCAAACACGTGTATAATGTAGAAAATAAACGACAGACAGCAGATGCACCTATAAAACCTTACTACAAAATGCACACACGCCGCAAATAGTCTCAGGTGCTTAGCAAATGTGTACACACCCGGACAGACTCATGCCTGCAGTGCAAACATGCATAGACTTTACTGTGTCCCTGCTGCTCTCTAGCTCTCGTCAATCCACACCTGATGTTATCTCTAAGGGAGATTTATGCACTTGCTGGAGTGAATTTATGAGAGACGGCCTCCTCAGTCAGAGGGACGCAGGCTAAGAAATTGCTTTGTTGAAAAAAAAAAAAGAGAAAGCAGATTTGAAAGATTTATTTCTATCTACGCCAAGGATGCATGATATATTCAATCTGTTTATTTGAGTGAAACAATCATTTCAGGGAGGGAAGCCTA
This sequence comes from Pagrus pagrus, assembly GCF_965226575.1. Classification (NCBI taxonomy): domain Eukaryota; kingdom Metazoa; phylum Chordata; class Actinopteri; order Spariformes; family Sparidae; genus Pagrus; species Pagrus pagrus. Next base: position 12,821,854 of record NC_140204.1, on the reverse strand, counting down.
CGAGACGCGATAAGGCTGAATTGTGTTTAGCGCCACCCCCCCCCCCAAACCCTGTTTGCAGTAGGGCCTGCGTGCGCTTGCTCAAATCTATTCGGTTGTCATTGTTTTTGTTTGCGAGCACCGAAGAGGGGGGGGGGCGAGTAGGGGGGTGTTAGGGTGATGCATCATTTTCTGCCTTTTGTTTGTTTTGCTTTTTATTGATAGATTGATTGTTACCTTGGACATGAGTGTTGTGATGGAGGATCTTGGGACAAAAACACAAGTGGCAGCTCCTCGCCATCGCCGCACAAGTCAGACTGGCGAGCTCATAAAACATGATCAATATATCCCCCTCCCCCTCTATCCATTCATCTATTCATTTCTTTCACTGGGTCTCTATAGTTGTGGCAGAAAAAAAGCGTGCTGTCAAAAGTGCAGAGACGGTCCTCCTGTCTCATACAATACCACAATAATTGAAAGCCATTTTTTTTTGTCTTCCTCCTCTGTATGGACACAGCGGGTCTGCACTCAAAATGAGTGAATATGTGATATAGCATACAATACAAACACTGTGGCTTATAGAGAGAAAAAAAACTTCTGCATTTGGCGCACTTCATGTCTGAGGAAAGAAAAGGTCAGAGTTTGATTGAGTAGCCAGCCGCCACTCAAACAAAGCCCAGTCTCAGAGGGTGCAGAGGACGGGCACAAAGTTAGCATCAAAGCCCCCTTGGGTACCTACACATGCCTCTGCACTTCCATCTTAGATAGGAAAGAGGTACGAAGGGCAGATGGAAGAGTAAAAGACAATCACTCTGGACTGCCAGGGAGAGGTCAGGCAAATGCATTAAGAAAATGTACATTACCGTTTTTCACATGCTGCAAGATAATCGTTAGACTATTGACTGCTGATTTAATGTCATACAGCTTAAAGAAAAGCAAAATGACATCCCAGGATTCTGTTTTACCTTTAAGCACCAGAACCAGAAGTAGAGTTTAACATAATCATTGTGCAAGTAGGATCACAGCATCAGGCCTGTTTGGGGCAGGACTTTTGAAAGGTTCTGGTTGGGGGTTCTGAAAGCAGATTTCTTGGCCAACAAGGCAGTCTTAGAACCCATTGATATCGTTTTACAACTTAGCCACTGGGGGCAATGGCTAATGTTTCTGGCTTCTGGTGTAGCCAGCAGATATCTGGATAACAGAAAATGGTTAAACAGCCAAAATGTCCTCTTCCATGTGCTGGTCATTCTTTACAGTCATTTCAGCTAAAGCATTCCACCTGTTCTGCTCTCCACATGGACCGTCAAACTTCATGCAACCAAAGCCCGCTCAAACGTGATAGATCAAGACTACTCGGACCACAAATGGTCTACAAATGGAAACTAGAACTTCCAATACCAAAATATTGTCCAATGCATACAAATCCTGCATTCACACACAGGTATCTGTTTATAGAGATGAAAGAGAAGGACTGAAGAGACTGACTGAGTGATCTGTTGGCCATTTCAAAACCTAAACTAAGTTTAATCTGTACCAGTACTTCTGTACATCTTTGGGCCCAGTTACACAAAACTTTGGTGAACTCTGACATGTGAAATCAGTCCATTGACTCACAGCACACTGTTTTGACATGAATGATCTATGAGGGATCGAAGGGATGCAAAGAGTCCAAAAGGTGGAAAATTTAAGCGGTGCTGCATCCTGTTTTATACAACCCTACACTTTTGGAGTATAAATTGCTCCACAAAAAAGATGCAGATTTCAAGTCAGTGGTGAGACAGACGAAAATAGTAAAATTCCCTTGAAGGAACTCTATCAACCTACTGTGGAGAACAAATAGTCACTGTGTCACCGCCACAAAATTTCGCTCTTTAATCAAACAATATTTCTCCAACTTATTCCCACTAAACACACATGAAGAAATTAATCAAGTATAGGAAACGTAACATGAATAAATCAGTATCTACCTATCGTGGAAATGCAGTCAATGCACTTTGGCATCACCACTCAGCCGTGGTATTCTGGCATGACATGAGAATGGGACCCTGGACAAATCTTTTAATACCCATAGGATTAATGGACAGTGCAACCTTTGTCACTCTGGGGTGAAAAGGTCAAGAGCTCATGACATATGACAGTAGGTGATCCTTGGTCACACTCTGACATGGTGTTTTCAATATTGTGTCCGGGACCTCTGTGTGTGTCAGATGCTACTGGTGTCACATGACCATCAAGGGTAGACAAGCCGTGTGTGTTACAGTACATAGCAACATATAACACTGGGCTCTTCTGCCATCCAGGCCTGGGGGAATTGCTCTCCCCAGTGGCAGGACATAGTAGAGTGTGACAGGGGCAACGGGCAAATAGGTGACAAAATCTGAGCCGAGGCATTTTCTGAGAAAAATGTGTCATGCCTCACATGCCTCAGCCAATTAAAGTGTCTGCACCTAAAGCAGAATTATAGCATAGTTAACCATAATGAGTTGGAAAGTTTAAGATCGCTCCCTTCCAGACATAAAAAGAAAAGAAATAGAAGGTGCTAATTCACTGAGAAAGTTTGGAGTCGCCCAAATCATATCAATTGCTCTGTACATGCTGTACTGCTGAGAATAATTCCAGGTATTAAGCAGCTGAACAGCTGGCTGATCACCTGTTATTTACTCGTGTTGCTTCTGTCATCAACTACATACTGTTTCCTTGTCTAACTCCAGCAAAGGGTGAGAACATTTCATTTTATATCAAGTGACAGCTCTTAGATTATCTCATGTTCAGTCAGGCTGCAATGTTAAAACTTTCTCCTGTCAGTTACAGTACTCTTATGTCTTCCATTGATTTAGTGTCCTGATGTAATATCTTGAAGTCAAATTCAATTTTGCATCTTGGTCACTGACTGTAAAATCTTTGGGCTTTGATTAGTTATTTATGAATGGACCCATGCATTTGAAAGTCTCGAGCTGCGTTTGATTTATGTCAGCAGATAGCTGTTCAAAGTAAATCACTGGCCAGGTAATTCCTAAGCCCTGCCTGTGTGCTGCATTTTTATTTTTACATTTCTGCCTTATTTTTCTCTTGCATTTTTATGTATTCTCACTCAAACATGAGCTTAGAGTTTGTGCCTGTGACTGTGCAGATGGCTTGTTTATCTGGACAGACATCACCTTCAGTGCACCACTCCCAGGCAGGCAATGGATTTGGACTGGCCGAGGTTAGAAAAGTGAAATCCAGGGCTGGTAGTATTCCCTCCCTGCCTCGTGTTCTCTGCGCTTATCTCCTGGTCGGGTCAGCACAAGAACAATTAAATGAGGAGAGCCGAGCGGTTCCTCCAGGACCCTAGGGCCTTGTCGCAGGGGCGGGAGGTTTGCTCGACACCACTGGTGGGAGAAGATGCATCATTAATGAATCAGGAAGTGGAGACCGGGCTTGTCGGCACCCCAGTAAACTCTATTAGACCACACCCCATTGCCTTCCACTAATGAATAATGTATGACGCCCTGCTGGTTCCAGGTGTGACTTGACACAGCAGTTAAAAAAAAGTATATGAATATTCAGTGGCGGGTGGTAATGAAATCAAAATGTTCAGTATGGGAGTCCGTTTTTAGATTGAGTCTATCTCTGCTGTGCGGAACTGGTAGACTGTGCTGATGGAGAGAAATGAGAGACTTTATATGCACTGACAGGGCTGAAATTTTGCCCTGCACTTTTAATGGTTTGTCTGACAGCAGATGGAGATGTCACTGTGCGCGCACTGATGGAGGCCATTTTGTTTTGGCAAAGCAGCGGTGATTTGTTTGCCTGGGAGGACACTGATGAGCAGGAGGACAGAGAAATGACCCATCGGTCAACACTAAACAGACTTCATTTAGTTGCTCTAACAGAGAGCTTCAAAATCGCAAGGAAGTCAAGGAAGGCATTTGTTTCTTGAACACATCAGCCACTCCGTATGTAGGCCTACAAGGTTTCATATAATCCATTTCACACTGCAACAGGTGAGAGATGCCACATTTTTATGGCTTAAAACAGTGATCATTTCTGGTAGTTTGTCAAAAATTGCTGCTGAAAACTCCTCAAAAATATTCTCTACTACATTCATCTGTGACCTTTCTCCATGCTCGAGCTCTCCAACTACAGATGACCATGCTGCTCTGGCATTTAGAGGGTCCATCCAGTAGCAGAAATACAGACAAAAAGCTTGTGAACGAGAGAGCACGAGCTCGTCATAGACAAATGACCAAGCCTCCGAAGGTTAATGCCCACCATGTGTGGAACAGGGGGCCGCAGGAGGCCAAACGTGGCTGCAAAAAGCACGTCCCAGACACCCCGGCAGGCGCGAGGGGCTCTAGCCGCTGATTAATGCCATACTTTGGCTAATTACCTCCTCAGCGGACGTTAGCTTTAATGACACGAGTCATCAGAATACGTCAGTGTGGATGGATAGCAGGTTGGGGGGGTGGGGGTGGGGTTGAAAGAAGAGAAAAGCAGGAGAGATATCAGCTCAGCCGAGCGTCAGAGAAAGCCATCGACTGCGCCTTCCCACCCCATTAGGTCGATTCCAGCACACCCGCCACTGTGCCGTCCATATCTGAATAATAACTGCCGCTCAGTTGCAACCCTACCACCCTGTTGCCCTTCCCTCAGTCCACCAGACCAGCAGCGACTGGGTCCATTTGGTACCCTGTGACGCTTTCAGGCAAAGTCTAATTTACAAAGAAATAAATGGTCGCCATAATAACAAGGGCCTGAATGCCCCAATCTCAATGAATCTGCCTCATCCTCCCACAACACGGTTCATTCCAATGCAACTCACTAACAGAGAGCCAAGAAGTGGACAATGTCTTCTGCTGTTGTCCCGCCCAGCAGACGAGTTACAAGTGCCTGATTGGCTCGATGTGCTGTCCTCCACTGTGGTCATTCAAGCCCCAGTGGAAGAAGTGAACTCTGATGGCAAAGCTAATTTGGATATTCTCTCAACCGTGAAATATGGAAAAGAGTTGCTAAATGAGCAATTAATCCCACAGAGATACCATGTACCTGAAAAAACTTAGATGGAAGAAGGGAAAAGAACAGAGTAGAAAAGGGAGCAAATTACCATTTTAACTTTACTTAATGTTGCAAATAGTTTTGAAACAATTCAGATTCATTAGATATGTTAGAGGCATTAACAATTCAAACTGAGAGAAATCCAACGAACTGAGTAAATGTTTGCACGGAGGCAACACCTTTTGTCATATTCTTGAGCCATGTTTTGCCTTTTTCCCTTTGAAGGTTCCGGCTAATTGCTTGTGGATGGCTTTAGCCTTTTCATTTTCTGAAGGACTAATTGTAATGTATTGTTGTGGCAGGTCACAGGGCTCCCCTGGAAGTCTTATTTATTTTTGCCATTCATCAGTCTGTTAAATATAGTCAATACCACTGTCAACGTAAATTACATGGCCACACTATAGAGGCGACTTTCCACGGACGATGGAGGCGAAAAGGACCTTGAGCCGGTGCCAAGAAGTGTTCTTAAGTGCGACACTGATGCTGATTCAGAGCTGAAAGAAGGCATTGAAAAAGGGATGAGATGAAAAGGGGTGGCCCTTGTCTTTTTGCTATGTGAAAAGAGAGGGTTCATCCCAGTGCCGCAGACAACAAGTGCATGGCTTAAGTGTCTGGCACTGTGACATGTAGCTGAAGAAATGGCTCTCCATCCTTCGTCTTGTTTTTCTCTCAGAGACTCGGAGGAAAAAAAAAGAAAAGAGCCGTGTGTGTTTAGCTTACAGTCCCATCTAGCTTTTGCTAAATATTGATTCACACTAATAACTGAATGTCAAGGTAAATATTTGCCACTTTTCACTCTGTAAGTATGTCTTGAGACAGTACGGACGCAGTGCATACATACACATATTATCTACATATTAGCAGTCGACTTCAGCGGGGCCAGTTTTGTCCTTGAAGTTAAGTTGGACTGGCATTAAACTATTTCAATTACAATTTGCACAAGACTGCCTCTGTCTTCTTTATTCAAACAGAGAGGCTCTGAATAATCTCCGTCATCCGCTGTATGTGTGTGTGCGCGTGTATGTGCCCACACACACACACAAAGGCACACTCACACACACTAATAACTAGCAATCATGATAATCTATAACTGCACTCCAGCCGAGTCCCTGGACAGGCATTACAGTCATGTTGCGGGCCAATAAATAACGGCACAAATAAAGCGCCTGTCCATTCTCGCACCCAGTGTGTATGCAAAATAGGTCAATAACACTATCCTGGAGGTCATTGCCAGACCGTTTGCTCCTTTATCGACTGTACTGCAATTCCAAAGGAATTAGGCTGTGTCACAATTCATCGTAGCCGCAGCCTCTGGGTCTTTGACGAAAAGGGAGCCTTCTGTGGGGATGACAAAACCTATTTGTCTTACAAGGTTGTGTGTGTCTGTTTTGTTTTTGCTTCGCCTTCAGTGACCTGAATCAAAATAGAAAAGAGGCTTTCATGGTGTATCTTTCATCTTAAATTCTTGCCTTTTTGCCTGGTAGTGTTCGGAATGTGTTTCTCTTCCTTGACGGTGTTGTTTTTAGGATTAAAGCCTCCTTTTTGGGCCACCCAGAAGTAAAATGCTACTTTAGATTAGTGGTTACCTGGTTTGATAAAATCCTGTTATCGGGCTAATTCACTAGATTTCTGTAACTCAGTCAGGAAATCAGCTACTTTTTACTGCTTTTATTACTCTATTTATGATCACATGTCAAATATTACAAATGTGCCTCCCATCTGTTTCTCAAACCTTTTTGGACGACCCATTCTGCACTAAGATGCATACTCAAAAAACCTGTTTAACAAATACATTTATACATTTGACATTGAAAGGCTCTTTGTACTAAATACAACCTGCAGGTCTTTCTACGCTTACTGGTAGCATACTAGCAGCAGAATCATGGGGTGAGGTATAAATGCACTGTAGATGTCAGTTTGCAACGTCACCGACAGCTCTCACTCCTGCCAACGGCTCAAACATGTGGCTTGATGCCCAGTTTAAGAACATGTCCTTTCCTTTCGTCCTCCTCCACTCATAATTGGGAGTGATAGAGGGGGTGAATGATCCTCAAAGGCAACTGTCACTGTCCATTTACGGTCTTTGTCTCAACTACTTTTAATCTCTCAATCAGGCCCAAAGCCATTTTGAGGGACCTTTCCAGGAGAAGTGTGTTTCACCTTTCAAACCGTTTGTAGGCAACACCTGTTAACTCTGATTCATGGTGTATTTGTGACTTTGAAGTCTTACTTACCTCACAAGCAACTATTTTTTAAAAAAGGCTAACAGCACTGAATTTAGACATATTTTGGTGAAATGATGATTATTGAAATATACTGACACAAGCACAATGGTGGATAATGCAGCAAGAGATGTTTGACTGGGTACTAAATGGGCATTCTTTACCCAGATCAAATGACTCTTGATGGAAATTTATTGGCTACATCTCCAAGCAGCAGGGGTGGAAACATGACACCTGGGGGCACACGCTAATTTTCGCCCTTTTTCTGGTGCTATGACAGACATTGAAGTCAGACACTGTAGGGTAAAACGTTTCCCTTTTCTGTTTGAGCAGCGCTCAACACAGTTCAGTCGAGTTTAGAAGAGAGACTGAAGTAAAAGATATTAAAAAGTGACCAATGTAACTTTGTCACTGGCCTCCATGCTGCTTTCTACCGCTCCCTGTATTCTAGTTCATTGGTGAGTGACATGCCACAAAAAGGAATAAAAAACAGTCAAACTCACCTCCTGGGAATGGGACAGGAGTCGATTGCAGGAGTAAGTGTTACTGTGCAATCCTCATTTCAAAATATGATTGGATGATTCAATTTCCTAGTTTTTAACTTTAATTTTACTACCGCACAAATGAACCATTGTTGAAATGCAAAACGTATTCACTTTATCCCCTTCAAAAGGTCGTATCAGTTCTGTCAGTATGCTTTCGTTAACGTCTATCAGACCCTTTTTACCTGTGCTAAGTGTTAGCTGCTGCTGCCAGCATTGAGCCAGTGGCAGGGCCTGTTAAGAAAAGCTGACAGACAGACTGGCGAGGAGTGTCTACCATGTCTGGTGGGTTTTGATACTGTCACAAGACATCTCTTCCTCCCTCTTTCCGCCATTCTTCTTTGTCCATCGCTGTACTCGCTCTTCTCCCAGTCCCATCATGATGGCCTGAGCATGAAGGAGCCATCTGTCACTCTGTGCTCATTCCTGCTCGGGTCCTAAGAGCCCGCCACTCGCCTCTCACCAGCCTTGGCTGTCATGTCCGCTGGCTGACGGGAAAAGTGACGAGCGGCGACAAACGTCCCCAGCTTGAGTCTGTCAGTAACCCCCCTTTTTCCTCTCCCTCCCTTCCCATACATGCACACACAAGCGCACACACAGAGGCCCATCTAAATGTATACACCCGTCTATGCTTGAAAAATCTGCTTGCTGTATCTTTACAGTACAGACAGCCTTCAGAGAGCTCACGTTCAATTGATTTTCTTCATTTTGCAACAGCATGACATTCTGACAGGGGAGAGGGTGAGCAGAAGAATAGAGGAGAGAGAAGATGGAGAGAGACATGCAGAGAGTGGTATTCCCCCATCTGACCATTATGAGCGGCATGTCAAACGAGGGCGAGAGACAGAGGCCTTGACATGGGCCAGCCCACACAGGGAGAGACTGTGGGGGGGGGGGGGGGGGGGCGGGAGGGAAGCGGGGACGAGGGAGAAGCAGGGGAATAGATAGAAATGGGGATGTAAAGAAAGGGAGGGCAGTCTCAGACGAGGAGGGAGGGAAAAGATTGTGAAGGATGGAGAAAACCGCTGTAAAGAAAACGACAAGAGGGAAGAAAGAGAATGAGTGCGTTGGAATAATGAGGTGGGGCAGGTGGAGAGGAGGAGGAGGGGGAGAAGAGCGCTCCTTACAACCTCCCATCGATCGGGTACAGTTAGATTGGCTACACCGGCCTCACCTCCTCCCAGCCCTCCTTTGCCCCCCGATCACGCCCCTCTCCTCCCCCTCGCCCCTCCCTCTGTCCCGCTCGCAGGGGCCAAAGTGATAGACAGTGAGAATGTAGTGATAGCATTTGATTGTCAGCTGAAGTGGCAGTTATAAATTTACTCCAAGATAGCCATTTACTGTGACAATTCGCGGGACTGAGAGACTGTGGCGCGGAAAGAGAGAGACAGAGAGAGGAAGATGAAGGTAGAGGGGTATCTCTGGGTGGGGGGGACCACTCTGATCTTTGTCTGTCATCTTCCTTTTGTGATAAAAGCCCTTTTATGGGTGCCCCCAACAGACACAAACCCCTCCTCGCATACATACACACAACATAAAACCTTCAAAACCCTACAAATAGCTGCTGTCTCAATTTGGGCAATTCAGAGCTTCTAGCTGGCTCAAAAAAAGGAAGGTCTTTACACGGAAAAAAGGACCTCTGTTTTGTGTAGTTTACTGAAGCATCTGTCTCTGTTTACAATATCTTCCTGATATTTGGCAGCAGGGGGGCTTCTGTGGTGCAGCCATTTCGCAGCGCTCCCCCACATGTCAGCCCCCCATTCCTGGTGGATTATTCCTTCAATTTGTTAAAAGCCGAAGCCTCCGTGGGATGGTCCAATCGCAGGAGAGGGATGGGGTGGGGGATGCAGGGAAGCAGTTGGCATTTACAAATGCTGTGGGTGCAGTGAAATATGGGAGCCATATTTCAACATGCGTGAGGCTGCGCGTGCACATGCACAGACACGCAAACACACCTCCCACACACACAATTCAGAGGGCGCACATTGTCATCAGTCTGCAGGAGTCAGGTGCACTCGTGTGCATGTGTTGTTTGTGCGTGTGGGTGCATTAGGGGGGGCTTGCATGGGTGGGTTTGTGTGCACCTTTGACACCAGCTTGACAGGCTCCTAATTGCATCCAGGGTCCACGATGCCGCTTTCTTTTGCAGACGGTGGCGCACACACAATCCGAGATCCTAATGTTGTCGAGGACATGCAGGTATTGACTTGCAGTTTTTTTTCTACCTCAAACCTGTTAATTAATCCTAGCCCTAACAATAACAGTAATTGGCCCTGCATCTAAAAATAAGACTTTCTACTTTGACAGATTTTTGCCTCTTGCAGGGATATTTGGACCCCAGAAGACGTAAAAAAAAATTGATGTCACAAACAAACGCACCCAAGCACACACGTGTGCAGCCCTTTACTGACATTAGCAAGAGGAAAACAAGGAGAAAGAAAAATACTACAGGGATGTCTACCTGAACACGCAGGCGGTAACTAGCAGCTAAACTAAACAAATGAAGCTTTATGTGTGTGTGTGTGTGTGTGTGTGTGTGTGTGTGTGTGTGTGTGTGTGTGTGTACATCTGTTTTTTCCTGGGCTCCCCTAATTCAAATCTTTCTCCTGCTGAGTTTACCTATTATCGTCTCTTTAGCTCTTTTTGAAAATCTGATTTCAGAGCACATTCTCCACAGTCCATAAATGTCTGCCTTAGACTCCCCAACTCTTAAAAATCGCATCACATTGCAAATTCTTTTTGCATGTGCAGGGACTTCTGAAGCAATTGAAATCTGTCAATCTCTGAAGACAAGCTTAAAAAGCAGAATTACAATCTAGATGTGATCTGCAATAGAAAACTGAAACGAGAATCATGCATTCATGTACTTCCCTGAAAAGCCAAGTTTGGTCGAAGTTACCATTTGTGTTCAATGTGTGAATTGGGGTTCATTCATTTCATAAAGTAAGCGCATACCCAAACTCAAGCCAAAGCCCCATTTGTGGTCTAGAAGACATTCAGCACAGACGTTTGCCTATTCAACTATAACAAGCCCAGCCTTAGAAACACACATACATGTTTCTATTGTGAGGGAGTATATCTCTTTCTGTTAGAAGACAGGGAAAGCCATCATGGCATTTCTGGCATGCTCCGGAAGCTGAGGTACAACAAAGACAGGTACAGCTATAGAATGAGATAAACAGACAGTGTAATTACTGTAGTGTGCTGCATAGTACATGAACCAAACACACACATTCTTATTCACACACTGGTATTACACGCACACACTGTACATCATATTCTAGGCATATTTGTGCACACCAAGAGAAAAAATAATGGTTTTTGTATATGGAATTCTGCTAACCCTAAAATAACCTGTACTGTTAGCATCCTCCGTTTCAAGCCAAAAGGTACTGCTGCCATCCAGCATTTAATAACTTGAGACCAGAGGTGCATATTGGTTTCAATATCAGGAATAATAATGACAGTGTGATGACGACACCGGGGTGAATAACAACTAACTGTGACAGCAATTGCATTTGTTGGCAATTTAAGGCCAGTCTGAACTACGACCATCATCATTTTTGTTGTCAATCTCATCTCAATGCCTGGCTAGGAACTGAACATCCAATGTTTAGGATTTTTTTAATCAATGGAATATATAAATGTTTTATAGGAGTAAGATGTAAACGCACTAATATTTTGGCAAGTGTCCATCTTCTTATCCTGTGCTCTCAGTGTCCTAAGGTCCCATGTTTCCAGGTTTCTTTGTCTCAGGGTCCAATGTTCTCAGGGTCCTAAGTTCCTAAGGTCTTATGTTCCCAGGTTCCTATGTCTCAGGGCGGTGTTGTCAGTTTCCTAGGTTCCTACGGTCCTATGTTCCTAAATTCTTAGGCTCCCAGGGCCCTATGTCCTCAGGTTTCTACTTGTCCAAGATCCTATGTTCCCAGGGTCCTACATTCCTAAGGTCTGATGAACCCAGGTTCCTATGATTCAGAATCCTATGTTCTCAGGGATATAAGTATGGAAATTACTTGGTACGCAAGGCACTAAGTCTCAGGGCCCTAAGTTCCCAAGTTACAATGTTCCCAGTGTCCTAAGTTCCCAAGTTCCTATGTCCCACGGTCCTATATTCTTAAGGGGGTAGCAGACCACTGCAGCCAATGCAGAGGACTTCATCAACATTTCTATTGCATCTATTCTGTGTCTTTATCATTATTACAGTTAAGTGCGACTTTAGGTGCACTTTATAAGATCACGTACAGAGCCAGAGACACAAATTTTCCTCCTCCTCCCGGCTCTTTTCACTCTTAATCGCTTCAACTCAGCAGCCTGATTTTCTGCTCGTTACCGACAACAGCAGCTAACGTTACTCTGTCCATCTTTGATTCTAATAGGTCTTTCACCTTTCACCTACTTTATACTTGAAAATCAAACGTGAACCACAAAGAACAGCCTTTACCACATCTCTCTCCCTTTTATTTGTAGTTTGCCTTAAAATAATACTGGAAAATATTAGTCCACATACATTGATTGGCAGACATAATGTTGATTTGTGTATGGATGTATGGACGAGACGGTAATGTGATCGATTTAGTAGAGAAGACATAAACTTCAGTTTGAACAGTCAGCTGGTAATACAATACTTAAACGTTTGTTTAGTAGGCACTAACAGTGTATCAGTGTAGTGTGTATCAGAATCAGGATCAGAAATACTTAGTTGATGCCTGTGGGGGAAATTGCGTCCGTTACAGTTTCCTTCCAGAATAGAAAATATCACACAATATATACAAATAAGATTTAAATACAGAAAGATAACATGATATATACTGATACAGTACGTTAGTATGTGATTTCAAACACAGCCTAAATTGAAACATTTTAAGCTCTAGGAGGAATCGACTGTAGACAGCATAGTTTGGATCTCATGATGTTGATAGTAGCAGGCTAAAAGATAACAAAAAAGATACACAAGCATTCGGCACAACACACAGTCACCTCAATAACATCTGTGAATGAACTCAGGCTGCACTCCTATTAGAGCCACATTAGATTCTCAACATTAGATGCCTTGTCTCTGTGGAGCGCAAGTCTTGTTTTTCCCCCCGCTATGTGTTTGTATGAGGACGAGGACAGAAGAGGCGGTGCGTGCTGGAGGGGAAACAGCACGTTTAATATGGATTCAGGCGCTGGAGCCTTGCGGGCCTGCCCACTGTGGGCCTCCCAAACCTCATTGTAATTTCATTAGCTGTTGCGGTGACAATGAGCGCCGTGTCGCATCAACACATCAAACCCCTGGGCCGCCGATACCCAAGAGCCAGCACATGCATGTTCATAAACAGCACAGAAAGACTTAAATATGCGCACATGCATGCGTAAACACGGAAACCCACTCACTCACTTTTCGCACTCTCTCTCGCACATTCCCACACTCTTCCCACCCTCCTCCACCCCTCCAGAGTTTTTTTTTCCCACCAGTAGGTCTCTGGTGGGCAGGGGGAGCAGGATTTCTTCTGGGGCTTTCCCTGCCTTCCTGTTTTAGAACAGCAGAGCTGGGAAGGAGGACATGGTGGAGGGAGAGGAGTGGAGACGATCGGATCAGCTTTGATATATGGAACCAGCTTTGATGGTCTCTCCCGTCTTCTTCACTATAAATAGCTAGCTACAGCTTTAGGCGAAAATAAAGGGAGTGCCAAGAGGAGGAGGAGGAGGGGAGAACGATGAGAACGAAGATCCCTGGAGATAACATTTTGTGCTCATAGGTACACACATGTACATATGCATACACAACAATCTGACACGAAAGAAAAAGTTTGAACGCCGATGCTCATTGGGAAGAAATTACATTTTTACATTCTGACAAAGTGACACACAAACTTGCATGCATTTGGCACACACACACACAGACACACACCAACACACACACACACACACACACACGAGTGTAGATGGAGAGTGATTTCGGTGCCTGGGGCATATTGCACAGTAGAGAGGTCAGGTTCCTTATAGCTGTAGAAGAGCGACAAGAGTGTGAATGGAAGGCAATGTGAGAAACAACACTAGTACATGCCATAATCATTAACATTTCTTGGGTTCATCGACATGATGCCATGTGACTGCACACAATTTCTCATGTCTTTATAAAGAGCCGTACTAAGGCCTTGTATTTTTAACACATTAACCTCAAACAAGGAGTATTTCAGCTCACTACCAACCATTTCAAAAGCGTAACGTGTTTGTGCATCAATTTCCTACATTCCAGGTAGATTAGTTTTAACGTGAAGTGGCAGGATTTGGTTTGCTTGCGATACTCCATCAAAGCAAATCTATCCTACTGTATGTTATCGACTTAAAATAATGAAGTTTGTAAGCGGGCATGAATTTGAATTTTCTTCTTTTGTTGAATCAAGGACGCTCTGACGTACAAAAAGCGCTGTTTTCATGTGCTATGCTTTCTGATAACCACACCAGGAGGGCGAGGAATAATCAAAAGAAGCATTTTGATTTGGATTTTGTGAATGCTCTTTGCTCACCGCTGCATTTCCAGCTCCCCCTTCAGTTATTTTCTTCAGTTTAAACTGCTGCTGCTGCTGCTGCTGCTGCTAACTGTGATTCTGCCAGCAGCCACTTCATGCTGTGAGCTGATTCATGAATTATTGGTTTACCTTATCAGTGTATACATGATACGCCAGGCATTTGCACACAACATATTTCATCATGTAGTATGTTGTCATGTGTGTACAGATAGCACCAACAAGCACGGGCCCAGTTTAATCCATAGCCACAGGTAGCTTTGCTTTTAGCTTTCTCATTGTGAGGTGAATTCCTGATTTCCTAACCATTATTCAAAATCAACTGTAGCCAGAATGTTAAACTATTAAAGGTGCACGATGTAGTGTCGGGAAAGACGTTTTAATCAGAAGAGAAAGATCTTCATTGACCAATTTTCTTAATGACTAATCAAACTTAATTAACAACTCTAGCTTCAAACAGTGTTCTGCCGACCTGCTTTTCCTGCAAGAACAGCTTGTTTGTTTGGTTATGTAAAAAATAAATATTGGATTATTACCTCATAATATTGTAAATATTAATAAAAGTCCAAAATTACATTGTGCCTCTTTAAATAACTTGAATAAAAAAAATGTCAGAAAAAAAGCACTACATATCTACAGTAAAGTAGAAGGGAGACTTCCCTGCTGTAAAGGTTGTTTTTTTTTATGAGAGTTGGAACTAAATTACAACATTTGACTGAGTGAAAGCCTTTTACTGCCCCCAGAATCTATTTAGGTAAATTAAAGGTAAAAGGCTCCAAGTATAACAGAAAAAAGCCTTAAGTTTTGTCCTGCACGGCCTCTGTTTCTGTCACATCAAACAATAGCAGCGAATTACCCAGCATGCAATGCATTACAGGCCTGGAGGCCAGCATCCATCCTCTCTCACTGTAGCTTTACAACAGTGTCAATGACAAAGCCTAAACAATGTCAACTGCAGCAACCAGAAAGTGATTCAATTTAGTACCATGCGTGCAGCCTCTCTCCCTCTCTCCCTCTCCTGCTCTCACCAACGCACATGTACACAAATCAAATGTAAACATGCAGACGGCATGTCTCCATCAGCCACAGGGGACAGGCTCGTGGCAGCTCCGTGTATGCGCCGCCTCACTTTTACCACCCAGAAACAAATGACCAGTCCTTTCCCTTCCCCGCCCCGCCACAACACTGTCCCACCTAATCACTTGTCGTCGGCGAACATGACAGAGCTTTGCCTCAAGTTACGGCTCCTGGATGATGACACACTTAGAGGCCTGGCGAGGGAAGTTAGCGCTGCGATAGATTGATACATTTGTCGCTTCTCTCAGGACTGTCACCCTCCCCGCTTCCACCACCAATAAATGACAAATGAGTTTAACTGCCACCGTTAAAGGCATTTATAATATTGATCTGAGGAGAGTCAATAGCCAGCGCTATGCTCAGGCACTCATAATATTACTTTGAGCAGTGTGCACACTTGCATGCGCAGAAATACATACACAGAGGCACGCACGCTCTCGTACGAAAACAAAGGGAGGGAAATCAATGGACAGTGGTGCTACTAGGGGAAAGACTAATGCTCCTAACTAATGAAAATAAACACATTAGGAATGTACGGCGTTAACCGACCTCTGTGCTGACCTCACTCCATCTTGACACAATTAATCCCTCGTTAAGGGGGTAATTGTTTGCCACTGCTCATATTTATTGTTGATCGCAGTGGCGAAGGTGCCCGCTGTGTCTGAGACCAGGGTGAAGCCCATAGCGCGCGCACACACAACCACACACACACACACGTGCCACTCATGCGTGTGCGCGCAAGGTAGCAGCTTCAGTCTTGAAGCGCTCGTGCCCAAAGTTGCCGGGGGGAGCAATCGATAAGGAGAGGGAGCAAGCTGGCACGGGCTCTAATTGAAATGAATTTGGCGGCAGATAGATAAACGATTGGACATGTAAAGAGAGAGCGAGGATGAAAAGGGGAGGGTTAGTCGGAGAGGGGAAGAGATTGAGATTTTTTTTCACCTTTTCTCTCAAAGGGCGAATGTCTGGGGAGTCCTCAAATGAGAAATACGGTCACTTTATCATTGGCAGCGACCAATAGGAATTTTACACAGGGCTGAATCAATCATGCTCGGGGTTTAATGTGGAAGGGGACGAACAGAGGAATATTTGCACAATGTAATAACACCATTTCTACACCTTGTCCATTTGGTCACTCCAGTTTGATTAGGAGCTCAAATACTCATCATGTCTCCACCACTGTATCCCAAGAGCATCTTTTTTGACATTTCAGCTGCTATCTGGTCAATAATATGGTTTTGTTTCACTGCTGCCATTACCATGTTGTTGTGTGGAGACAGCTTTGTAAAAAGCAAAGCCTAGACAGGCAAAAATGCAACTCCTGCATGTCAGTAAAGCAGAGAAGAGACATTGTTAAAGCAACAATTCTACGTGTCTGCACTCTGAATACTGCTTGGTATATTTTTATCATCAAACAGAACAATCAGATGATTGAAAGCTCAGCTCTCTGTGGGGCTAACAGGCATGTTGTCAGAGGTCAGACCTGTCGCCGTGCACGTGCTCCTCTATGGAGGCCTGCACCGGGGGTTCAGCCCGGACTAACATGTGATCTTAACCTCCTTGACAGGAGGAGTGTGCTAGCATGCCCGGCGCGACACTCTGTGTACAAAGGGATCAATGCTCCGACTGCCATTCCTCTGACTACACAGAGACGAAGGGACGCCGTGTATGGTTAGGAGGAGAGAGACCGGGGAGAGGAAGAGTAGAAGAAGCAGAGAGAGCACAGGTACACATGTAGAAGATCAATTGGGCATGTTGTTGTGGGTGACCAGCTGTCCTGCACTGTTTGCCCTGTTTGACGTCAACCTCAGGGGACACCTCCAGAACAGAGGCACCCAACCAACCACTAACCTACATACACACTGTAAATACACACTTACACGTGAGCCCACTGTACACACTATATCCATGGTCAGTCTTCCAGCTGGGACTTACCTTGTGACGCAGCCTTTGAATGATGTCTGTTTGCTCGGTGGTCAATGGTTAAAAAGAGGCGATAATAAGGAGCAACACTCTCCTGAAAGAAACTACAAGGACGTCTCTAGTGTGTGTGGACCTCAATGTGCAAAAACAATTTGGTTTTTTTTCTGAGTTTAGCTTCAATTACATTTTACATTTTTTAAAATCGACCATCTAATTTTGCATGGACTTTTTTGTCTTTCGTTTTTTTTTTTTTAATAAAACAGTGTGACCATGCAAGCATAACAACAGAGACGTTTAAAATTAAACTACCTGAGGAGGGAAGGTGTCGATGTCCAAGTCCACCGGCCAACCAGGAACATAGAAAAGAGAAAACAAGAAAAACAATGTCAATAAATCACACTAAAAAAGGAACAAATATGTATGTAGTTTTAGGCAAGGCATCTTCATTGACTGCCACCTTTCCAGCTTCAAACAGTGTTCTGGGGACCATATTTTCCTCTGAGACCAGCTTGTTTATTCAGATGTGGAGAAAATAAACATTTCTGAGTTTGCATTATTACATCATTAATATTATAAATATTAAAATTCAGAGTTTGTATTTCTTCTCCAACACTACACTGTGTCCCTTTAAGGAATAAGCGTGCAAAAAACATGTGATATTTGTTAACTGAGGGACTAAATGCGGCATCTAAAAGACCAGAGCAATAAATGACTTGATCTTGTATTAATTCCATTTGATCTTCACCATTGATTCAAACAGAAATGCATTTGTTTTGGCAATGATGTCTCTTTTATCCCTAATTATTCAACCAATCGTCCATTTAAAAAGGAGATATAATTGATCAATCAGATGTCTGCAGGCTAAACAGCCTCGACAAGCTCATTTGGTTGGTCATCACAGGACCTGACCACACAACCATAATTTGCTCCACGGTAGCCATGGCTGTGAGTGACCACTTTGTATGGAGCAACTATAATTAAAACATGCTGTGCTTTAAGTCCGCTGCAAAACGAAGCAAATTAACCATCGGAAAATGAATTACCATGAAACTCCAATGAGAGGGATGATGGATGACAGCTGTCTGCCACTCCTGACAGTTTTTACATTTGACTTTCTAATTAATGTGGGGATTTAATGTGTTTGTTAATTCTGTCAATAGCAATTATGTCTCTTTTGGCTGGCTTTGCCACACGCATGTGCCCGATTTTATGCTAATGTGCTGTTCTGTATGTGCCGGAGCCATGACTGCCAAACGAGCCCGGCCAGCAAATGGGCTTTGGCTCCCCGTGGAGAAAGCGCGACGCTGAATATACATAGCGCGGCATATGAATTCAAGACGGCTCCACACTGTTGTGTGCTTAAGGAAATTGGCAAGCGACTTGGGGAAGTGAATGGAAATGGTTTGTTGGGCGAATGTTGGGAAAGGATCATGTTTACAGAACAATGCAGATTAACTGATGGTGATATTAAATGGAGAAAGCGGAGCGTAAATGCTGCAGCAGCACAATTCTTACCCATTACAACCACCGACGGCTCACGAGTATGTTAACAATATCACGTTGAGCTGGGTTGTCTTTCGCTTTATCGTCTCCCATCAAAACATTAAAAGACATATATTTGTTTTGACAGTAGTTTGGCTCTTCCGCTGTTTATTTGTCACTGTTTTTTTTTAGTGGACAGTCTGAATAAAAAAGTTTCTTGTGAAGTCCTTGGGTAAACTTTTGTAATAAGGTTGCAGTCTTGGTACTTTTTGGAAGGGGACAAAGACAAACCCTGCCGAGTCAGCACTCAGCATCCAAGGACAGAGGGGCCGTGGTCGAAGAAGAAGTGAGGAAGATAGATTTAACTTGCTGCGGGACAAGTCCCTTGCTGCCACCCACTCCTCCTCTCCTCTTTCACCTGGTCCACCGCTCTCTTGTGCGATATCAATCCCTCGTCCGCCCTTTGCCTTCCCCCTCCTTCCACTCCCCCCACCTCCAACGCACACATAAACACACAGAGCACATCAATCACACGGCTGCCGCTTGCTTTAAGTGACTCGCTTGTGACACTCTCAGGTGTGGCTACTGTTTCTCTTCGCCGGGGCTCTTAGAGGAAGTGTGTGTAAGAGAGTGTAAGCGAAAGACAAACAGTGCTGATGAGGTTGTCGCCATTCATTTCACTTTTTCAATTTAGCCAGAAGGCCTTCCCATGAATTGACCCCTTAAAGCACACAAATTAGAGCCGTCGATTATTCTAGTGTGTGGATCCAGATAAATGAGGCAGCCAGACAGAGAAAGAAAGATAGAGAAAATTAGAGAGTGAGTTACTTTTTTCATTTAGGAATCAGTAAAACTTTTGGGTAGCCGGTTTGTGAAAAGAATTATCTAACTGGTACCAACACAACTTATTGTGCAGTCTTGATGGATTACTGAAGGAGCCCTTAGATTAACGACTTATTAACCCTTTAAATTGCAGTCTAGTTGAGGGGAACCCAGCAAGGCTTTATTAGTGTTAAAGTTTATGCGCTCGCTTGAGAATTTATTTCACCTGAAAAATGGCCTGCCAATTACATGAAAACACAGCCAATCCGATTTGTATGTTTGACTTAGACTCTTTGGGATAGATGTCTGATGATTCTCTCCCACAGTTGTGAAAGCATAACGCTTACTCAGACAAGTTTTTTTTTTTTTTAAAGCATAAATACTGTATTCCTAATCAGATCTTAAACAGGCTTCTCCCTCAGAAATATAGTGAGAAAGCCAAAGAGACAAAGACAAACTGACAGGAAAGCATTTTGGTGAGCTGTTTTTAGCTAAAGAGGTCCCAGGTTGGTATGGGAGAAGAGGTTTTGGAGTCGGAGAAGCGAGAGGGAAAAGCAAGTAGTACCTTGCAGACACAGTACATTACTTTTTCATCAGCACATGCTCTCCCCAAAGCCTTGGTCCACGGGGGTGTGCGCATTGAATCACAAGCGTGGCCCCGACTCTCTCCCTTGCACTCTCATATATTGCATACCGTAGGAATGGAGGGCATAGTAAACTCATATAAGCCACAAACCCACACGATGCTGTCAAAAACTGCCGACAAATAGAAATAAACACTGGCAGAGAGATGTGCACACATCGCATAAAATGCACACAATAATACAAGCGGCGTGGGACTTAAATAAACAGACTTGTATATGGAAAAAACAGGATCAAAGTCACATTTTCCACTATAACGATCTTCATCACTTCAGAGGCGCCATAATAAGACTAATAAGACTTAATGAGGAGGCAAGTAAAAGTGTGACCAAACAAAGCAGAGGGTTGCGGGGGGTTTACAAGCCTGGAGACTGGGAAGGAGCTGCCTCCGCTGCAGGACATGACCGCCATGTCACATTTACAACTTCACATCAAAACCTCTTTGTGTCCTTGCCAAAGTTATCAGTGTGTAATTACCACTTACTTGCTCTTTATTACATATCTGGCTTCCCCGATAAGGCCCAAGAGGCCGTCTCCCCCATGTGTGACATCAAAGTAGAGCTGTTTAAATCTACAATAATAACCTCATAGAGCAGGTATGATTATGGCAGGTCATTTGTCGTACTTATTTTTGCTGGTTTCCTACAGCCTGACGAAATGCTTCCAGGGTAGATACAGGAATGTCCATTATAGCTACTTAAGAGAGTTGAGAAAAGGAGCTTGTGGAAGGAGCCGGGGAAGCGGAGGAGGAGAAGTCAATCAAGACAGGAAGGATGTTCATTCTCTCTCTTCTTCTTTAGTGGGCCATAAAAGCTAACGGGCC
This sequence comes from Pagrus pagrus, assembly GCF_965226575.1. Lineage (NCBI taxonomy): Eukaryota > Metazoa > Chordata > Actinopteri > Spariformes > Sparidae > Pagrus > Pagrus pagrus. The sequence continues at coordinate 12,800,793 of NC_140204.1, read as the reverse complement.
CGGAACAGCGCTCACCTCGGAATCGCCCGATTGCTTTTTTGCCCCCCCCCCTCTTTCCCCTCACGCCTCCCCTCCCTCAGCTCCTCCGACAAATCGGCAGCCTGGACGGAGGTGAGGGTCATAAATAAGGAAAACGGTAGTCATTGTCGCATGCACACTCGCACTGTCTCTAACGCATGCACGGCTCCAGGCATTTTCTTTCATTCCTCGCTGTAGGTATGCACACGCAACACACACAAGCGCAGGATGTCGAGCACGGCCCGCCGCGACGGAGGACCTCCCCAGAAATGACCATCGTTCATTTTTTTTTTTCATCCCGTTACCTCAGGTGGAGAGAGGGGGGGAAAACGCGAGCGAAACTTCTAAAAATACGGTCCTACAGAGCCACTGCAGAGGTTAAACAATCCGAGAGCTGCAGGCAATCATTCAATTTAAAACGCACCAGGAGCCCTTGGGGCGCGAGGGGAGCAGGACGCATAAAGAAATTTAACAACTCAATGTTTTACGGCCCACGAAAATGAGATCTGAGTACGGGAGCAGGGTGGGGGCGCTGAGAAGCTCGCTGTGTGGTCCGTACACAGGCGCACAAAACCGCCAGACACAAAACAAGCGGTCAGCCGTGGAGTGTTGAGTTGAGCTCATGACCTGTTCCCCGGGACTAAAGCACAAAGTGAGCCAGCAGCGTAGGAGGGAGCGGGGACAGCAAATCAAGTCCTGAGGTGTTGCCTGTGTTTTCTCTCTTTCATTCCCACCGTCTCTCCTCTCTGTCGGCAACATACACGCGTTTGGCATTTTTCATTCAAATGTTCATTCAAAAACTGCCCATCTGTAGGTAGTACAAAAATGTGGCGGCTACTAGTTTGGTGGACTTTAATAAAACATTTTGTCACTTTTCACCTCATATGACAGAAAGCAATGCTGATGGGAATTGGTCCTGGTTCCAAGCCGAAACGAATCAAGAAAAAGAACAATCAGAAAAGTCAAAGGGATGAGGCAAGACAGCTAGTGACAGACAATAAAAACAGACATTCAGCAGGGAGAAAATAGACAGAGACAGGCCGATAAAGGCGAAGCTGAAGAAAAAGACGATGATACATACAGAGAAAGACAGGCAGGACAAGTTGAGACCCAGTCAGACAGATGGACAGACAGGCTGGCAGGGAGGCAGACAATTTGGACAAGCCTAGGGAGGACACAGTGCAGCTAACCAGCCAGAGCTAGAAACAGCTCTGTGTCACATGGAATGAAGGCGAGCACACAAGACGGACTGTATTTTTAAAGACTTGAGGACAGTAGGTAGTGTGGGGTAGGATGGGTTCAGGGCGAAGGAAACAGAAAGACGGAGAGCGAGGGGAGAGGTTGTGCAGCGTACAAAATATTTCAATTAATTTTTTACCATTTCTTTCTTTCAGTCAAGTGGAATTTTGAGGCACTTCCATTTAATGTGACTTTTCTACATTTCTGCAGGACATATTGTACTTTTTACTCCACGTCATTTATTTAACAGCTCAAGTTTAGATTTTGTCTGGATTAATATTTTAAATACAAAACAAATGACCAGCTTGTGACGTACACAATTATCTGACAAAATGTGTAATAGTTTAAATTAGATCCACGTTCACCACCTAAAATATTAAAATGTTACCTCTATGTTAATGCCTCAGTGATGATAATTCAATGTTCAATAGATATTAATAATACATTTAGAGGGGCTATTTTACCCGTATAAAAAGATTTGCCTCTGTACTTGTCAGTGGTGTAAGAAGTGCTCAATTGAAGTGTAAGGACTACCATGGAAATTATCCTCCTATTATCAGATCATTTAAAGGAGCACTATGTAGTTTCAGAGATGAAATTCCAACTCAAAATGTCACCATTTAACGAGGTAATAAAACACTTTCAACTCAGAAATATGTATTTTTTCCATAGGTGAATAAACAAGCTGTTCCCAGAGGAAAATAATGTCCCCAGAACACTGTTTGGAGCTAGAAAGGTGGCAGGGTCCGCCAAATATAAACAAAGTAAAACAGTATGAAATTGTGTTGTCCTTTAAGGTCAGTTTGTTTATTCAGTCATAATAATCAATTAGCATCTGATTATTTTCTAATTAAATAATAGATCTATAAAGTGTCTTGAATTATGTCAATCACAGAGCCCCACATTCGTCCGACCAAAGATTTTTTATTTATGATAATATAAAACAGAGAAAAGCAGGAAATCTCCACTTTTGAGAACCTAGAATCTCCCGCATCACTGCGTACATTTTCACCTCGTTCATTTACCCCAGCTCTTAGTTGCCTTTAGCACCCGTCTCATCTCTAAACCTTCAGTTTTGTTTCATTACTATACTACTATTTCCTTCTGTGCAAACAAATTATCATATCTTAACAAAACCTTTAGCCCCCTCTTCTTGTCTTGTCTTAATTTCCGCTTCATCAATTCTTCCTTGTCCCCTCACCACTTTTTCACATTCCACTACCTTCAATGTAGCTCAGTCCTTCTTCATCCAATTCCAGTCCTCTAATACCCCGCAGTCCTCTCTGTTTTAAAATACTTGCATCCATTCAACACACTTTCTTCCTCTTTATAACCATTTCTCTCCACTACACTCCATGCATCCCTCTCCCTTTAACTTCCCTCCTCTCTCCCCTCTCTTGTGCATCCATCCTTCCACACCTCCTTCTCCCTTTCTCCATCCTCTCCCCTGGCAGTGGCCCCCCTGGCAGAGGGCCTGAGTGTGGGCCCGTTTCCTCAGCAGGCAGCCGACCGCTGCATGCCCGCATTGTGAGCAGGGGAAATATGCTCCATTGTGTCTGTGCGCCGCTCACCCCTCGATGTGGAAGTGGTCTGAATGCAGGCTCGTTAACCAATCAATAGAGCAGACGTGTCTAAAACCTTGTCCTTGAAACCCCTCTCTGCTTTTGTTCCATGCATGACAAATGAGCTAAGTGGAAGAAAACATCCTGTGTGTCTTTTTTTTCTCCCCCCCATTGCAGATTTTGCCTTGTTTTACAGATTGTTCTGTAATCACTCCCTCAAACTAAAAAGCAATTTGACAAACCTGATGAGAACATTTGAAAGAATTAAACAGCACCGGTTTTCTTTCTTTCCTCTGGATAGATCGTAGAATGTAATATATGGTTGTATGAGAGGCACACGTCTACTAAAGTGGAACATGTGCTTGATTGGCAAGTAGGGAGAGTTATGGCTGCACAGGAGGGGAAATGAGTCATCCCCAAACAGATGAATGGATTTACAAGTAGCCTAATAGAGTCCTCTGATGTGTGCATCAGGTAAATTATCCCTTTTAACCTATAAAAGGATGTCAGCTACATTCTAATTCATTTCTGAACATGCTGTCAGAAGTGGAACGGGATCATTTTAATGTTAATTGCAATAGTTAAACGACCTGTTTTGAGGTGCTTCAACTTAAAGTATAGTACACTTTATGACACCCAACATCTTCAAGCTGCTGGATGTGAGCCACTTGGCAGCAGTCTCTCTTCCTTTCCAGACACAATCTCGTGGACACTTGAACCATTAATTCGGACATGCCAAGGGCACTTTGTCAGGTCTGTAGTGGATATAGGACCTTTAGCAAACAACAATAATGTTATGAGTAATGCAGCCATTCATCAGAGAGCTCTTTCAGACCAATAAAATAGACTTAAAATCACATTTTCCATGTTTGCTGACCAATAATCTAATGCTACTATTACGGTTTCATCTTTTCTTTACAAAAACATCCTCAAAAGCAAAAGTAATTAGCTCCATTCCTCCTCACTTTATTTCTTTAAACACTCTTGCACACAAATCCATCAAAGGTGCATTTAAACAACTCCAAACCCTCCACACCCTGATGTTAGCATGCAAGCCAGCTAGCCCCAGCCAGTCTTTTCTCCTAATACCACTCTGAGCTCCCAGTCCAAACCGCTAGCTACGTAGCTAACTGAGCTAACTACAGCTACAGTTAGCAGCAGTCAGCAGTTACTCTCTACTCTATATAATAAAAATAATATAAAATTCAAGACACAGCATGTAATTTTTTAACAAAAATGACACCATCTGTGTAAAGATTGGCTTTTTATGAGCCTCTGTTTTACTTTGTTTTTTGGTCTGACACAAGGCATTGACCATATTGACACAGTGGCCATCTTCTGACATCACACTCAGGGTGGGAGACTCAAATGTTGTACTGTTGTGCACCAGGGTGCCAGTCCTATAAACGTAGGGAATCTGAAAAATGTTTATGATTTCACCACAGACGATGGAAAGTGAAAATCTGGAGGGTGGAGCTTCCCACCCTGACCGTGACAAAAGATGACAATGACTGCCGTTTGAATACCGTCTGTTGTCTTCCTTGTTTGATTTCCCCAGGTAACAGTGGAACAACTGGAATAACAGTGGAAACTCTACACTACAAAAGGGCAAAAAAAACGGCAAGAGTTTAGAGACGCCTCTATTCTGGCTGTAAGAGAGACTTGGCTTGAGAGGAAGTACTGGCAACCTGACTATAGACAGATTTAGTGCTCCTTAAGCAAACACAAGGAGGCTACAATCACCTGCAAGTCAAGTGCAGAGATGGTGCGTGTCTATAAAAATGAATCCTGGTGTAAAAAGGGTTTTAGTAAGAAAAGACAGAGGATACTATCTATGTCTATGTACACATTCTGTTTACCAAAGAAATCCTGGCAGATCTCAGTGACTAAGGTTTACATCCACCCAAAAGAGGATGAAGCAACGGGCCTCAGAAAACATCCTCCGGTCTTTGCACAGGCCTCAGGCTCTGTCTCCTGATACTCCCAAATAGTTCTGGGTAATTTAACCACTGGTCAAAGGAGAAAACACTCAGGAGGTTTCCACTACTACCTTACAAATGGTATGATTAACTTTTAATTGAATTCATTTGTAAACCGTTTTGTGATGTGTTCAGTTGCTTTGTGTTTTTTTGTTGCCTCACTGCGCAGGCTTTGGCGGACAAACAAAGTGATTAATTGGTTGTAACTACTACCTATATTACTAATAATGATAAATGTTGACGTTTTTTGCAGAAAAAGCAGAACTATCACTAGGATGTAAGGTACCATGAGAAAAGAGAAACACATTGGTGTTTCTCTTTCCCCCCCCGACAGGAACCAAGAGTTAAAAGTGATTCTGTGCCAGTGTCCGATCCGCTCCCTGGCATCAAATCAATCCAATCACTCCCAGGAACGTCTAGACAAACTCTAATCACTTACAATTCAGAGCAATCACTTTCATCCCATGATGCATTTCTTGGTGATAAGACGGGTCCTTTTCAGGGTGACAGAGCCACGATCATCCAGGCAGCAATTACTCTAACACAACTGCTCTGAAGAGCGTGACAGTGATTCGATGATCATGTGACACTGAGTAGCCATACACTGTCAATAATTATACAGCTTAGTTACACCACATGCTATACGCAGTATCAGTCTGTCGATATCAATATTATTCACTTGACACCTATAGTTACACTGCTCGAAGAAGCGCACAAGGGTTGAATAAAGAACTTTTTGAAATAGAGGGCTAACACTGTGGTGCCGAGTGAGAAACGATTGAAGGGATAAGAGAATATGAAGGGAGTGATTTTCTTTGTCCGTCAAAGTTTAAACCCGGTCTAAACGTTGACAGCTTTAGTCACTCATCTATGGGTAAAAATAAAAATGAAAGAGACAGAGGAAGCAAGCAAGAAGAGACTAAAGTGGAAAGGAAGAAGGGAGGGCCAGGCGGAAGACAACAGCAGACTTATACTCTGCTGTCTCAAGCGTTACCTGTGTTTCACCTTTAATCCTTCCCATCTTATTTTAGTGGAAGAACAAGGCTGGTGCCTGTTTACTGGGAGAACTCCTTTCCAACTGTGCGACGACGGCTCCCAGGGCTCGGTATTTGTCAAAGAAACTCTTTGCGCGGGGGCCTCAGCCCCAGCCCGGAAAAACCCCTTTGTCAAGCAGCCAGCATTTTTCATTCTGCTGTTGTTGTGTCTCGGTCTCACCTAAGGCCATTAAACTCACAAAAGAATAAATTACATTAATTGCTAGTCTCGATGAGAACAGCTGGGCTGAGGTGCAGAACAACAACGATAAAACGAATTACAAGGAAATAAACCCCGGGTAAGAGAAGCAGCTCTCCTCACTTTCTTGGTGTGGAGAGTTTTCCGAAACAAAATGGCTGCTGCTCGATGCACTTCATATCGCAGGATGGGTTTTGGTTCTGCATGAGGAAAAGTCGGAGAATGCATTTGTCTTTTGCTGGATGAAGGTGTTCTCTGCACCCATGCTGCCCCAGTTCATCTTGACACCTTTCACCATTAGGGCCCAGGTGCATAGCTAATGAGGGGCTGGTGAACCACACACCTGTGTGCTGCGTGATGGAGGCGGGAGGCCCAGCACCTTGACTAATACCCTCACCCCTGTCTCCCTCTTTTCCATCTGTCTCCATCCCTCCTTCCTTTTTGTTCTGCCTGAACAAACCCTCTCCGTTTCCATATCCATCAGACTTCAAGCCTGCCCTCTCATTTCTCCAGCCGGCTCTCTCTTTCTTCGATGCAGCGCCGTGTTTCCCGGGCGTTTGTACCTTTGGCTGAGGCTGCCCCGAGCACATGGCTGCGGCGTACCTCTGAGAAGAGCTCGTTAGAAGGTGTGAGCTTAACCCCTGATTGATTTCTGAACATGACACAGTGAGCGAGCCGAGATGTAGCGCAAACACTTCTTCTGAGGACTGTGTGAGGTAGAGAGAGAAAGAGTTGAGGGTTAGGGGGATCAAGAACAAGAGAGTGAAAGGGAAAAAAAAAGAGAGGGGGAGAGCAGACAGCCAGCAGAAGCAGAAACTGACTATGCTCTCTCTTTCTTTTATGTGCCTTTGTATTTGTTGTTGTTTCGCTAGCATTCAGGGCTGTGCAATGAACTGAGGAGTGGCTAACTCGCACCAATTTGTCAAGAGCTCTCTGACTGTTGTTTGGGCTGTGGGTGGGGGTGAGGAGGGCGCAGCCGCTGATGCCAGCCCTCCAATAGCGGAGTGATTACTGGGCACTGGGCCGTGCTGAGCCAGGCCGGGGCGTCAAAACATGCCGTTGCACCTCACTAGACACTGCTGTATAAAGATATGTGCTGAGACCTGTATGCTCTGACAATGCTTTGCTAAATTTAGAGATATCACAGGACATTAAGGGGGTTTACTTGATTGAAGAGAGGAGACGCCGGCTCTTTGCTCGTGTCTGTATCTACACAAGCATCGCACATTTATGAAAGTTGTGATAGCGTTGTTTGAAATAATAGAATGCCTTTTCAGGATAAATAATTTTGTCAAGCATCATTTGCATGAGGTTATTAAATTTGTTTCAAGGTAGCTGATCTTGATCTGTCTTTGTAAGAAATTCGAAGATAATCTATCTTTAATTTAGAGCTGATGAGAAATATGTCTGCAAAGTGATAACACTGTTACCATACTAATGTCCCAAACATTTATTAAGAGAAAGCTAGATGGCTTTGCTCTTTTCAAGGTTCAGACCAAAGTAGTCAAGACATCAACAACTCAAATATCTCTATTTTTTTTAATTAGTGCAGTCTGGTACATTCAACGCTTAGCTAAGGGATGTGCAACAATAGAGGGTCTTCACTATAAAACAAAAAAGTATACATCTTAATGGGAGGGACAATCTCAGAATAACATGCAGCTGGACTTCAAGTGTGAACTTGCACAACACTGGAAAATAGTCTGTGTTAAAAGTAAAAAATGCAAGCGGCTATGTTGTGCTGCTTCAGGTACAGGTGAGACTTAAACACACAGTCCAGAAAGGCCAGTTTGAGTAAAACTTCCAAACTTCAACAACTGTGAAAAAAAGGATAGAAACAGTAATTGTATTCTCTGTCTTAACGACTGCATCAGCTGAAGTCTTATTTCAACATTTTCAGAACCTTCTCTTAGTCTTGTTTTGATATATTTACTCCTTTTTGCTCAAATAAGTGAACAACTATCAGCGCCAAGCACCTTTATCTTGAATTTCTGAAGTTCCAGTGTTTACACAGCCAGAATGTATTTTGTCTTGGTCTGAATTCTAAGATTTTCTTTTTTTCTCTAGATGACAGGATGTTGTTTGATATTTTGTGAAGGTAGTTTTTCGTTTTTTTGTTTGTTTTTTTTGCAGTGTAGAGAATACAGAATGCCTATGCATCATAAACATGACACTTTACAGTGAGTGTATCTTGCTTCATGTACTCAAGCTAATGGAAAATTGGACAGCATCATTTACACTCTGAGAACAACCCAGCTGTATCTTGTTCATGGTTGAATTAAAGCAAGCGACAATCTGTATTTTCTGCAAACCCTTTTACAAAATTGTCTTCATGCGCATCTTTTGGTGCCACAGTGTGTAAGCAGCCTTGTTCTCCGGTCCCTGTGTGTGCACCCCCACCCCCCTTTATAGCAACATGTAAACAACCGTGTGTATATCAATTCCCCGTAGTAATTCTTGGTCTCTTTGCCCCAAGTCTGCATATGATTATTGATTCTATAAAGAGGGGCCCTTCAATAGCGTCAAGGCATTTAGATTTGCATTTATATTCTCGCTGTGATAGTGTTCTTCTAATGCAATGAAACCTCTCACTTGCCCAGGGATGAGTGGAAGGGAGGGAGAGGGTTTTGATAAGGCCACCGTCATTCATTTCAATTTCCTTATCGAGCCTAAGTACCTTCTATGAATTGGCCCTTTAAAGTACACAAATTAGAGCCATCAGTTATGCCAGTATGTGAAACGCGGAGAGGGGAGCAGTCAGCGGATGTTACCGAGACAGAGAAGAACACTGCGAGAGTCACGGGGAGGAAATTAGACAAACTGCAGAGAGCGAAAAGAGGAGAGACAAATAAAAATGAGAGTGAGAAAGACGGTGTTAATGAGCGTGTGAGACAGTGAGACCACTGTGTGGGCAGGACCTAAAGAACAAATGCCTCTAATGCTTCATTCCACAGGGAGCAGTCAGGCTACGGTTCTTATCATTTTATAATGATGATTACTCAGGGTCTATGGAATGGGCACCCACTCAGGGGCCATAGGAAGAAAAAAAAAAAAAAAAAGAAAGAAAAAAAGAGCAAAGTCAAGCAAACACGGCAGGAAGTAAAATATATGCTGAAGAAAAATTACAGGACATTCAATTGCAGAGATTATGTGTTTGCTCCTAATAAGTGCCATAAAAGAAGAGAAAAAAAACTCATGCATTTAAATATGCTTCTTAGCCTAGTATAATCCCTAGTCTCTGCGTCATTGTGACTCTGGCAAGAGACGCACCCAAACAATACTTCTATACCAAGTACTGTTTGTTTGCTTTACATATGAATAGCCCACTTTATTTCTGGAAGTACACCAATCACTTTTGGTCCATTAAATTCTAATTAGCAGAGATAGAGCCTAAAGCCTTCACTGAGAGAGATAATATTATAGAGGCTGGGATAGAGCTGAAGGAGAGGAGAGAGAGAGAGACAGAGACTGACAGAGCCTAAACAATGACACATAATGGACAAAGCTTCAGAGCTGGTTGGGGAAGCAAATTAACCCTTCAATCCTTAAGGCCCATTAAGTCACACCTTCTATTATTTGCAACAAACCTCTTGAATTAGTTAGTTTATTACAGCTCGGAGCTTATTTCCATAGTTTTGGTCTTTGTTCTCTGCAGTGATAACAATGCGTTCACCGAGTTTATTTCTGTGTTTAAGCAAGAATCAAGAGCAATCCAATTTATTTGGTGCTGAAATGAAGTCCCTGGTTCAACTTTGACCCATCATTCTTGCCATAGTTGGGATTGCATATTGGTTTCCTGTAAAAGTGGATTTATTCCAAACATTTCTGAGACGCATTTAGTTTTACCTCCAATTCAAGTAGTTTAGATCAATAATTCCCAACCTTCTGATCAGTTCAACCAAGAAGTGACCGCTGTCTTTACTTTCTTTTTAGAAGCCTCAAGAGATCAAAATCAGAAATTTGTTTGAAAACTGGAAATTCTAGAGGGAAAAAATAAAACCATTATTTTGAGGAACAGGATTTTTTTCTGGTTCTTACCAGTTAAAGCTAGGGTAGGTTATGTATTTTAGAGGCTTTTTCATCTTTCATTCTCAAAAAAAAGCTCTTATTTGGTGGTTGTTGTGTTAGAGGGAGAACAGTATGGATTATTTCTTTTAAAGTTGTTAAGGGTTTGTGGAATTGAAATATCTTGCAAAAATGCCTCTACACCGAGAAGAGAAGACTATTTCACAATAAATAAAGAAAGACTGAATAAGACTCCACTGGAGCAATGTTTTACAGCGCTAGCAAGCTGTATTTATTTTTTCTGACCCAATTGTAGGAGTAAACTAAACCATGTGCACTTTTTTGGCCCCCAAGTGGCTCCAATATTGTTTTAAACACAAAAAATAGTGTGTCGAGCTGATTATTCAGCCACCAATAATACTTTATGAATAATTTAACACAAATTTAAAAGTTGAGGAGACAAACAAACTTTTTATTCCAGGCTTCTTTAGCGCCCACCATGTGATGGTGCCTTGGACAGTTAGTTGCCCTATTTCTGTCACTATGGTGCCCCTGGTGTTCCCAGATCTCAGCATTTATTTTGGTGAGTACAATCAGACAGAAAAGATGGCCACAACTGCAAAAATAAGACTCAAGATGTAATGAAGAAGAATTATCCTTTAAATAATTCACGACCCCAAAACAGGGGTAACAAGTCAATCCCGGCTGTTTTGAGAGTTTAGTGGTTTCAGAAAAGTTTATTCATAATCTGGATGTTGTTGGTGAGTGAGTGAATCACCCATCGATCTGACGCAGCCCATAAAGCAGCCCCCGACTTTGGTAACCCAGGCTTCTGGGGGTAGGTACAGCGTGTGCCAAATAGCGGGCCTGATTAATGCACCGATAATCTGGTCCATAAATAGACACGCCAGTCTCTGTTTTGTATTTTATGTATCTGCCTTTACTGCAGCAATAACCGTTGGAGGGCTGTATTTCATGGCTGTTCAGCCGCCAAACTTCTCTCACTTACACTCTGTCTCTCTTTCACGTCCAGTCGCACACCCTCTCTCTCTCTCTCTTCCTCTCTGGCCCAGCTCCGCTTTGATGAAGAGTGAAAGAGCGTGTTGTCTAAAACTTTTTGGCAAGTGGTGGGAATACAAAGAAGACTGAGAGGAAGAGGCAGCTTTCACAATACATCAAGCTCTCTTCTTCAACGACACCTACAGTTCGCCGATACCTGTGGGTCTTTTTCATCACAAGCCACTGATAAACACAGAAAAGGCTGCCGGATTAGAGGCTGGAGAAGAGCCCACCCCCATTCAAGAGAAGAAGCCTTGCCAACCAATAACATGGGTCACCGGTTCCCAGGCCAAACTGTATCGTGATGGAGCGCTGGGATGCCAGGGCTCAACCAAGAGCGAAGGTGACAAAGGAGGGAAAGCTTTTACCACATCAGCAGCAGAAACATTTGTTACTCACTACAAAAGGGAACATGGCAGAACACCCTATTCCCAATCCCCATCTGACTGGAGATATAGCTTCGGGGTAGTCATGCTCTATCAGACCTCGCCTGAACCAGATCCGTCTCCCACATTAGCATTCTCATGTGAATAAATAACAGTGATAATGTTAACACTGCTCTGCATGCGTAATGGGAGATGGTGGGCTGCCAGGTCATAAAATACCCAACCCTGAAAAGTCTGTTCAATGAACAAAAACTGGAAGATGCATATTTGAAAATTTAGATATTCATTTAGAACAAAAAAAAGGGGTGGGGGGGCAAAAAGCTGGCACTTTTTTGGTCATCAAGGTCTCCAAACAATTCAAAGTGTTACCATGTACTGTTTTCTGTTTTGTTAAAGCTTAACAACAAAAGACAGCAATAAACGATGCCCTTTATCCTCATATTAGAGAGCACAATACTCTTCAATCCCACCCATTTGCGCAGTTTATGAATATTCTAATTTAAAGCATGAAAACATCCTTTTAGTGGCCGTTGGCACTTCGGCTATGATTGTGTGCCAGCAGAAATACAGCTAAACAACAGCAGCAACCTCTGCATGATCTCCCAACTTGACCGCTGTTTTAATTACAAAATTATAATTACGATGAGTCGGATGAATGTGTCTACTGGGCCTACAACTCACACACACACACAAAAAAAAACAATGAGCTTTGATATTCACTATTTTATTTTGGAAAGGGCAGAGGAAAGAGTTTGAAATAGGGCCCCGAAGCAATAGTTAATTTACTGTATCCTGAGATGTTGCCTTAATTTATTGACACCAGTTTGTTTTCACATTTGAGGTGAAGTGCTCCGGAGAGCGCTGCTGAAAGAGGGGGGAAAAATTTCAATTATGTTCCAGGAAAAAAGGCAGCGACAGGAGCCTTTCAGTGCACAAAGCTGCCCTGTGACTTGATGAATGGCCAGCCTTTAATGTTATGGGGGATTAAAGATAACTTCTGAACGATCAGCGGGCCAACATATAGGCAGCTCCTCTTTCACCAGCATAATAAGTTCTCAGCTGCCACTGGTTTAATTACCTCCTTTTAAAACTCAATCCACGTGGACCCCCCTCTTTAAAAAAAATAAAATGGCAGGAGGATTAAGTTGAGGGGGGCAGTGGGGGTCAGGTATTCCATTGATTACAAGGTACCATTAAAGATCAAGAGAGGAGGCACTTAAAGACATCCATCAGGCTAAGATTGAAGCGGCCGTAATGATCTTCCTGTACACCATAAATAACACTGATGTGTTGCTTCTATCTCGTTCACGGCACTCTGGGTTTGTTATGAAGCGGCTCGGCCCTCCTCCATCCACGCGAGGCCCTCGGGAGTATCCTGTTTGGACCACCCCCGCTCATCCCCACCACCCACCTGTGCCTGCTGAGCAAGTTTGCAAGAAATCCATCAGGAGCGCGTCGGGATGAACAGATCATGTTAGCTACCCCCCGGGGAAAGAGGTCACTGGAGCTATGAGTCACAACTGTCATATGAAAAACACAGTGGAGGCGTGTTGTGACTGCCAGATGAGCATCTGAGATGCACGTTAATGCTGCTGCCAGGTGCTGATTGCAGGATTGGCATGCAAGGAGCTCGAGATGCAAAGACACTATTGGTTTCAGTGGCCCAATGGGCAATGTGGCCGACAAAATAACACAGTGGTTATCAAGAAAAATGGACTCTTAAATTCATTTTAATCTTAAAGGCTAATTATATGACATTTTGAACATTATATAGCTACAAACAACTAGTTTCTATGTAAAGATATAGCAGAGTGAATGTGAGTCTTCCTGTACTCCCCCAAGGAACCTTAAAAAAAGCAAGGGTTATTACATCACTGAATCTTGCTTGTGTGCCAGACTGTGGTGACAGCTGTATTGAAGTCTATGGGAGGCATGGAGAAACACACTAAAACCCAGCATATCTATGTCATATGACTTCTGATGAAGAAATGGCTCCAGAAAATGAAAGAAGACACTTCAGAGAGTAGGTTAACAACTGATTGTTTAAATCGATGCGTCGTTCGTTCTTCAACTTTGTGTACGAAAGACTCGCAGTGTAATTGCAGTCTCATCAGCATAAATCAGTTGGACTTGTCCTGTTTGATCACGATTTTATCAGCCTTGTCAATCATATGGGAAAAAATTAGTTGTTAACCTACTCTCTGAAGTTTGTTCTTTGATGACTTGACTTCCACAATCTGGCTCCAAAGCAAGATTCGGTTACATAATGACCTCTCTTCTTTTTTAGGTTCCTTGTACTCCCTGTGTCTAATTTCAACGGCAGCCTGGTAAGAAACTCTCATTTTAGACCTAACAGTACACTAAAACATGTTTATGAAAACATCAGCAATTTTTTTTACAGTTTGATCTGTTTTCAAACAGTTTTTTGAGTGAATAATGAATGCATTTGTTTTGTCCGGGATCCCTGTGCGTACCATATCTAGTGACAGTGAATGTCTTTTTCATTTTAAACTTTGAACAAAGCAAGACAAAAATCAAAATTGCTTGTGGTCAACCACCATTGGGGAAGCAAGGTGTAAGTCACTGTTACTAGCAACTGTCAAATGACAACGAATGTGAATTCAAAGCAGCATGAGGAACATATGTTTTGGCCCCCCCTGGGCTGAGAGACTACAGGGACCACGTGCCTCTTCGTTTGCCACCAGTGGGTGGAAGTTTGCTCGATAAAAGAAAATGAAAATAACAAACATGTCGTGCTGGGGTGCTTGTTGGCACCTACTTCAGGTGGAGTTGGACAATGGGACAGCTGTATCTGTAGGTGCAGGGTAGAAAAATCACCTGATTTCTGCAGATTTATTCACTATAACTTTTGCTTACCAACACTCATGAGGATGGATTTGTCATGCTGCTGCACTGTCACCGTTGATCGATGCAACTTTCTGGCAGCACGTACTCTATAGGCTTCTATAATACCCACGAAAAATAATGAAGCATAGTCCCTAATTCCCAGCACACCATGCTTTTGAGTTTATTCCTCTTCTGAAAAGTCCTGTGTGTCTCATTGATCAACAAAGCTGTGTATCGCCCCAGGTGATTGCGCTGTTTTCTCTAGCACAACAATGCAAGCAGGGTGGGGTGGCGGGAGCAACAACAGGGAGGTGAAATCGTGGGCACGTTCTAGCCGCCCTGACAGGGAGACGGCGAGAAAGAACTCAACACAAGATCCCTTGGGATTTGTGGTATACCAGATGACCCTCTGCTGGGGTAGCTGCAGGGCGTCCTGATAGTGCGCCCCCTACTGTCAGACTGCAAGAGTAGGTCACAGAGCCTCCTGCAGCTCGTCTCGCTTTGAGCAAGTGAGAGCAGGTCATAGCGAGGAGACTAACCTTTTGCACCCGTAGATAAGCTAAAGGCAATGATGTATTCAGCCCAAAATAATGAACCGACTGTGGAGCTTGTGTGTGTGCGTGTATGTGTTTTTGCACATGGCGCCCTAGTACCAGCTTGGGTCTCCATCACATTCTGTACACTACAGAGTGGTTGGTTGCTATGAGGACTGCACAGAGGCTGCTAATTTGAACAGATGCATGTCAGCAACAACAAAAAGTGCTGGGGACAGGAAAAGAGACTTTTTTTCCCCCCCCGTTTTTTGCAAATACAAGATTAGAGGATATATAACAAAGGAAGCGAGAGAGGGGGCGAGAGAAAAAGGAACAATTAGAGACTGAAGAAAGGGAGTACTTCAAAGAGAGATGATAAACATTTTTATGTACTTTTGCTCTCCTCGTAAGCACATAATTTGCTTTGCTGTCTGCTCGATTGTATTATTATAAAGCAAATACAAATAGTATTGTCAAACATTGTTCTTGCATAAATGCCACATGTATGCAGGGTTATGAAAACCTAGATAGAAGCTGTGGTGGTGTAACCCTGTCAGTCCAGGGTCATGTCCCTACTGACTAACATGAGGCTGGCTGCAGGATGCAAGCTAAGACTACTGCTACTCTTGGCAGGGGCTAACCCAGAAAAAGGCAAGCAGGCAGGCAGGCTGGCTGCTGGAGATTGGGTCTGGCGGAAAGCAGGTCATACATACATCAGAGACCAACGCAGCGCATTGCCTGTTACAGCTTAATATCCACAGAAGCCAGAGCAGAGACATGCACACCACCACAGATAGAAGGGGAGAGCCAGGCAGAGAGAGAGGGGCAGAGATGGAGGAAGAGTTGACAGAGGAAACAGAAAACTGGACAAGAAGAGAAGGAGCATTAGGAAGGCAAAACACAGCTAGCAGGGAACGGAGAGAAAGAGAGGGAGGAGAGGAGGAGGAGGAAGCTGAAATGATGGGTTTGGCAGAGGTGTAGTTGACATGGGAGGGGGAGTGAAAGAGCAGGCAAGAGTGTTAAAGGCAAGTGATGGAGAATAAGGGAAAGAGGACAGTAAAAAGTCTGCTGCGAGGGCTAAAAACTGAAGGCTGGCCGTAATTTAGGAGGTGAATAGTGAGGAAAGTACACTAAACTGAGCTGAAATGGTCATTTTGTCTACAAAAATCTAATCTTGTTTCGGCTGGTGATTCATATCTAATTATACAGATATGGGAACATAGAGTGCATGCTGACTCAATGAAGTTGAAACATTTTGGGTTGTTGTCATCCTTGCATTAAAATTCAGGCTATAGTTCAGCAATAACACAAACAACACACTCTCCTCACACCGTACTTCTGCCAAGACTAAAAAGACATAAATTAGCTCCGGCTAACGGTTGTAAGGTTAGTACACATTTCAGCTGTGCTATAGAAAAAGAAATAGAAAGTGCAGTAACTGAGAGAAAACAAAGGGACAGCTAAGAGTGTAAAAAGCGCTGACAGGCTCTATTGCTGGAGTAGAGGTTGTGAAGGAGGTATAACAGAAAGAAAGGGAGCGAAGGAGCATGTAAGAGAAAAGGGAAGGGAGAGATAGCAGGGAGTGTGTGATAAAGGGGTAAAAAAAAAAAAAACACAAGCCCAGCTCCCATAGGAGGAATGCACAATAGTGCAATAAGCTGGTGATATAATGGTCTTTTTTGCTGTATCAAGCCCATTCTCTTCATGTTTGGCAACCCTCATCAAATCAGCAGTATGCTACCTTAGGTGGTGCTTTAATTACTGACGGAATCTCGAGACCAAAGAGCAGACAGGATATGCTTGTGATGATTCCACCTCACACGCAGAATAAAATACATGCATCATGAACACATACAGTAAATAAGTCTGATATAGTGCTGAAATGAGTCAATCAATCAATCAATCAATCAACAAAAAAATGATTTATTTGAAGAAATGTTGCTCATTTTCAATGAGCACAGAAGAATCGTTAAATAATAAATGTGAAAGTAATGAATGTGACAACAGCCTTCACATGTCAAACTGGACATGCATCCTTCTACACAGTGAAGCTGTATGAACAAGAAGAACAACACCTTTTCACTGGAGGGGGACTTAAATTATTCGCTAATCATTAGGTAATTGTAAAGTTATTCACCAAGAATAATGCCAAACACTCCCTCGCTGAAGCTTTGGGGTTTCATACATTTTTATATTTCATATTGAATATCTTTCAGATTTGGACTGTTAATCAGACAAAACAAGCAGTGTAACATACTATTTTTGGGCTCTTGGAGACATCATCTTGGTGATGATCATTTTCACCATATTTCACACGATTAATAAAAAGGTTGACAGATTTATTGATACTGAAACTAAATTATTTGTTGCATGATGACATATTAGTATGATTATTGCATAGCTATTTATTCCTCATGACGTAACCTTTTTGCAGCACTTTCCACGTCGTACGACAAACCCTGTGAATTAAAAATCAAATAGATGCATTTAACTTTATCTGTTCATATAACAGTTGTAATAATAATAGTCATATCCACTCACATACGCACACATTCTAGATACACACAGGTAAAAAAAATAAGAAGTGACAACCCAGAATACCATCTCTGTGGGTGTATGCGTTCATGTTCATAATTGTGTGTCGGTCTGTATGCAGTTATGTTGTTGTTGTTGCCATTAGACTGTTATGGGACTGAGAGTGGTCCCAGGCGGATGCACGTCTGTAAGGCAAACCATCGGTGACATCCTAAGCACAGCTAACGTGGTTACGGCCGCGGCGACGCAGACGAAGAGCCTTCCCAAGATACTCGGCGAGCCACCGCCACAGACGGGGCCAAATGAGATAGCGCCGGGGCCAAATCTAATCAGGGGACGAAGACACGGCGCAAGAGGCAGGGAGACGGCACGGCAAAGAAATGGAAGGGAGGGAAGGGGGGGTGTTGTTTAGGAGAGGTAAACAGAGGAAGCAGAGGCAGGGGGAAAATGGGGGGAGTGAGAAAGAGAGAGATATTGAGCGGGTGACAGAAATATACTGAGTGTTAAACTGCAAGGGAGAGTGTGAGACAGAGCAGAAAAGAGAGAATAAGGCAGTGCAGGAGAAAGGTTTGCATGCACATGTGTAGGAAAGCAGGCTCAATTGTTTGTGTACCCCCCTCCCTGCTGGTAAATGGGAAACGCAGCCTGCGCTGTGTCCCCCCCCTCCCTCGCATCCTCCTCCTCCTTGGCTGTTCAGAGCCACTCGCGCAGCCTTTTCTGAGCCGGTGCTACACAATAGCAAGCTGATGAACCTGGGGCTAACATGCCCTTTGAGCTCAGTAAAGGCAGAACGCATGGAGAGTCCTTAATGATATCAGGCCTGCGCAGCAAGAATGCCAGCATCAACTCGCTAACTCCTTCACTTCCTCCCTCCAACCTTTTCCAGCCCTCATAGGACAAGGATGAAGCGTTACATCCAAGTTAAGGAACCAGAAGAAAAATATGTAAACATCACAAGATCTGACATAGATAGAGAGCATATGTATTGGCACATCATCTCCCTGCAAGAGCTTTAAATTAAATTTAGGCATTTTGTTTTTAAACGAAATGCTTCATCCAGTGATTGTGGCACTGCAGATAGGTAGATTGGATGGCGAGATTAGATTAAAAAAATAGGTGATTTTGGCGGCCTGATGTCCTTCACTACCTTTCTTCGTGTTCAGACACGTGCGGTGAGAAGACATCAAGACATACTTTCAAAACTCGCTGGCATTAGCGCTGCCAAAAAAAAAAGGAATAGGAGGAAACAATATGCAAATCCCAAGGTTTCCTAACACATTAAAGATGCAAAAACAGATATGGGTATGTTGTTGGGTTGGCATTTCTGTGTTTGTGCAACTAGAAGTGTATACTAGAGGAAAACTACAAGAAAGGATTGAATGAATTATTGAATATGTGCGATAAGGAAAGGTTAAAATACACAATAAATGAGAATGTAAACTGTAAAACACCTGGTCTTTTCTCCTTGTAAACTGCGACCTGTGAACCTTGATAATTAGATTCTGTAGCCAATTAAAGTCAGGCTTCTGTTAACACGGGTGCCCGGGTGAAGGAAAAAAAGCCATTTGCCCGGGCCAAACCTTGGCCGTCACTATTGACATGGCCAATCACCTCATCAAACCAGCAAGTCCTGAAATCTAAACAAAACGAAAAGGCTGCTTATCAGAGTCTGTCAAAATGACCAAGTTTTCTTCATTTTACATGTGGTCATGTGGTTTGCAAACTTCCCTGCAAAAGCACCTTCACCTTTATTAAGATTACAGTTTTCTTTGTGTTTGAACATTGTTGGAAACATTTTCAGATAGTCCACAAGTATACAACTCAGTGGTTAGTTTAGCTGAGAAGCTCAAGTGGATGTAAACACAAGACACATACACAAACTCAATGCTTGCCATTGCCCTCTAGCTTACAGCTAATGTACAGCAGAGTGTTCTGGCTATTTGGGGCGGATAAACACTTGTGCAAGTTAGTGTTGTCACGATAACGGAATTTCTAACTTCAAAACAATTTCTTGAGAAAGATCAATATTCAATACTATGTTGATACTACAACATTGACAAAGCATGTTTTGGATTTTAAATAAAAGATATATATGACAAGGCTTGTGCACAAGAGCATTTAAGGCCAAACATTTCAAATATTCAGTATTGATATTTGTCATTATTTCAATATTTCTGTAAACATTAATGCGAGAAATGCAAATAAAAACGAATGATCTTGCAAAGTTCTAGAAAAAAAATCAGGTTTTAAGGAATGCTCAGCTGGTTGAGCAATGCCATCCTAGGAGATTCTCAGACTTTACAATGGACTGATCAAAATCGATGGAGCAGAACCACAGATACAGCGTATCATATTGGCAGTGTTCATGGGTGAGAATGTTTGTCGTTGCACTAGCAACTCTGGATTGATCAGGAGCCTCTGTGGAGAGAGGTGGCATCCTTCACACATTATGCCATTCTGTTGATCTGACGCTAGTAAAAAAAAAAGTTTTCTGTGAACTCAGGTTAATTGCTGGTAGCATGGCTGATATAATCCCTGCTAGGCTAATAGTAGAGTAAGCAGCAATCAGAGCCGCAAAGCGGGGGAACGAGCCATTACCAATTCAAAGAAAAGGGAAAAAATATTAAAAAAAGATTGTGCATGTGGTGCACCTTTTGAAGTACAGGAAGCATATGGCTCCTGTCCCCACCTGTACCAACAGTTCACAGTGATATATATCACAGTTCAGGGAAACTGGCCAAGAGGAGGAACATCCAAAAAAAAAAAAAAAACCTTGACATTTATTACTCTGAATTTCAGCTCACTTTAGATGAGGATGTCCATCAAGCCAGCTGTATAAAGTTAACAACACGATGCATTTGAAGTGTGCCATCAATCAGCATCAGCACAAAGACAAATTGGACGCAAACCTTTTCTTCACCAGTGGGATGCATTTGCCAAAAATATTGTCGATTCCCATCATCACAGATTGCACTGTTTTTATCGAGTCAATCAAGCCATCAAATCAACCTCCAAGATGTTTAAAGTCTGACAAACGCAATTTACCAAAGAAGACCAGCATGTGGGCCACATAAGCATCCTCTCCAAAACCTTTTGAGTGTTTGAGTGATTACATTTTCATTCCACTTAAGTTTCCTGTTCCATTTTTGGCACCATCTGCATTTTTATCCTCTTTCGACGATGCTTAATATGCTGATGCTGATAAAGCCTGGATTTGTGTTGTTTTTTTGTTTAATTCTTTATCAGAAGAAAGCTATCAGCTAAGCTTGAGGGTCAGTTCTATCACCGCCGGACACGAGGGCTTAGCACATTCCTTTAATTCATCAAGGTTTGATTACTTCTGTGAAGATTTTTTCCTCAGCCTGATAACCTGATGCTCCCCAATTAATGCCTTTTCACAATCCTGCCGACGCTGACATGATCAGAGCGCGCTGGGCCTCCTGCATGTCTCTGTTCGCCTCGCTTTGTTAGAACACTCTTAGAAAGTTACACCTTGGAGATTTTTTAAACCATTTTCACTCTCCACTCTATCAACAATAGCAGTACATCAAAAAAGATAAATTAATCTCTCTGGCACAGTGGCAACGGGCCCAGATAATTCAAAGGAGAAAAAAAAAATCCTGTCTAAACCAGTAACCAAATAAAGGTACATGCTACTTCTGTGATACTTGACAAATCACTCTATAAATATGCACACGACAGTCTGATATCCAATTCAAATACAAATGACTCTTTGCCCTAGAAGTTTTCAGGGACATTGATACATCTTCTGTCTAATGAAGGATAATTGCATGAAATAGTAAAGTGCACATTAGGAGCCAAAACAGTTAAATACTGTAAAGTCAAATGCTACACTAAAGGTCCGGTGTGTGTGATTTAAGTGGATTTAGGGTCAGAAATGGAATATAATATTCATAATTATGTTTTCATCAGTGTATAAACAGCTGAAACTAAAACAAAAACTATCTTTGTTATCTCAGAATGAGTTGATAATATCTACAGAGGGTCCTCTTTGGTCCTCTTTGTCCGAGTCCGCCATGTTGCACCACCATGTTTCTAGGGTAGCCCAGAATGTGAAAACCAAACCATAGGCTAGATTCCACTAAATCCAACACATAAGACATTTAAACCAATGGCAACAAAATTAGTGGAAGATAACACCTTATTTTCCTCTGACAGCTTGTTTATTCAGTTATGGAAAGAATACAGTTTTCTGAGTTTGCATTATTACCTCTTAAAATTGTAAATATGAATGTTCTGAGTTTGAATTTCTTCTGCAAAACTGCATAGCGCCTCTTTAATCATACAATGTAGTATTCACTATTCTGTTTGAATGTTTTATATTTTACTGACAATTTTTGGGGGATTGAAAAAACCCTCATATCTGAATTTTAATAAAACTATGCTGACCTGCACTTACCATTTTGAAGCATTAGACTGGTTGAACAATTCTCACAACTCCGATAACTATTCTAATGCTTATGGGCATGATTCAGAAATGCACAGAACGCAGAAGTACAGAAGCTGCTGAAGTAGAAGGAAAAGTTGCCCCTGATTCAACCAGGTAAGATTGTGAGCAGAAGCACCGAAGATACTCCACATCTCACTGCAGCCCGAACAGACTGGGTCAGTCTCTCAGCACAAAGAGACTGCTTCTTCAAAGTCAGCAATCAAACACGCAGAGTACAAAAGCACATTTATCTTCTGTGCCTTGCATTAAAACAGCCCGGTATTCATTTGGAAATTAAATTTGCCCACCAAATTAAAGAGTGGAAGAACATAATGGATGGATCTGGATTGTCAGGGGGCGAGACAGCCCCTGTAAATAAAAGAGAATGGGAAGAGAGTTGAAAGAGAAGGTAAGCTGAGAGGTTTGCCGGATCAAATTGTAGTATTGTCTTATTTCATTGGGGAAGAGTTTGCGCGCGTGTCTGTTTGTTTGTGTGTGTTGAGCACGGAGAGAGTACATGGCACTTCATTTTCGAGCTGATTGCGCGCTGCCCAGTGGCGGCGCCCGCTGCCAGGCTACTCTGTGAAAAGCTTCCACTCACTTCCTCTCCTTTCCTGCTGCAAATAAATCAGCTGCAAAATCAGATTACGACCAGGAGAGATTCATGGGAATGATGCAAAAAAAAAATACAAAGCTGAGGGGACTTTGAAGCAAAACCCCCAAAAGCTGTGAGACTAGAGAGAGGAAAGAGAGAATCTTGCCTACACATTACATTTTTACTCGGCAGTAAACAATTGCGCAGGCATTCTCAGGGCATTTGTCTAAATCCAGCACAAGAAGAGGGGAATATGATAATCACAGAAAATAACCTACAGGAAAATAAGAGGCAGGTGGCAGAAAAGTGGTGAGTACATACAGTCAGTCAGTAAAGCTCAATTGAGATTCGAAAGGTTGTAATGCGGTGTAACAAAAGAAGAAACATTGAAGTTTCTGCACATATGGTTAAAGATTACATCTACTGAGTACCTGCTGTTTAAGGGTCTCAAAGACAAGTGCTATTTAGGTCCAAATAAACAACCCTAAGTAAAGTCAAAGACTTAAATTAACAAATGGTTAAAATGAGGAGAATTATACAGCGCGGCTGTCTATTTCTCATAGTTAATTCAGCCAAAGCCTAACTACCTCAGATACTTAAAAATATATCACATAAATTGGCCTCTACTAAGGGACATCATAAATATGACCACATAATGAACATCCGCTCGGAAAGTGACTGTGATAGGGGCCATAAACCCTCTAAACTCATTCTTGCTGTCTGAGGGAACACCATTTGTCCTATGAAGGACATAAAAATATTATTTTGCCCAGGTAGTCTTCTACATCTCTCCCTTTGGCACCGCTCTCCTATCTACATGTCTCAAAGGGCTTTTGAGTAATGCATTTCTATTATTGCACCTTGTGTAGTGTCACATTGGTGGCTTTATCAGGAAGTTGTTGTAGGGTGAGGCTGGAGTGGGATGGAAGGGTTATTGCGTGGGCTTGGCTGGCATTAATCTCTGTCACTTGTCCTCTCTGATTTATACTCCTTCCCAATAAGCCAGTCTATGGCCTCCACTTCAATTGCTACTTTGTGATAGCGCTCCATGTTCAGCCTTCGTCCGCACTGCCGTTTGACATTGAAGGCTTGTTCTCCAAACCAGCAGAAAGTAAAAAGCATGGTAAAGAATTAAATTTCCTGCACCAGGAACAAGAAAGACAAGATAATAGGAGCCTGGAGCTGCCTCCACCCCCATATAAAAAAAAGCCATTCTCCTCCGAGTCTATTACGCCCGGTGCGGCTTCTACTTGACGACTTTGATCAAGAGCAATTAATCTTTCACCAGGAGTGAAAAACGCGGTAAAGGCCTGCGCTTGGATACAGCCAAATTTTAAACATACAGAAAAGAGGTTTTAATAGGTGAAACAGGAGAGATCTATCAGAACGAGCCTCTGATTAATGAACACGAAGGCTTAGCTCCAGGCTATCTGATCAGTTTCAACAGCAAACTCCTCCAATCATCCCCCTCGCATTCATTAACAGACCACCAGGATGGGCAACCATGCCACCCACCTACTGTCGAACAGCCCCCCACCCCCCGCCCTCTGCTGTGGTCCGTATATTTCCAAAGTGTTTAATTACAGATGATTTATCACCAAACTGTCGTTTGCTAACTGGGCCCTTCCGTTCTCTCTCCCCACGCCATTCTCCCGCTGCGTTGAGGGAACCTTCACATCATTATGAGAGAGCTCATTTATATTAAAATGAGTATTACCACTTAATTCGCTCCATACATTTTGGACACAGCGTGTGTCATGCATGAGCTTCGGATCACACCTGGTTCGTGGCGGCTTTGGCATATATCAAGTCCTTTATTGCAGGAGAGTTAATGCACATTTGATCTTGCTGCGATTTGCCATAAAGATTAAAGAAAAACATGGAGCGTAACTCGTATATCATGATTCCATATTGCCCTTGCAAACATGATAAGTCTAAGAGGACATTAAACATTATGCAGTGAATTAAACATCGAACACTAAAGGGCCATTTATGTTGAATCTCATTTCCTCTGTTAACCTCTGGTCATAGCTGTCAGTCATCTTCACCAGTCAAGGACGATCATGATGTTTGGCTTAAAGCAAATGAGAAAACCAATAATGCATATCACAAACGTAATTCGCGAAAATAAGTGAACTACATACGCTCCTCAGAGCTGGGTCCCTCATCCCATAATCCTCCAGTTCTTCAGGATTTATTCACAGAGGAAGCAAAATATTCACTTAGATCTAAAAAGACCACACAATATCCCTAACAACCTACAAGCAATCCTAAAGGACTCCAAACAAAACTCACATAAATATGCACAAGCATCGTACCGCTACACATACCTCCATGTAAATGAGGACCAATCCCAGACAGCCAAAAGAAATGATTCAAGTTGGGACTGGAATAGCTTCCTCCCTGTTCAGTGAGGGGAAATAATAATGAGGGTATTAAATACAGCCAGCAGATGAAAAATAATAACATATCGATTGTGCACGTAGCGCTTTCAAAGGAGCGTAATGGCCTGATTCCTGGTATTGATCTGCTAGCAGGCTTGGGGAGGAGTAGCTAGTCGCCCCTGTAAGACCCCCAGTGAGAATGAGATTGGTGAAGCCATCTGAGGTTCTGTTTCTTGTTTCGCTCCACACGGCCTTCATTTCAAATGGGTGTTTTTTTTTCCCTGAGCGGATGTGAAATGAATGCCACTGAAATGGTCTAACACATACAATATTTGCCATCTTGTGATCATACTTACCTGTAACAATGTGGCTGTTGGTTGCTGTACAGAAATGTGCACTTTGCAGCACGGCAACATCAGAAAAAAAGGATTACTTTTGCAGATTGCATCCAAAGCAACATTTATCATTCAATACATGGTTTAACATTTATGGTTTTTCTTCAATCAGCTGAATACATATTGTATGCATTTGCCATAAAGTGGATTTACATGCCTTCTACGTATCTTACATTTAGCTTAAGATTCCGCATTAGATGCAAAATGATAAGTAAGATTTGAAGAGAGGAGAGATCATTGTATTAATGTTTTATTTGTCTGTTGTATTTGTGGAGTTCTAACAGCATGTTTGACTGTGCAAAAGGTGGACAAAATTCAATCTCCAACTTAACACATATGATCCCTAACCCGCCTCTCACAAACTCTTCAAGTGATCTTATTTCTAGCTCAAAGAGACAGAAAAATCTATATCTCAATTTGGTACACTTCAACTCCACTCCAAAAGTGCCCTGAGAGAAAACTGAATTAAACTGAGACAAGCTGATTCAACACCCTGAAAGATGAATTTAAGTAGTTGTTTCTGAAATATGTATTTGCCATGTGCAATATCGGGCTTCTCGGCACGAGAAAACGTGATAGGACTTCACAGCAGCCTTTCGTCTGGAGAAAGGTGTGTTTTCCCAGAATAAAAACGTGCATGCCCGGGAATACATTAATCATAACAAGGTGACAGCCAGCCTGACAGACAAGCAGAGGCGCAGGAACAGATTTGACGGTGCTTTCTATTCCTCAACATGTTCAAAAAAGCAAAAAACTTACAGGGCAATTAAAGGAGCGTCGATAGCCGTGTCAGCTGGATTAGGGGCTGGGCGTGAAATTGTCACATTGTGTGTCAGGGGTGCTCTGTTAACAACTCGGCCTGGCGTTTGCCATGGAGTGGCAGAGGGGGCCCCGATGGAACGTGACACTGGAAGAAATACCGTCAAGTCTGTGCAAGGCCAGATTAGATTAGCACACTGGAACAGGTGGTCTTTTATTGGCTGCGTGATAATGTCAAGGATCCTCTGAAACTGGATGCAGCATGTGCACACATGCACATGTGCGTACAAACACACACAGGGAACCTTCAGGGTGAAGGTGGCGCAAGGCTTTTGTGCTGGATACCAAAAGGAGCCGCAGCTTGCTCATGGCCTGAGTCACTTGTAATGTGAGAATGCAGCACATGCAGTTAGATGCTACAGTCGTTACAAAGAATAGAAGGGAGAAAAAGAAGTCATGCTAGGGTTAATGCGCTTTGGGCAAAAAAACACTGAGGCGTCTGTTGAGTGACAGAAAATCCCGGGATTGTCCAGCTGTCTGCCAGGCAACAGCCACAAAATAGCACAATCTAACGAGCGAGGCGCGGGGGGTGATGGTGGCAAGTGTGAGGCAGTTTGCCAAACCATTCTTCACACCCACTGGTATATTTACTGTCATTTACGGGGAACATATTAGCCATGAATAATACATGCGGTGATGTATGGCACGAGTTCGCTTCGGATAAATTATACAGAGGGGCCGAACCAAATACAGCGTCATGTCCCCTTATGGACAGCGAGGCATAAAATGCAGGGAGACACCTCTGCCAAACTGATACTGGGTAATATACAACTACTCTCTGAAATCTGGCTGAAGTAAATTCACTGAACAGGGCCAAAAACAGGGGGATCCAAATGCCACCTTGGCGATCCAAACAATGCAACTGACATATGGGGTTATTTCTGAGTAAGCAAGAGACAGATTTGAAATCATGCTTGCCATTGTGTGCAGATTTACCCAGAAAATGCCAAAATAAGAAATACCAGACTGTCGAGTGGGGGTGTTCTTTCACTGCAAAAATTCTTGAGGTGTTTTGATGTGAGAGAAGTGTCTAAAGTCTGATGAGGAGGTCTATTGAAACTAGGTCACAAGGGGAGCCATTTTGTCAAAAGCCTGAGTGAAAAGCATTGCAAGAAACATGAAGCGCATTTCTCGTCAAGGAAGAAAAACTCTTTTCCCCATTTCTAGGACAACGCAGACTCAGTCCTTTTATATTATGGCTATATAATGATGAGACAGTTTAAACATTTTAGGAAAGCTAATGTGTAACGAGTGTCCTCAAATACATAATAAACTTGTACGTTTAAAGACTACTTCAAAAGTTGACTAACTTATTTTACTTTTTAATACTATTTTATTATTTCTGGAGTTGAATTGGCCCACTTGTTTCAAGTATGCTTGTTGACCTATTGGTATACTTCACATACACTACAAATTTACTTCATAGAGTTGAGTCTATAAGCTCATTTTTTTAGGTAACTTCTCTCAGTGATTTGGGTTACAGGTCTGACCTAGAAAACTTTAAACTTGTGGATCCTTGGCCTTTCATTTTGGCAGACTTCATATAACGGAAATTAAAGATGACTGTAATAATTTCAAGTTATTCATGGGTAAATTTTCACTTTAATAGACTAGTGTATGAAAGGAGTTTAGTTTGTACAACACATGTTTTCTGCAAACTCAAAACTTTTCATGCAAAGGCGTCTCAAAGGTGGATTTAATAATGTGTAATAACTACCCACACAGAATGAGATACGATAGGAAGGTCTTTACTCTCAAATTGCATCAAGAATGTTGGTAGTTACTATGATACTATGATAGAGGGAACTAAAAAGAAAACAACAACAAGGCAGGAGTACAGAGTGTCTATTTAGGGCAAAGACTGCAGATGAAAATTCATGTTAGTGCCTTTGGAGGAAGCTGAGGTAGTGCCAGAACACAAGGGAAAAACGATATTCAAATCCCGCAGTACTCTATCAGACAGTGTAAAATGAGATTTGGCACTATATCTAACACAGAGTGAGTTATGAGTTGGAGAACTATTATGGCTGGATTCTAATTGAAGGTGTCCAAGAGCAGGTTTTTTTCTCCTCATAACAGCGATGGAAAAAATGTAATATCTTGTACTGGGCCGGCTGGTGAATGGCACTCTCAAGCCAAAGGAGAATTGAAGTTGTCAGAGTTCATATACAGACTTTGAAGGTGGTAGAGTTTGAAGGAGTCACGGATTACGAGGGTATGGACAGGATCACAATTTAGCCTTTGGCTATACACAGAATCCAAAATATGTGATTAAATGTTTATCGCCACAACGTGAGAAATAATGGCCAAACATTTTTTCAAATGTACAGCACCAGTTCCTTTATCAGTGAGGGCTTCATAACAATACCGGGTGAACTTTCCATTAATTCCTTTGCACAAATACAATGCAGGTGCCTGTTTGACTTGACGATTAATAGCTGCAATTTACAGCAAATGGGCTTCTGCACAATATGTTTAGCGGGGCTAGATAAAATGGGTCCCTGGCCACTGATCTGGAGACAGATTAGGTTTTTAGTCGGCTATGATTAAGGCATGAATAGGGAATGGGAGATCAGACTTTGGACCTGCAGTGTTTAATGCTGCCCACCTGTTATAAATGAGCAGTTAAACGAGTCAAGCGTTGGTGGTCCCAGGCCAATTCAAGGGCATAAGCTAGCTACACACGCTCGCGCTCTAGCTCTCCCTTTCAAGCCGCCCCACCCCTTTTAGATTTCCACACTCTCTTGCTGCTGCGAGTGTGTGCAAGGTGCTGCTATACGCTTGGCAGGTCACTGGGCTGAGGTATGGTGTATGATTCCCCTCTGTATGACGGCAATCCAAAAGAAAATCCAAAAAGGGCATTTATCACTGCAAGGAAATGAACAGATCTGCTCTACTGCATGTCCAACCAGACTGACTGCACTGAATGTATAAGTGGTAATAAATGACTCCTTTTTTCCATAGACTCATCCTTGTCCAGGATAATGAATCACAAATCTGCGTGTTCTTCATATCCAACAGACCCAGTGTTGCCAAAGGCGTCTTAACACTGTACATTTTCGTGTTTAAAAAGAGTCTCTTACATCTGCTCCATGAAAGCGTGGGCTTCAAATTGGGTCAACAGACTGTCGCCGAGTTTTTTCTTGTCAAGGAGTCTCTCCTTGTACCTGCGGGCTGAAAGCACTTAACACGTTCTCTGAAGTTTGACTTTCATGCACTCTGTAAAACATGTGAAAACACTTGCTTTCTGTGCGAGTGCTCGCGTCCGCGGACGAGTGTTGTCCTCGTTTATTTCTAAATGGGCGTATTGCATAACAGCCCATGGAGGGCCGTGTAATTTAAGTGGTACAACATGTGAGAGGTGTAGAACAAGGAACTGGGGCTAACCGTGGAGAGGGGCTACTGTGGTAACGCGGGCTAAAAGGTTAAAGCAGCAGGGGGAATTAATATGTCTTAATGACATTATAATGAATGGGAAAATATGGGACATCATTTATTAAACGGAGTCAAGTGTGTCAGGGAAGTGCGAGGACTCACAAACGCATTAATTATCTCGCCATCTCTCTTCATGGACGGGGGAAGAAAGCATTGGTGGAGAGGTAATGACAGGCCCCGAACGGACGTCATAAATTACCACAGGGGGGCTTCGGGACGACAAGGTCTCGTCTCACTCCTGCACTCACGCAGCAAGATGTCTTTTCATGTGTCCGAACCGTCACTGGGAATTTGGACAGAAAATCAGAGTTGCCTTTTCTAACTCTCCGTCATTTCCAGACAAGAAAGGAGGGAAATGCCCTTTTTTCTCCAAAGACCTGGTATCATACTGGCAAGACATGACTTGTTATTTATCATACCTGTCACACTGGGAAAAAAAAAGAGATGCGAGCTTATGTCCTGTTTCTATACTTCACTGTCTTGGGACCACGGATGGGGGAGGGAAGGAAGTTCAGGCTTTGCTCAAGAACAGTCATCCATAACAACCAGTCTAAGATTTGTGATATCTAGGAATGATCTGATCCGGGTAGCTTTTTTATCTTCTCTGTCCAGTTTTCTCGGATCCAATGACAACTTGTGGATTCCAAAACCTTATTCGCTGTAGCCTGGGACAGGACTGCGGAGCTCATTTGTTATGTTACACATTTAGTGTACTATTTGGCTGCAAAACAAGATTGTTCATGACCGGGCCACCATTTTTTTCCTGCTTAAAATCGGTCCATCATCTCGAATCCTCACTTGAATCGAGGGTCTAAGGACAGAGGATGTTGTTCACTGTACAGATTGTAAAGCCCACTGACCCAATTTGATGTGGTTTTGGGCTATACAAATAAAATGTATTTGATTTGACCAAGAACTGCCCCTACTTGCACGTGTCATTCAGCGTTTCATTTCTCCTTGGGAATTAATAATGAATTGAGAGGACAGCAGAAACAGAGATTTTTTAGAAACGATGGCACATCGTGTAGCATCACTGGTAAATGTGAAGTTCGAGTATATGATATGATATTCGAGTAGGCAAAAACAGGATGGAGATATTTTCTTTAAAAAACCCTGTTTCCAAAAATACCAACGTACGTGTGGACTAGGCCTTTGTCATGCATTCCTCTAAGCTTAATAGTCATAATGTTGCAATGGATTTCGGATTGTCGGTTTCAGAAAGTTACAGAAATCATCAAAAACAGCCAACCATTGCTGACATTGAAAGGGAAGTCAAAAAGAGGAGGAGAGGTTTCCAGATACTGACTTCAGCGGTAACCAAGACCAAGCACACGTTAATGACTGCACACCAACATGTTACCCAGCCCACCAAAGAGGCAAAAAAAAAGAGCCCTGCAGAGTAAACCTTTTTTTTTACCTGCAAGGTTAACCACTGTTTTCTGTTGCCTGGAATCTGCATCCAAAAATCATGACAGCTTCTTTGTGCTCTCAGTAAGAAATCTCAGATTGCATCCCCAATGACTGAATGCTTTGTAGATTCATGCTTTCTATTACTGCCACACTGAACCAGTAGGTTTACCTCGTCTCTGCTTGGTCAGGCATCACATTGGATTAATTGGAATCCACACAGAAAGATACCGTGTAAATCTTCTCTAAATTTGAAATTATGTTCATGTGTGATAGTAATAAAGAAGCTCCATCTTCCTCCAGCCTAGTCCAGAATGACGCGTTCCAACACTGAGCACCTGTTCAAACCTCTCAGACTGGTTCTTTACTGATACATTACAGCAAACAACTGCTCAACAGCCTGATTTTCAGCTCTACAAATTGGTTAATTCCTCACACAATAAACCCGCCAATGTCATTTGAGGGAATATTGACCAACCAAATGCACATCCGAGCTCAGTGAATCTACAGCTTGGTCGCCATATGTTGTTATGGCAATACCAGCTACCCACAAACAAAGCCTGTAGCAGAGAGATCTTTTTTCCCCCCCTCTGTTTTTCCTTCTAATCTCCCGGTGCTGCTCGTCTGTCAGCATTTCAGTATCTGACTCCTGGGGGTCAGCTGAGTCAGAGGTCGAATGCACGCAAGCTTGGCACAAACACAACAAAGGCTTGGTTTTCTTGGAAAGGTCAGTAAGACTAAGGTGATGGAGGATTTTTCAGGTAAAATTTGATGCAAGATTGATGTAAAGGTTATGCGACATGCTGGAAGAAGTTGATATGCAATTAAAATGATGTGTGGACTGAAATTTGTGTTGGAGAATTGACATTTTATGTCTTTCCTTTCCTTGCTCACTGTTGAAATACACAGTGAGCAAAATCCTAAAAGGTGACCAGAGCTTTTATGAAGATATGGTTGAGTTGCCTCGGATCACTTTATCTTGTGTGTCCCTCTGTTTGAAAACTGTCAAATGTGATTCCCCTGCCAACTTTTTGATGTCTTATGGATTTCAAAGTTGAGCAGGAGCCTCGTGCTAAGGTCCCAGATCAAGGCTTAAAAGACAGAGAAGTGGCAGCCTGACATGTTGTGAGAGAACAAGTCCTGGAATGCTCATGTCACTCTAGAAATGAGTAAATGACACTGAAAATTGCAGCAATTATTGCCAACTTAAGGCCCGCCTGTGGGTCCTAGGAGAATTAGAGGAGAAAATACAGACTCCGTCTTCAAAGGCAATTAGTCTTCATATTGTAGTGTGTCCATTCAGCGAGTGTTCCACCCACTCATGGGACTGCACATGTGGACATGGCTAATAGTCTCTGTTAATGAGCCAATCGTTCATTATCAATCTTCTGGGAGGCACAGTGTGAGAGCAGCATCCTGTTGACACATTTAGAGGAAATGGCCGCCGCATGCCGTTCCCTACGTATGCACAGCACTGCGGTGCAATTGTCGCTGAAGGCTGCGAAAGAGCAGCTTGATTCCACGTGTCCTTGTGGAGACAGCTAAATTAGACAGATTTGCATACACACACACGCAAACACATACACATGAACGCAGTTTGAATCCTAGCCTATTCTGGAGAGGGAATGCCCTTTTTGTCCCTGGCCACCTGGTCAAAACACTAACAGCTGACTTGTTGCTGAGCCCTGCAATGGTAATAAATCACAGCTCACCCCTCCCAAACACATACATACAGTCACACACCGGCCGGCACCATCGGCCTATTCCTGTACACCATGCCAGATACCATCTCTTTATGTTTTATGGCAGGATAGTTCACCCTTTTTTCATCAGAGTGCAATCTCTTCTGCTGTCTCTACAAGCTCGGTGCTTGGCCCTATCAGCACAGGGCTCATGGTGGATGTTGGGCCTTTCTACACAAGCAATCGATGAATAGACCATTCCCTGAATTTACTCTTAATGCTACCATTTTTTTCTGATACGGCCTTTTGGGGAGCTTCTTTTTACCTTTGGACACTTTTTGACTTTGACAGTTTTTACTCAAACATTCAGCTCATTCCTCTGCATCTTGGTTTTCTTCACACTGTCCCTGATGTGTGCTGGATACAGCCGTTTCTACGAGCGACGCACTGTAATCTGAGCTCTTAAAAGCCCTGTACATTCCTCCCTTACTCATTCATTCTCACTTTGTCTACCATCTAGACAGACTCCATTTTAGCAGTGGTCCTGCATTTTCCATTGACCTTACAGTGCTTGATTAAGGGC
Source organism: Pagrus pagrus (assembly GCF_965226575.1). Classification (NCBI taxonomy): domain Eukaryota; kingdom Metazoa; phylum Chordata; class Actinopteri; order Spariformes; family Sparidae; genus Pagrus; species Pagrus pagrus. The sequence goes on along the minus strand of NC_140204.1, from coordinate 12,767,647 downwards.
ACTGGGCCTCTGGCGCCACTCTGTTTCCTCCATGTTTAATTAAAAGGTGAAGAAAGTCCTCTGTCTTGTGATGATGGCTTGGGTACATGATTCTTTCCCTGCCAACCCGAAAATCGCTCTCTCATGTCTCCAACCCCAGGCTTGTGCCTACACACATCCCTTCACTTTAGGCCATTTTCCTGAGACTGAAAACTTTTCTTGACCTTTGTGCTATCGCCAAGGAAACTGTCCATCTTTCAGTTCCCCTGTAATATGCCGAACTCCACAGGATCAGACAATTCAAGGAGACTTTTTTTTCTCCGTTTTGTTTACTGACAAAATGTCTTTCTTGTCGAGTCTGGAAGGAAGCGATCATCATAGTCTATAACATAAGTCGCCTTGTCAAAGCCTGTTTAGAATACACCCTCAGAGGAGTGGCGCAGAGAGGAACACAGGGGTGCACTTAGTGTCACTGCCGCCGGGGAGGGGGCTGTCGAGCGCCGGAGCAGCAAGGAGGGGGCTGCTGTTTCATATGTCTACGGCAATTAACGCTGATGTGACACATTCAAAAAGGTCCCCTGGGATTGACAAAGCCAACAAATTGACTTACCATTTGAGCACGAAGACGTAGGAGGGGAGAAAAAAAGCATGCGGCTTCATCTTGTCATAATGAATCTGGAACCTATTCCTGTCGGGTGCGTTGCTGGTGTGATGATTGCACTTTATATCCTGTATATGCCATAAAGTACCACTGTGCTTACAGGGACATTGTGTAGCTTTTGACAAGAGGGGGGTGGGGAGGGGTGGTAGGGTGCCCTGAAGTAATGACTTTATCGTGTGGTTCTGGTAACTTACATGACAAACGAAATCGTTGCTTTGCGGCTTGCTATAAATGTCTCCTTAGGCCCTGGAGCAATGCAGGGAGAAAGACAGATGTTTCATTTCATGCCATGTTTTCAAACTCTTACACACAGACACATACACACATACACACACACACACACTCACACACACAAAGCGGTCTCTCTCTCTTTCTCGCTGCATATCTGACAAACCTCCACTCAATCCTGAATGATAAATGCATCTCAATTCATTTTCCCAATGCACTACCGGAATCGCCCTCCAGCTCAGGGAGCAGGAACTTGGTGTCCATAAAGGTTCAGCCAGTGATTCAGGCTTTTAAGGAGTGTTGAAAATGACAGGAGTCATTGGGCGGCCAATTTGTTTTCTCATGGGGAGCCGTGTTTGTGGCATTCAGCCTTCCTCAGGGGAAACAAGGGCAATCAGCTGCAGCTTGTCGAGGACTATGAGAGTTACCGACCTCTGACCCCTGCTGTGGAAGTCACGGGAGGATTCCAGAAGAGGGCCACCATTGCCAGAGAATACAACCTTACATCACATCGGCTTGTGATGCAATACATCCATGAATTGTACCTGTACACCACAGGTACAAATCATAGATATGGCATATTTATCGCCATGAAAGCTGCTTACTCATTGTCGCACACATGAACAAAGGGAAAATATTATTAAAAAACTAAAAGGCAGGGTTTTGGTGATGGCAAGAACGTGGTTGACACACAATTAACAATTCAACCCCATTAATTACACCTGGTGATTCCACCTAATCACTACAAAAAGTCCAATTTGTGTAATTCAAGTGTTTAACTTGTGTCACTTGAGTGTGACAGAGGCGATGAAGAGTGATTCTGTGGGGAACCCTTACACATATAATGATGGTTCACAGGAGCTCTCTGTGTGGCTGAAGAGGGAGGGGAGGGTGTGTGTTTGGTGGCACTGAGGTGGTTGATGGGGCAGATGTCTTCTCTGGGCGGCCATGCATACAGGCCTGGCTCGAGGGATCTCCACCCACTGTGCATCAAGAGCAATTAAACACAGCTTATGTTGGAGTTCACTGACGCAAACAGGCTGTAAAAAGCATACGCACACGCAAGCAACCTTAAAGGACAGGACGGATGGGAAAAACTAAAGTGCCGCAGGCATGAATTGTACCAAATAAAGTGAACGCTAGGGAGCAAAAATAATCCAACTCTTTATTATGTAGAACAGTAAAGCGCATGTATAGCAACTATCTATAGTGTGTGACGGCAACATGTGCCTCTCCCAACAGGTTCTGACCTAATCTGCTGCGATCTTTAGCTGCAAACCTGCCTGCTCTAAAAATGTATACAGTATAAGACGGGAAAAAAATGTATCTTAAAATACCTACAGCAGGTGCACATTCAGTACAGCAATTGCAAGCGTGCCATGAAAGTAAACCGCAAAAGCACTGGACCTGCCCCTGTCTTTTGCAAATATTATAAAAGACATTAGCATTAATGCTGGTGTTATTAACTACAGTACATAAATAAGGGCAGATTCCAGTGCACATGTAATCAGAAAATGCTAATTAGTTTCTCATTAACATGCAGTAGAAGAGTTTAAAATCCAGGTTGCTGTGCTTTGCTGCAGGCAGGACAGGGCTACACTCTGGATTACTTAAAATGTGATTTGGCAAAAGGCAGGTGGCATGTAGGCCTACTACTCTCTTCTCTTCTACCTCAATCTAAATAAAACTTTTTTATTTCCTCTGTCGCTCCGGTTCTCTACAGAGGCCTGCCAAATTAATTCAACACAGTTATAACTGGATTCAGTGGCGTGCAGGAATAACCAGAGTTCTACAGCTAAATCAACATCAGACACTAGGCTGGTCCTCTGGGGGCGCCGTGCAGTGCCTCACTGTTTCTCAGTCAAAGCAGCGCGCTTCGCCTCCAGCCCCCTGTGGAATATCTGTTAATGTAACTGGCATCTTCATTTTGGCTTCTCTCTGATTTTGCATGAAAATCAAATCCTCTATTTTAACTCTGAAAAGTAAAAGGTTTGGGGAGAAGGGGGGGAAGAAAAACAAAGAGTGAGAGACCAACAGAGGAAAACGATGTAAGCTGTTAATGCTATGTTAATCCCCGACTAAAAACAGCTGAAGGTAATGCAGAGCTAGATAGCTAGCAGAAGAGGTGAGTGAGAAAGAGGAAAGAGGGGGTTACAGGGTGTACATAAAATAGAGGAAACATCACTGTGAAGTCTTTCAGCCAGTCAAAATGATATATTTTGGTGTGATCTTAAGTCTACAAAGCCTTCACGCCTATTCAGTCTTGTTACCAAACACAGTCGCACAGAAAACAAATTGGTGGAAAAGTAAACAACCTTAAATTAACCTTGCATTGCAAAAGTAAAAGCATTGCAAAGTATCTACAAATATAATGTACGTTTTGTGGTGAGTTCTCTTACATTAACAACACCAAGAAGCACTCAAGGACTGACTTAAGAGTACATCCCTATGAGAAACTTACATCAAGTACCTCTCATAGTTACACCGGTGGTATTGTTATGATTTAGTTCATACTATAGCCTGACGATGCCCTAAACACAAACAGCCAACAGCAATGTCATGTAACAGAATGGAGCAAATTGAAAAGCTGTACACAACTGTCATTTCTTCATTATTCATTTATGGAGTGGTTAAACATACAAGGCCATGGCTTCAGGGTGTGTCGCCTTTCCTGACCATTCTCAGTTCAAAAATAAATTCTACAAAGACAGATAGTGTGACATGGGAGCAACACACACAGCAGGAGCTGAAAAATCAATCACTACCTTCAAGCAGCAAGCTCAGCGGCTTTCAAAAGAATGAAAACAGTGGACAGGCAAGGTTTGTACTGGAAGCAGCCTCAAGATGCACCTGACAAACATGTATAGTATTAGCGTTCATCAGACGAGGATTTAAGGTTTAAGCTCTCGGTTTGCAATCAGTGTTTCTAAGAAGCACACTTGTTCAGTTTGTGAATTTAGAATTTAAAAAAACAATAACTATTACATTTCACACCTGATGTATGCTCCAGGTATTGTACATATAATATCACTGCTGTACAGTGTGGTCTTTATTAGATAACGGCCATTCACAGATGTATTGGTATTAGCGTTGTACAATATAAAATATAATATAAAACCCTATTTTTTGAAAAGATTATAATGCAGAAAAAGGTGCTTGGGGCAATTCAGAATTATTCAAATCTTGTTAATAAATTAAGTTTACTGTTTCAGTGCACCAAAGTCATTTTAGACAACAAAGTTTATTGTGTAACTGTAAAATATCCTGCTTCTGTTACACATCTTTGTCAAAAATGTGTGGATAACTGGTTACAAGTAACATATACAAATAAAACATATATAAATAAAATAGTTTTATTAAGGAACTCTTGAGCTATTAATCTATTTTTACTTTTTGCTATTCATACCTTTGTATTGTGCTCTAAATACAGGTAATGAAACATAATGTTCAATTTGTGGTCTCAAAGCAAGACTCAATAATCAATGAAAATTTACATCAAAATCATTTTCATATGCTTTTCCCTCATATTTCATTTAAAAGTAGTAAACGTTTTATACTTAAGTGACCTTAAAAAGATCACTTAAGTATAAGTTTACCAAATATTAGGTTTGTTAACGCTATTTATGAATTCAAGCCACTGGACCATGTAATGTAAAAAGTGGATAGGGTAAAAGAAGAAAAGAGAATGACCAGAGCAAAGCTTTGCCGATATACATGACTTGAATATTAGCTGTCCAATCAACCATTGGTAATAATTCATAGAAAGGGTTACAAATAGTTTCCCTTCACAACGCTGACTTAGAAATTTGAATGCAAAAAGTAATATTAGACAAAAAAATCCTACCTCTGTCATCCCTATCAAGCGCCTAACCACCAGCCAACCACTGCTCATGACACAATGGAATAAAACAGGTAGAAGAAAAAAGAAAAAGTAACAATCATTGTGTTTTTCATGAGGAGACACTGTGCCAAGCAATAGTGCATGAATATTCATGTGCACCACAACAAACTGTGAAAACGGCTTTGTTAGTGAAACCAAATCCCCATGCTCATGTTGGAGAAAAGAGTGCACTCTCTGGAGGGGGCTTGGATCCCAGCCTGCGAAGATGGTTGCCACCAGTGGTGGTGAATGATGCTAAAAAGGCTGGCGTCAAAGAAACACTACGGCTGAAATGATGTTTACCTCTTTAGCAAACATCAGCTGGGCCCTGTGCTCAAGCAACAACAGCAGGTCGGTAAAAAGCCACCATGTTTGGTAGCTGCTAATTGAGGCGGTGAAGTGATAAATTTAATGTCCCCAAGTGTGAATTTAATGTCCTTAAGTGTGAAGAAAACAGAAAAAAAGAATGTACAGTTCTAAATCTGTCAGAGTAAGTCAGACTCTACAGGCCGGAGATAAAGACAAGGGTACCACTTTGCAAAATGGTGTACACATTTTAAAGTAGGTACCAAGGATTGACTTAATAACTCTAATTAATGAACGAACAACAAGTTGTTCTGGAATAACTGAATGAAAGATAATTGTCCTTCATTTCAGAGTTGTTATCTACATAATAGATAATGATAGGTTTCTTGAGGGCAGGCAGGAAAAATAGCCAGATGGTCACAGCTGATGCAGACCTATCCACATAGACTGAAGGCTGTAACTGCTGACAAATATGTAATCATCATTATTTGTTTTTTAGTTGTGCTTACCTTAAATCAATTTAAGTTTAAAGATTTGTTTTCTGTTGACATGTGTCAGAAATCCTGATTACTACCATTGTTGAAACAACAAAACATATTAATGTCCAATAGAAGTTAAATTATTTTTATTGGCACTGTGATAGAACACGAACTAACTGAATATAAGCTTGTGTGGTTGTGTACATAGTTAATGCCTGACACTGCACATGAGGTGGTCATATTATCAAGATCATAGATCAACGTCATTATATAGAAAAAAATGAAGAAATAGGGGATGGCAAGTGTCCTTTCAGTCTGCTTCCATCAAAGTGGACTGTTTGTCCAATGTGAATTAAATGTAAACAAATGATATAAAATCTGGTAAGTGAAAATGTACGTCAAGAGACGGAAACTGGTCGGTTCTAGCCCCACTTCCTACATTACTTTTTGCTGTTCATAAGGTCCATTATTGGAAGGTAGGTCAGCTCAATTCATGTGAAAATACCCTCTGCTCCTGGCAGTCGAACGCGTGGACAGACTGTTAAACCAAACTCCATTCTATAAACTGGTGTTTTATGGTGGCAATATTTTTTCACAGTAAATACAGTAGTTACAATATCACAAAGACTCTTTTCTGATTTGCTTTGATCTACAGGCACATTCGGCACACGTCATTTATTCATCAACATCATTAACTAACCTGTAATTTTTTTCAACAGACGAACACGACTGGCCGGGTCCCACAGTTTACCATTTTCATCCTCTCTGAGAATGGCCTGAAGCCACAGCTCTCTTCTTTTATTGTCCTTTGTTCTTTGGGGAAGTAAAGAAAATCGTAATCTGTGGTGGTTTTTTTATTGTCTGATGTGCAAAATGCAACACAGTGACTTTTAGGCATCGTGCTACTAGCTTTTTCAATTTGGTACCAGCACTTTCACAGCATCTGTTTTCACCCAAAAGGGGGTGTGGTTGTTTTTCCATTTTATGCTCCGTTCTGCTTCTACTCCAATACATCTCAGAGGCAAAGACTGTACTTTTTGCTCGCCTGTATTTATTCGAGAGGTTGAGTTAGTATTTATTTTTCAAATTAAGACTTCACATAAAAAAACAAATTCCCTTATGAAGATTCTTCTGTATTCTCTTTTTCATTAATTCATGGTAGAACTAAAATACTGAATTATATATAAAGTAGTTCAAACTAGCTCCCTCTCAAGCAGCTACAATAGTAAAATACTGCTTGTTAATAGTGATTCAGCAGTATTAATGATCTAAAATGTCATACAGAATTATAAATCGGTCACATGGGACATTTTACTGCAGAACCAGAACTTTTACTACTGATACTTAAAATACATTAAGCTGATCATACTACAGTAATTTTTGTCAGGTTTGTAATATGATGAGGTTGCAAATGCAGACAACAGGCAGGCAGGTTGATGTAAGCTGTAAAGCCCAAAATCCAAAAATCCTTAAAACTAAGCAGCAAAACTAACAAAAACAGACAGGGGCCACAAAAAACCAAGAGAAATACACAAACCAAAAGAACTAACCAGAAGCTTGGGGAACACAGGCAGGAGCAGGCAGGAACACGAGGAACACAGGAGACATGGGACTGACATGTAGAAACAGTAGAGTGGGGGAACAACTAAGCTAACAAGGGGGCGAGGTGCAGGTGGAGAGACAGTGGGAACAGGGCAGTGCTAACGAGGAGGATGTGAGACAGGTGTGAGGGGAAAAATCAGACTGAGGAGGAGCACAGGAGGAAAACAGAACACTGGGAACACAGGTGAGCAGGAAGTGGAGAGTGACAAGACACAAGAGGATATAGTTACAAAACAAAACAAAACAGGAAATAACTAAACCAAATACTCAAACTCTGACAATGTCATTTTGTATACTTAAAGTTCACTTCATTGCTAATAGCAGTCTGTTCTAGTGACCCATTAGTTACTATACGGCCCTTGTTGTGAAGAGTTATTTCAGAACTACTTGTTAGCCGATGATTAATTAACACTTCCTGGTTTCTGGTTTATTGTTATTCACAAGTAACTCTGCAGGGTTTTCTGCATCTTAATGTAAAGTGTTACCAAAGACAAGAGTGAGAATGACAAAAGAATGTGAAAGCAGATTAATCCGTCAGGAATTGATTTGTTAAGCTTCTCTCTTTTCACGGGCGCTGCAGTCGAACAGGATTTAAAAACGAGCCCCTGAGATGCACATCTGCTCTGAGCCTGTCCTCTTCAGGACAGAGAGGACCCCTCCAACCCACGCTCCGCTGGGGGTCTTCCGAAGCCAACTACCCACCAACTGGACCAGTTCACCATGTGGTAACCTGGCTCTTATATGTGTGCGTGTGTGTGTGTGTGTGTGTGTGTGTGTGTGTGTGTGTGTGTGTGTGTGTGTGTGTGTGGTTTCTGTCTTAATCTACATTAAGTGTACACACCTGTGAGTATACATGCACTGCAAGGATGAATGAGTGTGTGCATGTGGATTCATGTCTATCTGTGTCTGTGTGTGTACTGTATGTATGTGTGTCAACGTGCACTGTACAGTACAAGTGCCAGCTGTCCAGTGCTGCCTTCAGGAAGAATGTGTAATGGGGATAAGCTCCTTCTCCTAGCTTCCAGGGGCTTTACTGCAGATCTGTTCCAGGTGTGTGTGCGTGTGTGTTTTTGTGTGTGGCCTCTGTTAAACTAAAAAAAAACAAAAACAAATGCAGCAGAGCCAAGCCCCCAGTTAGCTGCCCAACAGCTAACAACATCTCCATTTGAGAAAACAGCAGCAATGAACCTGCGCTGACATGATTGTGTCACACTGAGCCATTTCAAGTTGAAAGACGATTGTCAACACTCTCCCACCGCTCAATCACAGTCTTAATAAAGATAAGAAAACGTGGCTGTGCTTTATCTCTTCACGACAACAAATTATTAGAAAAAATGATCAGAGTTGGCCGCCAAAATACTGCGACTTGGTTTCATAGGTAGCCTCATTATTGTTCCTCTTTCTCAATGAAATGAAAGAGGAGGCAAATGAAAGAGATAAAAACATCATTTTAGCTTTGTTACGAAGCCTTGAAGCTCAGTTGTGCCGTTTGGCCAGAGGTAAAGGCAGGGAAGCGGATTACGGTCGACGATATTATAGAGCTGATGCAGCATGGTGGAGATCTGGTCTGGTGGGATGGAGGTGGTGTTAATACTGGGGTTTCTGACCTTGGATCACCCTCTTTAAACCCTCCATGCATGGGTACCTGTGAGCACAAACACACACACACACACACACACACACACACACACACACACACACACACACACACACACACTTGCACCTCAACTCAGACTCAGTCCTGAAGCTCTCTTCACGATAAGCCAATGAAGGAGAGGGACAAAGTGAGGCAGAGGAGAAGGAGGCGGAGGAGGATGTGGCACTGGCACTTGCAGGAGGCTGTTTACTTGCATTGTTAATTTCATTAGCCCTCCGGCAACCACTTCAATATTTAACATTCTCGATTTAGCTCTGTCCTTTTTTTTCCCCTCCTCTTTTTTCTTTTAACGGGTTTGCCAACAAAGTCCAACAATTAAACAGAGTGGCCAAAGGTAATCTATCAGCACTCTGGTCTTACCACTTAATATAGTGGCACTCGATTTGCACTCAACTGAAGGAGGCCAAACCTTGTAAAAGCCACAATCCTTTTAAATGGGCAATCAATTTGGCAATGTGACTTTGTAGCCTGGTGTGGCTCAGCCCTGCTTGTATAAACCGGTGATATAGAGTACTAGCAAGCATGTGGAGAAATGGTGGGAAGGCAAATACCTGAGCCATAACAAATATGCCAAAAAATCGCAAGTAAATAATGGCAAGATTTCATGCTAGTTGCGTTTCCTCTGAAAGTATCCAAGTGGCCAGGGTCAACGCCACAGTGTTAGGTATAATCTAGTATGTGAATGTGAGCTGCAGTCAGTGTATTAGCATTAGCGGTCACATACATAGAGCGCGCTGAAGAGTGTGACAGCCTGCTAATGGCTCTGTCACAAAGGGACCGGAGTTTAGACACAGCTATAATCATGATCTCAATAAGCGTGCCACCCTACCAGCGCACCAGCTCAGTCGTGTCCCCTGATATCCATACGCTGACATCATATGCGTACGGTCCCATGAAATCTAACCGCGGCTCAGAAGAAGGCTTTGCATACTGCCAACATTTCCAGTACTTTGCACACTCCTGCAGTACAGTGTCAACTCGTACACCCTGTGTGAATAATATCCTGGCCTCTCTTCTAATCCCCTCCCCTCAGCGCTGGATCGTATTGTAAGGGTCTTTCATACTGACGAGGCTGCAATTTATAAACTGTTCTTTTCATTGTGGCGTACTAGCAGGACACACAAACCATTCGACTCTACTGTACAACCTCCCCCCCCAAATTTGCATACAAAAATTTCATTGGTAGGTGTGCTGGTGAGGCAAAGCGTTAAAATATTGCCACAATAGCGCCAGAGATCTTTTCATTTACCATTCAAAACAAATCGGGCTGCAGCGGGCAGAGAATAAATTCAGACTTGTAAGTAAATACATGTATTGAAGCAGTGGACTGTTGAAAATGCATCAGGGGCAGGCGTTTTCTATTATGGGGATATTTATCTTCCTTCCTAAACAAAAAAGGCCAAGGGAGAAGGCGAGCAGGCGGGTGGGGAATGTGTTTGTTTTCCTGCAGTACAGTACTGCGCGCAAGCTTGTTTGTGTGCGTGCCAGTGTGCAGGCATGTGAGTGTAATTGCTGCCTGTTATCATTAAGCAAGCTGGAGCGATCGGAGGATGCACAACAACCTATGAAGGGCAAACCCGGGGATATTGTGCGTGACATTGGACGTCTGTGGGTAAGTAATGATCAGAGCACCGTGTGACAGCCCAGCCTTAGCAGCGACAATGGCACATTGTTCGCTGTGCTACGTCGCCCGCGTCCAACTCCTACCCACCTCTTCATTAGTAAGGAAGACCCTATATTCACCCATATAGTCTCATAGTAACAGGAATGCTACCAGTGCTGCTTCTTCAGCGCTAACAGAGCCATTATATTTAAGCGTAATTTATAGAATGGCTGCCTGGGTGTTTTTTCACACTTCATGAAATAGTAATTTTTTATGCTGAGGAGGCCAAACAGAGGGATTTGTTCTTCTTTCTCCCTCTGGGGTCATTCACTTATCCTCTGGCGCCCGAGCAGGTTCAAACCAGGGCCATATTACCTCAAGTAAGAGGCAAAATAACCTTTAATTGAGGAATAATCCCCAAGAATTGGATCGGGGAGTGGTAGATAATGAGCAATTGTCTGTTAACAACATGAGACAATTTACTTGGAGCTGTGACATCAAGATAGTAGAAGCGGATGTGAGAGCAGAAGCCGATTAACAAAACCAAATACTATATAAATTCATACATTGGATCACTGGCATAGATGTACAGTATGTATGTGTCTTTAATGGATAAAGCTGGTCTTATTTTTTTAGTGTCAACAAATCCCAGAAGTACACTAAAAACCAATGCATTAGTCCGTCTCTCAGCACTTTCTGACTTCTAAACGTCTTTCTGTGGCCTCCAGCCAATTAACTCCAAATGAAAGCATAAATCTTTCAAAACTGGTCAGAAATAAATCTTTTTCATTTCTTTTTAAATGCCAGTAATTTTCTAAAACAGGGCTAAGTGGCTGATTTGTTGTTATGTTTACATTTTCTTTGGCTCAATTTATGCAAGTCTGCTGTTGACATTTTCTCAAGACTATACAAATGACCTGGGGTTGCAGGAGTATACCAGGCAGTTATCATACCATATAGATTTTTTCTATGGTATTGCTATGGTATTGCTGTGCTTATACTATGGTTAGGTTTAGGCTCAAAACACTTTGCTAGGGTTAGGAAAACATCATGTTTCTGCATAAACTACCTTTTCGGTCGCCCCAAACATGGCTGGCTTTTTGACTTCCCTCAAAAATATCCATGTGGTTTCACAGTTACTTTTCTTTTGTTTAAACTTCCTCTGGTTGACTTTTCACTTTTCATCGAGTGTAACTGTTCTTTTTGTACCCTTTTGTACAGATACGGTTACAGACTGATTCTCAGCCTCCCGACACTTGTATTTTGAGTGTAATTTATTTGCTTATCGCAATATCATTAGCGTGAATTTGTATTGTCACAATAATCGTGTAGTGAAAATCTGATGTCACAACAGCCCTATTACAAACGTTAAAACATAGTCTCAAACAGTGGTCACTGGCTTGGCAGCCTTCTCAACTGTAAAGCCACCACCACCACCTCCCAATATGACAGTCATGTGAATACGATATGACACATTTTGTTGAAATGTCAATATGGTGCGTAATCTCATACCATGAAATTCATGCAGAAGTCAGTATAAATTCATCTTTAAATTAAGAGTGACATGAAAACTATCATAAGAAAATGTATAATATTGAAGTACACCTTAAGCTGTCTAGTGTGTATAATGGCACAGGGAGGGACTATGTATGACTCACTACAGTGCCATGTTCATTACACTAGATAATGCTTCCATGAACATTTATCACCTCCATGTGACGTTTTGAGCAGAGGTTATAAATGTTCATGAGAGCCTTATCCAGTGTGCAGACTCTATTTTACATTTTTTCACATATTTTTCTGTACAGTGTGCATTTTTTTGTAATTGTCTTATTATAATAAAAAGTCATCTCTTCCAGTGCATCAGTAGCTGATGTGGATTTGGAGGTCTATGGCAAAGAGGATAAACACTTTCATGCTTTAGAAACACAGAGGATATAAATGTATCATTAGTTTTGGTCTTTTCATGGCATTTGTTGACAATAAGAAATATAAGGAACACTGTCAGGCTGATCTTTTAAGGTCAGAGGATGTGCAGTGCGTCTACAATATCATCAGAACAAACCAGGGCATGCTTTTTTTTTTACTTAGTCGCTTTGTAAACATGTCAGCACTGCAGGTAGCGCACACATAAATGTCACTCAAGAAGCAGAGTAATTTCATTTTGTTTGGAATAAATAAACCTTCGTCCCTCAAACTGATTATGCTCCCCTCGGAATCTTTTCAGCTTGACTCCCACTTTGATGAAACTGTGCCCCGCTTAATGACGCTGTTGATTCATATCCGGTGGGTACCGCACCAAAAAAAAAGGGAGATGGAGGCAAAAGCTCAATTGCTGCTTGAATCAGCGAAGCCCCTGCTTCCATCCAGCACTGCTAAAAGAAAATGGACAGACAACAGCAATTCTTGTTTTCGCTGTCATGAATAAGTTATATCAACCTCCAATGTATGAGGGAATATGAAAAACTAATTACCATATTTTCCATTAATGGGAGCAGAAAAGTTTTTGGGCGAAGTTCTCAAACTGCAGTAAATTCTGTAATTATGGGTCTTTTCTTGTTATTCTTGTTTGGTAAGACGGGAAAGTCACAATGAACAATATTCACTGGATTTATAAGCACCCAGAGAACTCTGGTTGTAAGCTGATAAAGGAACGAGCTGAGCTGGTTTGGCGTTCTTGGGCTAAAGACAGATTTTTAACGGTAATAGGAGCATTTATATGAACTCAAAGTCTGGCTTTGTGCCTGCTATTAGGAAAGTTAAGACAAACAATAAAAACGGCTGTTAGAACTCTTTTGGTTTGTAATTGCAGGCAGAAGCCCATATAGAGTGGTATCAAACATCCCACAGCAGGAGGAGAAATAAACTGCTGCATTCATGAAGGCACATGATTGATTCATTAGGACAATATATTTTATTAACAGTCAGTTGATGTAAACAATCTGCATTTGAAATAGAGCCTTGCTTTGCTATAAAAGACCTGACATTCCTCAGGGTGGCTGATGGTGCTTTTCTGCCAAGGGTGCAGCAGCAAGACAAACACTCTGAAAAGCTCCACATGGCCAAGAAATACAAGTGCGCACATGAACTTAACATGACTTCCCTTTCTGTATGGCAAAAGTGGGTTTGCAGAGCTCGAGGAAGCTGGGGATTTTGTACACTAACCCCTGCATCGATCCAGATCAAGCACTGGCAGAAAGCAGTGGGCGTTGGGAGCAGAGCCCCTTTGATCAAACAGTGGTCATGACTTCTTCAAGAAGCAGCAATCTCCCACTGAAGTCTGGGAACAGTGTGGAAGTCCCACAAGGGATTATGTCTGAGTATGTCAATTACAGTATGTACGCAGAGCTACTCAAGGGTAGGATCTGCCAATCTCCGCAGCTTTCTGATCCCACCTTGGCTCTAAACAGAAGGTTCTGTTGTGTCTGTGCCAAAAAAAACTCAATATAAAACAACCACAAAACATTAACAGCATACAGTGATAGCTTTATATTGCTTTATATTAACAACAGGGATTTACGTGTGACTGCCACCCTTACAGCCCCTTGGCACTACATTACCAGTTTGATATACAGTGTGGTGTAATGTGCTAACTGATTGTTTCATTTAAAACTATTTCAGTCCATTGTTTTGAGTATAAATACATATAAAATGGCCGTTATATATATTATATATACAATTTGTGGCCACACTTAGGCATTTTCCATGGACTATACGTCATCATTAAACATATAACATACAAGGAGTTTTTAACTGGTTTAACTCGTCTCAATTCTATACCAATGCTTCCATATGAGACCATAAGAGAAGAGGTTGTCCTTGTCTAAATCAGTGTTTTTCAATGGGGGTGGTGGGAGCAATATTTTTGAAAGGGGGGCGTTGAGGTGTGTTCCTCAAGAAGCATGGATTTTTCCAAGTGATACATGGTGAGTGCTGTGTTATCGTCGTGGTTATATATAAACAAGTGGAATATTCTGTTCCCTTGAATGCAACTTAGCGTCTATCATCCAGAAACACAATATAATATTATTCAATTTAAGTGCCTTTTTTTTTAATGGCTGCATTTAATAAGAATGTTTCTTGTTCAGCATTTCTGGTTGGCTGCTGTTTGTGATCTCTAATTATAGGTTGAATGTCAAATTACTAACCGTTGCATTTGATTAACACTCACATATATAATTTATGTTCAAATGGCTTTTTGGCTGCCTGGTAAACCAATGGATACTTCTGTATTGCCAGATGACAGAAAAACATCAGCGTCTTGTAACTGAACTTTTTATGTTGGCCTTGCTACCAAGTTATATTTTGCTATTGGCTTATTATTACAAAGACATAACATTATTGGAAATGTTGACCAACCAATCAAATCTGTTAGCTGTGACATGTAACTTTACTGAATAAACGACACTAAAACAGAATTTGCCATAATCATATTACAGTTATTCATCTTATTAATCTTATAGCCACAGATACATTCATGACCCCATACTGATGCATCCTGCAAACAGCTGTTTAAGAAAGAAAAATTGTATGAAAAATAAGTTGTGTCTTTCTTTTACACGCTTCAAAAGGAGAGATTGTTATGACATACTGCTTTTATCAACTGGGGCCTCCAGAATCAATAAAAAAAATGGATTTTAAGGAAAAATTCAACTTCAATGCAAAAAAACTGAACATGATTGTTAATTTTTGATGTGTAACAACTGAACCAACAATGAAAACTTCATTCACTGAGACGGTGAGATGTAGTTGAAAGCTAGTAAGTGGATCTTGTTTGAAGGTTTATCAAAATAGAAACAAATGTGCAGAGAACGTATGCACACATATTTTACACTGAGCTCTGCCACTGAAGTTCAAAGCATTTAACTATTTAGAAATTTCAACACACATATATATTTACTCGTTTGGCAGATATTTTGACAAAAGCGACAAGGAATCCAAACCACAGCAGATCAAGGAGAAGCTATCGAGAAAAAAAGCTCCAATTAAGTTTCAGATCCCACCTGACACCAGTGTCACAAGTTTGCAAGTGCATGAAGTACGACAGAAGTGTCAGGAAAAGAAAGCTGGAGGAGTCTTTCTATAAAGTTGTCAAGTCTCGAGAGTTCTACAAAACATCATTACTCTGAAAAACATGTTTATGTTAAAAAAAAAACAAATCTAATGAAGTAAACAGAAATGAAGCAGACTGAATGGGAAATGTCATTAAAAAAAAGGACCTGGGTACAAATTTAGTAGATGTTCCAACACCTTGCAGGTCTCTGTTCTCTGCCAAATAAGATCATGTCTCCATTCCTGAAATATGTCAAGTCACTGTACACTTGGAGCTGATCCAAGACCAGATTAAAAAATGAAATGAAGATCTTTTTTGTCTCCTGCTCTTCCCGAGTAAACACACTAATCCGCACACTTTGCTGCCTCGTTACTTGGGCTCTTAATTAAAATGCAAGCACTTCCCCTTCAGGCGGTTACCAATACTTGATGCGCTGGATTACCGGCGGTGAAGTCGGACATAATTTGTTTTTAATAAAACATCGGAGGGATTAAGTCGATGGAGTTTACTGAGATTTGGCTCCAAGGAACCGCATGTCTTGTAAATGCTGAGCACAAACAAGCCAACAAATGCTTTGGCATCCTTAATAGGCATTTAATTGCTCTTAATATAGAACAAATGATTGTAATAACAGGGATTCCTTACATAAATGCAGCTACTGTAAACAGAGAAAAGGCGCACACTAATGGGGGACTTACCTGTATATTTGCATTTGTTTACACAAATTTAGGGTGAAATGGCTGGGTATAATGTTGGGAGGAAGTAGTATTAATTTGTAGCCTTAATTAGGAGTTTTATGGGTTGCCACAGTAGAGAGCACATAAAACGACAGCGTCATCACTAATTCAACATGGCAGGCCTGCAGAACACCATCTGCTGCCCAAGAAACTGTTAATAAAGTCACAATTATCTTTTTGTAAGCACTTTATTGAGAATAAAATTTGCAAATTAATTAGCTGCAAGTCAAGTCCACGGGTAAGAGGAGAGGAGGAGGGGGAAAAAGGCCACATCACCAAAGGCAGAGGCACACCATTTGATTCAAGAACATCCTGCAACCAAACACACCCGTGGCGCTAATGATAATTTCGGGTTTCATTGCTGATGATTTGAAACAAAGGCTTTGTTTCACTTTTTAATTGCGCTTCACATCCACTTACACGCATTTTGTAATGAGGCTACACATTTAACCGTAGCCTCCCTCCTCTCATCACAACAAACAGAACCAAAAAAAAGCAGCCTTCGCAGCCAGTAATTGCACAGTGTGTTAACAGCTGGCTATCAAAACCCAGCAGGAAAATACAATTCACCGTGTAAAGTTGAGCATCAAGCCTATTCATGATCAATACTGCCGGGCCAAGAAAGCGCTTATCTGCTGTGTTTACATTGTTGTTAGTTTCTCATCAAGAACGCTTCCCTCATTACCCCTCTGCCTCAGCCACAACTGCTTTCGCTGCCTTTCCAGGCTTTTGTCAACACCGGCACTGACAATAAATGGCCAGAATACAGGCCAGATAATTTTGTTAATCCCCTTTGCCTAAGACCTTGAGCAGTTTAATTCATGGTGATTGTTTTGACTCCCCTCGCTGGCGATCAATACAGCCCATTTCAGCACTTTTTGCCGGGCTCAGAAACAGAAAGCCCTTGTCGCTCCGCTCTCCTTTATGAAGACTGCACACGGACAAACAGGGTATCCTTCAAAGTCATCAAATGTGCAGACAGGGTATACACATGGACACACACAAACCATAGTAATCTCTACTCTTCAAACTCAGTGGCTGCCAGTGAATTTACAGCTATAAGTCACGTTCTACTGTATGCGCCTCAGAGGCACTAAGCCTGTAGCATACATGTCTCCCAGTTTCTTTTTCTCACTGTAATTGGCTGTAGAGGGGAAATAGTGGAGGTGGTGATGCTAGGGGTAGAGGGTGAGGGTGAGGTTGGGGGTGGTTATTTCTTCCATCGATGTCTCTGAAGTGCTTATCAGTGACCCCCAGAAACTCAACGCCCTCTAACCCTGTCATCAACACACATGTGACCTCTTCACTTTAGCCGACAGACGGTACGAGTAAATATCTCTGGAAAGAATATAAGAGAAATATACAGTATACACAGACTGTGTGGTAGTCCCATCATGCTCCAGTTTCCTTCTTTAAAAAGAGGAGAGAGGTTTAACCATAGCGGAGCCAATACAAAAGCGGTGACACTGAGGTTGCCAAATTAGCCACTGTGGCACCGTTTATTTCCCATTTAAGGCAGTGGAGAGGACACCCTGGAGAGGAGAGACCAACAAACACTTTAACAGAAGCGTGGAAGGGGATGTGCAAGGTAATTGTTCTTGTTAGCATGATTTATGATTCATAAATTCCGCACTCACCCTTTGAACACAAAAAAAGGCATAAAGAATTTTCTTTTTTTAATGTTTATAATGCTTAATTACCTGGGCCTGGCCGGTAGTTTATGTATTGATGTGAAAACACTGGGGCAATCACCCCAGGTCTCCTGTGTTTTTGTAATGAAATGTGCACGGCTGCCTATGCATAACCAGATTTGCAGTAAGCAAGTGCACAAATTAAGCATGCCCATCGCTCAGACGGCGGTACCTCCTAAGTGGCATTTGGAAAATTACCTCATACATTTTATTTGCGGGCATGCTTTGTTCACAGAGTGGTAATTGACAGCGGTGTAATGAAATTGCAAGTAGAATCGCTGAATGTGTTTTTAAAGTCAATAACACAAAATGTAATGCCCCGCTGAGCAAGAGTTTGGGAATACAATTATGATCAATTTGAGTGCTGAGGGCGGCCATTTTGAATCAGCCCCATACAGAGACAATGGGTGCCTCTCACTCGGCGAGCTCATAAAAACTTCATCTGTATTTGTGCTTATGGGGAGATTGAGCAGACACAAAACAAATGCATGCTGTGCAACAGCCTAGCTTCTTGGCAGTTTTGACACCACTGAAGTCACTGGATGGAACAAAACAAACTTCGTCCTTTTGATAGCGTTCAGGTAAACAGTAGTTTTTTGGTGCACTCCTGCTGTTGAACTTGTGTTAATTCTTAAATCCAGTTGCAGTACCTTGACAAGTGAGTACAGTCCACTCTTTCCTGAATCCCCTCTTCTATCTTGTGGCTCAGTGTTCAGTTTTTTATATCACTCTCCAGCCCTATTCTTGTCCTTCGCCAGGCGAGTATGTTTACAGCAGCTTTCTCTCCCCTTGTTGTGAGGCGGAGATCCAGCTCCTCGACTGTGTCGCTTGCTACACTTCACGGCTCAGGCACTGCATTCTGGCTGAACGGTCTGTAGGACACGCCACACCACGCCGCTGCCTCCAAGCGACCACTGGCCGAGAAGGCACGTCTGATTTATCGACTTGAAGGGAGAAAACAAGTCGGGTCGGGCCTTGATCTGTTTCAGGGGTTTGATTATAATGGGAACCTTGAGGAAGGAAGGGGATTGATAGGGATGATGAGTTCCCAAGCCTCTGTTCATCAAGTGGACATGTGAGCATCATCTCTGGAGGAAGAAGAGTGGAAGGCTGACCTGTTTTGTACTGTCATGAAAGAGACTTCCTTTGTGTGGTGTTTTGGCTCAGATAGAGAAGATGTTACGTGTCTCATCAAAGTTTCAAGTAATCAAAGTAATACAAATGCATAATTGTAAGCAGTGCAAATCAAAATATCCAAATACAATAACATAAAAGATTATTTCTCATTTTAACCTACCATGTTGTAAGAAGGACACATACTGTAGTAATTGCACAAATTATGAATAAATTATATAAATGATATAAACAAGTGGGAAAGTAATGCAATAATATTTTAATGTGATAACGATCAATACCTGATAGCAATTAATTAGTAAAAATACAAATTAGTCTCTATACAAATAATGTACAAGAATCATGTTTCTTATGGTTGTCTTCATAGGAAACATTGTGATAGTGTGTCTATTAGCAGAAGACAAGAAACTGTAGTGATATTTTAATGTATGTAATAAAAGTAGTATTAGTGTTGCAGGCTACTCGAACATAATTTGGCCATAATTTGTTTTATATTTGACAGTGAAAAGATGGAGGATATTGTAGAGGAGAAAAACATGATATATATTAGCATCCTATTTAATCTGATAGCTGACAAATTTAGTTTGACTGCACAAAATAATTAAAATATCACAAAATAAAAAACACCACAAGGGAAAGAAATTACCACATCTCACTTGCAATCAGTAGGTATTATCATAACTAATCTGTACTGCATTTTGAGTTATTTTATTTGATTACATTATTACAATATGTTCATTGAATGCATCAGGAGCAACTGCCTGTGTCAAGGAAAGCGGCTATAAAAACCATCGGAAGCTGCTATCTGATAATGGTCTGCTCTGACTCAAGTAAAGGGAGCATCAGTATCAGACTGGTCAGACGACATGATCAGATTGCACGCTTGTCCGACGGCTTGGGAGCGAAGTGAATGGAGACAGCCCCGTCGTGTTTTTCTCATTAGACGCTATCAGGTGGCATCGGCTGACAGAGCAGGCAATGGCTGCATAACCTCCACACTCCTGGTGGCTGGGCTTCCCATAGGCGCCTGGGGTGAACCCTCCGACCTCATCACTATGGTCACCGGTGCTTTGTTTATCAGATGACACAGAGACGTAGTACATAGCCGTCATGCTCACACTGTTGCATGGTACCATTTGTTCCTAATCAAGATAGGGAATCTGGTGTTGGTGTACTAGACAACAAATTCAAATGCTGAGGAGCTCAAACAGCATGCAGGCGTTCAGGGGAACTTGTTCTGCGAAAGTGCTTCTTGAATCCCAGATGTAAGCTTTGCTCTCACAATGGTTTCCAAACTGGGTGACAAGGATCGCAAAGCCTCTGTGCTCTTTGGTTGCTTGTTTTGCAGATGTCCAAAACAGGTTTATTACGTTGGAGTAAGTGATTGGGGAGAAAGATAGTTGATTGTTGAGACTCATTCTCAGGTCTTCAAATACTGACGTTGGCTTGGTCTGAGCCTCCAGCCTAAAGCATCAGACACAACAGTCAACTATCTTCACTAACTCCACCTTTAAAAGACATAATATATAACATTTTTGCATTAAAATGTCTATAAAAACAAAACATTTTTTGTTCTGCACTTATCTAATCCCATTTTCTTGATTATTTAAAAAAAAAAAAAAATGTAATTCCCAACTTTGACAACAGTTTAAAAAGATGCCTTTTTCACATCTACTGTTGTCTCCACTCAAAAGTATTAAACTGCTCTGACCAGCTCTCTCAGTGGTATATGACAACATCATAAATCCAATTCATGATCGTATTGAGACCACTGCCGCCTTCAACATAGCATTCTAGTCTGTGATAGCATCAGTATTTCAAAAGTGAAATAACAACATGTCTACTGGTGCCTCCTCAGTGCCAAGAATAAACGTGAGGCTGAGAGTTGACAGTTTCGCTCAGGTTTTCTTAGGTGTGCAATTCCAGTAGCTCTTTGAAGTTAAGGAAACCCAAACTCTACAGTATTGGACAAATTTGTTTGATTGTGGTGCTAGATCAAAAGTCAGGGGATCACCATAGTTGTTAGGATTCATCGTTTGGTAAACATAAATGTTTGTTCCACAAATTTCTGTCAATCTATGCTGTAAATGTAAAGACATTGGATGAATGAAAATGTTGAACTGATAGTGATACTAGAGAGAAAGTCATGGAATGGCCAATGTCACTGCGTTTATCCTCTGGGGATCAATGAAATCTGTACCCAATTTATTAAATAGTTTGTTGCTAATACATTATTCTTGCATTATGTTCACCTTTAAATCTTGCCAGATTTCTTTATTATATTTTTGTAATTTATACTTTTTACCTTTCATACATTGTGTTTCTTTAGAGTCGGAGGCAAAGAAAGAATGTTTTTAACTGTGCATATGACAATAAATGCTTTGAAATGACTTGCAACAAGGTAGGCCAGCATTGCCACCCCTAGAACCATGCTGCTAGTGTGGCTCAAATAAATCTACCTTATGTTTCTAGGTTACCACTTTTTTATACAGTACAGCAGTAAACATCTTCATTTCAGTTAAGTTTAATTGTGCAATTGATAAAAAAAAACGTCCTTTCCTGCAAAATATCATTCCAAGCATGCATTTTTCCGAAAATAATGTGTACTGGGATTAAAGGACATCACAGTAAAGTCTTCACAGTTCAGCTACATCAATTCAAGACTGCCAGGGTATCACTGTGTTCATGTTTGAAGCTAGTAAGATTGGATTGACATTAGCAGATATTGCTGTTGTGGCCATGTCAATAACCCTTCAGCCTGTGAGAGGGAGCCACGGGAACTTTTCCATTCCCTGATCTAATTAGCTGCCGAACAAGCTAACTCAACCCGGGCAATCCCCCCGGCCTCTTGAGCCACCAACAGCAGCCAGCCGGGCAGAGGCCAGGAGGTGGGCTGCCACCTAAACTTTGTACATTGATTACAGTTGATCCCTCTGGATTTTGTGATGGATTGTGCTTCCTGTCCACACCCCTTTGAGACCCACATGCATAACCATACAGTACGAGCACAAGAACACACAAAGGCAGGTTGTGCCATATACGCATGAGAAGTAACCAGTTAAAAGACTACAGTGACAGTGGTGAAGGCCAAATGGATCCATGTTGATCAGTCAATTTTGTTTTCATGGTCCAATGTGATTGGCAACATGGAGAAGGGCAGTCAGAATTTGGATGAAGACCTTAAAAATGTTAGTTTGCACCTTCCTTGAAGAATGAGGTTGTAAAAGCTCTGAAGTCGATTCAATTTGCTGTTAAAACTGTCAGGGTAAGCTGCCAACAAGAGCTAGCATAACTCCAGCCACCATTTATCCCAGTTTTAATCATTTCTCAACCCAGCTTCATCAAACGTCTGTGAGTCTTTGTAAAACTTCACAAACACTGTATATCTCAGTCCTTAGTGTCAGCACTTAATTAGTGGCTAACACACACAGTCTGCCCAGAGATAGATGAGTGCACATCAAAGGGGCAGTACAACAAGACGGGCTTCTTTAGTTTGCATGTGTTTATCTTCCAACTGCAACACCCTGTCGAACCTGATACTATGTAGAGGGCAGTCTGCCACCTCTCAGGCTTTGACCCTGTTCTGGTCCTTCAGCTGTCCACTCCTTCTGGATTCCAAAAGGCCTGCTGCCCCCCTGAGGACTGAACAAGTCTCTCTCTCTCAAGCATTAATTCACAAACATCATCTGCTATGGCATGGGGTGAATAACTTCTACAACTTTAGTAAAACTGAACAGTCACCTCTGCAACAATGAAACGTTAATGTCGGACATCATGCTGGTCAGCTACTGTACGAGTGAATCCAGAAGAACAGTTGAGCCTCAACGTCAAAGTGCAGGTTAAGTGCGATAAGCGAAATGAGCATATGCCAGGGGAAAGATAATGACTAAAAATGACTTTCCATCTCCCTTACACAAAGAGAGACAGGTACAGGGGCACAGCTGCTGTGGAAGATTAATGGTGCTGCCAGATGTAGGGACTCTGGAGAGGGTGACCAGCCCATGGTGCTCTTCACGAAGAGGACAAAGCAGCCGTCAGAGGAGCATGGGACAGACAGAAGCAGGGATGTTGATTCATCGCTGCATGCAGAGTATAAGATTACATGACAGCAATGAGCAAAAGCTGCCAAAAAATGACAAGCTGAAGGTGTGTGTAGAGGTTCTAATAATGATGTTTTTGCTGGCAATGATACCTTAAAAGCTATGCCTAAATCTCTACAATACACACAATAATCCTTAAATAATGAATCACCTTGCATTGACGACATCTTGCTTGTAATGCAAAACACATTTTAAAAGATTGACTTCTATTCCACACCTCATTTCGCTAAAGCTGTGTGACACTGTCTGAATGTGAGGGAACTACCAAAAAGCTGAGCATTGTCACAGCTGGCTTTAGCACAAGTGGAATCATTAGAGGCGAAGATATCAAACAAATTTAAGGAAAAGGAGAGAGAAGATAGATAGTGGAGTCATTCGGCGCTGCCACTCTTCCTCTTCAGAGTCACCTCTGACTCACCTCCAGGTCACCTGAGCGAACGACATGCCATCACAGCACAGTGTCAATACTGCAATTTGTTTTTCTATTTCCTCCCTTATCAAGGTTAAACGGGACAAATCAATCATCTTAGCTGCTGCGAAAGGGGAAAAAAGTCCCCTTCTTGTCAGAAAATAAGGGTTATAAATAATATGGCAGCAGAAACCAAACACTTGCGATACAAATTTCTCAAAAAGGCAATTAACTCTGGGGAGGGGAGGGAGAGAAGAGGAGAAACCTGAAACAAATGCCTTCTGAAAGCCCTTCTGCCAAATCTCAGATGTGGGGACACCGGTTCCTTGTTCTCAGTACAGAGAGAGTTTCAATTACATGCAGTTTGCCCTTGGTTGGGCTATTTCAATATTTTATGTTGATACATTACCACTGCAACATGCCTACATTCATTTTCATTCGGTGGAAGGAGCTTTGAGCAAAAATAGACTCTTTATCAGGCCAGGCTCGGTGTTATATTATTGTGTCTGTCTCGATAGAGAATAGATCATAGAGAAGACAGACTGCCATATACATAAATGAGAAACCCACAATTACTTTTCACATGGATTCATGCAGAGCCAGGAGTGGCATTGAGATTGCTCTCGCATAGATCGGGCAATATCAGTGACATGTCTTGTGAATGTTAGCATGTAATTGGTTCAACCAAATGCACGCGGTGATACAGTGAGGGTGTGTTTTTTTGCAATTTTGCACAATGCGTCCTGTCCATAAACCTGATAATAGAGAAAGGCATTTACAGTACGCTAGGGAACACTTGAAATGGGCGTGACATCACGCGATACCAAGGTTTACCGAGGAGGTCACCACACACCTGTGCGACATACAACTTCCTCAGACAATGTGACATTTTCATGCACATGCATCTTGACGAGCTATGACAGATGTGTGAGCGCAGGCATCTTGTGACCTTTACGACACATATAAAGCCTCACTCAAAGAATTTCAACTGCCGCGTCGGCCTCGACTTGTCTGTGAGTAAAGGCCAGAGTGAGGCTATACTGCCCAGACCCTCCGTTTTCCACCCAAGGTTTCATTAAGCTCCTTCACAGGGAAGGCAGCGGGATTGATTGGCTGCTGGTATTTATTGGGCACTGATGGCCCAGGTGCTGTGGAACACAAGCATCAAGCTTTGTTTTTATATCTGGTTTATAGCACAGCTGTTTCTCCAGAGCCAACGCTGCGCACATAATCACTGCGAAGACACTCAAATCATCATCAGAAGCTCCTGAAATGCAAATAAAAATGAGAAAGCAAAGAGGAAACGAGAACAAGTGTGAAGCTGTTCCAATAGCACTAAAGGCATGGGGTAAAGGTCAACAAGATGTCTCAGAGGAAGTTTTGGCGTGCAATTTAAACTTGAGGGATTCCTCCCGCAGCTCTCAAAAGTTTGCGGCTCATAATAGCAATCGGCTCATTAAAAATATTACACGCCCCCCTCCCACGCCAACACCTTGCTCAGGAGCTGTGTGTCCTCTAGAAACATTATTGGAGCGTGTGGCAGGTCCACTGAAGTGCCACTCTAATCATTGTAATGCATCTCTGTTCTTTTAATTAAGGGATAATGTCCAATTTCGTGACGTTTATGAGGTTATAACATCCATTAGCCTGCAACAGATGCTGTGGCTGAATAGCTAACTAGCCTCGAGCTGAGCCACACAGGTCCTCCTCCAGGGCAGGAAGCCACACTGTCCAGCACTTAATGGTGAAATACGTTCTCGCTTTCTCTTTCTACTTCGCCTTCTCTTTTTTGGACACTAATTTCACATACTTTTCTCTCCCATTCTCTCTGTATCCATTCCCTCATGCTGCCTCCGAGCCGAAATTGGAAGGAGATTTAAAGAGTATAGCTATTGAACTTTAAACAGCTTATAGCCATGGAACATAAAACTGGCATTTAAAATTTGTGATTGCAATTAAACGCAAGTTATTCGCAATGAGAATGTCAAAAGCAGTTCTAATCATTTTTATTGTGCCGCTTAATTATTGCATTGCACTTTTTCCTCACCCGAGCCAAATGCTTTCTGGGTGCATAATTTCAACCTTTAGCTCCTCTTCTCACGCTTATGCCAACAGCAAGATGAGCAGTCTGCTCGGTAGCCCCTCAATTCCAACAAAATGAGTCTGCCTGAACCTCTCCAACACTCTATATTTTTTGGGCCTACAGCCAGCCCTCCTCTCAGTGGTGACCTCAATTTTCTTATAAATACCTTTCTTACCCATCCCAGTGAAGGGTGAAGGACACAGTCTACTCAAAGCATCAATTGAGCTATTATTAGTCTGCTATGGCACCAACTATGTAATATTTAAATCCATGTTGGGAATTAACAGTAGTCGAATCCTAAATTGTTGACTGGTGCAGATGTATGCAGAAGCCAACCAGCATTAGGGGGGTATATTGCCTTCCATGCGTTTGGTGTGTTCATTCTTCAAACTTGAAAACTTGTTTTTGTCAGCGATCAATCAAATACTTAACAGATTTCCACAAAACATTTGGCTCGGATCCAGAATTTTTTTCTCACTTTCTTTAAAGGTGTTATTGATAACAGTCAGCCAGTAAATGTGGCAGTAAATGTCCATTGCATTCACGCCACAACACAGCTGTTATTCAAATCAAGTTAATATTGCTAACACTAGCTAACGTTGCTAAGGCTAACGTTACTAGCGCTAACATTACTAAGGTTAGATGGTACAGTATGCTGGGTGTATACTGTAGGTAAAAATCAGCCATTTCTACATTTTTTTCCACAAACTGGCAACTACCAAGACTCTTGATGCTGACGAAACACTGATACCATGTGACTCCAAAATGATCATCTTGGACATGAAAAACATGATATCATGACATCATAACTTTTTTAAAGGAAAAAGTTATTTTTATTCTGCACCTTTCACGAAGCTCTGTAGATGTATTATTCTTAAAAATGATTTGTCTACATAAAAATGTTCACCTGTTCACAAGCAATATCACCTTTAACATTGTATTATACGGAGTCTGTTAACATTTTCGTTCATTTCGTTTCCCAAAAATTGGGCGTATTAAGTGTTTGGTATCTATGAGTGAGTATGATTGATGTGGATCCAAATAAAACTCGGGAGACAGAGGTATGTGCTCTGCTGAGTGCCATTCTAGTATTAGTATTGTATCGAAGTTTAAAATTCTGGTATCATGACAACCTAGCTGGTATGAAATTAAGTTTGTAAACCGATTGACAGTTGGGGGGCAAACCATCATAGCTCCCAGAGATTGACTGGAATTGGCAACGTTGGTGCCAGGTCTCGAGGTCCAGGGTTGGAGGACAGGGGAGTGAGATAGACGGCTGTCCCCAGGGCAGGGTGAGGGTCTGCTGGGCAGCTGTCCGGTAATTAGTCCCCTCCCTTGAGCTTGCCCCCTGGCATCTGTCGGATCAGCGGCTAACAGTGCATGTGGCCCTCATCCAGCTCTCATGACGCAGTTCACTTAGAACCATTAGGCATTATTTAATCACACACACCTGCAGTTAAACACGCACCTGGTGAAATGGTATGATAGATGTGTGTCCATATAAACACCGATATACAGTACTGTTCTCGCACAACCTTTTCTTTTTTCTTTGCCCCTCTTACAGTTTGACCAAGTTTCTAAATATAAGCCATATGGGACATGGTCTTCAACTCTCAAACCTTCTCATTATGAATAGCTCCTATGGGAGTTAAACATTGCTTGTTCCATGCTCTCAACTGCACAGTACCTCCAATGCAGCGCTTTGAGCTTGCGCTGAACACTTCCTGCCGCAACATTAAACTTTACAAAACAGAAAAAGAACAGCCTCTCCCTGGAGTCCTATTCCTCAGAAGGGCTTTAAAAAAGCCCCCTCAATGAAAAGGATGCTATGCACCATCAATACCTCAATATGGATATGCTGTAAAACATGCTATAAGACAACAAAAGCACTTTACTTTTACTGCACTTTGTGTGGCCCTGCCTCTGGCTTTCATAAAGCAGTTAGTGTTTACCACACTTGGCTGAGTAATAACCCTGTCGTAGGACAAACACAACTGTACCCTGAAGATAGAACTCCAGAAATCCTGTGCTGGTCAAGTCAATATACGTCCCTTTCTTACTGTTATTCACTTTTTCCAAATTTAACTCTCTTTGTGCTCTCCCTGTATTACATATACACTACGCTCTAGTTCAGAGTATCTGCACTTATCTTCCTGCATCCTCAATTCCTGTCAGTATACGGTGTTATCCTCTCCTCTGTTGCCTGAAGCAGTCTTTATCCAGCATGCTCACACTCCATCCTTTTCCTTTTATTCTTCACTTCATGTCCACATGTAAATCCTGCTTCACTCGTCTGAATCTAGAACTCTAGTGTCATGCAGTATTGAATTGATTTGGCAATATAAACATTTTCTTTTAAACGGTACATTCTGACACATTAATCATCCCCTGTCTATTTTCTCTGAAGCTGCTGATGGACAGATTTCTAGTCTTTCCAGCAGGCTTTGCCGCTCTTTTCTTCTTTAGGTGTCAGTCTCGACTCCCACCATCCCCCCTCTTCCTCCGACCGTGCCATCTTCCACGGTGCATCAGCCGGCCTCAGTCGCACTTGGAGTGAGAGCCTAAGTGTCCTTGGGTGAAGGGGGTTCCCGAGGAGCTAATGGTTAGCGCGGTATGACTAATGGGGAAAAAGCGTGACAAAATAAGACAAATGGTTTGGACCAACTTCATTACCTAAGTGACAGCTTGACGGCCCTGCTGTATAATATGGTATTTTTCATCTGTGACTCATTTGGCAAAGGAAAATGACGGCATGAGCAGGGACTAACTTTTTTATGACATCAAAGCGCTGCTGATTTTATACCTGCCTGAGCAGCAGGACTAGTTGGGGAAGTTTGGAATTCTTAAAGGTGTTGTGTGCTTTGAAAAACAAGCATGCAGTATGCCGAGCGAATCTTGGATTTGGAGTAGTGATACAGTATTCTGATGCATTGGAGAGTGTCTTAGTATTTCCAACATCAAACTGCCAGGCAGATTGGCACCTACAGGCTAGCACTGGCAGACTGTTTACTCACCAACCTCCCTTTTTTGTATTATACATCTGTGGACAAGTTCTCAGTGGAGACAGAAAGCGCAATGGCACATGGAAACCTTTATAATGCATCAGTATTCAACAAAATAAGAGAGAGATGAGGCAGTAGTCAAGCAATTTACCGTTATCAGCAATATGATATCAAATCTTATTTCTAATGACTTAAATGTTATTAACTACAAAACAGTTTGAATCAAGTCTTCAGGATGAAACGAGGCAAGTTGATGGCAACTGTTTCTCTGTCCTCACTGGAGGTTTGCGCTAAATAAAGCCTCATCTGCTCAATATCAGACCGCTTAATTTTTCATGAAAGGAAAGGTCATATGGTCCACTGTAATCTCAAGTCTCAGTCCCTGTGTATCAGCAGCTGCCTGTCTTATGCTGTAGCATACATTATTCAACAAATACTTGAGAGTTCTTCTGGAGGAATACTGTGGTTTGCCTCACTGTCTTCCTTTGAATTACACAAATTCCACTACGTTATTGCAAAGGTGGTCTAAATAATTTATGATTTTCCTTTTCCAAATCTGAGTGGATCCCCAAAAGAAAAAAAAAAAAGTGTTGTTTTCTGAAAAGTTGCCAAACAGCTGACAGACAAGAGAAACAGCCGTCAAAATAAAGCAGATAGGTTCAGAGTCTTTCAACGTCTAATTTTGTCTCTGGGTATTTGCATAAAATCACTGATGTGTTGGAGCTTTTCTTCTGAAGTGTGAATGTTGCGATGTATTCTTCCGGACAGTGAGGGTCAACATCAGCTCATACAGAGACATTCCCAGTTCAATTTCCACCCAAGTTAATACGAAAAGGTCTCCCAATCCTAAATTTTACTCACTGTACCTCAAACACACTGACTTTCTGTTTAATTTAAATTTGTTCAGCATTTCAGATGAATTTGAATATTTTCCACCATCCATGTTGTATTAAATCAAACTCAGCTGAGTTACACAGAATATCTTTTTTTCTAGGTCTGCTGAATGTATTCTACCTTCAATGGTATATCTCCCAGACTCATTCCTGTGTAAACGCTGCTGGGCCTCGGCTTGCTGCACGCTGCGTTAAAGCCAAGGAGTCATTGCCTCTTCTGAGGGGAAGAATCCATCAAAACCACCAGGGAATAGCTAGGTAGAGCAGCTGTCTCCCAGTAAGGGAGACACAAAAAAAGTGGCAGAGTTGCAGATTATGTGTTATTGTTGAGCTTTCAGTCCTTACTTTCTCTCTCAACCCACCCTCCTTGTCTCACCTCCCCCACCCCCCGTTCCTAAACTCCAACTGTACTTTGCTGTTTTCGTCTGCAGTCCCATCTTTATCACCACGGAAATAAGAGCTTGAGCCATTACACAACATCGCTTTATTTTCTACATTCCACTGGAAATGACAGCTTGTTTTTCCACGAGGAAAATGTAAAGAAATTTCTATAATTAAGAAGATAAAAATCAGGCTGAAAAATGTATTTCGAACATGCAGTTTCAGTTCTGGCAAGATGTGACAGAGGCTGCCCAGTAGCAGGGCATTGAGAGGTAAGGGTGCTGACAGTTTTAGGTGTGTTTAGTCTGCTCTCAAAGTGATCCTCCTGCCAGTCAGGCGCAGCTAACAAGATGTTTCCTGAAAAAGGAGAATAGGATCAGAGTAGAGGAGCAGGCCACAATGAAGGAGGTGTAAAATGAATTATTCTGAGGTTGTCCCTTGGACTAGACAGGGTGGACAAATCCAGCAGGTGTTCTGAACGTGTCTGTCCATGCCAAAGAAAGTGATTTTCTCTCTCCTTCAGTTGCTTTCTCCTTATATCCCCTCTTTCTGTTCACAGCTACATGCTGAGAGACATCCACAAAGATTTATGAATTAAAGCTTGAACTTAGTATCCCACTCCCCCCCCACACACTCTGAGTCCATCCCTCTGTCGCCTTCCCTGCGGCTTCAGCCGAGTGAAGTCTGGACTTTTCAGAAAAGCAGACGGGTCACTGCCCATACGCCTATCTGCCTGCCCTTGCAGGCCAAACCCCAGCACAAGCTGGGAAAAAGAATCCTTTGAAAAGAGAAGCACCGAGGACTATGTACACAGTGTCAATGTGTAAACATCCTTTCAGAGGCCTTCCCTGAGATGATGAAGGCACTCAGCTGGGACCAGAGAAGAGCAGACGGGAGGTTCAACAAGATAGCCCAGAATTTCTATTATCACACGAGTTGGGTCAGCATAAAATAAAAGTCAACTTCAGCTGTGAAGTGTGCTATGCGAACATGTGATGCATACTGTATGTTTGAAGGTCCAAAAACGTTCCAAACAAAAATGAAAGAACGGCAAAGTAGAATGGGAAAAGAGGGAGTGGTGATAAAGAAGTTGTTCCATCTCTGCATCCCTGTGGGGAAATCAGGAAGAAATTGCTTTTATAAAGCAGAGCATCATATCACTGTATTACTGAGCAACACAATATAATTCATCTATGACTGCTACTGGAAGCAGCGTGTTTTCACTTCAGAGAGCACAACTAAGAATAATAACTCTGACTTCAACAATATCTTTGATGATTTATGAGAATTACCAACTGATTTCATTAAAGGCAGCCATGTAAAAATTGTTGCATGTTCACTCTTTGTACTGACCACCATTCTCATCTCAACGCGAGGCGGCTGAGGTTCCTCGTGCCACATTGATTCACACATTTATGAATATGTTCTGCATGACAAGTTTTAGCCATTATCATCTTCCTGACCTGTTCCACATTGGATAATTGCCACAGATAGGCTAAATTCTCCCCTTCTGCCTATTTCAGCCCTGCCTTCTCTTCTGCATGACTGCCCAGACCTACATTTCCTGCATAATTGCAGTGGATCACTGTATTTTATAAATTGATGATGGGCTGCTATTGCCACACTACATGGGGGGGCATAAATACATGTAAACAAAAGCTTTAATGTGGTCTAAATTATTAGTATTTCATAGGGTACATGTGGTTTCCCATCTTGCTGCCGTTGTTCTGTCTAAGGACGCATATTTAGATCCTTTACTTAAGTGAAAATAGCAACACCACAATAAATAATACACACTTGAAAGCTTAAAGTTCTGTATTCAGAATCTCCCTTAAAGCAGCTCAAATCAAAATGTTTTTATTGACAACAGATCAAATGAGTACATGTAACTTGTAGTTATTAAGACTGTAGTTCCCCTCAGCTCCACAGAGAGTTTTAGAGTCTTTCATGTCAATGTTTTGGTTTATTACAACTTAACAGTTAACATTCAGTCTTTCTGCTCATGTCAGAGTTGTTTCCAACAGCAGGCAGCTGTTTTGAGCTAAAAACCCACTTTAGACTACATTCACAGTACCGAACCACAGACAAACATAGTTAGCAACTAGCCAGAGGATACTGTGGAGCATTTAGCCGTTAACAAGCCACATATTTCCCTCAGTAGTTGGTGGACTGAAACACAGAGCTATAGGGAGAGTGAAAATTGGACATTGTTTACATTTAGCTGTCCAATTGGCCCAAGATGCATTAGGTGACTATCTGGTCGAAAAAAGAAAAAAAAAGCTAGTTAAGCATAAATGCATCTAATAGGCATTCATTGTGTGGATGATCACTGACATACTGTATATAAAGATGGACAACTGGGGATGTCACCATTTCCTCCCACTGTACGAAAATAAAGCCCAAATATTCAGGATATACTGTAAGCACTGGTGACATCATTTGGTGCCACCGTAGCGATGGGACAGTGCAGCCGCCAAAAAAGCCGCACCAAAGACCTAATTAAAACCAAACATTTGAACAGGGGTGTAATACCAGAGAGCCTCTCTCTCTCTGCATGTGTGATTGACAGTAAACAGGAGAGGTAGAGTGAGGGCAGACTGTCCACTAGTTAATAGATCACAAAAGTAAAAAATGCTAAAATGAGTTGCCAAATATAGCATTCAGGGAAAGTCTGTGTGGGAACCACTGATGTAGATCATGTTTTGTATGTAAAATTGTATCTTGCCAACTAACTATAACTCTTAAAAACATGTTGTGACGTAAAAAAAATATACAGTACTTTCATGACATGGAAATAACCATTTACACTTTGGTACACTACTTGATTAAATGTATTTAATTTAATTTCCACCACAGCACGTCAGGAGAGCATCAGGAATGCTGGGAGTAAATTGCATTTCTTTTATCTTTGTTTTTTCACCTCCAAAATTAGGAACATGTCGTTAATGGAGAACTTGGTGGGCAGTGAATCACATCAACATCAATAATTAAGAAGTAAAAGACAAAAGCAAAACAGTCTGGTGGAGTGATCAAGAAGCTACTTGAAATGTTCAGACAGTTTTTTTTTTCCGCTGGTTAAAAAGGTCTTCAGAGCGGGAAAAACCTCATCTGGATTGTGTGAGTCTCTGCACTGAAGTGCTTTTTAATCACTATCCCCCGGTGAAGCAGCTGAACGTGCTTCCTTCTGACTCCGCCTACCTTTCAGTGTACCCTGATGACCCAGCATCATGGCGGACTGAAGGGCCTGAACAAGAGGATTCATAAGGGGAACACTGTATTTATCATTAATGATATTCAGTTATCTATGCCACCATCTCCACACAACTGTCCTCCTTTTTTCTTTTTTTTTTTGAAGAGCAAAAACAAACCCAAGTGAATTCACTGACAGCGTACTGTTCGACTACAGTCACTTAGATGCAGCTCGGCACACAAAAACAAACACCACAGACAGACACATTTCATACCAGGGGAATACAAATTAACCTGAGATGCCATCAGCAATTAAGCCTAATTTCAATAACGTTCAACATTTTATATTCGTGTGTGCTTTCCCATTAGCGTAATCAAGCGACAACAAATGTTTCCCTGCATGATAATGGCATGCTGCCTCCTCTGTGTGTGGATAAATTAAGGAAAACATACAAGTACTGATTAAATTTGGCCCATCAGGAGAAAGAACTGGGATGATGGTTGCACACCTCCAAGACGGCGAAACCCCCTCACCCTGATCTAATAGACTACCCAAAGAGGCATCTCGAAACCTGCATATTCAGCTAACCTTGAACCTCGCCAAACCCCAGGATCAATCACTATTCAGAAAGGCACAACTGTTAATGATGTTATTTCACTGATGAAGTGACGTCGCTGTTAAGAGTTGCTTAACATTAATATTCAGTGGTACTCTTGGTAGGATGGAGCAAAGCAGGCGTAATTAGAGTTGATGGGCTCCATAAGCATTAATATTGTAGTGCATCAGCAACTTGGGCCTCTTGCTGCATCCTCTGGAGCTTTCAATTCCCTGCTGGGACAACTCACTTCTTTTCGACTGCATTTCCAGATTAGTCAAGAGGAACACCATTGATTACAAACGTACAAAGCACCATTGAGATCTTGAACGAACATCTAACCATAAGCCATCTCTACATGATTACACGTTAACTACTGGGACAAAATGATGAGTTGACAGAATCAGAGCCCCTCCCTTTAAACCTTTGACAGAAGCACATGTAAACACGAATCAAACATGAGACATGAAGACAAAAATAGCCCCTGTGATAGGTGCTGACTGCATTTCATCTGCAGCCAGCTCGCTCCCAGGTATTGATGTCAATTACAGAGACGTACATTAGCTCTGGTGTATTCTGAGGAGAGTCAATTTTGGTCATGTCATGCAGTTCAGTTTCACATTGAGGAATGACCCTGGGAAACCAACTGGGTTCAGCTAGCTCTGGGGCTAATGGCCCTAATGCATGATACAATAAACATGTGCCTTTATAAACCAGCCGGAACCTCTTACTGTGACAGCGGGCTCTCAAATGACACACACTCAACATTAAGCCGGGCCCATAAGAGTGTGTAGCGTAGTGTGATTACATTAGCAATGTGTTCTACACTGTGCAGTATAGCTCAATGAGGTGATGCTGGGATAGTAATTACTGCCATTCCACTTTGTGCTTGTGTTGTACAATGAGAGGAAAACAGCTGGTTCTGAGGTCACCTATCCAGTCTTGGTGAACTCGTCCATCACAAGCGCACATTAAATCTTAAAAACGGTTCCTTTGTAACGGCAGTCTGGTGTGATACTCACGAATGACAGCTCTTGCACAATTCTCACACATAAATATATACTGCAGCACAATCTGCTCTTAGCTACACTGCAGAGATAAAAAACAAGCTCTGACCTATCTCATGAGGCATGATATATTGACCTGAGTGTATCTCCAGCCAGGTGCACACACGGGGAAACTGATACAGTGTCATAAAGTCTTTCAACCAAACTGCAGTCAAACCTTCCTGCCAAATCTGTACAGGGATGTTACTTGAGATAATTTACACGCAAGTAAAAGTAAATTACCTGTGTTGAAATGTGACTGGATATAGGTTTAAAGTAGGTCAGTTAAAATGTCCTCTGTGTAATCGTTACAATTCTAATGTAAAGACAAAATGTTATATTATGGTATAAGACTGACAAATTAAATAAGAAAACACCTTAAGGCTACAAAAACAAACTGCATTAAAACATAAACATTTGTCCACACCAACAATCCCTTTTCTACTTCTACAGTATAAGCACTTTGTAGCCTGTGTGCACAACTGACACCAACTATAAATAAGCTAATTTAGATTATTAAGATGCATTAACTAAATACCCTAGCATGCCTGGACACATGAGCAATGCGTTCACAACATTTGGGCAATCAGTTAAAGCCTCATCTAGCCGTCAGCTACACTCAGATTAATTGGTGTCAATTTGTGACTAGTCAAAGAGGAGACAAACCAATCAAGGCATTTTAAAAGCCAATCGTCTGCTTTATCACAGCAAAAGTGCGAAATATCAGCCGATCACAATGTTGAACCAACAAGAGCACAGAGTTGAGGCGCTCTGCATTAAGCTGTTGTTGTCGTGTTACTGAAAATCCACCAAACTTTAAAGCTTTTTTTTTGTTTTTTATCAGATTTGACTGGTGATTCTACACATGCAGAATTGGTGTCCCAGTGTCCATTGAAAGTGAAGTTATGGCTCTCCCCATTCATTTAGATAGGGGCCTTTTAACCTGAAATAACTGCATGGAGGTGTTGCAAAGATGGCTGCCAAGAGGCAAGACTTACCTCAAAGTACTTTGGTGTCACTTCTCTGGAGCTGTGCCCTCCTGCGGCCACAGATAAACAGGCAGCTACGTCTCTTCTGCAGCTGTTGATTGGCTCCTTTCTATTGTTCCACTATCACTCAGTTCATTATAACTTTTTCTATGTTACGTTTCTTTCTTCTCTGTAGCAACTGCAAGTTGAAATATAATACAATTTTTAAAAAACTAAAGTAAAAGTAAAATGACAGATTTTTGGTGATGATGACTGACTGAACACTTAAAAAGGTACGCACAAAAACGACTTTGTTACAGAAACAGGAGCAGATGTAATTTGTTACTTCCACCCCTGAGACAAATTAGAATCAAAGCATTTTTGAGGTTATTGTGATGAAGGATGGAGCAGCGCTGATATTATCAACCTCAAAGCATGGTCAGTATTAATGCATGTGCGGTACAGCAGGGATGATTGAGTAAAGCTGAAATACGAGATGCTGGTTTGAAGGACAAAATGCCTGCTGGAGCTCTGGGAATGGTAGCAGTGAGTGTCTACGTGTGTGTGTGTGTGTGTGTGTGTGTGTGTGTGTGTGTCAGCGGGTGGGTGTGTGTGTGGGTGGGTGGGTGGTTGGGTGTCTGCATGGGTGTGTAAATGAAGAGGTAATCTCAGGAGTGAATGCCTGGCAAAGAGCTAAGAGATGACCTCTCCAAGGAGGAAATCGAGGAGTAGAGGGAAAGGACTATAAAAACGAGAATGCGCTCAAGTAGAGGAGGAGGAAGAAATGAGGTGAAAGCTATCAGAAAGATGAGAGGTCAAGAGGACAGCAGAGCAGAGGGCACAAAGAAGAGTAGGACGGGATTGGTCTGTGGTGGGGACAGTCCGACTCACGACTCTGATTAGGGACTTTACAGAAAGCTGTAAAGACTGCAGGACAGACTTAGAGTTGGCTTTTTCTCTCAGCTACAGCAAAGGACCTTTTTCTCTTGAACCCCAGTAGAGAGCACCTCCACAGCCCGTGTCAAGATGGACTAGCTTTGATTTTGTCACCATTCCTTTTGGTACTTCCAGCTTCATTTAAGTGTCTGGCTTTTTAGCTATGCTGGCAGCATAGCCTTAAGGATGGCTACGTTGGTCAGCCAGTAGGGTTGGGCGACCAAATTGGCATTTAACAATGTCCTTAGTGAAACATCATGATGGATGATGACATCATTGGGGTGGGATTTGTTTCTGAATTTGAGGGAGCGTACATCAGTAGTTACTCATTAGCAAACCTCTCGTCACCGCTGTTTCCCACCTTGCACCCAACAGAGAAAACTGTCTCCCGTCACCCCCAACATACATCCCATTGTCTGGTTTAAAAGACTTTTTGTGTGTGCATTACATGTCCGTAACTTAGCTGTGTTCAGCCTAAGAAGCTTGAAACAAGGTTAGCCGGCTAGCTATATTGACGAAGCAAGAGAAAATGCAATAATATAATTGAAAGAAACACACTAAGAGCAGCATGCATAAAATAAACAGCGTTGCCAACTATTGTTTACCAACAATGAGCATCTTTGTTTGGCCTAACTGGTCAGGTTCAATAAGAAAAAATTAATAAATAAATAAAAGACTTCTCATTTACTAACCAGCAAATCCATACACTCCCATCTGCTGTAGTTCATGTGTAGTGCTAATCAGCAAATGTTAGCATGCTAAAATTATAAACTTAGATGTGTTAACTATAGCCTCACAGAGCCATCAGCATTGATTTAGACCCTTAATCTTGTCAACTGAGGTCAGACTGATTAACAGCCAAAAGTCATACTTGAGTAAAAATAAAAGAAATGTTAAAACATTCGTTTAGTGAAAGCAGAAGTCAACTATACCGGTAGTACTTGAGCACAAGTTTTTAAGTATCTGATATTAATTGTACTTAAAAGTAATTTTCTGCCAATAAATGAACATATATATCTAAGGAACAAGTAAAAGTAAATAATACATTGTTACATGTATGTAAACTGTATACTATGGGTATAACTGGCTGCAGGGTGCATCTGTGTAAATTATGGACAGGATGAAGTTGTTTAACTAGATCCAGCATTAGTAAGTGAAATTGGAGTCGACAGAACACTTTGGCTATGTGAGGTGAATTATTACGGCAAACATTTAATAGTGGGCTGTAGACATATTTTAGTTTTGATGAGGCACCATTTCAGAAAAATTTAACATAGGCAATTTTCATTCATTAGTAAACACCAGTGTTTAAATGAGCTTCAATGACAAATTCCTAGATTCGGCCACAAAAAAAAAAAAAAAAGGGCAACTGCAGCGCTCCATACGCAAATGTTCAGTATGAACACTCATAATCACCAGTGAATTAGGAAAACATGCAAAGGCTTACAATATGTATATTTCTCAAATAGTTTGCATCAGGAACAAAATTGTGCAGTGTTATGCATAATTGGGATGCATAGCAGCATGCATAATCAAGCCGTTTTTTTATAGGTCTACTGTGACCCGGTTAGTGCACTCAATTTCACATAAACACAGAAATCCTGCTCCGACATATTCCAAAATGTTTGTTGTGGCCAAGAGGAGCCCTCTAATGTCTCCCAGCAGGGTGTCATGCATGTCCACGTGCAGCCTTCGCTATCTGAATTCCAATGTTGCCACAAGGGCCATTTGTCGAAAAAGACTTCTGTACACAGCCTCATGAATATAACATTTTCCTCATCCAGCCAGGTGAACTGCAGTGAAGCAACAACCACTATAAAAAGATGACTCTAAACATGGCATGCTTCACAAACACACAGCCTAATCATGAACTGTACATGCAAACCAGTACGGTGAGCTACACAGGCAGTCACAGAAACAGGGAGCAGACGGATCTATACTGAGAAACGATAGGGAATGGCAAAAACCATTAATAATAAACACTGACCAAACAGGAGAAAAATAAAGACAACTGGGAGGAGAGAGGGGGGATTACTGCATTTGTGCAAGTGCTCAAAGCATCGTCTGTAATCACACTGCTTCCTCCTTCCCCCTGCCTATCTAGGAACCTGAATGTGAATGCATTAAGCGAAAGAAGTCACAGAGAAGATTATGAATAAGAAAGTACCGCTGTTGATTATGCGTTTTCGGCGCGTGAATACAATTTACAGCTATCAGGTCCTGTGATGATTGAATGCCGTCTGTTGCCCCCTGGTAGTTGAATGGGGAAGGAAATGAAGAGTGGCGTGCGCGGAGGGAAGACGGCACTTTCAGAAGAGAAACTGTACACCAGACTATCATTTCTGGTCCTGTTTACCTTCCAACGCGATCCATCAGTCAAGCACCCGACGAATCCCTCATGGGTAGATTACACAGTGGCCCGGCTTTGTTGAACGCGTAATATTTATAGTACCATTAGGGTCTGTGCATTAGATTATGTGCTGTAGCTCCACAAAGGGAATCACAGAGGAACTGTCTTGTGTATTACTTGATTATCATGAAACGAGAATGAGACCACGAGATTGAACAAAAGTCTACTTCAAGGAAGTCTGGAGGAAAGAGAGCATCTGAAGTTTCCATTTCAAAGGCTCAAACTCACAAGGCGCCGTAACAACATAAACAGAGAGCGGCGCGTGATACCTGTTGTGGTAGAGAGAGCTCGAGAAGGGAGGGCAGGAGAAGGAGAACGATTCGGAGAGAACATTAAAAGGCAGGGTGTAATGCATGTACACATCACGCTTTAGCTCTTATCTGTTCCAAACAACACATCTGTTCAAAACAACAGCATATGAAAACACACCATTTGAAGAATGCAATCAGAGATGGTTAGGTTTCCGTGACAGCGAGGCGCCCCTTCATCTCTCTCCGTGCAAACAGAATCCTTCTTCCGCGTGGCGGGAGGCGGGTGGCGGTGGCAGCTGCGATTTCGCGAGGGCCCTGCCTCAACAGCACGCCCATGCTTTGTGGAGTTCACAATTATTGGCGCCCATGTGTGACAATATGATGTTTGTTGAGAGCTGCTACAAGTGTCTCCAGTAATAAGATGGCATGTGGCAGAAAGAAAGCGGCGCTGCCTGAGTAAACAGACTAAGTTATCTCTGATGAAATACTAAACGCACAGCAGGAAGTAGCTCACAAGCAAACTCTAACCATCTGAGATCCTCTATTTGATGGAAATTACTTTTGGGACAATTTGAATTTCATACATGCATGCAGACTTTCCAATGTTAGTTTCAGTCCTACACACCCTGACGACATAAACAAGATTAATACAATCTTTGGTCAACAACACTTCACACGACATTTGAAGATTTTACAAAGTTGTGCTTTTAATGCCTCAAAAATATGTGAACTCATGAGTATGTGGTTAAACACTACCTGACCACAGATGATCTTAACTATTGTAAATCACAGGCAGCAAACAATATGAGTGATGGAAACAGACATATCAGTCTTTATCTTAAAGCTGATGTGAGAACATTTTTACAAATAAATTAACATCCATCACATTCAAGCCCTTGCCAAACAAGTTCAGAGAATGCTAATTAAGTCTATCAACACCTAATAATTCTCTCTTTACTTTGCAGTATTTTTGAAGACATGCCAATGC
The DNA here is from genome assembly GCF_965226575.1 of Pagrus pagrus. Classification (NCBI taxonomy): domain Eukaryota; kingdom Metazoa; phylum Chordata; class Actinopteri; order Spariformes; family Sparidae; genus Pagrus; species Pagrus pagrus. The sequence continues at coordinate 12,727,385 of NC_140204.1, read as the reverse complement.
TGGCACACCGATTGTGATGCACTCCACAGGCTTAAAACCTGCAGTGTGCATAAAAAACAAAACTAACTGATGTGTCATTTATTAGCTTAAACACAACTTTTGTTCATGTCTCACCTGTCAACTGTACTGCTGTATTTAGAAAAGGAAGATGATGGAAACAACCAGCAGAGATTTAGCATCAGAAATCCATAATCAGAGAGAATGTCAAGGGCATGTCAAAATAATTTGAACACAGTTAACTAGTTTACATCCTTGAACAAAAGCCTCCAAGATTTTTTAAGGTGAATTCATTTTCAGCTTATTTCAGTGTTTTATCAAACTCCTTTCTATTAAATGTAGATCAAGACAAGACAAGACAGGGTGTTTATGTTCTGTGTTTCTAAAAAAGCAATTAACCAACTCAAACATATTGAGGCGTTGTAAAATCTATTAATTATACAAGCTGAATAAAGAATGATAACACAATTTACTAAAAGAAAAAAAAAAAAGACAAAAAATCTTAAATGATGTCGCGGAAACTGCCCGTCTCGAGTAACTGTGACATTTGGCCGGTGGTGACCAGCCACCTCATGCCATAATGATCATAACCAATTACAAATCCTCCAATCACTCTGAAGATAATGCGGTAAAGTTGGTGCTCGCCCCTGCCCAGGATAGCTGAAGACAAATTTCACGCTAGATTAATGCTGTCCAATTGTATGCCACTTTCAATTAAGTTCATTTTATCCTCACAAAAGCTCACAATTGAGATACTTTGACGGATTTTAAAGATAACCATGCAGCGACTTTCATGTCTTGATTCAAACTGCGTTGTGACAGCAGAGGTTAGCCAACCCAAAACCCTCCTCACCGTGGTGATTGAAGTTGAATTAGTTATTTGCTTACATGCGTACACTGGCAGATTGCATGTTTAGCATTCAATCAATATTTGGTGTTGTGGCACAATAACTTTTTGAAATGCAATTAGCTTCATGGCATGGAGAGATGTATGTAAAGTGTTTCGGCATGAACAGACTTGATTCAGGTTGTCCAGTGCAATTATCTGCTGAGGGGAAAGCGGCAAACAGAGTGGCAATTTGGCCCCAGCTCGCACACACTGTACTGTTATGATTACCTTTATAGTCCCCATTGATTTCCTGATGACATTATGACTTGTAATTTTCACAAGCAATCTCCATGAGAAGAAGCTCGCTGTTCATTTGAAAGTCATGATTTCGGCTCTCTCCTTCACCCTGGGTATATACTATTCTTTTTTCCTGTTCTCTCATCCTTTACTCTCCTCTTCCCTCTGTCCTCCCACTCCCCTGTGCACACATACACAAACAGATGGGAATTTCTAAGAAATTAAAATCCCATTTTTGGCTCCAGTTCAATCCTTTTCTCTTTTTCTTCTCCCCCCAAAGCTTCTGGCACAGAAATGGCCAATTCATGACGGCAAAGCTGAGTGAGCACACTAGTGCACACATTTACCCGTGGCAATTTCTTCTAACAAGATGAGAGGTGTTTTTCGCCTCATGTTTGATGTGATACAGGTACTTTCTAAGCCCAGACAAGTGCACTGTAATATCCCTCCAGACTAAATACTCTGGCATGACCATCCTCTGGAAAAGAGAGTGAGAAAAAGCGATGTGGAGGGGGGAAAAAAAGGGCAGTCAATTCACAGTCAAGGTAATGTATGTGCGTATTTACTGCGCCACTTTTCTAAAGCATTCTGCTTATCTTGTGTTAAATAGACAGCCTTGTTCATAACATGCAAGATATGAGAAGGCGTTGGGTGATAACCTCCATCTCTCACCCCTTTCCTTATAATCAAAGTCACTCGCCACTGCCAGTGTTGCACTTGCAGCGCGATTCGCTTCTCGATAGCCCACCATCCCTCTAGCAATTACAGTTCTGACAGCTCCACTAAGACACGCTTCCCCGCTATAATTACCCATGGCGTATTTATCCAGGGTGGGTATGTAAGTGTGTGTGCGCGCGAGTGTGCCAGGCCGAGGGGGTTTGGACTTGTAATAATGATCATCTGGGAACCCGATCGTCTAACAGGGTGGCATGTTTGTGCTAAATAGAAAAGGAGATCCCCATTATGTCCCCTTCACTTTTGCAAGTAGTCTGACTACCATGTTATTATAAAGCGCTGGTAAGCATGTCCTAATATAGACACTGTGGTCTTTATTTTTTCTCTTAACTAACTTTTTACATTGGTGGCACTGGTGCCCCTAACTTTGTCATTCAGGTGCACCAGCACATAATTTAGGTGCATCCAATAATACAAATTTGGTCAATTCCTAACACACTACATTTAACCCGTTCTCTTTCATAGGGATTATTTGGGACTCAAATTTAATAAAAGGTAACTCTTTTTTGGCTATATTATGAGCTAAATTATGTGTTAAATTCTTTTATCATTTTGAATCCTCCCGGTTGAAATGCTGCAGGGACACAATGCCGTTTTAATGTTTCAATTCAAAATGCCGATGCTCCAAAGGCAAAAGCAGTGATCCCATCCATGCTTTAGCCACACTCCTCGTAAATAATGCAATGCATAATGTTGGCCACTCTTTGCACAACAGCGTTTATCTTGGCGCAAAAACAATCATGAGTTCTTTTCACTTTCAATTATGTTTTCAAGCGGTTATGTAGCTCAAAAGAATTTGCTGGCGGAGTACAGGTTGCTGTTCATGATGAATTTAGGAGTCTCATAGCCATGGAGATGACACTGCTCTGTAATCTGGTGGTACAACAGCGGATACTTCTGTTTATTTTGTCAGATGACAGCAAGGTGAACAGACTGTGGCTAGGGTGGGTGTTGTCTTTTAGTGTCCTTTGGGCTCTGTGCAGACATCTCACTCCACTGATGTCACTGATGCTCTGTAGATGGATACCAGTGTTGCTCTGGGTGGCTGAAATCATAATCAGAGACTTCCTGTTTGTGATGTTAACAAAGAGACATGCACAACACATGTACAAGAGGTACATAAAATACTACTATACGCTGAAAAAATAATTGACAGAAAATACAAAAAATAATCATTTTTCATCAGACGTGCTAAATTTCAGGCACATCAACGCAACCAATGAAATGTTTAGTTGTAGTTAGTTTAGTTGCTTAGTAGATTTTTGATCACACCATGGAGAGCTGCAAACTCTTGTAAATGTCTCCTGTTGATGAATACAATTTGTGCGATCATCATCAAAAGGCCGCTGGATGTAGCAGCTTTTTGATGAAGACAGAAGGCTTGACTGCGCTGATGAGGGTCAAGCGTTTTGCCGCAGCGCGGGAAATAAAAATTCCTAAAAGCTGCCTCTTGTGATTGAAATATATGATGAGATAAAGAAGACAGACCGCTTCTGGGTAAATAGGTGAGGTCCCTCTGCCTTTTCTCGCTTGCGACCCCATCTGATGAGATCACAGTTTGGGCTGATGATTCCGTCAGTCCCCTTCAGCAAAAAACATGATTGGTGCAAATTCACTTGAGTCATTTGCAACAGCTATCAGTGTTAAAGTCAGTGTTTTTCTTCTACAGGTCTTGTGATATTCAACTGATTTAAGTACGTGTCATGATTAACATTTGTCTGATCTCAGTATTAGTATGTACTACTTGTTCTATAGCAATACAGGAATACAATTATATGCCTTTAAGTATGGCAGCTGTGCTGGCACAAGTGAGTTGGCTAGATGAAGCAAATGTATTTGGACATTTCACATTTTCTCCCCAGTACAACATTAGGACTGTGTTTCCTGGGGAATATAAGTATCAAAGTAGGCTGTCCATTTGCAATGTGTATTACCCTTGAGATCCATAATATGATTTATCTTTACACCATCTCATTTCTTCACTTTACTGTGTGATCATTCGGCGCATTGCCTTGAATTTTTAGCATGCTTTCCCTCTGCTGTCCTAATTTTGCCACATTAAAAAACACACAGGGAAGGTACTGTTCTGACAAATTGTTGTTTTGTTATCCTCAAAGCTCACTGCCAACTGGAGGCTCATATTTACATTTGCCAAGCTTGTAAGTTTAAGTCTTAAGCACACCATTGACAGAAAGCTGACAACTTTAGAAAAAGAGAAATGGAAGGGACTTTGACTTTGTGTGCAGTTTTTCTGCTGCTATTTTAGTTGGAACGTTGTCTGCATCATGACAACAAATGATGGTGGTGCAGTTTTTGGTGTTTGTGGAGGTGGGGGCTTTTTCCCTCTGACTGGCTGTCACTGCGGTTCTAAATCAGGCGTTGTAGCCTCTTCTCATTAAAAACCGTCCATTAGACACATGGCCCTGAAAGCCATCCAAACAGAGCTTGTTTTGACCCTTTTACATCCCTTTTTCTTCATGTGCCAGTGAGACGAGCAGAAAACTAGTCTGCAGCTGGTACGCGATTGACAAGGTAATTTTAGATGCTCCACTAAGGGACTTTCTGCAGTATTTTCTTGCTGTGGAAAAATATGAGTATATACATATATTTGAGATTTTTCTAATCCCTGCAATTTTCGTCTCTGAGCTCAATCCTACAGACTGGCTCTAATGCAGCGTTTCAGTCTCAATTACATTTAATGGATGGATTAGACATCTAGCCTATTCAGTTTGCATGTTATGCAGCTGAGCATGTGAATTGGGTTGGAACTGCAGGGGAGCGCTACTTGTTTTCTTGGGACCAGCCTCTGAGGTGTACTAGGTCTGGCTGCCAAAACAGGCGATGTTTGCCTCCATCAAAATTCCCCGAAGTTAACCTTGTAGCAAGTAAGGTGGAAAAAACGACATGTCTTGCATCTCTGCACAACAGCTCAAGACATGTCATACTGCTTTCCCTCTGCTTCGATGTTCTTAGCTTCTTGAAGAAAAAAGCCACACTGCCAAAGTGCTGAAGTTAAGAGTCCTTTTGTGCTCGAGGATGAAAGAGTGTCTCATTTTCCCACAATACCCTCAAATAACACGAACTTCTGGTAATCCTCTATGCCCCACTGTTCTCCTCTATGACCCAACATGAACATGAAGTAACTCCATCTACAGCCACCACCACATATGACTAAAGGGGGAATTTGACATTTGGGAAATATGCTTATTTACCTTATTGCCAAAATATAGATAGAAGGGAAACACCACTCTCATTTATGTACAGGAAACATTAATATCCCAATTGCCGGTTAACTTAGCTTGGCTTACTTTAACACAAAGACTGGAAGCAAGCAGCCTAGCTAATTAACAAATTACTTATTTTTTGTTTAATCCATGCAAAATATTGATGAGTAAAAACAACAAATTGTACTTTACAGAAGTTTATGTGCCAGACTGTTTCTTGGCTAGGACCAGTATCTTCCTGGAGACTCCACTGGTTGTCTGGTCTCAGCCAGGAAATGGTCTGGCACAGAAGCACCCATTAAAAACCCCAAATTGTCATTTGAAACACTTTGGTTTTTGACCGTATGGACACGAGTTGTATTAATCTTCTCATCTGACTGTCTGCAAGAAAGTGAATAAGTGTTTTTTTGCAGAATTTGAAATTATTCTTTTGAGAGTCATTCATAATAAGCTCAGCAAGAATGTTTCTGGGTGTGCTGATGCCACTTCTAATCATAATACCATGGTTTATCATCATCAGCTGTATGTTACTGCAGTGCCTGAGTCACTTCCACATCGGACATCTAATTCCATGTGTCATCTTCGGACAAGTAACAAAGAGAGACAAAGCCCCATGATGCTCAGTCTTGCAAAAGCAGTCAAAATTCGCAAACAAACCAGTTTGTTTACTTCCACTGATAACTTATGTCTACAACTTGCAGAAAATTGAAAAAGCAACTGACATCTGTTTTTAGACGGCATATGATCAAAGCACAGCAACATTTTGAACATCAAATGGAAAATCTTAAAAGGCTGGGTAATGAACAGTCAGGTTTTTTTGGGCCATTTTGGCGTGGACACATTCATTATGTAGCATGGTGAGAGACGTGCACCAGGACATGCTACGAGGTCTCCCGTCTGCAAACAGACTGAATACACACATTACTCGTACTCCGTCTTTTCTAATCAGTCTTTTGTGTGTTTGAGTTTTATCACAGTCGTGGCACTGAGGAACTGACGCCACCCGGCCCCATGTTAGTAAATGCCATATGAAACAAGCGGAAATTTCAAACACTGGAAGTGAATTATGAGCAAACACAACAGAGGCTGATATGCAACATGGTATGACAACCAAATGAGGCTTTCCTTGAAAAAAAAAAAAAATGAGGTGACTTTCAGTGTAACCCTTTTAATTTGTTTCGTTCTGGGATGGGAGGGGTGGTTGTTATCATTCCAATTCAAGTAATTAAAACATCACTCTGCATGTGCCAAAGAACTGCTGTTTTTCTCTTTTTTTGCCTCTGCACAGGGTCTCCAAAGCATCAGCACATTACAAACCAATTTCCCTATATCAGCTTATATTCACATTTGATTCTGTCGCAGTGCTGATGGGAGTTGGAACACGGGTCTCTGTACACAGGAATCTAAATAACGTTATGAAGCCTGGCGCAGACCTCATTTATAATCCAATGCCTTGGCTGAATTCCATTATGAGTTTTTCCCCTCCTTTATTTGTGGGAAATAAGGGAAAACTGAGATTATAAAAACAGCATCAACATACAGTAGCTGCTTGGAAGCGGCGGCTCCAGTGTAAAAGCGACTATGTGCACAAAAGGTAGCCGAGGACAAGGTTTTATAAATTATCCTCCCTTTGGGGACAGCAACAATATATCAGCTTTGCTTGCTGAACTTTTATCATAGGCTATTGATACTTGATACCCACAGGTCCTATTTTGAACTCGGGTCCAACTGCTTCATGTAGACAGAGAGGCTGTGCGGGGGGAAAAAAGCTGAAATTACATCTTTCTCTACCCTGTAAGCAACCAAACTGAGGAAGCCAACAACACAAAGTCAGCTGCCTTTTTCACAAACACCTGCAAGCCAAATCAACATCTGGAACAAAAAAAAAAATCATTTCATAATGCATAATGCTTTGATGCACTCTGAACTTTGCAGGAAAGTTATTCAACAGACTCCGGTGTCACAAACGCAATGTCAGGATAGTGATTTGGGGACAGTGGCCCCTGCACCGCGTACAGAAAACCTTGGAACATCTGGAAAATCCCTTGGTGAGCGGCTGGCAGCCGGGCTGGGAGAAGGTGTCAGACCTGAGTGACACACAGATGTGTGGCCTCTTGCCCGTCCGAGGCTACGAGGCTGGGATAACTCATTAATCAGAGGACCCTGCCAGCCGGAGGGTACTACCGCCGCCAAGTGTTTCCCTGCACACTGCCTTCACAGCTCACAGACATAAACACTTTATGGCCTGCAATGCATACTGTATATTAATTGACAGACTACATATATTTCCTGTTCTTCTCTGTCACATTCTCAGCCTGAAACTCTTCGATAATTGGCACAAATGACCACAACTGACAAATACTAATGCAATCCTCAGCTGCAACCACAAAATATGATCTATTCCCTTTATAGTATCAGACACAAAACAACAAGCTCTGCGCTGTATATCATCATTACAGAGCGAGTCTACACAGGGGGGAATGACAAAGAGTTACCTGTCACCTTGTCTTGGGTAAAGGCTATTTAATTACTTATCAAATAGCCTTCAATGTCAACAGACTAAATCTGTTTCATAAATGTGCAAGTAACAATTTTTGACTTTTTCCACTTCCCAAGGGGAAGAAAATCAATTTTAATCTAAAGTCCTCAAGCCGTTCCATATGTATGTCCCAGTGCAGCATACTGTACATCATCTGAGGCAATAAATGGCTGTGTGACAGAAGAGGAGGGGGAGAAAAAAAAACATAATTGAAGTTGTTGTTTGCATTGCTTAGTGAGGCACTTTTTGCTGAGCGGTGCCAGAGTCATGTTATATTGTATTGTCAACACTCCTAATGATTTGCTCTTATAATTTAGGAGCCGGGCAGCTGATGAAAGATGGAAGAAAAAGGTGCAAAAATATTTTTGTGTTGCCCGTCTGCCATGTTGCTGGATGATTACAGCAGCTGCACCCCCATTTGCTTTGAAACAACCCACTCGTTCTGATGCGTTTCTGTACATCACTTAGTCACTCCAAAAGCTCTCCACAACACTTGATTTATATATAGGAACGTTATGCAAATGAAAGAATGCTAATGCTCTTTTTTTGAGAGTGTGCTCTCTGTGCGTATGACACTGAGGTTGCTTTCCTTAATTCAACTCAGATTGCATTTTCTGACCCTTAATCCTGACAATGGCATTCGGAGGGAGGATTTCACATCCAGTTAAAATACATATATATTAATAGAGAGTATGAATTTGTTTATTTCTGTCTAAATGCTAAAGGGGCTGACTCCTTTCATCACCAGTTGGACTCTTGGCAGGCAAAATCCCAACAAATTAGCTGGAATGACAACTCAGCCTTAAGCATTGGAAGAAACTCGTTTGAGGCCACCATCTAGAGACTAATCTATTTATCACACTTGGCATTAACTCGACCGAACGGCTCAGACCAATGCATCAAAACATTTGTTGGTTGTTACGTATTGAATCACTGCGTTACACAAAGCTTTTTTGCATTTTCATTTTTTCCTCCTCCCCCCGGTGATAGAAAGTCAGGCATGTTTATACATGAAATGCCCAGAGAATATTTGCTCTGAAGGGTTTCCTCCGTGAATCACAATAGCCTTCTTAGGGAGGAGGGGGAGAAGAGAGAGAGAGGAGAGGAGAGGATGGACAAATCTGCTTACTTTGGAGCTTATTGAGCAGAATGAGTCATGCACAGAGATGAAACGTGACTGCAAAGCAAAAGGTAAGGAAAGCCTGACGAGAACAGAGGAGCGAGGAGATGAGACGGAGCGAGAGAGGAGGGTACGCAGAGGTGAGACAGACAGGAGAGAAACATAGACACACGGAGACAAGAGGGGGGAGCATGAGAGGGAGTGGGAGGAAAGACAAGGAGGCATAAATATGTGTACATGTGAGTGTGTGTGAGTGTGTGTGTGTGGGACTGGGATGTGAGTGAAAGAAGGGAGGGACAGGAACATTAAAGGCCAGATGAAATTAGTTCCATCAGGCCACTCTGATTGTTCTTTTTATAGTGTGACCTGCCACCGGGGGAGCCGGTGCCTTCTGGGAGTGTCACATGCAGGGTTGCTGACACACAGCACTTTCAATATCACTGACTGAATTGTTCAAGGTGTCACTATTGATAGTGACACAGCCCACTGAAAAGGAGCCAGCCTTCACATTTTGTTTTTTGCTCCCTCCGTCTCTGCCTCTCCCACTTTCACTCCCGCTTCTTCTTCCGAGGCAGATGCAGTAGCCTTCTCTCCGTTTTAAAAATAACTGTAAAGTCAAGTGGCGAGGTGGGGCCTGTCTGAGGAGGTGGCGTCCTCTCTTTAGCTTTTTATGTGTGGACGGTGTCAGTGTGGCAGCAAATCATCCTGCCTCCCCTGTCAATGTCATGACCCGACTGTGGCAAACCTCAAGCTGCATTGGATTTCCTCTCATTGAGAAGAAACAATGCTAAGGGGTTTCCAGGCTACTTGAACATTAATGACTCAGGGGCCTTTAATTGTCAATGGGGACCAAGTCTCAGGCACAATAGACCAGGGACCAGGGAGCTCTTTTAAATGCTATCGATTATTTATCCTGACCTTCAGCCATGAAAAGAGGAGAAGGCAACAGAGAAAGGGAATGTTTCCTGTGCAACTCAACACCTTTGTCTCTCTGTTTCTCCATCTTTTATACACTGCTTCACCCCCCCACCCTGTTTTATCCTATCCTTAAGCCCAGCTGCCTCTCCCTCTCCTCTTCCCACTGTAGTCTTTAAAGCTCGTCCAAAAGAGTAATCCCCATAACTAAACCAAAAAAAAAAAAAAAAAAAAAACTCCAAGTCCAACAGGATGAGGTAGCCAAAGCACTGGCTTGATGGCAAACAACAACGCTTCTTTCTTCAGGACCACTGTGTGGGATTATCATGCACATGGAAATGAACATCACTTAATATTTCCCTGAATAGCAACAGAGGTATTGTACTGCAGTGCTCCATTGTGTTAAACAAAAGTAACCATGTTGCGACATGAATCAAAATTGAAATCATTAAATCAGGTGTTATTTTCATTAAATCTATCATCTACATTGAGGTTACGCTTTGGAAAATGGCCAGCGCTATCATGTAAAGGGCTGCATGTATCATTGTGTTAACCATATGCTTAAGAAAATGGAAATTCACCAACCATCAGGGGAATTACAAAGGGAGAGAGGCAAGTTTCAAAGCCAGCAGTTAAGCTTGTTGACACATTTTAATCTAGGAAAGCCAGACGTGCGCCTCCCAACCCATGACTTTGTGGGGAGATGTAAAGGCTGGAGTGTGCTTGAAACAGATGTCAGGCTCTTTTTTCCCCGTCCCTCTGAGTGTGATATGGATGCCATCAACATCACGGGTTGCATTCATAACGGCGTTATTGTACCTGGGCTCGGCTCAATTGGAATTCACGGCCACGCCACGCTGTTAAGGCTCTATCTTAAAACATGCACCTGGCTACGTATGGAAAATAAGCTTGTTACCCGCTGGAGGGAGATGAGGAACCCCACTGGCTCTCAGCAAACTCACCTTGATGGCCAAAAGGCTTTTTTGGAAACAAAGTCTCTGTATTTTCTGGAAAAACGTGGAAATGCAATTGATCTTTAATTTGCATAATCCATTTGTGATTACACGGCTAATTTTCACCTCAGGTTTATCGTAACTCTGCCAAACTTTGATATGACCAAACACGAGCACATAAATATTTATCAAACTAAGCAAATTTCAAATTAAAAGTTGTTATTGCCCTTTGCAGGATTTGAAATAACAATCGAAAAAGACCCAAAATACCAGAAACTCTACCTTTATAGTGAGGCAACTCACAACAAGAAACTATCTGTTATGTTTTGTTATTATCTAGTCAAATAATACCTCCCTGAGCATATACAAAAGGAAAGCTATGAAGCTGAGAGAAAATAACAGAGAGCCCCAACACTTGGGCAAACATAAAAATATCAGGACATCTAAGTGGAACAGTGAGTGAATCAAAAGGTGACATGACAGGAATCTACATCAAACCCAGGAATCTTTGTTCGCCTGAAATATTTGTAGTCGCATATCCCCTCAAATGACTGCTGTGAACCAACCTCAAATCAACAGCTAAATTAGCATCCTGTCAATTAACACAAAGCGATCAAAGTTGATTTTCATAACAGTCTGCATGGGTAGGACAGCTCCTGCCTAATTGTCTCGGTGGCTGCTGGGACTGAGTGTTCCCTTCTGTAACAACAACAATGACTAACACAGTGACACTGCTGTGGGGGGCGCAAACCAGGAAAACCAACAGAGCTCTGTGTGGAATTTCCAGCCTGGGATTACACAAGCAATACAAGTATTACATCAGTTAAATAAAAGTCCAAATGAAATGTTTGGTACCAAAGACTTCAGAGCAGGATGCATTATGGCCAAGTAAATAAAATGCTGCTTCGCATTAAAGGGACAGTTCAACTCACAATCGATACATATTTTTCCTCCTACCTGCAGACCTATTTATCCATCTAGATATTTTTGGTTTGAGTTGCGGAGTTTTTGAGAAATTGACCATAGAGATGTCTGCCTTCTCTCCAACATAATTAAACTAGATGCCACTTGGCTTGTGGTGCTCAACACACCGAAAAACTCAATTTGAAAAACTCAACAGCAACGCCTCTTTCCAGAAATCATGTCCTGGTTACTCAAGATAATCCACAGACCTTGTTGTGAGCAGCTTCGTGTCAGAACTGTTTTTTTCCCCGTATCACCGCGCAGAAGAGCACGAGCCTCTCTCTCGTCGACACGTGTGAGCTCTGAGTTTTAGAGTCGTTAGGGCCACTTGTGGGTCGTTGGCCCAATCGGCCTTCATGTGGGAAGCTAGGGCTAGGTGAGCCCAGGTGTGAATAGTTGTTAAGATGTCTGGGAAGGGAACTCAGTACTGCATTGTAGGTGGGTGATTAGTAATGTCTTAGGCCACCTCCTCTGTTCAAATTATAGGTCTTTGTGAGCTGAGAATAGAAACAGCTTGACGATGAGCAGAAACATTATTGGTCACTTTTTTTCAAAACATTGTTAGGGGGTCAGTGAAGTCTTCTTTGAAAGCTTCTCCCAGCTTGCTCCATAATCAAAAACCAATTCAGAAATTGAACTGTCACACAGGAGCTTATGCATCGCACATCTCCGCACTTGCCTTAAGTTATACATAAACATTGCTGCCATGGAGCCAGATAAGCAATAGGCATGCCTTGAGGAGATAGTGGAGGTCAGTCCCCCTCGTCCATTCATATTCTCTCCCTCTCTCTCCCCCGCTGGCCTTTCATGCTAATTATAAGATTTAGCTGTAATCCTGCACAAAGTCACAATCTGCCATATAGGAAATATTTATACTCCTGCAGACAGGGAGCTGCTCTCTTGCGTACTGTATATTCCCTTCACTTACGGGATCTCTTCTCACCTCTGCTTGGCAGGGGTCGCACACTTACACAGTTACCCCGACTTATGCAAATATGGTCAGCTCACCTGTGGTGTATGCATGTGAGGGGACACGCGAAGCATGGAATCACCGGCATAGCAGGAGGGGGGGGCTGAGGAATCACAGTGGAGGTTTAACTCCCAGCAGGACAGGTTAACAGAGTAACACAGCCTGAAGGTCGATCACTCCATCTCATTTGTTTGTTTAGGGATGAGTGGTTCTGCTTTATCAAGGCTAGCCTTGACATACTTGGATATTTGCCCTCTTAACTGCCCATGCAAGGTAGTTTTCTCTCAATAATTGATTGAACACACACCTGTGCTTACTGAGTAGATGCTGATCACTCAGAAAAACAGTTGGCTCGTCTTCACAGGAGGACCATGGCTACGCTGTAGATAATTCATCAGAGGGGTTCCTTTGTCTTTCACACAGAGGAGGATAACTGTCCAGTCCCTGCCAGCCAAGGTCCGGGTCCACCAGCTAATGGCTCGGTGCTCCAATTAGAGGTGACAGAGTGGAAGGTCCTGACCCCCATAAACCTTGTCAGTGGAGAGCTGTCAATCAGAGCGCAGCAACGGGGAGGACCCATCGCCTGGCAGTTATTGGCATGATGGGTGAAACTCGGTCCGTTGTGATGAGGTCGACATTGACCTGCGTGCTTATCTCCGATCAAACATCTGCTGCTGATACAGGCGCAGGAGGGAGGTGCCGGGGCGGAGTTAAATGAAACCTGCATCAGTTATGGCTAAAGACAAGCTGGCAGGGGTGAATGGATGGCTGTTCAATTAGAGGTCACCTGGACACTTCCCATTGTCATGCACATGTGAGATTCAATTTCCTGATTGCCCGAGTCTGTCCTCACACGTCGCCATAGCAGGAGCAACACATTTCTCTGTTGGGTTCATTTCATCTAAGAGTGGAACTTTAAAATAATGTAAATTGAATGGTTCTGCAAACTCATCTCCCATGTTTTGAAACTGCTTCATATTATTAAAAAAAAAGTTGAGCAGAGGGTATTACATCAGTCTGTGAAGGAGTTGTCATTTATTCAAACCACATTTTAAAATGTATGAGATGCAGGAACAAACAACAAATCTAAATGTAGATGATTTTTGTGCTCTGAGATGTTTTGACAGCAATAAGGCGATTTCACATATAACATGAGACAATCAGGGAAACATGAAACGCTGTGCTGGGGGAAGAAGCAGCGGTTCTTTTTGAAGAGGAAAAGTTGAACGAAAAGGCAAAAACCTGCTTTTTCTTTATTTCTTTTGAAAGATTGATGGAGACATACCTGTCCATATCAAAAACTGCCCTGTGAGCCCAGCTGTTTCAGCGTTGTAATTTCTTGCACACTAACAACATGTCAAACTTGTAGCCATAAATTGTTATAAAATATGTAGAGCTGCAAAGATTGGTAAAAAAATTAAATGGGGATTAATTGCAGTCTACTTCGATAATTGATTAATTATTTAAGTCATATTTCCAGACAAATATCAAAGACTTGCTGGTTCCTAAACTATTTAGACTGTACATTCGTAATGTGTTTATTGTTAAATAAAATGTAATGTAATGTAATTCTGAGTTTTACGCCTTTACCATATTGTGATTCACACAGAATATTTTGCTTTCTATATTTGGTTTGTTTGGTATGTTCCTCAGTTCTTTTGCAAAGATTACTTCAGTTTAGTAACTCTAGATAAATAGGTTCAAAATCAACACATGCAGCAAATCTCATCAAAGTGAATCTATGCACAACTTTTCAAAAACCGCAATTTCCCAAACAGCCCTCAAAAATCTTTCATGTTGCGCCAACATAAGGATGTGTAGGAGAAACTAGGCTGCAGTAAACACAGTCACTGTTGCAACACAGTCACAGAAGCAGAGAACAGTGCCAGTAAAGCAAATGCACTTCAAGCTCTCCCTGCCCACTGACCTGCATTTCCTGCTTCCCCCTGCGCACCTGCATTCTGGCACAATCGGCTTTATGAGAGTTGAATTTGAGAGCGTGGCTCTCTGAAAAGCTGAATACATGTAATGTTGATCTTGAAAATGTCTTTATATTCAGCCAAGTCCAAAGGGGCGAAAACTTGATTTTCAATTAAATCCAAAGTGAAAGCTACAATCACCATCTTGCACACATGCATAAGGATGGTGTCACATTACTAGAGGGTTTTGCTTTTTTTTTAAATTCACACAAAATACTGTAAGACCTAACTATTCTTTAGTAAAAGGTGCATGATATAGTTTTTGGGAAGAAATTTTAATCTGCAGAGAAAAATCTTCATTCATACATTTTCATAACTAAACAAACTTCTCAAAAGGACAACAGAATTTCATAATGGTCAACTTTATTTATGTTTGGAGGACCCTACTAAGAAGCCACCTTTCTAGCTTCAAACATTTTTCTGGGGAAATGTATCAAATACATATTTCTGATTTTGTATTCATAACTTCCAATGCTGTAAATATAGTAATAGTCTCGAGTTTGAATTTCTTTTCCAAAACTGCACAGTGCACCTTTAAAATGAATTGTTATAATTGTTGTATCATATACATACATTTTTTGCAGTGTACAAGTTGGGCCGGAGGTACAGAAGGAAAGAGACAGCATGAAAATAAAAAGGAGTGTACTGATGCGCTCCTGTAATTGGATTGGCACATTGCTTCTCGAGGTTACCAAAGATGTTCTCAGACTCATTTCAGGCATTTGATCACACTGATTATCATCCCACCTGGGCTGTGGAGTGACTTTCTGCTCCTGCGATATTGTTCGGTCTCACATCCAGGGAGGACTCAGACAAGGTGTTGTCACTGACAACATAAACTATCCTCTCCACGTTCTCCACCCCAGACATGTGGAGATTCCTTGACACTGACAACCATGCGGCAGTGCTATGACAACCTGTTAGTAAGGTAATGTGTGTGTATGTGTGTGTGTCTGAACACCAGTAAGGGGGGTGTTTGATGGAAAGATGATTGAGGGGATGGAACATGGCAAAAGACATGCAGTCCTAGTCGCTGTCATTTTGAGAGGTGTGTGATGAAGTTGGTGCGGCTGCGAGCGACTTGTTTTTCTTTCCTTCTTTAACTCCTAACCGAGCGCGCCCTCCCATCCTCTCCCTGCTCCGCTTCTCCTCCTCCTCACCTCGCCTTGTCCCAAAGCCCAGCACAATACATCAACGGGTGTCCAGGCCGCCGCTCTGTAATAACTCTGCAATCTCTGGAGGAAATACTCCGTCACAATGCATGAGACAACATCTTTTTTTAATCAATTGAGCGAAACAAACAATGCACACTGACAAACGCTGCCAACAACCACCAAAAACACGCTGAATGAAGAGTGATACACAAATGGAAAACTAAATTACTGTCACCATTTATCTGAGCACAGATTCAGCACTGGGAAAGGGTAAAAAACGGAGAGAGAGAGAAGACAGGGGAAGGGAGGAGAGAAAGAGAAAAAGAAAGAAATGAACACTCAATCATTAAATTATGCCCATTCTAATTCTGTTCCCTTCCATCACTTTCAATTATAAAACACCGCCTTTAAGAATGAGTTACTTTATAACTACAGAAAGACCAATAGTCCCTAAAGCTGCGTGTTACATTAGTAGACTATGTGGAGAGCAAACGACTTTCATTTAGCTTTACAGCTGACTAGCTTTTATGTCTCTCTGAAAACTATCCTCAGAGCCAAATGGTCACGTGGAGGAGAATGAGAGTGGGAGGGGGGGCAGGGGGGTTAAAGATGGATGTGAGGAGGGAGTATATCAGTCCACAAGCACAGTGGCTATAATTAATCATCAGCTGTGTTATTTCTTATCAGGATATCATTTAGGTGAGGCGAGGTAAAGGCAAGGGTGTGTATGGGGAGTGGTGTGGCCGGTCAGGTATGGCTGCACTGCACCCTGTTGTCAACAGTATTATCCAATACATATGTATAATTTACCGTTACTTGTATAGAAAATTACTTTTGATACAAGTAAGTACATTCAATATCAGATACTTTAACCCTCAAAGTCCTTTAGTTATTAGGTTTTTCCTATCCTATCCTGGCAGTCAGCAACAGGGACCATACATCATGATTCACGAGAAACTCTTGAAACTTCAGTTTATTCGGGCACTATTTGTATTTAGAGTTACTTTTACTTTCTGGGATCAGCTTGTCATGTTACTGTTATAATAGTCATAGCGCCTGGTCAGTGTGTTGGTTTTATTATGTGGAACATGTGATATCATAACAGAATAAGTGGTCTAATTGTAGCCGTTCAATATGTGTGTAGAAGTATTTTTTTCCCAGTGGAGACTTGAGGTTAGTTACACTATTAGACCCAGTCCAGTTTCCCATTGCATCGGCTAATTGTTGTGCAGCAAACTAATTACTACAAATTACACTGTCAATAAAATTTACATTATATTACATCGGTGGGGGAAAAGATGTTTTTTAATTCAGGCTGATACATCAGCTAAATATAATCTGGTTTAGTGATCATTTGAATGTGAATCATATTCATCATAGTGATATTTTAGCATCAGAGCTTCACACATCTACTCACACATTAGTGAATACAGTTACCAATCAATTGGATTTCTGACCTGTAAATGTAAACCTGTGCGAGCGCTATAAAGGCCTCTATTCATCCAATCCACACACTTTAAACATCACTTGAATTTGAACTCTGACTGCATTGGCAGGATGACAAGCTTAGTAGACAAAATGAAAGTGTGTCACACTGTTCAAGTTCAAAACATATGGATAGTAGGAGATTTGTGCAATGCTGCCTTTGGGGATTTTATGTTCCACTTGGCTGCAAAATGAGAAAAACTATAAGATAAACTGGGGACATAAAAACAAACACAGGGTCAAATATGAACATGGTGTGGTTTAGCCTTCAGTCAGCTGTTTTTTTTTTTCGGGAGGGGGGGGGCTTTAAAAAGCTATTGAGCTTGAGTCTTGTTATCTAGAACCAAGAGCCACAAGTTGATTTAAGGTACATAATGCCTCCAGGGAATGCAGTGTTTGCTAGAAACTCACTTATGGGTAAACAACCTTTCTATAATCAAGATATATGGCTGTTAGGAGCTGTGGCAGGTCTGGAGAGAAGATTTTTTTTTTATTATCTTGTAAGTTATTTTCATAACAAGACTTGTGGCTGATGATGAGAAAATGTGTTGGAAATCACCACAATATAATTATTAGACAGTCCAGACTTAAATCAAGGCTCCTGAGGCCTGAGACCAACACCTCATAGAAGAAATGTTCCATTTTGCACTGAAAAACTAAAATCAATACAAAGCATACCTTCTAAGACCCCGGGAGCAGCTGATGAGTGCCTGTCACCTTTAACTGACCTTTAAGCAGCTTTAATTTGTTGCTTCTATCAAGAGTAGGATTTGCAACAGGATGACACGTATCAAATAGCTAAGAGGAAGTAATGATTGCAGAGGTATAATCCTGCAGTGGTCCCATTTAAAATCCACATAAATATGAGAATTCTTCTAAGTAAAGTAAAATTAGGTATTTGAGGGTAGGTGGATCCTGCGCTGGCTATCTTGGCTTGTCATTAAATTTCTCATAGCTCAGGATAACTCGGTCCTAATAAGCACTGCATCAATCCCCCAGTATGGAAAATCAGCCTAGACACTGCAGAAGCGAAGCCAGAACCTCAGAATCTTTTGGCTAGGTGGCACTTGACTGTTTCACCATCAATATGGGATCAAGTACCCTCCCTAATGACTCTAATATCGATGCCCTGCACTTACAGAGGCACCGAGCCTCCAAAATGTCAACAGTGGCATTTTATGTGCTAATGCCATATGGGTGCAGTGGGCTGGTAAAAAGCTTTTCCTCCTGCACGCTACGCTCAAATGCTAATACCTCGGCAGTCTCTGGTCTGCTTCATTTTCAGTCCCCGTTATGCTAGATTAGCGGCTGACGTCTCACAGCAAGCGGCCAGCTTGCGTTGATACGCAGGAAGTTGTTCGTGGGTGGCCATTCTGACTCAACCCCAACAGATTGGCATGCCGTACAAAGTGAGTACATTCAGTGCTCTGCCCGGGCCCCTTCCAGTTCAATTTCTGCATGGTGGCAAGGTGAAGGGCTCGGGCGCAACCTGTGCAACTTGTTCCGCAGAAAGAAAAATTATGTAACATCCATATTTCGAGCCCAGAAATAGCAGCGCGGGCCTGGCACAGTGTTGGGGAGCCACGCATGACAGCACCCGAGAAGTGTGACAAACAAAAGCCGCAGGAGACGTCACTCAACCTTATCTTTAACATCCTGCTTCTCAAATTTTTACCCCTTTTCAGATTTTAGAACATATTTTCCTTTTGAAATAAATCAATATATTGTTGAAAAATAAGATAATGTGCCACTACTAAATCTGAAATCCAGGTCCAGTGGTGAGGATAGCCAGAGTGAGATCTGGTCTAATAGCTTTCCTCTTTGACAGGCCTACAGTCTCTTTGTTCCTCATCACACTCCATAACCCAACTGATGGCCATGACTCATTTTGTCACTCATCTCCCACACAAAGGCTGTCCTTGCCTTTTTGCCCTGTCAACTGACTCGCTCTAAATCTTTCTGTAAAGATGGGAATAGCGCCCAGGCTTTCCTCCCAGAATGGATTTGAAATTAGGTAGATAACCCTCGAAGCGCTTACTCTTTCTGCCATGCCTTGCACACTTGTCACGACCTGCAGGTGTGCAAACGCCTCCTCACCCCCCTTCACCCCCACTCGTTCCCCCATTCGGCCTGTGATGTGACAGGAACAGAGCATACTGGTTCTCTGCAAATTGCAGAATGTAAAAAGCGCTGAGGCCCGGAGAACGGCAGTGTTTATCTGCTCCGAGATCTGCAGATGAGCTGACTGATCTAAAGCAAGCAGGGCTCGGGGCAAAATGAGATTTCTAATCCTAAACAAATTCTGATGCAAGGCGGAACAGAAGAGCAGAGCTCCCTTATTTACATAGGCTGGTATCACAAACACAAAGCGACAGGGAGGCGATCCAGGCAGGCAAAATGTCAACCTTGTTTGAGTGACCTCATAATGCAGATTAATGCTGACATAACTTGCCATTTAGACAGGATAGAGTAATCCTGCAGGTTACGATTATTTGAGTATCAATAGCTTGTAGGCCCATTCACAGATTCATTAGGGTGACCAACCCTTTAGAGGAGTGAGAATTTGTTTTGTAATGCCCGAAAGCACTGCTGAAATGTCAGTCCAGCTGTCACTGAGATTTGATCAGTTTCAGGGTAGCAGTGTGCTGACATAAAGCACTTTTGCCAAATAAATTCCTATAGCAGTAGTGTACTCAAAAGCCCCGTTTATGTTATGTGTGCAGTTTATTTAATCACTGCTCCTCAATAATCTGCAAGTCCCTCCTCTCCACTGTTTTTACATCTTGATTAGATAACATACAATATAATTGTCTTCTTTCACTGTGATTGTATGTCTGCCATTAAATGTAAAGATAATGCCTAGTCAAACACCCACTGTGAGTATCCAAGCGTATCCATCCACTGAGAACAATTTGGAACAACATCTAATTCTGATTTTAGAGCTACATTAATTACAAAAAAGAAATAAGAAAAGGAATCTGATCTATACCAAATTAATTAGGCCTGGGTGAATGAATGTAGTGAATGCTGGGGGAGCAACTGGGTAATCAAAGATGGTCTTAAATCATCAGTTGTTCGACAATACCCCCACGGCAAGCCCAATGAAAGACTATAGCAAATTAAAAAATGACCATCATTTATTGGTCACCGCTTGAAGCCAGCTGCCAGAGCAGAAGCCCGATAGCTGTTCCCAGGCCTGTTTGGGCCTCGCAGGCCCCTACAGCCATGCTAAGATTAACAGCTCTGGCTTTTCTTAAGAAAACAAAATTAGTGGGGGAATACCACAGAGGTCTCTTTAAAAAAACAGTGGATGGATGTAAAGCCAGACTACAAACAAGTTTTTATAGTGTTTTTAAACCTAATTTAAAAGTACTGCTTTGCACCAGATGAACTTAAGTTGAAGTCAACACTAACTACATTGTAACTAGTTAGTTTTACACTAAACTCACCACTTTGTTCAGTGGCACCATCTGTACTTGCTATAATATCAAAAGAGAATGTAATGTATGCTATTATAAGTGATTAAGCTACAATAAAACAGTTGTCTGACATTAGCAAATAAATCCAACTGTTCCTGTTGTACACTGATGGTTTATACTGAAGTGAGGACGTTGTACTTCTAACTTCTAACAGTTCTGTAGGAAGAGGGTAGGGTTCCACAGCTTCTTAAACATCAAATACAAGGACACTGAAGGACTTTACAGGACAAATTCCCTCAAATTCAAAGCCCCAACACGTCATAGTTTGAGACACGGGTCAAGGTTAATTACTAGCAGGCTTTACAGAAGCTCACAGACCACAATAAAAACAGAGAGAGGATTGAATTTGTGAATACTTCTCAATTGTGCTGTGTTACAGTGATGACAGACTGTGTGGTCTCTTGGCAACTCTAACTGTGCACAGCTAAACATTGTGTAAATTGAGACTTATTTACAAGTTGAAGAGCATTAGCAGCAGCTTAACAATGCAGATTTACAACTTAACAAGTGAAGGTACAGTAGGAAGTGGTGTGTAGAACAATGATCCAGACAGCAGAACGTAACGTATTTACCATTGTTAATTAAAATAAAATATCAAAGAAACTTCAATTTCTGTTCTTTGGTGTTCACACCATCATCATTACATCACTACCATCCTGGGACACAGCGCTGACACAATTGCCCCGACATGGCGAGCTTTAATAAGAAAACATGCATAGTTGGATGCTTAGGGAAACAGCTGTCTTAGCAGTCCAGTTCAGCTGACCTTGTGACCCGCACAAAAAAAAAACACTTTTCATTTACATGGAGGGGAGTCAGCTGGCACCGTTTCCACACCATGAGACCTTGGCACGGGCTGCAGGAGCTTCACGCACTTGCTGGAGCTGGCATCGGTTTCCCCCTCTAAATCTATGTAAAGGTCCAGCCGTGACGCAAGGCGGGAGTATTTTGGGATGAAGTGCGTGGGTTCCCAGAGAGTGACTGGAGATAATTTTAACTGGATGAACACAATTCCTTCCTCTTCCAGCATTCCAGTGGAGAAGTTATTTTTGGGTGATGCTTTACACGGCAGCAGGCACAGCGGAAAGAAATACCACACAGTTGGAAGAAAACGGGGGAATGACACATCTGACACTGTATGAGGTCCTGCAGCCAGGGAAAGGTGCTAAAACACGTGCATCCTGCACATAGTCACAGTCAAGCTTTTGGCTGGAGAACAGGGCTAATTTTGTGGGTGTAATATTGTTCCCTGCTTCTAAAAACAGACCAGTTTCACAGCTTCTGACACGTTAAAGTCTTCCAAAACAATCCAGGGCAGTGTGATTACATTGCAAATCTCCTAAGGGACTACCGAATATATCTGGTTTATTTAGACTACAAATAAACCAGATACTTTCACTAATAGGATTTAGATTATACCTGTGTTTTTGCATTTTCTGCTTGCAGTGATGAATAAGGGAGTGAAAGAATATGAAGTGAACAAATTGCAGATTCTGGCTCTGGAACACGCTGCACATTGCAAATATAGATGGACACTTTTTCACTCTCTAATTCATATCTTCTTCTGCACAGAGAGGCTCATTACATTATCAACACCTTCCTGGGCGTATCGCCATGTCCTAGATTTACACAGCACACCTTGCACACTTCACTCATGTACTCGGAACAAAGAGAAAAAAATAGAATAAGGCGATCATTCCTATAAAAAGGAGCGAACAGAGTTTTTTCTGTGGTTCACAAGCGAACAGTTTCCGGGTTTCCTGTTGCAGTGCTTTGTGCGGACATTGCATTTTCTCTGTTCCTGGGTTTCGTGTAAAGCGATCCTGGCACACCACTGTTCCGGACCGTCTCGAGTGATCCATTACTCAGCCATGCCAACTGCACCCTTTTTAGTCTTCCAGCTTTGGCAGCTTGTAGAACAGGCACACAATCAGAAATTTCATCCCGGGTGCTTCTTGCAGCGCATGTTTCTATTGCAAATCAGTGCCCACATCCATACACATGTGCCTTTAAACCACACAAGAAAAAAGCAAAAAACTACTCCATCTCCATCAGTCTCCAGTCTCCATCTCAGTATTAAAGCCTTTTGAGGTACTGTTCAAGGCTGCAACAGTGGCCTGTGTGTATCACTCATAATAACCTGTGAGCCCAACAGGTAATTTCACCATGTGAATTTATTCAAATTTATTTGGCCCCGGGCTTTGTAGAACCAAGCCAATGGAGAGTCTGATTGTATTCAGACAAGGACAAATGGGCACCCAGCACTCATTGAAGCTCATGCAATAATTAGCTCCCGTCAGGCCCAGGAAAGGTTGACAGCTGAGTTGTTGACACATTAAAGTTATAAGGAGGAAAAAACTGGAGAAGGTTAGGGCCAAGTGTGAAGCATGACACAGCTGCATGTCGTCTAATAGTCTCCTGCCTCTGACACGGTGCTTGTTCAGCGATTAGTGGAGAGGTGACATGAGGTGGCATGAGTGTTTGGGTGGGTTGTAGAAATATATGAAGTAAGGCTAACCTAGCTTACTTTTTTTTCCCCTCAGTGAGTGTGTGTGTATGTGTGTGTGTGTGTGTGTGTGGTAAGGCCTGGTGCTCCACAGCTCGTTCTCCTAATCGTGCGGAAACTCAGACTACTTACAGGAGCAATGAGGGAGGTAATGAGAAAGTAATTTTTACTAATTTCAGCTAGCTCTGCTTCCATTCTGTATGACTGTGTGTGCCGTCTGCATCATTACGGGCAACATCTGCAACGACTCGCCATGCGTACGCCACCAAGAGGGGGGGGAAGGGGTGAAGAAGACTACAAGCTGGTGACTGAGTTTTGATGTGGCTTGAAGAAAAAACAAAGCCTGCCAGTCCTCCATGCTCATACTGCCTCCTGTTGTCGGGATTCTTACTCATCAAGGTGGTTGTGGTCTGAGACAATGAAACCCTCTGCCGAGATGTTTTTTTTTTTCTCCCACCAAGTCTGTCGCCAAGCAGCTGCTGCTAATCTCTGTTAGCAGAGACCCACTAAACAGCTGACTACAGCCTTTAATCTGGTCCCACCACAATCATTACCTCTGGAGCCAGGAGGGGGGGGTGCCTTGCACAATTGCAGAAGAGTAAACAAATGAAACCTGATTTGTGTCCATTCGTCTGTCATTCCTCTGGCTTTCATGTAATCTCATTTGAATATTTATAGACGGGCCAAAGTCACTATCGTTTTATCAGGCTATCACGTGCGTTGGGACTTTGTCTTCCCAGTCTGCCTGATTGTTACAGCCATCTTTTTCTAAGCTTTGGAAAAAACTTTGAACTCTTCGAGCTTCATGTGCTCGTTTGGCTTTATTCCACCTTTGACCTACAGCGGATCCAAGAAAGATTCTTTCTACAACCTCATCAAGCCATCTGTGGCCCCTGTAGCTCCCGTAGGGGACTCCAGCATGTCATAGACTCGCTGTTTGCTTTATCATTTTCATGTCATGCCTGCACGTCAAAGTAGGCACACTTCAGATGACAAACACCGGTACAAATTAGTCTTTGTAAAACACCATCCGCATGTCTTCTTTTCTCTTTTCTTGGATCACAAGTGTGACATGAAAGTCCCGGCGCTTATATGAAAGTCTTGTGATTCGAGTCCTCCGCCATGACCACATGAGGGAAGAGGTGCCCCGTGAAATGAAAGTCAGGGGAGGATTTTTCAGAAAGGAAATGCAGAGAAGTCCCTGTGCTGCAGACTGGAGATTACCTCTATATGGCATGAGGGCCGCTGAAGAGCTGAGGCAGCCCCCTGTGAGGAGCCCACAGAGAATATGTTACCAGCAACTTGACAATGACATCTGGACATTTTGTTTCTTTGCTCCTCTGAGGGGGAAAAACTTGGACTTGTTTGGTGATCACAGGGGTTTTGATGCTTGCTGTGTTATCAGAAGATGCAGCGCTTTGCCATTATTGTGCCCCTGCGCTTATTATAGATTCCATTAAGATGGCAGTTAAATTGGATGTCCCCATCAGCTCTGGAGCATGTTGTTTGTTTTAGAGAACGGAGTGCTGAGTCACAGAAGTATTATTAAGTCTTTCAGAAGATAACAGATGAATTAAAGTGACAAAGCGAGCAAGAGGCTGCTGTCTTTTTTTTTCCTCCTACCAGCTTTATTAAGAAAACGAGAAATCAAAACACTGTTAAACTACAATCCATATTTAAGATAAATTTGTGTTATTCAAATGATTTTAAGTTAAGCGGAAGTGTCTAAAAGCTTGAAACATCTATGAGCTGAATATGTGATGTCAAGTTACACAGCAGAGCAACGCCACTGATAACAGGCAGCAGACTGACGATGTGGACGTTGACAGTATTTGAGTGATTGGGGATATGAGCACATCAGTTTTGTCACACTAAAGGCTTCAAAAATAAGTCAGTCCTCAAAGTCTTCAAGTCGACAGAGCAGGCACAGAATGTGTTGCTTTGGATCTTCATAGATAAGTTTAGATAAGTTATAATTATAGTTATGAGATACAATGAATGTTTGTATTAACACTGGATCAAATAAGTACGTGTGTTAAAGTGTTCACTTGTAGTGACAGCCAGAGAGAATTATCCCCAAACTCAGCATTTTGAAACCAGAAAATGTTCGACATTTTTGCTTTAAAAAAAGACTGAAATCAACCGATGATCAAAATAGTTGGCAGTTAAATTTCTTGCAATCACCTAAATCATTGTTAATCAACTGATTGTGTCCACTATAGCATCAAACGGCAAACAGGCAGGTACAAGTAACAACTACTGTACTTGATGAACATAGTGTAGCATTTACATAAGCAGCCAAAAATACAGACATTCACTCAGGATGTGGTGAAAACCAAACCAGCTAAAAAGAGAATAAATATTGGACTTTTACTGTCATATTCTCTGTGTCAACTTTATTAGATAAAAATATGAATTCTGTGTTTACAGCTTGTTATTCTGCCTAAAGTTGCCCAAAATATCAATAAATGCAGTGTTAAAGCTTTAGCGAACTTCCAGTCCTTTTTGCAGGTAGCAATCCCCTCCACATCACCACATGCACGCACAGCAGTAGGCACCAGACATATCAGCAAACAGGAGGATCCTGCTATCTGCATGTTCACAAGCAGACCGAACCGCCTCTTTAGGAGTCCTCTGTGCTGTATGGATAAAGTGGGCAGGGATACCAGAAAATGTCTTTACTCATCAGCTGCATGAGCAGCAGGAGGAGACACGGGTTACTGACCAAACACTCTATGACAATGATTACTGTTGGAATATAGAGCTATTTAACCCTTATTTTAATTTTAAAAATATCACTTAGAGCAGTTTTTAAGTTTAGTAATGATTCACAGACAAGCTATTATTATCATCATTTAAACTATTTCTTCCGTATTTTCTTCAAGTCTACTCGTGTATATCTGCAATGTAACTGTGCAACTTTTCATTTTCAAAGGTTACCAATTTTTTTGTATGCTTTTCGTCTTTATTGTTTCTGCAACTCTTTCTTCATCCTTTAACCTTTGTTCTGATTTATATTTATTCCAAGCCTGACTGGAAGCTTGACATGCTTCTCGTTATCTACTATCTGTTTGGAATTCAATAAATAAAGTTTTGAGAAAGAAAGTTTAGTTGTGGTTCTCTTTACAAATCACATACACAGATATGAATTAGCCGCTACAGAATCACCTCAAATTTACAGTGTTTTTGCACTAAAAATTATAAACAATCTAAAAAAAAGGCACATGAAGACAAATACATCTAATTTTGATGCACAAGCAAAATTAATCATGATACTGAAGAGTGAAAGACTTAATTGTGGTGTTGAATCTCTCAATTTAAAGTACAAATTTTTCCATTAGTATAACGTGTGGCAAACAAAACAACGTCATCAAAAATCTCATAAAGTCTAAAAAATCAGGTTTAAAACTGGCTGTGCAGTCTGATTACATGTAAGACAGCTCATATTATAGTACTTATACTAATGGCGATGTGAAGACACCGACAGGTCTCATGCACACACACACACTACAAACACCCTGACTGCAGTGAATAATATCCTTTGACCTACCACCTGTGAGGATTATAAGATAAAATAAGGCACTTCTTACAGATATTTCACATTTCCCACTTTAAACTGGATACCAAACTAAAACTTTAAAGCAATCCTCCAAAGCAACGGTTCAAATGATGAGCTGCAAAAACCTCTTGTGTCATTTTCATTAACGTACAGCATAGGATATTTTTGTCCTATGAAGCCCAACAACTACTCCAAGCCCACAGTAATCTAGTGAAACTCCCGTGCAACCAATCTGCTTTTTCCACAGCAGCCACTTCGGGCTTTTAAGACATTTTCCTTGCATGGCTGAGGAAGGAGCACATTGTAAATGAAAGATTAGTGCGATTGTGTTACATTATTGTGAGGTTCCCCTCTCAGCTTAGGCTGATTTGTGAGCCCGTTCAGCGATGTTTCCGGCACACTCCCTTTGTAATAGATTCACTGGGCCTTGAATTGTTGTGCAGTAGAAGCAGTTCAATTAATACAGCACCACCATAAAATAACTATTGAAATGACAAACGGGTAAATGAATAAGCATTTGCCTCTGCAGGCGCGGGGAAGGATGTGTGTCTGCTGAAATTTATGCCGGCAAATCAAGCGCTTTTGGGGACGACGATGCAGTCAACTAAATATATCCTGCTGTCGCACACAAGAAGGGGCAGGTAAAAGATGGACCCGTTATCGCTCACACCATCGACTGATGATGGCTCATTTGAATATTTACAGCTGCATCTAAGGAAGGGAGAATGATCTCCTATCATTAGGGCACAGCCCTTCAGTGTAGCATAAAGATAGATCAAAGATGGCAAGGAAAAAAAGAAGTCTGCATGCCTTGTCCTCAGCTATCTCACATAGTAAGAAAAAGGAAAGGCCTCAGAGTGCCAGACGTACAAAGTTGGCTGTGTGGTGGGATAGAAAACGCCCTCTCACTGTTGTCAATATTCATTTTCAGCAGCATTGACAAATGCTGCAAGGATAAATATGCATGAAGGCTGAAGGAGGTGGAAGGAGGTGGAAGGAGGGAGAGTAAGAGCTCCTGGTTTTAGTCAACGAGCCCACAGTGTTCACTGCATGCTGATTAAACACTCAAGTGCAGGATGACGAAGTCATGTCTGACAACTGCAGGGTGAATTTTTAATTTACACTTTGCCACATCCAGGAGGTTGTCTAGTATTAGTCATGGCTGCTGTTTTTACTCGCTGTAATGGGACTAAGATGTTTTGACTATCCAAAGCTGGTTATTTTTGCTGTTGCATGTCACCGCTGTTCCTAAGTATATTTGGTTGTGGTTGTCTCCTGACATTTCCCGGCACGACTTAATTTTGACATAGTGGCTATAATGTGCAGGGCTAGAAATCGCTCTGAAAAGAAAAGATGCAAATTCAAACAGGGAAACGGTCTGGCTCAAGGTGAGTTAATCCTGGCATCAGTTTCAAAAATGTGATCAAATCGCACACACATTCCCCTTACAGCGGTAGCTTGCAGGAAAATGGATGGTGTCCAGAGTGTAGTTCACATGGGTTTCAATTAGCAGTGTCTAAATGAATTAAGAGGTTTAAAGCCATTGCTGTTCTAGTGGTGGTATTAACCTGGTGCTTCTCATTAGCCACCCCTGGCTGATAAAGAGAGTAAGGGGAGCGGCGGTGCAGACAGACACCTCTTGCTGACAACGGGTGACAGAGTGGATCACACTGCCTCATGAATAGTAATGGCCGCCAACATGTCCCATTCTCCCCAGTGTGAGGAGTGACGGATTCCTGTGTCAACAGGGCCCATGGCTAGGGAAAAAGGACTGACAACTGACTGAGACATTCTGGAGGGAGGAAGGATGGAGAGGAAGGGGAGAGAGAAAAAAAATCCAGTCCTGACATGAAGGCTGCATCATAAGATTGTTTGTCTGTCAGAGCTCCCTGAGAGTGAGTAAATAAACACTGTTTGCCTGGAAAGGAAGTGAGACTGGATTGTTACCCAGTGCCCTTTGGGTGCACAAAAAGGCGCTGGCGCGTCTCAATAAATCAGGCTGAGCAGCCACTCTTAATGCACTCCCCAAACTATCGATAAGGGAAAGCAGAGGCAAACGCTGCTTTTCCAAGGAGTGATGTCACTGATAACCTGGCGGGCACACACTCATCCTGACTGACCAGGTCTTAGCCAATCAATAGCAGCACAATGTCTCACTTGGCACACGCACAGGTGAGCAGAATGTCAAATAAGCAGCCAGAGAGCGAATTGAACAAAGACCAACTTTCTAATGGAGCTAGAAGTGGCAGCGCTAGCTGTGATGTCCAGTGCTTCAGACAGGAACCACAAAAAGCTATTCTGAGAGGAGCAGTTGGACATCACACTTTAGCTAAGTCTCCAGCCTTGAAACGGAGATGGGGTGGAATGGCACCTCTGCTCCCAACTGTCTGGATGGAGCTTCTTTTTATCACAATCTCTTGTTTTTTGTCATTTTGCACCTGGGGGGTGGAGCAGGGAGCTGTTGACTGAAATCTGAGCACAGCTGGGTCCATGAATTGTTCATTTGTTCCCTGTGAACTCCCCTGGCCCTGGAAAGAGTTTAGAAGTAGTTGGTACAAGAAAGGTTAGAGGTCACACAGGCAGTCACTAATCGAATCTGTCCACAGAGGCCAATTACAGAAAAATAGTGTGCAACATGTCTTGGGCCTTTTAACACAGCAGAGCATGACATGTTTTAAAACCTCTCCATCTATTGGCTTTCATCCTATTTTAAAGTAAACTCTCCTGTCCACCCAGCTGCCATGTGTATTTCTCATACCCAGGACAAAATTATCTACTTGGACCTGGCTCGAGACTCACTCACAAACTCTTATATTCACTTCTAACAAACACATTCTCCACTACAGGGAGCCGTTTGGTCACCATTAGGCCAGTTCATGACATGGCAAACTGTGACGGATTCATGGTGCGTTCCATTGCAAGTTGGAAGTCGGAATTTCCAAGCCGGTATCCCCGACTTCCAAACTAAAAGCGCCCCAGCGTATCTGTTCAGAAAAAAAAGCGATTGACTCCTTTCACAATGCAAGGAGAAGACTTTACCCATCTTTGTCAAGTTTGTCATCGCAATTGCACGAGAAAGACATGGAACAGTAGAAGACAACAGATCATATCCATCAGCCTACATCCAGTAAATGTTGAAATTTGTTTTAAAACAAAAGAAGTAGTCTCCACAGCTGCTAAGGAGTGAAGCATCTCTCTTTTTGCCTATCTCTGCGAGTTGCACATGCGCAGTACTGATCATTTTTAACATCTTTTACTTCAGTCTCAGTAAAAGATCAAATTAATGTGTCCACCCCAGTGTTGTATTTTCATCACAGCACCAATCAGAGCTGGAGCTGATAAATATCCATGACTACTGCAGAGTCATTTGACGCTGACTGTACACATTCACATTGAAGACAAAAGCCAGATGTTAGCGGGTGTTAGTGGGGTTTTTGTCCAGTGTGAAAGGGGTATAAGAAATGGAGACGCCATGTTCTTCCATAGCTAGTTAGCTACATTCAAGACAAAATAGTGACAGAAAATGGCGACAAACATGGACGATGTTGACACAACTCTATAAGTTGTTGGGAAATCGACTTGCAGAAATAAAATTCAACGTGAAAAGCGTTAACAGATCATCTCAACTGCTATCGCAACTTCTATGACAACTACAAATGACGGCAGTAGCAGACATGTCACTTGCTGCATTAGTAAGGCCAAAAGAAAACATCTCTCAAAACAAGAAATCAGAAACAGTAACACAAAGTCGGGATGGATGAAGGGGGGGAAAAAGGCAAATCAGTCTGATTACCAGCTGTTCAGATTGTAGCAGCGGCTTTAGGTGGCATGTCTACCTTGAGTAGTTTCAGGTGTGCAGCAGCAATTACACTTCATACCCTTGATCTGTTAGGAGGCTTTTCATGATCTTGGTACACTTTCATTTTTAATGGTGTGTTCATTTTTCGCTGCGTGACGATCATGATGCACTACAAATCAAGGATGACCTGGCCTCAACCTTTTTATAGGCTGGCTAAAAACAGCCATTTTGTAACTTTGTCCTGCGTGGTGTGAAAATATCTTAACTGATAAAAGGTAGAGTTGTGTAGCAACTCGTCTTTACTTTTCACCAAAAACACCAAAAGAGAAAGAAAAAGTTGGTCTACTGTCTAATAAAACTACTCTGTTAAAATGTATTTGTCACAGATGATATCTTAAATTCCCAGAATGATTTTTTTTTAGTCAATATTTCACAATCTAAAAAAGGACAGCTGATGATCTTGCTTGGGCAACCTTGGTCCAGGGCCAAATATACTGTTCCACTGATATTTCACATCTTGCTAGGGCTGCCAGGGATGTCACATCCAAAAAGATCTCTTTTGTGAAATAAACCACTGTTGTTAATATTGGATCTCCCTCCCTCCTGATTTGTCTTATCACACACAAAATGTGCAGCAAGGCTGACATGTCATGGTGCTGTTTGGCAGACAGCTCTCAGATGGAATGCTTTTTTTCTGATCAAACTGAAATGAACTATATTTTCGGCTATTTGTTGTCACAAATTCAGCCAGTCTATCATGTGCGCCTTGCGCCAGCTGTCAAAAGCTTACTGGTGGCAGAATGTTTTCATGTCTTAAATGAATGATAAAGTGCACTGCAACAGCTCTAAACCTGTGCTATTTTGTAAATAAAACGGTTTCAATAGTTAAAGAACTGTGGCCATTGAGCAATACTCTTATATAAAGCTTGTGACAAACTGCACTGACGCACGCTCCATTAGATAATCTTTGACTCAATTTGTTTCTATATTTATGTTTCTAGTCATTTCAGTCAGCGGAATGGAAAGAAAATGTTCCTTTGAATTTGATTTTCACAGCAGAAAAATGAGGGGATGCTAATCTAAAATCTTAAAGACCATATTAAAAGCAATGCTAAGACATTTACTCGGCAGTGTAATTCATCATATGCTATTAATGTTGGATTTTTTTTATTATTTCCACATTAATGTGATCGCTGCACCCAGGCAAGTGATTCAGAGCAGTTGATCGTAGGTGTTTGCACACAAATTGAATATTTTGGGGGGTGTGTGTTTGTGTGTGCCGGGGTAATGGATAAGGGGAATTCATTATGAACTCTGAAAAGCTGAGCACGATTTCCGGCATCAATTATTCAAGTGTACAGCCTGTTTCTGTAATCACTCTCCTATTGTCCGCTAAACGTCCCAAATCACCACAGAGTTGACATGAAAGAAGACCAACTGCGTGCTCAGCAGGAAATGATGGGATGGGGTTTCCTCAGCACCATCCTTCTATTTTTAGGTGGTATGATTTTCATCACACAGCTAATCTGCTCAATCATACAAAGGTAATGCTTTGAAATTATTAATGACTGAGTTGGGATATGCCAACAGGCTTCAAATTTATTTAAAAAAGGTTCAATAATGCTACTTTTGCAAACAAAGAAAAAAAAAGTCCAAGTGTCCTCAGCCATGATAGCAGATACACAGGCTGCTAACATGATGACAATGATAATACTAGCATGCTGATGTTTAGCAGGTATAATGTTTACCATCTTAGTTTAACTTTTAGCATGCTAAAATTTGCTAATTAGTACTAAACACAAAGTACAGACGAGGCAGATGGGAACATCATAAACTACATTTTAGTACAAATTAAGGTTTTAACCTGGTGATGGTGCTAGATGCAAAGTCACAGGATCAGGATAGTTATTAGAATTCATCATGAGGTTTACAGGTTTAATGACATTATTACTGAGTGCATGGGAACCATGAATGCCTTTGTCGGATTGACAGAGCAGTCAATGCAACGCAGTGCAGATAAAAGTTATGCTTTGACCTATTATGTATGACAGACATACACCATCGTTTGGCTGATATCACTGACCGGTGTTGGCCAATCAAAGATATATCGAAGTGCCATATATGTTTTCAGATACACCGATCAGCCACAACATTAAAACCACTGACAGGTGACGTGAATAACATTGATCATCTCATCACAATGTGATGTTCTGCTGGGAAACCTTGGGTGCTGGCATTCATGTGAATGCCACTTGACATGCACCACCCATCCAAACACTGTTGTGGACCAAGTACACCCCCTCATCACAACAACACTACCCAATGGCAGTGGCCCCCCAGCAGGACAATGTGCCCTGACACACCGTAAACAATAAAGGGCCCAAGGTGTTGACCGGGCCTCCAAATTCCCCAGATCCCAATCTGATTGAGCATCTGTAAGACGTGCTGGAGCAGGTCTGATCCATGGAGGCCCCACCCCCCGAAATACAGGACCCAGAGGATCCACTATAAAACGCCCTGGTGCCAGAAACCACAGGACACCCGCAGAGGTCATAAGTCCATGTCTTGACAGGTCAGAGCTGTTTTGGCTGCACAAGGGGAACCTTCACAATATTAGGCAGGTGGTCATAATGTTATCCCTGATCTGTGTATGAGTCGATATGAAGCCTTTTTGTTATTTGAGACTATAATGAAGACAAGATGCTTAGGGTGATTTATAATGATTCAATTCCTCGTTAAGTTTACTGTTTCAGTGCACTGATGTCTTTTTGAAAAACAGGTTATTGTCCAACTCTGTTGTCAAACAAAACATCCAAATCCATTACATTTGTATCTTTGTCACATGTTTGATAAACACAATTGAGGGATCATTAGAAGAAAAAAAAAAAAAAATCAATATCAGAAATTGTTTTACTACCAAATATAAGAATTGGCAGTCAGTTGGCCTCTCGATGAAGGACAAAAGAGTATCAAATAAAAGTGCTAAATCGCACAAGTTGATTCCGGTTTCCAAAAACGATGATACTTGGACTAAATTGCACAACTCATATCTCCAGTGTGTGCTTTATTGAATTTTGGTTTTTATGTCCATTTTTGGTTGTAAAAATGATTTACTTGTGTTCTCAGATATAATCCATGAAGAACTGAGAGTAAAACAATCATAATACCAGAATCATCTGTCAAAGGGACTTGACAGCATCAATCCCCAGTTGTTCCGTTTAATCGCATCTAATAAATCACTCCTGCGATCACTTTTAATCTTGTTTTAATGTCACCCACTTTATTTTGCAGTTGGATTTTGGCCATCAATAGTCAACACTCCTATCATTTATTGTCTGGTTTACAGCAAACACAGGTTGATGTTCTTTTCAGGGGGGTTTTACTCTTCTCTGGGAGCTGGACGGCTCCTGGTTAAGGAATCAATTTGACTGGACAGCCTTACAAATTGCATAAAGAGACAAAGTTGTCCTTGGAGTGCGCCACAATTGATTGATGGCTCAACACACTCGCACCGTAAATCCTCTCGACAGAACGGAGGCAAATCAGTCGCCTGCCTCTGCTCCCCTCCCTCCCTTGCTATTTACCTACCTCCCCTATCTTTCCTCACTCTGCCTCTTTCCGCACAAATGCCATATGATTCAAATGTATTCAAAACAAAGTAAAATTCCTTCCAACCTTTATGCTTTGCCAAGAATTGCGCAAACGTGCATCAGCAACACACAAATGTGCTTATCAGACACTTTATATGTAAATTTGCAGTGGAATTGAATGACAGTGAGTTTATGTTGTGAGGCTGTTACAAAATTAAAAAAGCCATCCTCTGTGTCGACTCGATGAAGCTGAATCCAACAGTCTTTAAAAAAACCTCTGTCGCCATCCTGCACGATATCATCTTGTGATGTGAAAAACAAGGCATCTGCAAGCACACAGTTTAAGGCCCAAAGTTAACAGCGCTTGGGAGATAAAACAACTTCTCTCGGGGTTGTGCTGTGCTGAGGAAATGGCAGTCTTCCCTGGGGAGGCCACACCACTGTTTGTTTCTGGAGAAAAACACTACAGGCGTCTTTTTAAAGCACCCCCACTAATCAGAAGTGATCCGTTCACATGTGCTATCCACTTTCCCTCTGGAGAGAAGAAAAAGTGCAGGCTAGTCACAGACACAACAGTACAATAGTGGAAATACACATCCAGAGAAGAAAAAGGTCTTGCACTAGTTGGTAGATTTGCCCCAAAACAGCACACTGCCTAGATTAAATTTATTTATGCATGCACATGTGAACAGCAGTACAGAATCTGTTCTACAAACATGTTTTTGCAAAATTTCACGCAGGTGGAATGTAAAAGATGCCCTGAAGAAAAAAACAAACAACTCCAAAATTATCGAGCAGCGCTACTCTAAAAAATAAAAGATTTAACCGTTTCTATGCACATGCGAGGGCAGTGTGGGCATACACTCTCCCCGCCTAATGAACACACTACAGCTGGAATGATACTATAGTGCCTGGGGTTTGTGTGAGCAAGTGGGTGGGTAAGCAAGTAAGTACATACACTGTAGTTTTAGCGTGTTTTTAATAAGTATGTTCATGTTGGTGCGTAGGTGCAAGCAGGTACAACACAAAATACGCCATCTGTTAAGGATTCAACTGCCTTACCCAACCACTGTTACCAGCCAGAGTGAAGGATTTGGAGAGAGTTAAAGTCTGAACTCGACACTCAAGGGGGGAATATTAGATTCCTTCTGTTGTATGCATGTTAGTGTCCTCCCGATTTTCATGCCATAACAGATAGGTATAAATAATTAAGCAGCCTGTTGCCCTGAATAGCCGGGGAGCAACAGAGAAGAGGGAGGACAGAGGAAAATTAACAGCGTTCAGCCCCGCTTGCGGCATTTTAAAGTACCACAACATTGTCATAATTGGGTCCTCTCTCTAGGAATCACCAGGAATTTCTACTACTAGGACAAAAGCTTTCTACACTCTCCCTCTCTCATAATTAAAATACAGCCTGCGCTGCTGCTTACATGAAGACGGAGTGTGCACCATATTCTCTGTCACTTTAATGAGAGCGATAAAT
Organism: Pagrus pagrus; assembly: GCF_965226575.1. NCBI lineage: Eukaryota > Metazoa > Chordata > Actinopteri > Spariformes > Sparidae > Pagrus > Pagrus pagrus. The sequence continues at coordinate 12,691,809 of NC_140204.1, read as the reverse complement.
GCTATGCTAGCTTTGGCTATTTATAAATTTTATGGCACAAATTGTGGCATAAAGGGCACAAATCAGATGAATGACAGACGAAGGACAGCTGCGGCATCGTCCCTCCATTAAACGCTGCAAATGGCCAACTGTGGCCCGAACAGTTAATTAGCCAGAGAGGGCCTAATCAGAGTTTTGGAGCTGTGGTCCTCCCCAGGTAACACACTAATAGAAGAAGCTTGTGGAGACACAGATGGAGCAAAGAGCATGGAAACAGGGTACCTACTGGCTTTGAGCCTCTAATAAGAAAAGCATGAGTATCCTACAATTACCTGCTTTGACCTGTGTGTAAAAAAAAAATACCTTGTACATTTGGCTGAATTTGTCAGGGGTGGTGTCCAACCTTGGAATCTGAACCCTTAATGGGTCACATGACAAATCAGAGGGACTTCAACAATATTAAAGGGGCCCTGTGCAGATTTCTTGCATGTTTACAGTCAGTATATCTCATAAAAACTGTGCATTTTGTGCATCCTTAAGGCGTTGAGTGCATTTTCTCTGCATGCTCAAGTATGTGTGCGATACAAACAAAACAGGGACCTAACTGTAAAAGTGTTTTGTTTTGTGGTCCAAAACTCAAAAAGGGAACCTTTAACAGAGAAGAAAAGGATTCACTGTTACATAAAATGTTTCCTGGTTTCTTTGTCATGAAATACTTAAGTTTTTTATTCCACGCATTTTTCAACCTTTTCAAAACTAGGCGCCTACACTACCCACAATGCAACTTAGCCACTGAGGGACATCACTTACCAGATTACATGCAGCTTCCTCTGGAGCCACAAAAGGCTTTAAATCTCTCTTTTCACATATGCAGTACTTCTCCCCAAGAGCTGTTAAAACATTTAATGTGTAAAATTAGTGGAATTACCCTTTAAGCTGAAAAAAACCTACTCAGGAATGATCCGATGAAAAAATAAATGTGGTGGAGAGGAAGGATATTGTAGCAGAAAATGGAAATACTCAAGTGAAGTACCTCAAAATTGTACTTAAGAACAGTACTTGAGTAAATTCTACTTTATTTCTATTTCAACACTGATTGTTTGAAAACAAGAGTTTCATTTTTACTGCAAATGAATATTGGTCCCAAATGTTGGTTTTCAGTCTTCTTTATTTCTAATAATCGGTATCAGCCACGAAAAAGCCATATTGGTCGAAGTATAATGGAAATCACATGCCTCTCTCCTCAGCACACAGCACGCACAGTCGAGCAGTTGCATCTTGAAGTCAACAGAGGACAGAAGCGAGCACATGTCCTCTGTTAATACGAGACAACAGAGGAGAAGTTCGCACAGAGGCAAACATTCACTTAGATAAGACCCTCAAATGCCTTAAGCACCCTGAAGTTAATCAGAAAAGCTTTCTGTATACATATCAAACAGGTCCCCTAAAATACAATCCAACCAGCTCCGGTTACGTAATCTACTCAACAATCAGCAAGCTAGCACATCCCACAGAGGAGGAGAAGGAATAGACAAGGAGGACGAGGGGAAAAGGCAAAAATAAATGAAAGTCAGGCTGTCCTGACTGATGATGTGATGCTGTAAACAGGGAAGCTTTTTTCTAACAATTAAAGAGCAGGGGCTTATTGATTTCCAATGGTGCTCTCGAGTGACTTGCTGGCTGTCACAATGAGGCCTGCGGTAAGGTGACCATGTCTCTGCTCAACGTGATAAACCTTGCATGTCATCAGGTAGGGAGGACGCGGTGTCCCCCTTCCCCACCCCACCCTTCGTGCCTCGCAGACTGCCGCTACAGCATTTATCACTGCAGCGATGTGGAATTATGGGCCGCTTCATTTAGTAATGAAGTCACCGAGGAGTTGGCAAGTGCAGCCGGCACATACCAACCACACAGGAGTAACGGTGTCAAAATTAAGAGCTTCGTAGTGCAAACATTTAAAAGTTTAGGTACCTATAAACACAGATTCTACATGTACAATTTCCAAAGATGACACCTTGGCCGGCAAGGCAATCATGCAACTCAATGTGCGGCTTTACAGGCATCATGGGAAGTGGCGGCAACCTAGATGAGGGGTCAACTTCAGGCGATAAACAACCATAAATCAGAAGACAAGCTGTCACTCGAGTAGATCCATCATGGGCCGACCCATGGCGCCTAACACATGCACACACACACACACACACACACAAATGCTTGTACAACGGCAAGGAAAAAATTGAGAAAAAGCCCCACACAGATTGATTGGCTCTTTTAAATGAGTGGCAGTCAGGTTATGTTGATCGATTCCATGGATAATTGACTGATTCTGGTGTTGTTAGAAGTGGAGTAACGACTACATGTCAGCGCTGTGATGTGACACAGCCCGTGGACATCGTAAGTTATAGACATGGCTTGGAAACTGAGGAGGGTACTTGATAACGTGCAAAGAAATTGACCTTAGTTGTTGCTCTCTCCTGAGCCCTTTCAACTGTGTTAAACAGGTTTAGCTGGGGCAAGAGGTCATAACAATGTCTTTGCTCAGAACATATGAAGCTACACTGTAGGAAGCCACATAAAACAATTAGGAAACATCACCAAATGGTGAAATCCACAAAAAATGTTCCTGTTTGCCAACCTCATTTGTGCTGTATTTTAAAGTATTGAGTATCGAGCTGAAATGCATGCCGCAAATGAATATTCTTTTTTATTGTCACTTCAAGTATAAGTTGATTCGAATTTTTACGGTTGAGAATTCAGCCAAATGGAGAGTCTTCTCATCTAGTATTCCTACACCTCTGCCGGCAAGTCGCCATTCTCTCAAGACTAGACCAATCAATGAATGAACTTGTTACTCAGGCATTAAAAGGCAAAGCCATGGAGGGAGTAGTAGTCAGTATTTGGAAACCTTCCCGCTTTGTGACACAGCAGTTCGCAGCTGTTCAGAATGGTCGTTGGCACCAGGAACACAACAGATGAAAAGGGAAAAGCAGAAAACAGCAAGCTACAAATTCAAGATGATGACTTTTCTATAGATTTATGACAAGAAATGGGACAGAAAAAAAGGTTCACAAAATGCCTAATCACTTCTGAGTGAAGGACCCCTCCCCTATGGTAAAATCCAGCCAGCTTTATTATGCCAAGAGCTGGCCACTGAGTGGAGGAAAGGACACTGATGCATAGAATGCAAAGCGACTTTTAATTATTCTTGGGAAAAGAGCACAAGCCCTTGGCTTGTTTACCACTTTACCGGAAACAGCTTATGATTGCTTTGTAATTATCTCCTTGATAATGTAAAATTTACCCCCCACCTCCTCTCCGTCCACTCCTTTCCGCAGAACACCACGCAAAAGTGATCAAGCATTCATCATTTAGCCCAAATGTTTTAACTTTTATTTGGGGGAGGTGGAAGGAGGGCTAATAGATTATGGGTAATGAAGCAGCTCCGGCAGTAACACAAATAGGACTTGTTGTGAAAGACACAGGCTAAGGCACGCCTGTGCTGCGATAATCAGTCTCTCTTTTGTCTCATGATAAGCTGAGAGCCTAACCTTCACCCAAAGAGCACATCATTTCCCCTCTGAGAGACTTAATGAGACATTAGCCATACTAACAAATGGTGGACGAGAAAGTGAAAGTGACTTTCCAGGTAAAGGCCGTTTGCTTGACCATAATCAGTCCCCGAGTGCAGCTAAAAGATGGAAACAACTCAGAGTCTCCGTCTCAACAGCTTGCCGTGGCTTTTATGACGGGCCTCCCAGGGCCCATCGAATGGCATGTAACATCTTAATATCCCTCAAATAGAACAGGTAATCTGCTTTTGTTGTCGGCACGTCTGCTGTGATACAGACAATGCAGTTTGTCCATTTGGGATAGTAATTCTGTTTGGGTGGAGCACAGAACTCAGGAACTGTTGGCTTGGGCAACGCTTATGGTTTAGTAATTGTATTGAGGATTATTTAATACAGAAACAACTCAAACGTGAACTATAGGCGTCAAAAACAAGACAAAACACTGCGATAATTTGCTGTAAAGCGTGGAATTGCCAATGCAGTTAAATCCTATTTTAGATCACATCAACATGCATCTGGCATTATTGGAACATTGGCTGGTGCATTTTTTCTTTTGTGCAGCTCAGAGTGGTTTGAAGATATGGGACTGGAGACACAGTGGTGCATGGATAAAGAAAGGAAGTGACGAGCCGGTGCGTGAAGGGGCCCTGTTCCCCCGCCGGGCCTCCCAGCTCAATTAGCTCAGCTCATCCCGGCTTTCTGCTGATGGGGAAAATCAGCAACACCACACTGTACCGTACAGTCCAGGGAGTCTAGCCTGTTAGTGAGTGAATGAGTGACTCACTGTGCACATTATGCGTCTGCTCATGTCTCACATGCAGATTTTGCATTTGTGTATCCGAGTGTGTGCATGTGCGTGTATGTGTGGGCTGTCTCATCTCCGTTAGACTGGAGCCCCACAGTGCTCTCCATATCAAAACACCTGAACCAATTAGGCTACACTCGCAAAAAAAGAATCCCTAAAGCCACTTACAGTAATGTCATAAACAGTTACGCAAAAGTTGTAAGAAGTTTGTCTGGATTCACTTATAGAGATAAAAAAAGATGAACTGGAGGGAGACCAAGACCAAAAAGTCTCCAGTTATGGATTACGAAACTCCCGCCAGAGACTAGAAAGGTTATATTCCAACACTTTTCTGCCAACAACTCTAGGCTAAGAAACAAACTTCTTCATGTCTTAATGTTGAACTCTCAGTCAGCACCAACAAGAGAAATAAAATAAAATGTATTAAAACTTTTTCTTTACTCCTGTGGCAATCAAACTCTTTTAGCACAGTGTTGTCCAAACTGTGAAGGTGCTGTAGATGTTCTGCATGTGAGATGTAGTGCATAAATCATTGAGATGGCCCCTGGTTGTGCTTTCAGGATGTCCTAAAGAAGGAAAAAAAAGGGCCACGGTCTGAAGGAGGCAATCCGTTGCTTTATGACAGTGTTTGGAGGCAGGGGCCGGGACCTTTTCAGAGAAGTGATGCACATGTGCGTCTCAAAGACAAAGTGCAATGGAAAAGAGCACTCAGTGCTGGACAAAAAAAAAAAAAAAAAAAAGGAAACGTGACTGAAATTGCTTGGCCAGCACAACTTCAAGGCCAAAATCTGCCTAATCATGGAATGAGGACAATTACAAAAAAGGCAGTGCAATGTTCCTGCATAAAAACCTAACTTGGTGACCCGTAGACACTTTATGACACACAATACATTTACCTAACAACACACACTCATCTCATCCACTGATGCAACTCTTCCCAGAAATTAATACACCTCTCACACATGCTCAGTCTGCCTTAAAATACAGCCAAGAATGCTGCAGTGCGCCAAGTAACTAGCTAAACAAACAAAGTAAATACACTGATAATGCCGATGATAACATCCAAGGCGAAATGAAAGGATGAAGGTCAGTAATTGAGAGAAGGTGGGGAGATAGAACCATGGTGTGAGTTGTTTTTCTCCTGGCAGGGGTCCATCTGGGCGCGTGCGGCGGGCTCCGGGGCGGTGTAGGAGCACGTCTGTGCAGAGGTTAAGAAAAGCAATTAATCCACAGCGCAGATAATCAAAGGAACCTCCCCCTCTAGACACCTTGGTGGGGGAGGAAGAGAGAGAGGGAGAGAGTAGGGAGGGAAACAGAGAGACAGACAGAGAGGAAGATGGGAAAATACTTGTTTACAGGCACCGCTGGTGCGATCAAAAGCACGAGGGTTCGGCTCTGCCACCGGGGCCCTTCGTTTCAGGTGGAATTGATAACACTTCAGATGTACAATTCAATGTTTGTGAGAGTACTTTTACCTCCCGGTGAGAAGGCGAGGATTTTTCACAGTCTAAGCTGCATTTCCTTTCATCTCAGATTTTGCGAGGTATCAACAGATTGTCAATGGTGAGGAAGACATTTTCCCACACATAATCAAAGAATGCAGTCTGGAGTGCCTGCGCTCCCCTCTGCTATGACGTTGATTCAGACAGCACGGAGCGAGAGGGCTGGAAAACAAGATTAATATCTCTGGAAACTAATATTGCTATTACATTAATCTATCTGTGAAACAAGCTCCTCACAGGCACATGATAAAGACTGAAAGCTGAAAGACATTCAATCAAAATGCACCTATTTCTACACTATTCGCACTCTCTCTCAACTAATGCACAGCATGTATTCGGCCGTGGTGGTGCAGTAAAAAGGCTTCTCCTGCTGAAAATCCTTACATTAGATTTAACTAATGACATGACTAATTTTAAAGCTCCATGGGAAATCAAAGCTTGTTGCTCCCTCTGGTGGTTCACATCTCCCTTTAGAATTGAAATAAAGTGCGCTTTGGGAACATTTATGCCGATGGTGTGGTCAACAACCCTGCTTCAGTCACTGCTGGGGCACCCTGCCCACCTCCTCCCTCTGCACTGTTATATCTTTAAAAATGACCGTGGAGAGCTACAACCAAGGGCAGCTTCACACTTTGGCCCTTCCACCACAGTATATATGTTGCTATGATGTTGCCATTTGAATTATTTAAAAACTGTGTCTCTTAAATTCATAAATGGATGATAGAAAATGATTGGTCATCCCCACTAAGCACCAGCAAGCCTTCAAAACACCATGTTTAAAAACTAAAGCTTCTTCTTTTGCACAAATTTTACTCCCTTCTCATTCATCCTTTATACATCAGTTTCCATGTAAACCTTCAACCAAAATCCTACATGTGTCAAAATGTAGCTATATGTTCAATTTAGAGTATGTTAACAACTTGCAGCAAAAACTCTGGCAGATGGTTAGCAGGTCAGTGGTGAGTAAGTGGCAGCACTTTCACAAAGTCTTGATTAGATAATTACCCATCCATATCTTGGCAATATGTTGCAAGGGAACAACACGCTTCTCATTAAAACCGCCGACAGGCCCTGCTCCTGTGGATTGCTATCAAAAGCAAGGTGTTCATCAGGCACACACTTGTTGATGAAATAAAAAAATTAAAAAATGATGTGCCAAAACAGGGAAATTAGATAAACTCCTTTGGGGGTTGTTGTAAGAGGTGGGAATAGTTCTAGGTACACAGAGCAGATCATAAACTCAAACCATGACAAACAATAAGCAAGTCTCTGGAACCTGGAACTGGTAATAAAGCTTTTCTCAAGTTTTGCCTTAAGTTTTTCTTGTATTTGCCCTGTTAAATGGCCAGTTCACTACATACTAGTGTTGTAGTAGTCAAGATCGGTCTTGGTCTCGAGACTTTTTGAATGTCTCGTCTTGACCACACTTTTGCTTGGCCTTGTGTCAGTCTCAGACAAAGAGGACTCTGGATTCATATCACTGTACTGAATAAATGTTTGCTCGGTATTGTACTTTCTTTAGGCTATATTTTTTTGTGTATGTGGATCTTTCAGATCAATATCATGAGTGCCAATGGTTTGCATGTTCCAAATTTTATTGCGTGTGTGTCAAGCAGTGTGGGACTCAAACTAGTTTTGGTCTCGGATCGGTCTCGGTCTTGACCTGGTCTCAACTCCTCAAAGGCTTGGTCTTGTCTCAGTCTCGATACACTCTGGTCTTGGCAATGACTTGTTGTTGATTAGTTGTTAAAAAACAAAACCAAGATGTATTCAGATCATACTCACTTGTGCCAGTTCATAGCACCTGTGGGATGATATTCAGACTGCTATATTAGGGTTTCACGTCACTGGTCAGTTGGGTCAACTCAACAAAAGACTCACCAAATATTATGACTAATATCAATAGTAAACTGAATTATGCTAGATATGTCTCAGCGCTGCACCAGAAGCTTTGTGACAGAAGACACACATTATCAGGATTCCTCACCGGCTTCCCACTCACGGACAATTGTGTTTGAAGTGGCACCAGTAGCGGCACTGAACTGGCACTATGGAAAAGTCTTTGCAGTGATGTGTGAGAGTAGGTCTTCAATGGTGATTAGTTTCCACTAAGCTGTCAATAATTATTTTTAAATTTAGTTAATCACTTGGTCTATAAAATATCAGAAGACAGTGACAACTGCTAACCACAGTTTCTCAGATCTTTTAATGTCTTCTTTTGTCTGACCAACAGTATAAAAGCTGGTGATTCTTCATGTACTATGTTACTTTTCTTTATTCATTTCAAATTAAATTTGGAGTGAGAGCACAGAAAGGACAAATGAATAATCCACTGACAATGAAAATATGAGATGTAACTTTCTACTCTTGTCAATCAACATGGAGCACATCATTCTAAACTCAGTCACAATGAACAACAGCATCTACCTGAGTCTGTGGTATGAACAGGGACACAAGTCACATACACCAGAAAACTTAATATTTTATCCCTCTCTTGCTGTAAAAGTGTGCCTCAACTAAAACCATTCAGGCAACTGACTCATTAAGCAGAAGAAGAAGTGACTCGCATGGATCAAATACTGTACATAAGAGCGCACACAAAGGAGCTTTCATTTAACCAAGCCACTGAGTGAGTGGTAGCGTAACTTGAGCCTCGCTGTGATGAAACATGCTGTAGGCAGAAGCAGACACATAAAAAAAATGCATTAGTCCTTACTGCTTCGGAGAGCACGCTGTGTTACCTGCAGCTTTTTCAAAACGTCTTGAATGATAGGGCTTCACTCTTTTGAGCTGGACTGCCAAGTGCTGGCACGCTTTTTGTCCAGACAAACTGAATACATTGCTTTTGAAGAGCGGCGAGCAAGGATTGGAGCCTGGAATTCTCAAAAGACATGCACAAAATGTGTGATGAAACTTTCAGCACCATGGACAGCAGCCCTCAAGAAGCCAGACGAGCAGGGAGCGAGTGTGGAGTGATGCAGAGAGTGGAAAAAGAAAGAGAGTAAAGTGGGAGGCAATGAGTTCATTTGATAATTAAGCGCAGACTTCATCTTCCCCAACCCATGAATTTCAGCTATCCCCATGTCTGCTCTTTCAAAAGTGGAGGCGCTTACCCCCAAAACACATACACATATATTCACACAGAAACTCCTGCGGCAAGACCCAGCTTTTCCACAGTTTCTCCCCCCTCTCCGCCATCTCTGTGTCTTAGGCTGAATAATGCAAGGCCTTTACCCAGCGCTCAAGCATGAGTGGATAATCTGGCCACAAGGACAGGCTGTGTCAACATTTCCCTTTACTTCCTTATTTATTTATTTACCCACCCGCCGTAGGACTTGGGGAGGGCAAGGGAGGATATGTGCATGGCTAACAACATGCTGGCCGAGCATATGACCTGCATTCAGACGGTTCACATTTTCTTTCTTCTTTTTTTTTTTTTTTACCAGTAAGGATTTTTGAGAGGAAGAGTGCGGACTGTAGCAAACTGAGTTTTAGAGATTATATGAAGCTTTTTAAGGAGAGCAGAACTATCCATGTGACACAGAAATGAAGAGCCACTGCCACCTCCGACAATCAATCATGTTTATTACCAATTAATCCAACGTTTATGTCGCCTATTAACTGATTAATCATTTAGCCTACAAAGTGTCAGAAAAAGTTAAATATGGTCACCACAGCTTCCAGAAACCTCTACTCGTGTTTTCATATTCATTCTTTGAACATTTTTAGCAAGTTGCACCACCTTGCGATGACTTCGTTGTTCACACAATTAAGTTTTATTGAAGTTGAATTGCTCGTTTTGTTCGACCAGCACTCCAAAACCAGAGGATATTTCATTTGCAGTGATATCTAACAGAAAAAAGCAGCTAATACTCACGCTTGAGAAGATGGTTGACTTGAAAGATGAAGTGATTCAAATCATTGGACTAAATGTGGAAAATGTCATCATGTTTTCAATTTAAGGCACATTTTCACACATTTAAGAACTATGCAGTACAAATATTAACTTTTATATTTAAACCCTCTGTGCTGACGTTGAACACAAGGGACGGGAGTGTATCTGGCTACAATCTACGCTGCTTTGTCGATTCTTCATTGTGGATTTAAGTGTCTTAAGTTTGTGAATGTGCGGCTCCCAACTGATGTGCCAAAAATCCATTTAGCAGCAGACGCGCTGAGGCTTAATTGTTGCATATTTGAAATGCCAGTCACAATGACTTTGCAATCCTGAATCATGTTTGCGGTGGCTTTTGTTTCCCGTGGCTAAATAACTGTTACAATATGACTCTCAGCAGAACCAATCACCAGCGCTGGCTTTAAGAGCCTAATCCTCTTTAATTTGTGATTACTTGTAATTCAAAATGGTAGCCCACTAAACCACGGGAGATTTATTGTTTAAATGTCCTCCATCACTGTGTTGCAACCTGGATTCTGATAACAGAGGAATAAATATCCTGTATATATATCCTGAGCTCTCATGGTCGCATTCAAGTAAATTACCATAAAAATCACTGTACAAATATTTTGGCATCAATCATGGAGCATAAATTGCTAAATAGCTGGGAGCCCTCTTAGCATTCATAGAGAATGATTTCATTGGCATTCTTGTGGCAGATGACTTTAGCCTCACACATTCCTCGCACAAATTAGAATGTGAGAATTAAGAGGGATTTCATACGGCACGATAAGTGTATTTTAAAGGCAGAACTGATTAAGCTTGAGGGAAGAGGGAGGAATTAGGTAATTATCTCCAAACAGACACCAGTGCTGCTGCTCTGCTGTGCGAGACCAGGCCCAAACACTCCAGGATCAAAGTGCACAGCATCAAGTCTGTCCTCAATTACAAACTCAGTCCTGTGCGAGTCTGCCTTACGTGATTTTCAGCACCGATCTGGCAACCCATGGGTGAGAGAGAAAAAAAAAAGTCCACATGGTACTGAAGATGACGCATCAGTTACTTCAAAGGGAATGCAAAGTTTGTGTTCGCCTCTTGTTTATGAACAGCATTCATGGCGAGAGAGTTATTTTGTCTACTAGGTTAATTCATTATTGATTTGAAGGGCAGGATGTTTGAGCCCCCCTCGCAGAGAGATGTGGAAGTTCGGGAAGGCAACCTTTCAGAAAAGTAGTTTGGAGACACTGGGGCGCTGCAGAGTCGGCTGCTTTTTTTTCCATTTAATTACAACTGTAATGTCAAGCAGCCAAAGTTTGGGACAGACTCGCCGGTAAAATAGGAGGAGGAGGAGGGGGAGGGGTACCCGGGACCCTCGCTGATTAGTTAAAGTTGAATTGAAGTTGCTACCTGCGCTCACCTCATGTGCTGACTCACTCGAGAGTCGCCCTCACAACTTATTGGACCATTCTTTCACCGAGCACGTTCATAAAAGACGAAGAGTGGAGCTAATTTTAGCTTCAGAGTCCTACCTGCTCGTAGCAATTCTCCCAGGTGAGGTTGAGGAGGCACGGGGAGAAGAGCTCATCTTCGGTCCGGGCATAACCGTCCATGGCGTGCGTGCGTGCGGTGCCAGCCGTGTCGTCTGGAGGAGTCTGCAGGAGTTCTCGCGTCGCAAACGGAGATTTTTGGCTTTGTACGTCTTCCCTCGACGAGTCTCCCTCCCTCTCTGTGCGTCTCTCTGCCCCGCTTTGCTCCTCCGTCCGGCGCCGTGGCAGCTATCAGCCGATAAACAGCGGCGGTGTGCAGGCTGCTGCTTCCCCTCCGTCACGTGGGCGCCTTCTCCCCCCAAAAAACAGGAGCGGGATGCTTTCGACGGCGGTGGTACCCAAAGTGGGGTCCGCGGACCGCCTGTAGGTGTCAGGTGCTTGGTCGAGGGTGCCACCAACATGATGAGGAATACTTTAATTGATGCCAGTTTTGGCTAAGGATGCTAAAATGACTCCCCTCACCTCCCAACACCTGTGGGTCTTCTCCTTGCTAAACATGGCTGATAAGCTAGCAGCTAACTAATTGGCTAATAAGGTAGCTGCTTTTTATTTTGGCTTGCCTAATTAAATTCACCTGCAATTAGCATCCAATGGCTACAGTTAGCCTAAAACCAAACAAGCTGGTCTAGCACCATTCACTTTTCGCTGCTTTGCTCAAAAGTTTATAGTACTACGTCGACTTTCAACTACCCTTTCACATAACTGCACTTGTCAGTATGACCAGATTTATTGTGATTTTCATCTTTTTTAGTAGGCTACCTTTTCTGCACCGAGTTGGCGGCCATGTTGGTGTTGGTGACGTGTGTTGAGCGAGACGATGTCATTCAGAGCGGTTTTACACAAAACGAGATGGTATTTTTCTTTAATTACAACAAATTGCAACTCCCTTGACTTGAAAAAATATCTTTTAAATTGACAATATTAGTGGTCAACTAAAAATGGACGAAAAAAAAATAAAGAAACAAGGCACAGTGAATCCTTTTATTTTGAAGTTTAATTGAAAAAAACAAACACTGTACTTAAATCTAAATTCACAGCTTTATTTTTTTGACAAATGTTTTGCCACGTCATGGTGGTAAAGTCACAGGTGTAATTAACGCTAATTCTGGCTGCATTTATATGAGTTGATCCAGTTTGGTTTGGAGCCATTGTTACAGTTATTACTTCCACCTGTGCTTTTCCTGCTCTGACAAATCTACAGCGAACAAGATGAAAATATTCATTGACGTGTCTCCTGATGACAAAATCTAGAGTCTAACGTAGAAGTGGAAATGTAAAACAAAGCGGCATTCTCCCACACAGGTGTTTGATCAGGCGTCTCATCAGGACTGTGTGGGCATGTACACTGTTTTTGATTGACGTCTTCCTCACTCTCCTGTTAGTTTCGTTGCACCTGTTACTGCAGGGCAACACCTTTATCATTTGTACTTTTAATACAGAGAGGCAGGTGACATCATGATATTCCCCCATAGCTCTGCCTGGCTTCGACCTGAAGCAAGGTCTAATCAGACTGAGCAAGTGAGAGCACCTGTGTGAGTGTACATGGCATTTAATTAAGATTACATTACGTTTATTTAGCTGACGCCTTTATCCCGAGCGACTTACAATATGTGCATTCAACCATGTGGATGAAGTACATCAGCCTCATCAACATGCTGAGCTGCTACAAGTGCTACATTTAGAAACAATAAGAGATTGAGAAAGAGGATTTGGACTGAACAGATGAGTTTTCAGTCTCTGGTGGAAGATGTCTAAAGTTTCCGCTGTCCGGACGTCATTTGGGGCCTCGTTCCACCATTGTGAAGTAGCAAGCCCAATGGAAGTAGCAGAGCGTTTTTTAATTTGCATTCGCAGCACTTTAGGCACTTAAGGGAAAAGTTCACCCCAAAATAAAAATCTCATACTCATTATCTACTCACCCCCATGCCAATGGAAAGTCCCATGAAGTTTTGTAGACCACAAACCATTTCTGAAGCTTCACAGCAACTAGGGACCCCGACAGCCTTGTGCACCCACTTCAGCCAGGGTGCACGCTAACATTTTTAGCTTAGCAGGTACAGTGAAGATGAACAATCGAAAACAATTTGGGGTCTGAGGGGCTTCTTCTTCTGTTGTTTTTTTGTGTTTTAAAACAAGTCCCCATCTGCTTCAGCTGTTTAGGAGAATGCTGCAACGCTCAGAAATCTTGGGTAGGTTGACCATCCGAGCTCCTGTAGTCTGGATGAGCTGCATGGAGGCAGATGAAATACTGATACAGCTAAAATGTTTGACTTATATTTCTTTGAAAAAGACTAAAACTTCTGCTCATACCCTGAAACCCTACTCTCACCTACATTATTTACACAGCACAAAATATAACACAGCCCATTGCACCAGAGATAAATATAGCCAGAGGCTAATTTGTACCAGGATATTCCTAAATCAGGTGCCAGTGTCATAGAACAGTACAAAGTACAGAAAGCAAACAAACAAGTGACTGATAAATGTGAGTTATATCACACATTATGATCATTTTTAGATGACAATGCAGGCTAAAAGTAAAGGTATGCTGACCACTTTTGTTTTGAATGCACAGCTGGTCAATGGTGCCTTTGTCCCTCACAGTGTCGCCCTCATGAGTCTTTACTGCAGCTTCAAAAGTAAGCCCTGCTGGTTTTATTGTAGCCATGTCGCCTTCAAGAGGCTGATTTACATCTGATCCACCAGGTGAATGCAGTCCACTCACTGCTGAGACAGAAAAGAAAGCAGCAGCACTGCTGAGCCCAGAACAAGCACTGCTGTTAAGGAGGGAGCTGCATGTCCACATTTGATTAGGACAGTGGTGTCCCATCTGGAGGAAGACTCAATGTGATGGAGAAACTAGTGGAGAGGTTCTCTGCTGTATACTGTATGTCTGAATCCATCTGCTGCTCCCCAATTGGCTTCTTTTTGTGATTCAAAAAAGTCTCAAATTTCTGCATACGTTTTGTCAGCGGAGAGTTTTCTGCTTCGAAAGGACCTCGCAATAATGGCAGTTTAAAAAACACTGGTGTCAGGTAATTCTCATTGAGGAAATATCGGGGAATGAGGCTGAAATACAGCGACCAGAAAAATTGTATTCAGATGAAGTGATAACCGGAATTGCACAGCATCAGACTATCACTGTGCAGTTCAAATACACCTTACGGCTTTGGATGATCTACATGTCAACACAATTTTTTTAATTTAAGGCAAAGCTAATTTAAAAAGTTGCAAAAACCCTTCAAGATCTACTAGTTTATTATTTACGGTCCGACAAAAGGTTGACACAAAACTTCCATTACATTACTGAAATGCCTTTACGTTGTAGTATCTTCAGTAAAGTGTCCTAGCTTTATGAATCTGAAGCATGACCTTATGGACACCTCATTTGTATTAATGGGGCTCATGCATGTCACAGATGAGTGTGGGCTGATAGCATTATGTAACTAACTATTAAAATAAGTGAGTGAAAAAACATAAGGTTTTTTGCAACATTTCTATATAGAGTTTGCCTTTAGTTTACCCCAAATTTAGCATTTGATTGCATAGTCGTATCAGACTATGATAGACCAGCAGTTTTAATCAAGCCCATTACGTTGGATTTAAATTAAAAGGGGCACTATGTAGCTTTGGAGAAATTTAAACTCAGAATTTTTATATTTACATATTTTTTCCATAACTGAATAAACAAGCTGTTCGAAGAGGAAAATAAGGTCCCCAGAACACTGTTTGAATTTTGAAAGGTGGCAGGGTCTGCCAAATATAAACAAAGTAAAAGAGCATGAATTGTGTTGTCCTTTAAGGGTCAGTTTGTTTATTCAGTCATGAAAACAAAGAGAGTTTGTTATTCAGTTTCTTTAGGCATTTTAAAAAAAAAGATCTTTCTCTTCTGATTAAAATGTCTTACCCAAAACTACATAGTGCACCTTTAAAGTTAATTTATATTCCTAGTAGAAAACCTTCTTCCTTCAGAACAAAACCTGTACAATCTTGTACTACAGAATTTGTTATCCACGTGCAGCCATGCTGAGCGCAGAACATCTTTCAATTCGCTGCAAACTCTTGGTGGAGGACTGCTAGCAGAGCTCATTTGGAGAGCTGTCTTTTAGCACACTATTTATTGTGATGTGAGACCCGTGCCGTCAGACGGGCCTTTTGTTCATCAGTTTTCTTTGCCGGCCTCCTTGTTTGATCAGATGCGTTTGCTACGCATGATCTGCACCCGTTTGAAGTGTGGTCAATTGGCAAAGCGCTGTGCATTTTCTTTCCTTTTTTTTTTCCTGGAGAAACAGTCAAGAATTCACTGCAGTGGTGAGAGTGTAGAAAGGCAAAGGAATGACAGTGAATGTCCCCCATGGCCATTGGTCATAACACAGCCTACACATTTCGTCTAATGAATTCTCATGAGGCTCGTTAGTGTGTCAATACTGCAAATTGCGGAGTAAAAACACATTAAAATGCCTTTGAGTCGCAACAAAAATAAGGGATTTTTGCAAGGACTTCTGTGACGGTTGCAGGTCTGAGTGATTGTTGATTGTGCTGCATTTTAAAGTGGAAGCGCATCGATGGGGAGAACCAATGGTAAACCAGCTGAGTGCCTTGAAAGAAAGCAGGCCCTGATCTGGAGGTACAGAAAAAGAATGATGCAAGCAAAATGAAGAGCGGTTTGTTCTTCAGCCTTATCTGTCACCATCGACCATAATCTGTCCTGTGCTGTAGATTAATTTAAAGATTATGGCGTGCCATACATTTGCACAGTGCAGGGGAGTGCCAGGTCACAAGAGAAATCACAATTCTGTGTAGCCGGCTTCTTTCTGAATGCAGCTTGTTCGTATGCTTGTGCCTGTTGGCTTCCTCTGATCTGTTTCTTCTCCGCCTTCTTCTTCTTCTTCTACATCTTCTTCTTCTTCTTCTTCTGCCCAGTGACACATGAAAGCTTTTCACGGAATCAAATCAACAGCCCGAGATAATTCAGTGTGACAATGTAGCAATTGTGTTAGTGTGATTTTATGTGGGGATATTTCTATCATTCACACATATCTCATGAAGGCTGCGCCAGTGAAATTGGGTGAAAGTTCAGGGACAGCCACCGATCCGGCAGCGTTGTGGGGGAAGTAAATGAGGTCAAATCAAATACTGTTGCCCCCCCCCCTCTTCCTACAGGTAGTGGCTGCACATTTCTGCACAGGTGCCTTCAGTAGTAGATTCATTTCAAACTGGCAGCCCATTTTAAACATGCAGTCTACATGCCACATCTCCCCTACATAACCAATTTATCAAGCCTAACCCGGCGGTACGTGCATATACTCCCATATCACAGAGAAGGCTGGAAAGCAACTGTCATAGATGGCATGATTGAATTGTTCCCTTGCACTGTCACCAGAGGGGCTATTACTTCAAATTAGCATACAAATTCAAACCAGGACAGATGGATTTGTCACATTCCAGTCGCCATCTTCCTGGAAGATTGGCTGTGCTTGTGCTGTGTGATGGAGATAAGACACCTGTCTCGGCTCCGATTGGTGGCGGCGTTGGTGGTGATGGGGGGTGGGGTGGGGGGGGCACCGGCGTTGGATCGGAGGAGGAAGACCGGGGTGCGGGGATGGATTTCCTGAAACGCTGAGGTGTTCTGCAATAAACTTCCCTGCCCCTCAGTCTCAAATGATGATGAGGCACCATCCAGGACTCTGTGGGTGGTGGAAGATTGAGCTGTGGCGAGGTGGTGATTCACACTGTTTGGAAACACGCTGAACAATACCTGTCTTGTATTTGTTTGTGTTTGCTACTTTTGGTGAGTTACTGTCAAATAGCAGTATAAAGTGGCACCTAACATCAGCACGGGGTGCAAGGATGAGTGTGCTACGAGCAGCTGTGTGAGGAAATGTACAGAATATCCTCGACCTCTGGTAACTTTCCAGCTTGAATGGCTAAAAAGGAAAACTACAAATCTCATTCCGACTCTGTCAGAGTTCAATTTCTAATAATAATTCCGATGTAAGAACATAAGAGGTTGGACTATGCAGTCGGTCTCGTACCCTCACATCAGACACTAACAAAATACAACTTGGAGACATAATGATTTTCATTTGTAATTATGGCAGAGTGAATCAATGGGAAGTATTGAGCATGAAAAACTGTCCTTACCTCGGGATCAATTCCATATAATTTCCAGATCAGCTCAAACTAATGGGTTTTCTATTGGCTTCACTTTGGAGAGAGACTAATCTCTCTGGCACCATTTTGTGGTTCTGTGTACGTTCCCGAGCAAAAGGCCATCCACTTAAAAACTCGTCTCCCAACAGTCCAAAAAATATTAAAGCACACATGCTAATGTCCTGACTTAGCATATTACACAATCTGCAGGCTTAATTTAAAACTCCCTTAGCAGGTCTGGTATCTCTGCCTGCCTACTTCCAGACACTACAGAGATTGTGAAAAATGCTTACTGGTTCATTTCTGCCTCTATCCTCAGGTCAACGTTATGTATATTCCCTTACAATTGATGTAAAGTTGAGATGCAGAACAGAGGAACGCGAGGTTATGCTATCACAAAGGCCACAGTGCACCTGAACAGAAAGAAATCTGGATTAGAAGCAGTTAAATAAATTGCTTTTTAAAGGGTGACGTGAGGGACACAGGGAGAAATAAAATGGGGTCTTTGATTTGCATTTGTCATTGTGCCCAGACAAGGTATATCTCTCAGAATAATACTGCTTTTTCATGTTTCTAACTTCTCCACACAGAATAGTCTATCCATCTGGAGCAGAGCTGAACTATAAATTGATTAATGGATTAGTCGATCAACAATTAAAAAGAAAAGAAAGAAAATTCAAGCAGAAATGTCAAACATCTGACAGATGCTGCTAGTAAACTGAATGTCTTTGGGATTTGTCGGACAAAGCAAGACAAAAGAACGTGTCACTACACCAATTTTGCACTTCTATAACACTGTCAGACACAGTATAAAAGTAAAAAACAATAAAGATCATAATCAATGTCGAAAAAGCTAAATTGTCTTTTATAAGCCATTCATTTTTCTTCCTTGTCAAAGCAGCGCCCACATTACCCAAAAAGCAGCTCAACTGCTGAAAGCTTGGTCAGAGATGCAGATGTGTTGTGCTAGTAGCAGCTAATGTAGCCTCAAGCAGAGAAGAAGAGCAGGCCGCAGGGGTCTGGTAAGGTCACTTCTTCCTGTCACTGACAGTTTTTGTTTTTTCTCTTTCCATTTTTCAAACTTGTAGTCGTCAGCCCCATACATTGACTCAGATGACATCACTTGAGGCAATCTTTCAATTTCTTTTTTTTTTTCACCTTTAATTTGAGTTAGATTGAGATTAATTTGTCATATGTACAACATTCTAAAATATTACAATTCAAGGCACAACTGCCTTTAAAATGTACTTTAAAGTTGGTAACCAGCTGCCAGTTTGTATTACAGTGTTCTGTACCGAGTCTGAAGTAAACTGGAGTCTAAAAGTGGATGTCACTTGAGTTCATTGTTCTCACAGGCTGTGCAGCAGTGCTGCAAGAATTCAGATCCTTTACTTAAGTAAACGTATTAATACCACAATGTGAAAGTACTCCATTATCATATCTGATGTATTTGGATTAATATTACTGCTTCATTAACATGTATGTTGCATTTTTGTGCTGCAGATGTTTAAGCCCATCTTAACTTCTGTACATACTGTTTGGCAGTTTAATCTACAGCAATGCATCATATTCTATAAAGTCATCATGTTTGCGGCGTCACTGCCCTGTGAGAACCACGGAGCTCTAAAAAAGTCAACTTTTCATGAGCTTGGAAAGCACACCGTTTTCAGCTTCGAGATGATGCATTTTCCAGCTAATCGGAAAGAGGTTTTGTAGCGTTTTTTGCTTGTGAAGCAGGAGGATTTTCTCAACCACACAAAGGAATCGATCCTTCAGTTTATCACAAACATTCAAATGTTCATATTGTTAGATTCATGGATTTCACTGGAGAGGAAGGTGCTGCAAAATGCATCTGAAAGCCTAAGCGGAAGTATAAAGTTGGACAAAATGGAAATACTCAAGTAAAGTAAGAGTACCTTGTATTTATACTTAAGTACAGTATGAGTAAATATACTTGGTTTCATTTCACTACTGCTGTGTAGTGAAATGCAGCTCAGAGAAGTTTCAGCCTCCTGAAGTAATAAAATGGTTACTACACACACAAACACTATTAGCTGACGGTTGCTAAGTTGCAGTAATCAGTCTATAGGGTTGGGGGACCAGGATGCTCCCAGCCTTCTGACCTCAGCTCAGGGACACACACACACACACCCCCCCTTAGAGTGCTACTAATCAAACTCTTTGTAGAATTCACGCTCTGCCACTCGCAGGCAGCTCGCCTCGTTTAAGTCGTTGACCCACAGAATGAGAGGGGAAAGTTAGTTAGAACTCATCCAACTTTCTTTGCTGCTTAGGAATTCTTACCAGTCGAGTGCTGGACGCTACTTTTTTTAAAAAAAGTTTAATCTGATGAGACAGGTGTGGTTTGACTGTAGTAAACCTAAACACACATTCAAGTGATGTTACTGACCATTATTCTGGTGATTCTTTTACATCACTGCAGTGCTTACAATTCATGCGTCTCCCCGACTGCAGGCTTTACCTTCCACATTAGAGAGGCGCAGACACAAAGCAGTACAGCCAGAACAGGCTCCAGCACAGCAGGGATTTCACACTGATCTTGTTCCGAAACATTTGTAATTAACATTCCCCCTCACTCCAACTGTTTCTGAAGCTATCAATATCCCAGTAAGAAGATTTAACTTCCCTGAAGAGCCAGGAAACGAGCTGGATTTGGCAGGTCAAAACGTGATTGCACAGTACGTGTGTGCGCGAGCAAGAGAGAGAGAGAGAGAGAGAGAGAGAGAGAGAGAGAGAGAGAGAGGGTTAAGTGAAAAGTTTTATGCACAGTTTATCCTGTTATTTTAATGCTGACACAGGAAAAATGTTTTATTACAAAGTCATTTTTATTAAGTTGAACAGTGACAGGAAATGTGACCAGAGTGCCTCTCTATGCCGAAAGAACAATACATTATGCCTGCATCAAAATACAGTATAAATTACATTTGATCAAAAGCTTGCGAGACGGACTAATGCCGTTTCAGCAGCAGAGGAAGCCAAGAATCCAGGGCTGCGACTTAGTTTGGATGTCTTCAAGATGAACGTTGACATTAATATAAAACATCATGCTTTAAACAGAAATGGTTGATGACTTAATTCCTCATAACCAGTCAGTTACAGTACATTTTAAGAAGTGCTCAACAATCTTGGCTCAAAAAGAAAAAGTGACACAAGGTGGACCTCAAAGGTAACGGAACACAATTCATCAAGTCATGAAAATATGTTACACACAGTGAGACAAAAATAGAATTCAAAAATGAGGTTGTAAGACTGCTCATGAGAGCTCAGATTTTCCTTTGTACAGATTCTGAGGATGCCGTCGCAGCACATGCAAACCTTCTTAGTACTGAGTGTATTCCTTGGATGAGAGTTTTGCAATGATACGCTCCAGCTGTCTCTTTGCTTCACACTGGGGGAAGTTACTCATCTCATAGTACTGCGGGGCAATTTTCACCAGCCTAGGAAAGAAAGCAAGTAAACATTAGTCACGAAAATTGTCTGCAGTGTTTACTTGTGGGAGAACGCCGTTCTTCCATATTCACAGAATGACTACTAGCACAAGTTCGACGAATTTGATACTTGATTTTAGATCGCAGAAGGGGAGGAGAAATAGGTAGCAGGCTTATGGCAGCACAAGTGAAAACAAAACTAGTTGAAGTTAAAAACAGAGCTGCAACAATTAGTCAATTAAAAGTGCAGTATGTAGTTTTGGGGAAGCAAATTGAATCAGAAGAGAAAGAACTTTGTTGACTGATTCTTTATGCCTAAACAAACGAAATAAAAACTTTGTTTTCATTTACTGAATAAACAAACTGCCCTTAAAGGCCAGCACAATTTAATTCTGTTTTACTTTGTTTATATTTTACGGAAGCCCTAAAGGGCCATGCATTCATACATTCTATTTCCTCCGTTTTCCCGTGATAACGAGTTAATTTCATTTGTTTTCTCGAGATCTCGAGTTATTATCTCGAAATAACAACTGCCGTTTTCCAGAGATAAAGGGATAATTTTCTCGAGATCTTGAGAAAACAAAACAATAGTGTAGTATATTAAATCATTGCAGGAAACATCATTCAGTGTAGCAATGTCAGAGGAGCAGGAGCATATCAATCACCACGTCACATATCTTTTCAATCAAGGCCTGACACAGGCTGAAATAGCATTATGCCTTGCTATTACAGATAATATACACATTAGTGTGCGTAATCTAAAAAGGACAGTTAGCAAGGCCTCAGCTATATCGGCGGCGCAATCTAAGTGAGCCTGATGTCATTAACTACATAATGACAAGATCTCAAATTAATTATATCGTTATCTCGGGAAAACAAAGTTTCGTTATCTCGAGATCTCGAGAAAATTATCCCCTTATCTCGGGAAAACGGCAGAGATAATAACTCAAGATCTCGAGAAAACAAATGAAATTAACTCGTTATCACGGGAAAATGGAGGAAATAAAATGTATGAATGCATGGCCCTTTGGGTCTTCCATAATATTTGCCCGACTCTTTGAATATTAAAATTCTGAGTTTGAATTTCTTCTCCAAAACTACATAATGCTCCTTTAATCAATTGGTCAATCAAAACAAACTCAGTTGCCACAATTAATAATTTCAGTCATTTCTGAAGCAAAATCATCCAACGCTTGCTGGTTCCAGCTTATTAAATGTAAGGATTTGCTGTTTTCTTTTGAATTAATGACAGTAAATGAAGAGTCTTTGGGTTTTGGACTTGGTTGGACAAAAGAAGCTACTTGAACCCATAACTTTGGGCTATGGGAAATGTATTTTTCAGATTAATTTGTCATTTATAGACAAAATGATTATTTGGGAAACTTTTCAGTGGATTCGTATATCATTTAAGTAATCATTAGATGTCAACCTGATAAGTGACATTTTTTTTGTTTGTTTCCTTTTCTTGGACATTTTGCTAGGCTGCTAAAATTAACAAGATTAGCTACAACCACTCCTGGAATTGGCTACAAAGTATTGAGACGCTGTTAAGCTTATACTGACGCCTTGCCATCAGAAACCTTCAGTGTATAGAAAACAAAAAATAATTGCATTGCACAAATTATATTCTTTGCAAGCTCTCGGGGGCCGGATTCAGCCCGTGGGCCTTAAATTTGACACGTCCTAAAGGTTAAGACTCACACCACATAAGTACAATGTACATAGTTCAATTCCAGTGGGCTCAATACAGGCGACCTACACTTAATACTGTGCCTGAATGCATCCTGAGTAGACCCAGACGGAAGACTGATGCTGCTGCTTGCGCTGAAACATAATGGTGTATCCTGACATAACAATGTGCGTCAAGATGCCGTCGGAGCAGAACAACAGGTGTGGGTGTTGACGTGTGTCACACGCCAGCGGTGTGTGTTGCACCATTAGGGTATTTATATTCATACTGAGTCAGCAGTGTGGGATTTGTACCCCATTTCAGAAGACCAAAATGTATTGGACACATTATAAGATTTCCTCTCACAACAAGCTTAACAGATGTGCAGATGCACCAAGACACACAAAAAGATGCATTCAGTACAAACGAGGAATAGATCTTGGAAGCTATTTTGGAAAATAGGAAAAAAAAAAGTAACTTATACACAGAAAGGACAGACACACACACAGCCGACACAAACAATGAGGTGTTCATGTAAGAGAAATTAATTATTTTCCATCAAGTTTAAAAACAAAAAAACATGTTTTTTCTATTTTTTGTTATTTCACTCACACAAAAATAATTTTTATGCTTATGTGTTTTTTATTGAGTGCTTCTTGCAAAACTCACGTTACTGTAAGACTAAATTAAATTACCGTGTGTGTAATACAAGCAACCCATTTATTCAAGTCTCTGACTTTTAAATTTTAGATTTTCATCTGACAATCACCTTGAAAAAATATTAAAAATGGAGCTACAACTGAAACTTACCACTCTGGCTTGATGTCAGTGCACGTTCGGATGTAATTCTTGGTGGTGAGCACAAACTCGTTGTAAAGCACCCACTCTGGCTTGTGGTCCAGCACAGTGGAGGGGTGCAGCTGTACGACTTGGTTGTCCTTCGCAGTCAGGTAATGGCCCGTGCGCTCCAGATGAGCGACCTTTTCACACCACGGAGAGAGAAGAGGGTCACTGGCAGTAACAAACGTGCAGACAAACAGAACAAACGACTACATACACAGCCTTTTTTGCTTAATTAAATTTCTGTGTGTAATTTAACTATGCAGAATCATGTAAACCTCATAAGTAAGTTACTACTATTTGATAGAAAAGCAACATGACGGCAAAGACAAACCTGTTTGTTTCTAGGAGAGATGTTTCCCTACATTATAAGTACTAGGTGAAGCTGCAGAGGTTGTTGTGATTAACTAAGGCAATCAGTCTCAATAAAGGCCATTCCCAACAAAGACATGATCACAAATGCTGTGAAAGCTCTAACATGAGCCGCAAATTTGTCTCCGAGATAAAGGTTAATGTTGACAAATATTTAAATATTAACACCATAATTCAACTTGTCAGGTCGCTTGTTTCAGGTAGCCCTGAAAATGGCTTCTTGCAAAATGCTATTTGTTTCCTTGAGCAAGGAGCAAATTGACTTGATTTCTTTTTATGCATTTAAAAACAAAGCAGGCCTGTGTGTGTGTGTGTGTGTGTACTTGAAATGTGGTTATCTCAGCTGCTTTTTTAGTCAGCGCTAGGTTATGCATAATAATACTACTCTTTAAACTGATCAAACTCAACAAAGGCAAATGTCACTGAGCATTAGACGAGCAGTGGAGCTAGATATAAAGACTGCGTTTGCACACATAACAGGAAAAAAAAGGTTTGGAATTTTAATGATGAATGAGATTAAAAACAAAGTAATGAGAGTTCAAAATGTATTTGTAGTCTAATGCAAATACAGTATGGCTCTGTGAGTAAAGGAACTTCACACAGGGATGTGACAAACCTGCATGAAGAAGCCAGTGACCAGGGCTCGGCGGATGTTGATGTAGTAATCTCTGCTGTTGAACTCAGTGCTCCGCCGTGGCAGGCTGAAGCGGTCCATGATCCTGGACAACTGCTGGCGGACGTTGTCTGCCGACATCAGTGAGCGGTAGTTGACGAAATTATCATAGCACCACTGAGTGGACTCATGGTCTGTGTGAGACAAGTGCAATTCATGGTTACGGCCAAGAAAACAGCATAAAACTCTGAAGTGTGATGTAAGGGCAGCTCACTTTGTTTAAAGGCGTGGTAGACGTTGAGCAGTGTCATGTGGTCCCCGTCGATGTGGGCAAAGCGCATCTTGGACTCGTCAGCCACCTTCTTAGCCTCCGTGGGTCGGACGAAGCACTGTGGGACTAAACAAGGTTGGTATAGGCCCCAACACAGCCGCCCATAGGGATAAGTTAAGCAAATCCCACAGAGAGGATCAAGGCCTCAGCTCAAAAAGAGGCACAGAACACTTCACAGGGCATACTGTATTGTGGAGTGTTTATTGTGGGAAAGGAAAGGACGGGAGAAGGATGGGTTGCTCCGTCCTCATGCGCTACAGCATGGCTTTATACGAGATAAAGCAAACAGATGACACCCAGTCCACACAAGCATCCTATCTTAAAGACCTGATACTGGAGTAAGATAAAACAGTGGAGTTGACCCAGAGGAATCGGCTGTCTCCCCTCTGTGAACTTTCTCCGAGTTGCTTAACGTCAAACCTGCTCGATTGTGGCTTTAATGGGTATAAGCGGCCTTTATTGAGCGTCCTGGTCGGTTGCTGTGGCGGCACCGTTCTCAGGTGTACTTTTCGCTGCTTACTCTAATGAACTCAGCAAAAACCTGCCATCCTGAAACACCTGCTTTAAGTGCACACCACGTCCAAACAGCTAGTTAAATCCATTTCCCCGCTCTCAAAGACCCCTCGCACTCCCTTCAAAGGCGCCAAGATTCATCTCAATGAGCAGCATTCTGCTTTGGCAAGCCTAAAGTGCAATTACTGCTGTAGCACGCTGGTGCTGCTCCAGCTACACCTATACATTTTGTACAGGCATGTATTTTCCTCCTTCCACACAAATAATAGCTGACACCCCTTACTTTATCCTCTACTTCCCTTGTAGTTAAGTTCAGTAAGCACATGTTACGTTTATTCTAAGTAGATTTCCACTTCTGGGGTCTAAAATGTGTTAATGAGGGCATGCAATATGTTAAACAATACCTAAAACTCCTCAAATTGCAAACACATTAGAAGATAAAGAAGCTGCACTGTATATTTCCTTAAGCTCGCTGGTTGTTTCTGAAACACGGTCCATGAGTGCAGGAAATGGAAAGAGGAGCAGCTTGGACCCACACAGTAGGCCTGCCCTGAGCATTACCTGACAACATGGCAGTGATGGAGAGGATCTCGTTTGAACAGTTGAATTCACAGCTGGCGATGACCATCTTGGCCAGTTGGGGGTCCAGGGGGAACTCTGCCATCATGGAGCCCAGCTCCGTCAGGTCACCATCGTCATTGAGTGCCGCCAGGTAGTTCAGCAACTCCAGGGCTCGCATCAGGGTCTCTGGGGCTGGAGGAGACAGAATGGAAGAGGCGGGCCATTAACAATGTTCCAAGCCCATGGGCAAAACACACGGAGATGAGAGAGATGGAACAATTTGCAAAACTGTCTTCTTTTTTTTTCTTCATCAAAGCAAAACTTCAGAAGAACAATCTGGAACCATTTCACACACCTGTGTGTCAGGATTGATTAATGCTCTTGTACTGCATGTTTCCATTAAGCTAAAACGAATAAACAATTGACGCAAAATGAACCATTTTAATAAACAACTGTTTTATGTAATTTTTCTACCAACCATTCTCAGTTCATTTCTTTTGCTACTTAAAAGTGACGCTCTGCTTTTTTGTCATATGTGACAATATGTTGGTCCAAATAAACAAAGACATTTGAAGAAGTCCTTCGGCTCAGAGATACTATAATAGACAATTTTCAAACTGAGAATCTTTTTTTCCCTTCTTTTTCTTAAATGCCAAATATGTAAGACAGTATATGCAATACTCATATTTAAGTAACTAAGTATCAAAAACAATGGGGTACATTTAGACGTAAACTTAAAATATAATAGTTGCATTGATGCTTTTTAGCCGAGGAATACAAGGGAAACCTAATTCTATGTCACGTACTTCAGATTTTATTGGCCAATATAAACTTGCTTGTAAGACCTGCAACCTGATCAACCAAATTTGACAGAATACTTAAAAAAAAAAAGAAAAGAGGAAGTCCAGATGAAAAAAGCTGATGAAACATCCTTAACTCAGACCTTTGATAGAAGGCACATCCAAGTTAAGAAAAGACACTGGAACACTCAAACAAAGGCTGTTTTGGGGTTTGGCAGCAGGGAGCATGAGGTCAATCAAAATGAGCAGGCTCTCAGTGTGTGATGGCCAGAGTTACGCTAGACAGCAACTTAGTGGAGAAGTAATCATGGCAGAGCTCATTTTTCATCCTCCGCTCAGGCAATCCTTAACAACGAATGCAATTACAGGGGAACTTTCTACTTAATGCTTCAACACAAAAGGCTTCCACCGTTTGGTTAAAAGATTTTTCCTCCAGATGCAATTATTGACCTTTGGCTCCCAAGAGCTGGAGCCTAATGACCAGTTGCATGTTAACTGAAAATTAGCTTCAAGCACTCGCTGCGCTGCTCGTTCTCTTTCATTTCTCTCAAGTGCTCCCAAAAAAATTCAATTTCAAAAAGCAGGGAGGCATTTTTTTATGATTAACAAATATTGATTTGGGGCATCAAAGCTACTTTTTTTTTTAAAACACAAAGTGAGCGCTGGCCACATTACTTACCACACCGGTGGCTTGTGTGGAGCTAAACAAAAGGTGAAAATCTGATTTCCAAGTCCAGCTAGCATGATGAACCAGTGTGGAAATTCAGTCTATACACAATGCAGCTCATCAGAAAGTAAGTATTGACTGCCTCAACACACAAGAATCCGATATATTAACCAAGGGCCAAATCAATGAGACGAAAGGCTAAAGGTACATTAAACCACATTGGCTTCGAAAGGTGCTTCTTTGGAAATGTCACGAGGCAAATGAATCCCACCCAGCCAAGTCCTTGCGTAAATCGCTACTGATTTCTTCTGGATTTTCCATTTGGTTGGCTGGCTTTTGCCGCCGCTCCTGTGTTTAGTGAGTGCAGAGCGAGGTGGGCAAAGAGAGAAATGAACTAGATATTTGAGCATTTCACAGTGAAAGGAAAATCAAGGCTCCTGCTGAGGTGTGGACGAGCTCAAATGGAAAAAGCCACTAGCTTTCGGGGGTGATTATTGCTGATGATCAGGGAGACAATACCTTAACTTAAATTCATTGCACTTGAAGATTTAAACATCAAGAAAAAACAATGGAAAAGGGGATGTTGGCCTTGCACCACAATAAACCCTGCAGCCTCACTGCAGGGAGGTTATGATTGTGACAACTACAACAATGTCCACCTATCCACTCATTTAGGATTTGAACAACACCCAAAACAGATTAATAAAGCAGTCTGACCAACAAGAAAAACCCCTTAGCATCCCAAAACTCATTATTTCATCCTCTATTTCTTGAATCTCCAGAGACACATTTCTGGCCTGCCCATTTCCTCTGAGGTGGGCCTTTGACACAGCGTCTCAGAATTGATCCACTGTAACTAGATGGCCAGGAACTCTCACAGACTGAAAACAGACTTCATTTATTGTGCTGAAGTAGCTCCAGCATGCTCAGGAGCTAGTTAGGAGAAACCTTTTGCCATGAGTGGATCAAATAAATAAAAAGGTAATCCTCCCCTTTCCCTTCACCCCACTGTTCCCAGTTAGACTTAGCAGACAAGGCCAATCCCATATGTTGACGCTTACCCTTGCGTTTTGTGAGAAATGTGGGGGTGGTGGGTGGAGGTCAGTCACGTTCCGCTGGAGGAATATAAAGGGAAGGCAATAGCTAAGGTGATAGCGCTGCTATTGATGTAACCAATTTCATTCTCAAAATGGCGTTTGCCACAGTGGACGGGGAGAGATGGGTTTAATCTCAGAGGTGAGATGAAAACTATATTATGGTGAGAAACGGGGGGAGGGGAGGGGGAGGTTAAGTATAGGGAAAGGAGGGGTGGTCTCCTCGGGACGCCGTAGGAACACACACTCTCCTAGTGAATGCCACAACTTTGGCCTAGATCCAGCATGATTCATATGTACTAGAAATAAATAGAGAGACAGAAACCTAAATTGACTGATCATCTCTCTCTTTTCACTCTCTCACTTTGAACAGCAATAATCTAAACTTAAAGTAGACTGCTCATAAAAACTGCATAACACTGTTGTGTAGCCCATGTCTGTCAGAGCGCTTACACTCAAATCTCCAAACACTCAGTATGCAGCATTTGATATCTGCCAGGATCACTTTATCTTTGCTTTGTCGTTTTTCCCAAGCGACACAGGCAACCCAGATTTGATATTACACATGAAACAACCACAGTTCAACTGGATGTAGATTTTTATAGCAGTTTGTAACTGCATTTGTACTGATTCAGATGGCACTGATTAAAATCAAGATCTGGGTTAAAACTACAGGAAACATTTGTTAAGCGGGTACTTTGCCAGGAATGAAGAAGAAGAGGAGCAACTGTGTATCTGCTCACAATGCAGTCAAACTAAATATAGCTTTAAATAGGGCTAGGCGATATGGCCTTACAATAGTAGCACAACATTTTAAGGCTATATTTCAATACACAGTTTATATCTCGATATATTGAAATCTACTCAATAGCTCTTCATAAATGCTAGGACTGGGCAACAAAATCAAATATCACAATATTTTTGACCATATATTCAATATCAATATTGCCACTAACAATGAAAACTACCACACAGAGAAGTAATTACAGAATGTAAATGCACTGAATGGCTAAAAATGCTGTCAATGCGGCCTGATTTCATTAAAATCTTATAAGTTTGGCCTTTAAATCTTCTTTATAGGATTTAATGCAAAGTAAAAGAACAACAAAAAAGAAAAGTGAGCATACAGGAAAGCAGTGTGTCGTCATGAGCCAAAAAGAAATGTGTATTATTATTTTTTTATACTAACCTGGTGGGTCCATGAAGTCGAAGTGCACCAAGTCATCAATCCCCAGTTTCTTAAGCTGCAGCACCACAGAGCCCAGATTAGACCTCAGAATCTCTGGATATGTGTTGTCCTGTGACAGTTAAGAGGTACAAGAGAAACCCAAGGAACAATTCAAAATGAATTAGTCAGGGTGCTTATTATCTCCTCATGCGTCGCTCATATGTCAACTTGAACAGAGGCCGGGAGTCTAGGGCATTTGAAGGGCTATTTAACTTGTTTAAAAAATTCCCTTTGCCACTCAGCGTGACGTGAAAGAATTAGCCTGTTAAAGTGGAGAACTGAGCCTCTGCAGGTTCATTTGTCACAAGGTGGCTGTTTCGTTAGCACAGGTTATGAGAAGGGGCGGAAACAGTGTGGCTTAGCACCAAGCACTTGGAATTGTAATTCAGCTGAACTGGGAATCATAGAGTTCAAGGAGCAAATATTGCATAATAGAGAGCTTATCCAGCTAGAGGGCTGCTTTGGGGGAATACAAAGTGCTTGTGGCATTGAAGAATGTGAGAATTGAACACCTCATAGAATTTCTAACCATTTTCAGACTGCCTTGTTTCTCACCTGCATTTCTGTCTTGTAAGCCTTCTCTGTGTAAAGGCGGAAACACTTTCCTGGGCGCGTCCGGCCAGCACGACCTGCCCGCTGCTGGGCTGAGGCCTTGCTGATGGCTGTGACCAAAAGGGATTCCACTCTGATACGAGGGTTATACACCTGATAGGTAAAGGGAAAATTAAAGGTTAAAAAAAACGAAGGTCAAAAGTCAACACATGCTAACACAGCATGTGCAACATACAGACCAACGTTGCACTGTAGACCAATTGTAGACTAATTAGAAAAAGGGTAGCGGCGCTATGCATGGTTTTACAGAAGAAAGGGGTTATGTGGCGCAACTTCACCCTGTATCAGAATAAATGGTATTGTCTAAAACTATATCTCGCTTGAAAATAAATCAATATATCTTAAATAGTCATTATATTGTCGATCCCTATAACACCCACAATCTACTATATATACATGCAGCTAACAAAATATGTACAATAACACACAAACACACCCAATCCACCATAGTGCATATAAAATCTATTTTTGCGCCATGTGTATGACTTGGCTCCAGGCTGGTGAAATGTCAGAGGAATAAATAACCGGCTTTTCCATCTTTGCCGCTGTCAGGTGTGCACTGCTGTGTTTATCTGGGGATTCTCAGGCAACAGACGCAGATGATCGCAGCAGATACAGAGCATTGGGAGAAGATGGGGGGGGTGGGGAGACGGAGGAAGCTAACCTTTTGCTTGGCAAATCCGGGATCAATTACAAACACCACGCCGTCGATGGTCAGGGACGTCTCGGCAATGTTTGTTGACACGACAACCTGCGGAAACGAGAACAGACGGGTGAAGAAATGATGCACCTTGGGTGTTTGGAGGGAGTGACGAATCCTCAAACTCCAGTGCTAGAACTTTGCATCAAAATATTTCAAATTTAACATGTGGTCATCAGTTATTTAGCAAATACAGAGAGGGATTAAGGTTGTTTCTTGTTAAAATACAAGAAAACGAAGCATAGAACTAAATTTGCTGACTGTCATTCAAGTATTCAAAAGGGCCTTTGTACTATCAAAAAGTGTAGTGATTTCCTGCAGTGGAGCAGTTCAGAAATCATAGGAATTCTTGAGCATTAGTATGAGGAGAGACAAACAAGTGCAGATATCAGCTTTGCTTTAGAACTATTCCCTGATGTGAACCAGTTGACTGTAGAAGCTTGTAGAGCTGTCACTTTAGTGCACTGAACACACAGCGTCTAATGCAACCCAACAGGGGAGTACCACAACAGCTTCTGCAACCAAGTTCTATGAGCTGGCTTGGAGCGCAGTGTCCCATCCTAATGCATTTCCTCTGGCCTTTTTGTGTTGTGTGTATGTTTGTGCTGGAAGTTTGGGTTTCTGTCCGACTGTCCTCAGCAAGTTGCTGGTTTTGTTGAGATGTCAGCTTCTCTGTCTTGTAAAGTTTTTCAAAATTACAGAAAATGGTTGATGTAATGGTTCTGCTTAGGTGGCCTAACACATCGAGAGCTCCATTACTGTTGCTGCTGTCATCCGAGCAGCTGTTCTTCCCCACAAAATGAGGGCTTTTGTAGATATTTCACATGAATCCAACACTATGTCTCGAGGAATTTGGAACACTGCTATCTGTGGACATGCCAACCGCGATGGGCTCATTGTCGCCGACTGGCTCTTGCCGTGTGCTACGCAATGCTGGCTCCTCCTGAGCTGAGTCTCAAACACAACCAGAGGCCAACAACACTGCAAAAGTCAGCATTACATTCACTCTGAAA
The DNA here is from genome assembly GCF_965226575.1 of Pagrus pagrus. NCBI lineage: Eukaryota > Metazoa > Chordata > Actinopteri > Spariformes > Sparidae > Pagrus > Pagrus pagrus. The sequence goes on along the minus strand of NC_140204.1, from coordinate 12,659,897 downwards.
GCCATTTTTTTGTGTCAGAGCTTTTCATATTTAAGGATACTTTGTTTATTTCCAACAAAAGCAAAAAGAAAACTTTTATTCCAGCATATGGTGCTATGAAAACTTGTATTCAATGGGGCGATTTGTTTAAGATATAATCCATACTATGTTACAATAACAGGCTATATTTGGATTTGTCTCCTCTGAGTTCAACAGGTTTGTTATGCATTTCAAAGACGAGCCATACACTCTGAGGTGCAGGTGTAATCTAGCAGTGCAGTGCCACCAAACCTAAAGCTGGATTTAAACCTGATCATAGGAGTTCTAGGGAGTCCTGCTGTAGATATCTGTGGTCTAACTTCTGATTGATAGTTCTGCGTTAGATTTCCCCTGTCGATACCACCACATCAATAATTGGATGTATTAATCATATTCCCCAAAGTAACTGTGTTTACATTCTCCCATTCACTTGGTAATATAGAGTGACAGTGGGCTACCCATCTGGAGTTACATACATGTAACTTCCATTTCCTTTGTCTCATCACTGAATAAGACATTGCTGCGAATGCAATTACATGAAATGGCTGTGTTTACTTTTCTTCATTCAATGGAATCGAGGGCAGCAATTATGGTGTACAAGGTCTGCGTTGGATGTGGCAAGTAGCTAATAATGACAGCCCATTTAAGTTGCATGGGTTGTGCAACATTTTCATTGTTTGTTTACTGGTCTGGCGAGAAGGAAATGTTTAAGATAACACACGCTAATGCAGTTATGATCATTGAATAATTGAGGAAGGTGAGAGTGGTGATAAAACAGCAGGTTTATGGGACCACTCTCGCACCAGGGTGGTATGGGAGCTGATTTAAACATCAGGCTAGGTGTCATTATTTACTGTCCTTGTGCACGTAGAGGAAAAAACAAGTGAAATGAAAAGCACACTAAGTGGAGAAAGTGAGAACCTGCACCATCTACCAGTCTCAGATCTTTTCTATTACAATTATCCCCTATAGCGAGTCTGTCTATGAGAAATGACAGCTGATTCAGAGTAAAGAAATAAATAAATAAACCAAATGAGTCACATAGCCCTATGGGTCTCTTGCTGTCAGCATATACACAAACAGAGGGATGAGGGAAGAGTGGAGGAGAGGGAGACAGATTTGCAGCTGCTCTCACGCAAACCTTGACCACCGCTAGGATGAGTTCCCCTTATATAACAGCTGAAACAGACTGGACAGAGAACCCCTTTAGATTCATCATAGCACTTGAGACTGTGGTGGCCAGGTCAAAGCCCACTCCACTGGCAACTGCCACTCCAGCGTTACGGCTTAATATAAAAGTGGGTGTTGGGCAAAATGCCTCTCTACACTTCAGAATCTTTCCCTTACTCATTTGCTCAACATCTACCGAGACAGGAACAAGCTGTAGGCTGACCTAAGCAGTCGTTTGGTGGTAGCCGTCTGCTTTCTTGGTAGTCCTTGTGAAAAAATGCAAAGCACAAAAACCAAACGGTTCTCTGTAGTCTTTGCTGATACAGGTCCACAGAACCAATTTTGCACACTTGACACACTTCCTTTGTAGCTGTGCCTCTTCAGCTGTCTTCAAGCTGTGAGCCTTACAGACTTATAAATCCCACCTTTTAAGCAAGGATTTCTCTCCAGCCTGAGAATGCCTGCCTGTTTAGTTATTAATGCCAGGGAGGGCCTTTCCCCCACTCATTCAGCCCTCGACCTCGGGTAATTCACCTGTCGAAAGACACGTTCCCCTTGGTATTCAAGCAGAGGAATGAAGAGATGGCAATAAACCCCCATATGAAACTGATCAGACAGCAATATCTGGCAAACGGTTTGGTTGTTATTCATGTATTTCTTGGATGAATGGCTGTCTAGATCTGATTGACGTGAGCACTCCATGACAAATTTGAGTTGCCTAATTTTGATAGACAACTGAAAATTATACAGGCTGTCTAAACAACAGCCAGCTTGAGTGGGGTTACACCAAGAACAGCTAATGTTTAGGGTTGTTCCGATACCAGTATCAGAAATGCACTCGATACTGCCTAAAATGCTGGAATCATACTGGCGAGTACACAAGTCTATGCACCGATTCAATCCCACATTATTTATTAGAAATAGGACCCTGTTACTTAGCAGAAGCATTCTGTACACCTTTATGCAATTGAACAAATTATTTATTGCAAAATGAGAGTGAAAAACAACTGGTCCCACAACATCTTCAATATCATACTAGTCTTTCCAGACTTTGCCTTTTTAATCACATATATCCAATAAAACGCAGATTGTAAAATACAGCAAAAGAACTCTAGCACCAAGGTTCCTAAAAGTTTAGTTTATGGGAAGCCAGGTAACTGGTTGTTAAATTCCTGCAGTGGAAGAGGGCCATCGGTGGCCCAAAGGTACAGAGGAATCACATCTTTAAGAAACCAATTAGCCACACTGTGGCAGTCTGAAATTAAAGTGGCTGGCCAAAAAAAGAGACCAGGCTATCAGACAGCGTCTCATGACAGACACTATATGCCAGGGACCAACAGCCCAGCAAGGAATGAGAGGCATGGAATGCTTCAAAGTCCGGTTAAAAAATGGACTAGGTGAGGTTTGTCCTGCGTGTTGGGACACAGTCGGTGCTCCACCAGATGCCACACATGACACCTTCTCACATTTCATGATCATATGGGTGGCCTCATTGACTGCATTGATTCTGAAGGATTATCCGGGCTAGGGCCATTACACTGAACATAGGCTGGCTCCTTCCAGTCTGTTGCTGCACTGGATAATCCTGGCTTCTTCATCAGTAATATCATTAGAGCATCATCTCTGCATGTTATTTCTGGGTTATTACCTGCAGGAGAGCAAGTACTATGGCTAACACGGGCCATCTTTCACATTGCCTGCTGGGGAAACATAGCCTTGTTGACAAATAAAGCCTCCCTCCCTGACTTGGGAAAAGGAGAACGTGCCTCGAGCAGCATCGGCGCACCCACATTCAAAGCTCATTGAAATGGATACGAGGGGCAATCAAGAGTGACATTTGAAGGAATGCTCCAAACGTGACAATGCTAAAAGCAAACCTAACACTCATCACAGCTCATTTGCTAGAGACAATCTTTGAGAAGCTGGAAAGCAAAGTGAGATTATAATCTTTGTTTGTAATTAGTCAATTGCTGCGTTGGCTCTAAATGATTAAACTGTTCAAAAATAGAAAATCAGTGGCTCTCCTGGAGAAATGGAGCAATGACGAGCTACTGCTTTATGTTAATTGAGGGGTGCCTAATGCTGTCATTAGCATGCGTAGCGGCAGACATGGCAAACCTTAATTCTTTTTCACTACTTCCTCTTGGGCTGGCTTGGATGACATCTTTGCATTTTTCACTTGATGGGTCGCTTAAGTCAGTCATGGAGGAGAAGCACACTCAATTCAAGCACCCCGACTTTAGATGACAACTCCACCAACTCAACGAGCACCTGATAAATTGATCTTAAGGAAAAAAGGGGCATCGACTGTGATGTTCTGAAGCTGAAACTGGTTGCGAGGTTGACAATTCAGAGGTCATAGTGTCACTATATTCACTTTATTTCCTGTATTAACCTATGGGAGTTCCTGCAAGATGAAGAGGAAGCAGCAGGAACCAATATTATTCAGCAAGCCCCCTGCCAGTCAGACCAATGTTTGTATACGTACAGGACCGTGCAGGTAGCACCGCGAGAGACATGCAATATTTAAAGCTGTCCCTATGCAACCATGGCCCTGTTTCATATCAAAATCCCTTTGAACAGCAGAGGCAAACACTAGGAATGATATTTGAACTTTTGAAAAAGATCTTATCCAACACTGGCTGATCAAACTACTAAGAATGCTGAGCCTCTTAAGCCTGTGCAACACACACACACACACACACACCATTCGAACAGAGAGCTGGAAGAGATGAAACTATAAAACTCAAGACAGTAAAGAAAGACAGTGCTGTAATGTTTGATCCAAACCTTGTGGGTAACCCTCAGCCTATGCCTCGCTGTAAATGTAAACTTGGTAACACACTTGATCCTTATGTTCCTTGCCTGTCTTTTTAGAATTCTGATTAATTCACATTGCGAGGAAAGCCATACTCCAAAACTCCAGCGTGAATTGAGCGTTTTAAAGGTATCGGAACGTATTCAACTTTGACAGCCCATAAATATTTTTTCGCTGCTCATATGTCAGCCTGATCTGCCTCAATTAGAGGGGTTGTAGCAATGAGTCATTCATCAACATCGCCCCCTATCAGATGCTGGGGGTGAATGTTTGCTCATTCACTGGCAGCGATGATATTCTGATATTCTGATATTCTGTCAGATCCCTGGCCAACAGCGTGGCAGCGCAGGTGGTGCTGCTACTCTGGTGATGAGCCCGTCTGAATAGAAACTGTCACACAAAAGAGAGGAATTGTCTCTATGTCTGTATCAATAAGAGGATCATCCACTCCTCGGAGATTAAGTGATTGAGGAAGAGGACGACTTGTCTTGTTTTTAATCAGCGCATATAAACGTGCACCTTCTCACATGGTCCTTGGCCTCCTCTTTGAGCAGCGGCAGCCTGTGCAAATGTAGTGGAAAGATAAAAATGACTGAGAATGCAGTACTTTCCTCAGGCTCAGAGGGCGTGAGTAATACCCCAGTTATAATTTAGAGCAGAGAATCGCATGCTGACAAAAGCAGCATATGTTGTGTGAGTCAGTTCTGCGCTAAAGCTGAGAAAGGGGAAAAAAAGTTTAAGTCCCTACCTTCCAGCCCTCCTCCTTTACCCGCCTTATCCCCCCACCCCCCAAGTGTTTTTATAACAACAAGGCAGTTATACCTTCCTTCCGATGGCACCGTTTGGTTTATTGGGTGGGGGTGGCTCAAAGATCCTCTGCTGCTGCTGTGGAGGCAACGTGGAGTACAGTGGGATGATTTTGATGTCACCGACTTCAGGCCCCAGGTCTTCGACCTCCCTCTTGATCCGCTTGCAGGCTTCGTCAATTTCCTGAAAGGTTGGAGAGAGCAACAATTAATCCAGGTGTCGCTTGAGTACGCAAAACAGCAAAATCAAACAGGCCCTGAACAACACCTGGAAAAACAATGGCGGCGAATCTGGATGATGGGGGAAGGCGAGGAGAGGTGGCCGGGGGAAACCGTGGTTCCCTGCTACAGTACATTTGTTCTAACTATCGCTCCATCTGACGGAGGAAATTAAACCTGGACTGCAGTATGCTTTGCCGAGCTCCCTGTGGCTCTGTTGTCAAACGCAGCAATCATGGAAAACATGGACGCGCACGCTCGGAAGGGCGCACACGCACACAGAGCCAGACAGACTCAAACAGGGTTCATTATTCCACAGTGCAGTATTGTAGAGGGGAATGTGAGATGAGACTGCAGCACTGATGCATAACCAGCGGCAAATCATGGCAGATCAGTTTAGTGAAGCTGAACGTTCTAGAGCCGGTGGGCTGGCAGACATGCAGAGGACCTGAGTAGCGCCAGGAATAAGAAAGCATGATAGTGAGCGCGGGGCTAGTGCTTATTCTCGAAGGGCCTATTGGAACACACTATTAAATGTACTAAATATGCATACATATTCCATAAGCACCCCATGCCTGTAACTCATTAACATAGAAAGACTTGTTTTATTTTACCTTCCCTTATGCACACACGTTTGTGATCATGCTTGAAGGTTTTAAGTAATTTCTGGTATCGCCTTTATCAACATAAGAGCTTTTCTTTTCTAGGCGACTCCCCGCTGTTTAGAACCATTTCCTTTGTTTTGCTAACAACAATCATTTAATCCTCATGAAGCAGCAGTTACTATATGTGTCACATTACAGCCTATACTGTTGCACCACCTGCAGGCCCATGGGAGCAATGCAGCAAAGAAAGGAGTAATAAGACACTGATGAACAGAAACTCTGATTCCCCAAATTATCTTACCTTTGCTTTCAGATACATGACAGGCAACACCAGAGCTCTTCAAGCATACTTACTATTTAGCAGGCAGACAAAACAACCCAAAAAACTTTGCAGACATCTTTGTTTCCCTTTCTAAAGAGCATACTGAACTTAAATTAGTTTAATCAATGACCCGAAGTGACTGAATATGCACCACTGTGTGAAGCCTGAAACACTTGCCTTGACATGAGAAAGCACCATGGTGATGTTTACCGTGTTCCTTCTGGACTGCAAGTGTGTTATTAGCCCTGTTTGTCCCCTTGTTCATCGCATTAAGTCAAACCCTGCTGATGGCCATGTGCCTCTTAATCAACACACTGACAAGTGGAAAACGGTAAATCTGAATGGATTGGTAAAATTAGCCTGGGTATTAATAGCCTATCAAGCCTCTGGATGCAGCAGCTGCCATGGAGAAAAAAAATGGACCTCTTTGCCAAAGTGCTGGAAGCAAGCTGGCTGTCTATCCCTTAGGGACATCAAGACAGAGTGCGTGTGTGAGTGTGTGTGTGAGTGTGTGCATGTGTCTGTGTTTGCACACAAGTAGGGGCAGTTGGCCAGTGTTGGGAACCTGTCCACCAGCTCTCCCTGCGACCCCAGAAGCAACAATCTACAGCCAAGCTAATAACCGACACATTTAGGCACTCCTCTTGACTAGCAAACAACCCCCCTGCCAATACCCATGTTTTGATGTTAGCTGCTGAGGGGGAAGCTTAAATATTAGGACTTATCTTTGCTCAACAGCTGTGATAAGTTTCGACTTTCTTGTTTGGCGTTGGTGCTTCAGTTCCATTTGTTTGTGGAAGCAAAATATCTCACAGAAAAAAAGCTAAGAGAGGGGAAGAGGTTCCTGTGCGTTTTGCTTTCGTCTGATATAAATTAAACAGCCAGATAAAAAGAGTCTATGGCTTTGCCATGGATCTGCCTCCCAATCATTAGTCTACATCAAAGTTGCTGGGAGACTGAAGAGGTTAAGAAGCGCTCGAGGGATGCGCTGCAGCACCCTTTGAACACCCATCTCTGCCAGACCTACCACACATTAACTTCTTTAACCCAATTAGGAGGGGGTGATAATGAACTCACTGTGGGAGTGCTCTCAGTAATGCCTTAGTTTGACACAGTGCAGGGCGGTGGTGAAGGGTGAAGGAATATAAATCAACAAATTACATCGAACTGCAAAAAATGTTTTACACATTGCCTGCAAAAATCCAAGACTTTTCTACACATTCGTAGGAGCGACTAACAGTGTTTCTGGCCATCCAAGAAGCTGGGATATGGCTAAGTCTAAAATCAATTATCAGCCCTCGGTTGAGACCACTTCAAACACCATGCCCCTCCAATGGCTTCATCCCCTTTGCAGCAAGCCGCATATTGATCCCGCTTTGGCAAATGAAAACTGACGTAGGTGGATCGCCACAGTCAAACCACTCCTGAGTGACAAATAATTACAGCTAATAAACAACCCGTCACAAGGTGTGATTGGGGAAGCCAGAAAGACACAACTACATGAGAGCTTTCAAAGATTCCTTGTGTAAATGAAAAATTGTTACTGTACAACAAAAAAATCCAACATGTCATTTTAATCTCCAGAGCAATTTGTGTTGTATTTACACCCGTCACATTCGCCTTTACAACCACAGGCAATCACATGGTCTCCAACAGCATTTTGTCAGAGTGCTGAGAGAATAATCATACCAGCACTGTCGGCTCTGACAGGCTTCTCCTGTCCAATGATCAGGACATTGCAACATTTGTTGCTGTTTTTCTGTGTGTGTGTGTGTGTGTGTGTGTGTGTGTGTGTGTGTGTGTTTGCGCGCGCATGTGTGCAGGGTGGTATGTGTGTGTCCACCCTGCTGTGACCAAATTCATCATTTTGGGCATGAACCCTGCCCTCCATTACACATCAGTGGACAACATTTGCAGGGAGGGAAAAAAATAATAAATGACTTAATTTCAGAGATTCGTGGGAAGGGCAGAATCTGGGTCACTCCTAGTTTTTTTTTTTCTTCCCTTCGCTGTGAAAAATCCTGGTGGTTCCCAAACAGGCACGCTCACATGCATTAACATCTATCAATCTGAGGATTAATCACTTCCTGTGCGGAGGAGTGCCTGTGTGAGTGTGTGCTCATGATACAGTGCATGTGAGCAACTCATCTTTGTAATTAGATTAATGTGCTTGTTGCCTTGTTTGGACAAAATTATCATTATAAAATCTATCTAGAAACAAGTAGTCGACCGATTAGTGACTGACAGAAAACTACTGTGATAATTGCTTAATCGTTTAGATTTTGCGTGAGGATTTACTGCTTTTCTGTTTTATTTAATAGTAAAATGGCTGTGTTTTGGACTGTTAGTCTGACAGAATGCAAAAAAAAAAGCTCACCTTGGACTAGATAATTGTGCATGGCAAAATTTTATGAAATTTTGAAGTCTTGATGAAGAATTTAAAGTAAAAGTAGCAATACTATTACTGAAGTATAATTAATAATGCATTAATACATGCATTCATTTGGCAGCTGGTCATGTTTCTCACTATACTGTTGCTGGGTAGCTTTTAAATTTGACGAAGAGATCAATAAAGACTTATCTTCATGCACAATATTACATCATTTATTTGTTGATTATATTTCATTGTTTGTTACTTTGTTTTTTATTCATCTGAAGCTCCTCTGGTTTTTCCTCTGAATTGTAGTGTTTTAGAAGCATAAACCTAAGTATCTCAAGTATACCTGGAGTATATATATTTAGTTACTTCTCCAAAGATAACAAAACGACAAAAACAAAAATCTTTCAATAAAAGCAAGCACCAAACCAGCAACGCCAATTTTACCACAAATCTGGCTTTTGTACAACAACAGACGCAGTTCATCAAAAAAACACCCCCTTAAAGTTGTACCTCTTGTCCAGTGAGAAAGAGCAAAGCGTCCCCTTCATCCACCTCACACATGTGGATCTGGATCACAGTGCGGATGGCCGCCTCCAGGTAGTCCCGCTCCGGTTCCGGCGTGTAGAAAATCTCCACGGGGTGCGTGCGTCCGGGGATGGTGAGCAGTGGGCAGCTGTCAAAGTACACCTGGAACTTCCCGGCATCGAGTGTAGCGCTCATGACAATCACCTGGACAGAGAAGGGCACAGGAATGGAGGAGCAAAGTCTGTGAGGGACAATGTATTCATAAAATGAGGTGAAAGGGAAGATAAAACTAGAAGTAAAGACAGCAGAGTGTAAATGACTGTGCTGATTATGGGCGTGAGCACTCAAGTGTAGAATGAGTTAACATTTTATACGGCTTGATGATAATTGGGGATAAGGACACATGCTAATTGGATAAGGGTGCTACTAAATACAGAATAGATGAAGAGTGCAAAAAGCTATACAGGCTGGAGAACGCTCTGAATCAGAATTTAGGATGAGGGCGCTGGCACAAACCCAGGATGGTGTCCATAGTGCAGAACTTGGCATTGCACTGCAAGTCACTGACCTACACGGAGCTATGACAGTCCTTGTTCCTGATGTTGGGTACACAATGTTCTCTCCAGAGCCATTAGATAGAGCGCATTAGGATTCTGATGGGAAACACGTCTCCCATTTTCAATCTCAAACATTTTCAGGGGCCAGTGTCTCGGCATTTCGCTTTACGCTCTGCGAGACATTGTAATTGCTCTTAATCAAGGCAAATTAAACTTTCAAATTTGGTAGGGGATAGGGGATGAAGGAGATGGAGGGGTGTGGGGTGGATGATCATTCCCAATAACCCTAGACCTCATTTAACAGTCCGCGAACAACAATCTAACCTTTGATTCCACGCTGACAAACAACTAGTCATTATCCATCTGCTTTATGAGAATGATGTCTGGCACACTCTGCCTATAAAACTTCTGCCTGCCTCGCATCCGCGCCGATACATTGCTGCCCCCCCACCCCCGAAGTTGATTGGCTTAAAATGACTCTGACTCGGGGAGCAATCTCCACTAGGGCTGTGGTGCAGAATAGATGTGCATTTCTGAGCCCAAAAGCACAGTTTCTCTTTTCCTTAACAGATTCACAGCTGTCAGACATGGGGACACTGTCAGGAAAAAATGTGACAAAGGGGAGGAGTGACAGAAGAGGGACATTAACACTGGCTGTCACTGAATATATCCTCAGGGGAAGTAATATTTAGGGCTTTAACAGTGTTTTGTCGGCATTAAGTGGGACATGTTTGTCGGAACAAATCACACTACTGTCAAGGGTACTTTCAACACCAGGCTTAGCGATAAGACAAAATAAAAGTAAGGTAGACTTGACTTTCCAGAATAAACAGTGAATGTAGGTGCTGCATAAATAGTCCTATAAAGATGTAGGGAACTTAAACTACTTTTAAAAAGAATTCACCTGCCATCAGTGTTAACATCCCATCTTGAAACTAAACTAAGCCATGAAACTAAGCCATAGTGGAAAGACATTTGTTTTTCGTAATATTCTCTAAATATTTTGCAGATTTTGAGGAGTTTTTACCTTAAGGTCAGGTCTCTGGCGGACCACCTCCTTCAGGACCCCCATGAGAATATCCGTAGCTAATGTGCGTTCGTGAGCCTCGTCCAGGATGATGACACCATAGCGCTCGAGCAGAGGATCGTTCATGGCCTCCCGCAGCAACATTCCATCTGTCATGTATCTGTGTGAACAGAGGACATGCAGACTTTATCCTCATATACAGTGCGACGGCATTATCGGAATAAAACCCTGCTTAAAATGTATGTAATGAGCATGTCACGCCCCTGAGGAGAAATCCCCCCTTTCAAAGTACTGTGGGTAGAACATAAGGACATAAAGGGCGAGGAAAAAATTATGGTGAATTTGAAAAAAGTCAAACCTATCCTGTAATGTATCCTGTTTCAGTCAAGTATAAGACAATTTAAAAGGTCCAGTGTATAAGATTCATGGGGCTTTAGATTGCCTTAGAATGAGCTCTTTATATCAACAGAGGGAGATATACAAACATTAGCCCTTGCATTTTTTGCTGTTTTAACAGCCACCTCAGGGGAGAGTTAGAGAAGGGGTGGTCACTGGGTAGAGCTGCAACCAACGATAATCTTCATTGTCGACTTACCTAATGATTATTTTCTCGAGTAATTGATTAGTTAATTGGTCTATAAAATGTCAGAAAATGTCGGTCTTTTCCGAAGCTGTCCAAAGCCAAAACTTTTACTGTCACAGACGGGTAAGAAACCAGAAAACATTTAGATTCAGAGAAATTGGAATCAGAGATATTATCAATTATCAAAAAAGCTCTCATCTGTCACCAGTTGTCATAAAACCATAAAAAGAGAACCAAGGTGAATATTTTCAACCAGCTTTCTTACTTGAGTACTGTCTTGGCAGAGCTGCAGTCCTCAAACCTGATGGAGTAGCCCACCTCTTGGCCCAGCATGACATCCATCTCATCAGCAACCCTCTGGGCGACACTCATGGCCGCTACCCTCCTGGGCTGGGTGCAGGCCACAGCTCTCTTCGGCCCCGGCATTGACCTCACCATGTCCACACACCACTGAGGGATCTGGAAGACAAGTCAGGTTGTGTTTGAACTGCAGGGATGAATGCTAGGCAGGTCACATACATACAACGCCGAACTGCGTTCTTTAGGTCCTGCAGAGAAAATATCGATGAAAGTCATACCTGTCCACATTTGCACTCACGGTATATTCTTGCTTAGAGCTTTAAAAACAGAAGCAGCTTGCTTAGAGAGGCCCGAAGGAAGAGAGTCTTACTTCCACTCTATTAAGCTTGAGGTTCGGATGAGTGTTAAGATTTGAATCATCTCTAAAGGGCAGTCTTTGAAATGTCACCCAATCAGAGGAACGAAAAAAATGCCAATGACAGGTTTCGAAGATATAAACATTTCACAGGCAGTATTAAAACCTGTGATTAGTACTTACAGGACCTGACCCTAATAATCAGGATATGTTTGCTAGAATGCAGAGTAGGGCTGCACGATTAATTGTGTTATAATTGATATCTGTGTGCAACCTCATTTGTATATGACAGTAATTTAAGCTACAGTTCCATGAAGTGAATGCAGTTTTTTTTAACACATGTGCCCTGAAAAGTGTGAGAGTCACTCAAAGTGAGAGAAATGTAGTGCAATCCTAAATGCTAAGGTAGTCTGCATCGAATCTCATCTTGCTAAAAACAACACTAAACACTCTTTATTTTCAAGAGAGAGCATTAATCAAACACATCACTGACTATTTTTTCTGTAACAGCTAAACAATGGTAGCCACGGATGACTATCCTTCAGCATTCACAAACGTCGCTTCCATGATGTGCATGCTACATTTGTCTATAGAGTCCACAAATTCCAAGTGAATGTGTAGAATACAAATGTTTTCTAGCATCATCAAGGCAGAAAGCACTGACAAGATTATACCACTTAATTTAAGAAGTGTTTGGAAGATAGTTGATATTCCCCTCAGGAGGAGGCAAAGGCTCAACCAGCGATTTACTCTAATCTTCTCTCTTGCAAATTTTAAAAAACAGACAACCCGACGCTTTCAAGAACTTAAAACAAACTTAACAACCACACACTGTGAAACAGCTCCACAGAGAAACTGTTTAAAATGCAGCATCTGTTTATTGCACCCTGTTTTGTGTGGCATTATTATACCAATTATATTACCAAATTTCACATTTAAATTTGGTATGACACTTTTCAGTCAGTTCAGGGGAAAAATTACAACTCAAGTGTGTCTTCATGTGCCGGTACAGCAAAAACACTTAAAATTCTGGCTTTTACCTGTGTGGTCTTCCCGGAGCCTGTCTCTCCCACCAGTACAAAAGACTGGTTACGCATTAGTGTTTCAGTGAAGCTCTCTCTGTACTCCCAGACAGGCAGCTGCAGCCGCTTCTTCAGGATCTCATAATAGCGTGGCGTGTGGGGCAGGTTGGTGAAGGGGTTGATCTGCTGCTGAATAGGGGTTTGCTTAAGGAAGCTGCCACTGCCTGCAGCTGGGAAACTGGGCACCCCGGACAACTTCACATCTCTGTCCCTGTCACGGTCTCGATCGCGGTCGCGGTCACGGTCCCTGTCCCGGTCCCTGTCCCTCGGCCGTTCATCACGGTCTCTGTCGCGGTCACGCCTGCAAGAGGGAGATGCATGAGGTTAAGGTTATATAACTTACCACAGAGACAAAGTATGACTCGAAATGACCCCTACACATATGCATTCAAGCACTATACCAATATCAAAGACTAGAAATGACCAAATCTTAACAGTTTTTCTCAAGAAATGGTTAAGATCAAGCCAAACATCAACAGGCACAACATTGAACAGACAGTGCACAAATATTAGCCAACGTCAAGCCCTTTTCTTTTCATTCACGGTTGCAAAAAGCCAAGCCAAATCAAGTGTAGCATGCAAAGGTCCTGAATAAACTAAATGTCCATAATCCACATCAAGCAAGTCTGTTCTCCCATTACACATAGATGTACTCAACAGCTCCAGACCAGAATGTGAACCATTTACACCCCTACATTAGCTGGAAAACTCTGAGCACAATGTCGACTTTAAAAGGTGCCCTAGAGCTAGGTACTTAACAGACGACTACAGCAGTGGAGCTGGCTGTACTCAGGCCCGACGTAGAAGATGGTGTGTGTAGCTCTGTGGTATTATGTCAGAAGCAGTACCAAAAAAGGCCATCTCTGCATAAATTAAGGCTAAAATGTACATTATTGCCTTGATCTGGCATTAACTTCTGGCATTACAACACCATCTATGACACAATAACATCACTTATTCATACTTTAATATTAATTTCTATTCAATTTTATTCACAGTGCGACAGAAACCAACAGCCTGTCTGGATGCACCCATCTCTAGCCTCCATGTCCTTGACTGTGGGGAAGCTGCAGTATGCACATTAGCTGATGCTTGGCTCTATAACCTGAACACAGATGTATCAGAATTTATCATTCACGTAATCCAAGCTACATTGCGGCAAGTCTTAATTTGCTTTTCCCTCCCGTAAGGTCAGCTGTGTTAAATGCAGAGCAGGGCAGTGACCCTGAGCTTGCACTCGGTGACTTTGACAAGTGATGATGAGCAGGGGCGGTTCAGCCAAGGTCCTCCAACTTCTACAGGCATATAAGCTCTTGTTTGGACCCATATGCTCACTCACAGTATTTTAATATACCCACGGAGGGCTTTACTACACAGCTAAAGTCACATTCAGGACTGTAGGATTGGACAAGTCAGTGACATCTGACAAAGCATCTCATTTACGATAAGCGGCTAACATTAGCCGGGCTAGGGGTCCTGCGTGCAGCTTCAAAGCTGCCTTCCTTCTTCATTTTCACAAAGCCAGATGTCATTACAACCTTGAGTTCATCAATACATATTGACTTTGTGTCATGAAATGTATGACCTTTCTATTCAAGACGTAGCACTTAACCCAGATCTGGCTAGGATGTAGCCACGTGAGGACCAGATCAGGCTGTTTGATAGCTTAGCTAGCTTAGCACTTTGCTAGATAGCAATTGCATGACCTCATCGTTTAACAGTAAACCTATGGAGCTGGATGTGTATCCTGTCATTATCGGAACGATACATTTTCAGTCCCAGCAGTGCTAAATGTCGAGCTAAACTTGCAACAACTAAAAAAAAGCTAACATTAGCGCGGCTAGTTAGCAATGGGATAACAACAAAGCAGCCTGCAGCAAGCAAAACACTGCAGCAGCGAAGCGCTTTTGTGTAACGCTAGCGTTGCATACCCGTCAGAGGGTCTCTTCCTACTCGACGAAACGTCTTCACCCAAATCTAAACGATGTCGCTTAAACATCTCTCCGCCGGCATCCGTCCAAACAGCGGTTTTTAGCAGCTAATTATTCCATGTAGATTATCCCCAAACCGCTAAACGCCGGCAAAATGGCGACCGGAAGCTCTTACCTCATCATCATTATCCTTCACAAAACGAGTCGAAAGCCGCGATTTACAGTGAGACCAGCGGGCACGTTGTATGTAATGTCCCGGCGTTACTGAGCCCCGCGCATAATGTTGTCCACGAAAGCCTATCGGAGAGCCTGCGGATACAATGCAGTAGTTGAGGGATGCGGGGGAGGATGCGGGAGGTCCGCTGCCTCTCTGTCGGGTCGGGATGGTGGTGTGCCCGCCAAACAACGCGCACGCACACAGGCACGAGAGTTGCCTCGCCCCCTTCAGTCCACAGCTCCAGACTCACTGCAGCACAGGGCATGTCTGCACCTCTGTCTGAAGCAGCAGTTTATGGAAGTATTTTGTTGTTTAACGTTTGACTCAACGGATAAATTAAGAAAAAAAGGCTGCTTTATCTTTTAATAGAGGCATCATCGCTGGGAAGCATCCTCATGGACTCATGTTAGGGCAATACTGTGGGGATAGTCAGCAGCTACTGCACCTTGGACTGTATTATATTAGATCTAGATAAAATATTGGCTGATTCTGCTTTTCTGATTGAAAAATCAAGTGATCCTACTTCACAGGTGCTGCGGTGCATATAACTATCTGCCATACAAGCAACAATAGTACATAAAGTCTGTCAAAAAAGTAGGCTAATTACAAAAATTACATCACATGTCTTTAATTAAAAGAAAATCTTAATAAAGCCTACCATGAAATACAAAAAAAAAAACCACTTACAAAATGAAATCAGTACACGACATTGTGTTTGAATGACGTAAGACATCGTTGGTCTTAAGTCAAATGAAATTGTCGCTCTCCCTCATCACTCCTTTTGCTTTTTCCTGTCCTCCTCCTTCAGAATGTGCACTGGCACCCTGTTTTACTGTTATCAAACCTGCGATTAGCCCGATCAATATCATCACTCATCACCTCCAGACATATGGGCCAATTAGTCTACACCTAAACCAACTTCTATAGGTTCAACTGATGTTATCATAGTGTATATTCATACACTATGAATGGGGTGGACAGCAAGAAGATTAGACGAGTCCTATAGGGAAATAAGTCCTGAATTCCAGATTTTTATTACATTGTTTATATCTTAGTTTATTTTCATGTTTTCACATAACACTGGATGCATTTTAAAATTCCACCCAGAATGAATAGGAAGTATTTTTCTTTTTTCTCCTTTTATCAGGACTTAAGTTTGCAGGACTCTGCAGACATGCATAAACGCTTCATCCAGTCTGGACTATGTAACCAGAAAAAGTGATGAGCATGAAAAATTTGTACTTCTAGGCTCTGTTAGAAGAGCTAAAAATCCTTCTTTCAACCTCTACAATTATAAAGTGATGAATAATCTGTCAGTGAAGACAATCATTGCCATTGACACAGGTAATTACACAGCCTGGACATTGCTAACAAGCTGCATAATGGCAAATGGCTCATTGCTTATAGCTGGGGGATTGATGGTGATGGTTAAGGAGAAGTCAACGTTACAACAAAGTCATAATGCTCTAATATTCAAGGATAATTTAAAATACCGCGGATTTTCCCCTGTTCTGTCCATCTCTCTTTCACAGGCTATTAAGTAGCAGTCCAATTGTGTATGAAATAGGTCTGGCAAACACAGTTGCAGAGCTGGCGGTAAGAGCATGGACAATACTGGGGACTAATCATTTAGAATTATTGCTACATGAACTCAAATTGCAACCCCCAGGTTTAAAGGACGGGACACAAAATAGAATAAAAATGCCAATAGCTACATCTGTACAGAATAGAAAATATGATAGAGGGGATTTCCTTATAATAGTTTTGTTACTGGAGCATTGACAAATTACTGAACGGCACAGGGTCTGAGTGTTCAGGGGCCCCTGGGCCAGAGCCTTGGTTTGAAGTGAGCATTAAGAAATAATTGGCTTTGTTTTTGGAAAGTCACAGAGCTCAGTTTTAAGTAGGAATGTTTTTATGTGTTTTTGTTTGTCCCTGATCCCGATCACACTCATTTAATGTTCAGTATCTGCCATTTGTTAATTTTGTATCCATATCAAAGCTTAAATTACTACAAAGGGACCAAAAATGGCTGCAAATTGACTTAAAAATGACTACAAATTGACATAAAACAACTACAAAGGGACTTAAAATGACAATAAATGGACTGAGAAACGGGCTGATCTGGCAAACAAACTGTGACCAAGAACACTTTGACCACTTTCTTATCTCGAACTGACTGATATCACACTGTCTTATGTAGTAAAGAGGAAATGTTGAACCACAACGATCTAAGAGACTCTTACTTTCCTGAATAAATCTTTTCATTGATATCTACTTATGTTCTCATTCTTGCCTGGAAACCGCTGTTAAAGATTATATAATGAGGGGATTACTGTTTGTAAGAGTTTAAAAAAAATACTCTTTCAAACCAAGTTAAATCAAGAAGAAGTACTTTGCCATTCTGTGAAACTAAACTCTTCCTACACTGATGAATTGCAGTATGCAGCAATACACTGTATATGGTAACACAAATCAACCTACATCCTCTTGGGTCAATAAAGTTGGACTAAATGTGAGTTATTTTTTTTCACCTTTACAATTTAAACTTCAAATTTCAGCCTTATTGATTTCTCACTGGAATTGCCCAAATGTTGTGGCATTTCAATCAAGATAATTGAGGACTACCTCATTATACCGACGTCCAGGAGAAGTTTGGCCCGACCCCGATTCCCCTCCCGGTCGGGGCCAGTGTCATCTGCTGCTCCCCATCGCTGATATCACATCACTCGGCCCTGTCGGCTCTTATCACACTGGCCCACCATCTCCTATCTTAATGGAGATCTGACTGTACGTCGTGGCTACGTGCTGACCCTCGGCGTGGCCTTTCTGCTTATCTGCCGTTCACAAGATCACGCTCCTCCAACGTCCTGCGACTTTGCCGGCCTTGCTTCCCAGCGAGGCCTTGGGAGCCATGTTGTTGTTGTTGTTGCAGTCAGTTTCAGTTTTGCCTCCAGGATAGCTGGAAAACACTGAGGTAGGTCACAGGGGACGAAGAACCATGGGCAGCAGCAGGGAAGCAGTCTTCTGTTATCAAGGAAACTTATATATTAATATGAAGGCTGATGGCAGTTCCAGTGTATGTTCAAAATCTGTGAAAATTTCTATTGCAATTGCCCCATGAGAAAATATGTCTGGGACTCAAACAAATATGAGACTGGCATATCAATCTTGTCACTTGACTCTGTGAGTGTGGACAAAAAGTACATTTCCCAACAATGTTGGGATGTTTCTTTAATTTTAATGCGCAAACTGAGCAAATGATGCCGTTATGCATATCGTATCCATGACACGTTAGAATTATTAACTCCGCATGAAACAAGCAGGGAAAAGATGACTGACATATTTTGCCTGCTTTTTTCTTCCCTCTATTATCTCAGATAATAACAGTCTTGTCAGCAACAGAGCAGAAAGTTACACTCCTCAAAATGAGCAGCCAGGGAGCAAACCTACAGAGCTCCACGAGTGTCTCAGAGGCGCCTCGTGATAAAACCCAGGTAAGCGTAAAAAAGCAAGGTGAGCGAATGAAGCATGGATCGTAAGGGCGCTGACCATCACTGGAAGGGGCATCTGGTTGGTATAGTAATTAACCCTGCTGAGTGGCTGGCCTGGAAACTGCTGGCTCCACATGCCCCTGTCCACCTCCATCCCTCAAACCTTTGGGGGACCCAGAGATGATGGAGTGTCAAACCCTCCCTGGTCACACTTATTAGAGCCAGTGAGCATTGCTGTGACCTGGCTGGTCTCTCCCACTACCCAGGCTCCAGGGTAGGATAAATTGGGGGGGGGATCAGAACAAAGCAAGTTGATACTGTGATAAGATTAGCGGTCTATATGATATGGTACATCTCATCTCAACGTCTAAAACATGAAAGGACGGCAGCTAGGTACAAAGCTGCAAAAATCACAGGACAGGCGTGCACACACATACAAATTATTCCTCCCTTGATCTCTCTTTTAAGCACAGAGGCAAACACACACCTGTGTGATTTAAGCAGCGCGGGGCCAATCGAAGCACTTCGCAATGCACATCTTTTACTTGCCCTCTAGTACGGGATGTCGCTGTCACAGATAAGAGGCTAAGATTAGTTTTGGCATGAGCTAGTTGCTGCTACCGTAGCCTCATTTTATCTGTAGTGGTGGTGATGATTGGCTACAACAGCTCTTAGCAATCCTCTTTTGCTCTCTGGGGTCTGGAGAGGCAGCCTGAATCTTTCAGCTGTGTGACAAGACCAAATACTGGCCAATGAAATCCTGACAGGTAATGGGTCAGAGGGGAAACGTCTCGGATGAATCTTTCACAAGGATAAAAGCCCATAGAGTGTGTCTGTGCTGGTTGTTTGCGTGGTTGTATGAGGTTCATTCATGTAGTTCTTGATTAAGTAAACCACCAATACACTGCTAGAGCATTTTCTCTTTGCAGCTGGAGCTGGAAATCACTATGTAAGCTGAATCTGCCATCCAATATTGATAGGGGGAATTCACTAATTTAAAACACTGGGGGGTTTCTGGTACAGCCTGACTGATACTCAACAGTATGAAGCTGTGTCGCCCTTTAAGGTCAGTTTGTTTATTCAGTCATGAAAACAAAGAGATGAAGAGAAATTAGTCAATGAAGATCTTACTCTTCCGATTAAAATCTCTTCCCCAAGACTACATAGTTCACCTTTAATTAATGCATAATTTATTGTTAATATTTTGGTGAAATAAATGGCATACACATTTATTTATTAAGCCCTTTATTTATTTGTTTATTTTTGGTTTTGGCAGTTTTAGTCCTCCATACATATAAACCGATGCTGATGTAACTGTTGTAAGCAAACATCTGCAGATTTTATCAACAGGGCTCTATTCCCTGTTCGCACTTAATTTAGTTTTGGGATCACACTTATTTCTCTTTGACCTGATGAAATGTTACGCTGAAATGTTTTTCAGATGATCATGAAAAAACAAATGTATTTTGATGCCGAAAGAAGATTAAAAGCAAAGTGATGGTTAATGGTTGAGGGATGCAAGCTTATACTGTATGACTCACTTCTTTAACAGTCACATCTACCCTGAATCAGACGATGCATCTCACTACTGTGTTTTCATGAGAAACCCGATGGCAAGCTGGTATCCTCTTGCAATTTCATTAGTCCACATTCCATCTGGTTTATAAACTTAACAAACTCCTTGAAAAAAAAAAAAAGGCCTGCTACAGTGTGCCAGATCAGCTGCCTGGCACAGGGCCGACTCTGGGTACACACCATGTCTTTTCCCATCTCGAATTCCTCCTCTCTCCTCGCCTCTATTTTGTGTCAGAGATTAAAAATAGCAAGTGGCCTTCTGCAGAATAAGCAGTTCATGGATTCTGGCTTTGACGCTGCGTTTGCCTGGAGAGGCCAGCTGTCACCTGCGTGCAGGAAGACTAGGCCTCACTTCTGATTCGCTATACACAGTGGGCTCTGGACTTTGGCTGCAAGACAAAACGGGTGTGTCTGCGCATCCATTTTATGTTAATGGAAACATTTTGATGCCTTTATCTTTGGCTTTTCAGTTGTAGAATCATACTGATGCATTTGTTGTGCATGTGTTAGCATATATATTAGAGTGAGCTGAGAAAAACCTTCTTTGGACAGAAAAAAACCCCAAATCAGTGGTATATAATACAAGATAAGATGTACACAGACACCCAAAATATGTCTTCCAAAGAATTCAGACGCTTATTCGACTAAAAATAGAATTTGAATATTTTTTTAGGATTTTAGACACGTCAATGTAGATTTGTGATGTAGGAACAATTCTCTCCCAAGGCTGGAAAGAAGAGAATCAAGTTAAGCTGCTCTAATCTGTAAAACAATCAAAAGACTGAGGCTGCTGCCTTTAGAATTAATGAGAGACCAACCTTGTGAACGCTTAGAAATTAGACGGAGCGATTTTCTACGGATATGGGCTCATTTTCTGCTTCAGAACACCGCCATCAAACAAACCTCATTTGTGTGTGAAAGCTCAAACAAATATTACACCAAGTTCACAAAGTCAGCCTCTGTGTCAGAAGTTGAAGTTTTGATCAGATGAGATTCCTGCATGTGTGGTTCCTAGCTTAAGGACTGAGCTGATCCTAATATCAATCAAAAGCTTTAAGTGCCACTGGACCAGTAGTTCCCTACAGTACCTTTCTCTGTCAGACAGACACCAAGCCCCACATTACCCATCAAACTTCACTTTAACATCGATTCTAAACTTGACCTTATTTAAAGAGTTATTTAAAGTGGATGTTGTTAGTCATGTTCTTATACAATCGCACAAAGTGTGGTCAAGTTTGTATTTGTACTACTACCTGATGGAGTGGACGCAGCTGGACCTTTTAGTTAGCTAATTCAACCATTTATCCTCTGTTTAGCCATTTCAACTTGTTTATTTTTAACTATTTAGCCATTCATTTTTGCTGTTTAGCAACTTCTTTCAACCATACGTATTGCTTTTATATTCACTTTTGGCTATTTCAACCATTAATCCATTTTTAGCTACTTTAATCAGTAATCATACATGTTCAGCTGTATATTTTAACCGTTATTTCACAACTTGTCTGTTTTTTCAAATTAGTTGAACTTCTCTACAACCTTTCCAAGTACACCCTGTTGTAAAAGTACCCCTGATTGGGAATTGTTAGACAATTATTTGTTTGTGTTGTGTTTTTTGGGGTTGGAAAAGACAACAACGTTATATTGCATTGGTTTATGCATTTATATTCATAAATATCAGTGAATACATATAAGGCACATGTCATCTCATCTGAATATCAACGTCTGAATGAGGAAAAATAAAAACCAACTGACTGTTAACATTCACCCATACTGATGAATAAACATCAATAGAATCTCTCATATTAACATTATTAATTTACACATACGTGCAAAACATTCATTACAAGTTTTGGTAAGCCAATTTGGACCTCCTGTGAGAGTAACAACAAAATGCCGTACTCAATTTAATGGCATCCCTTAGGAAGAAGAAGAAAGCAAACAATTGGGATTATCTCATCGCAGGGGAAAGGAGGAAGGGAAAGTGGGGCACCGGAGTTGAGGCTGCCATATTTGTTATTTTCCTAGCTAAATCTTTCCTGTAGGGCATGAAGTTTGCAGCTCCATTGATTTCAAGAGTGTCTGTTCCTGCGCAGCAACAAGCCTGTCTAGATATAAAGTGCACCTCCAGCTCTGTCAACGGTGGATGGAAAAGTGTTCTGTTTTATTGACTGAACAGAGTTGAAAAGCGAGTTAGTGAACGGAGGCTACATTGTGAGAATGCAACTTGGGATGATTAATGCAATTATCAATAAGGAAGGTAAGGACAAGGATTTAAATACACTTTTCAAGTCTCTCGGTGATGTCAGGTCATGCCAAGTTTTCACTATGACGGCACAGATTGACAGTGAATGTCCCAGTCCTCTGTACTCGACACCTCTGTGGTCTTGTTCTCTGGCACTGATATTGAGACTTCTTCAGGCACATTATTAGACCCATCGTCCCCAGATTCACAGGGCTGATGATCCACCTCTGAATGATCAACAGAGGCTTGTTTAATTGTAAACCACGGAAGGTCCGATTCAGTGGATGGGACACCCAGCGCCAGAGCTGCCTCTTCGCCCTCCTCCACTGTTGAACCCAGTTCTTCATCTTCAACCCCCTCGACCTCATGCCCCGCCTCTTCCACGGGACTCCGCCCCTCCTCCAGCTCCAAGGTGGCTCCATCTTCCGTCAGGGTCACGATTTCTCCCCCTCTCCTGTCAATCCCATTCGTCTCCAACCCCACTAGAGGCTCCAGGCTGTTGAGCAGTGCAGGTGCGTCTTCCCTGCTGACGCCATCTGTGCCAAGGTCGCTGCCAGCGGTGTGGCATTCCCACAATGATTCATGTGAACTTCTGTCGTGTGACACAACTGGGAGAGGGAAGAGGAGACAACTGGTCATTTTAATTACTCACTTGATCTGAAGCCATAGCTACATCAGAAAACAAGTACTTTTGCCCTTTTCTGTTCCTCTGACAGTAAGATGGCTGCTGCTGGCTCGTGTTAGATGGCAACAATAAATGCAACATTAATACCAACTACTACAACTGCGTCAACTCCTCCTTTGGGCTGAAACAATTATATTCATGATTGATGAACCTAAGGATTCTTTTTTCAATGAATTGATTAATCATTAGTCTATAAAATGTCACAAATTACCAGCACCCATGACGTGTAGTTGAGCTTGTACACCCACTTCATACCGGGCTAATGCTTTGAGCTTAGTAGCTACAGTGGCAATTTCAGCTATAAACACAGCATACATAACATCTTATCAAATCAATTTGGGATCTTCCAGAGTCTTGGACTACATTACAAGAGATGTATGGAAATACTTTTATATTTATGTTTTCTCCCGGCTCTCCAAGTCCCCATCTACTTCAGTTGTTTAGAACTGTTTTTTTTTTTTTTATTGTGTGAACCTTTCCTTTAAAAAGCCCTGTGACAAGGGGCTTAGTAGAAAAAGATATGTTGATTGTCAGGGCAGACAGCTACGTTCAGACCTTGTTCATACATGTGGTGCTGCATTAAGACACTATAATGAAAACCAGATGAAGACTCAATATAAATCTCAATATGCTGACAGAATAAGGTCTATGCCAGTCGATCCCTTCATCATGACGGCTGTCTTTTTTATGTGAGAAAAATTTAAATATGCTGAAAAAACATAAGGAGAACTTTCCCCTTTTGGAGTTGAACCACTAGAAAGTTATTTCAATTACTTATGTGACTGAAGTGCTTCCATGGCAACAGGCTAAATATAGCAGCAGTGCCCCAGACAAGGGGACGCAAGACAAGTGTGACGCCCCGCATCTCGGCAATAGCAACAGCTTAGTTCTGCTCCTTCGCCAAAATATGCTCTCACTTTGGGGATTACTGACCCATATTTGTGGATGTGCAGGCAAAAAGGTTAAAGACTGCACATAGAGTCCCAGCCACCTTTTCCCACACACATGCACGCACGCACACAGACACACACACACAAAAATGCAGGAAGAAAGCAACATTACTTGAACTGGCATCCATATTTATGGCCCCCATCCCCCACCTCCTTTCAAAGAGAACACGGCAGAAGTTTCTGAATGTCAGCGGGCGAGAATTTGCTTCACATTTCCAAAATGCCATGGCATTTGGGCAGCTTGCACCAATGAGAGGCAGAGAGGAGTGAAGGCGGGAAGGGAAAGGACTTGGGTTAAGCATGGAAGATAGCAAGGAGTGTTTAGCACGCAGTGGCTAATTGCAGTGTTTATGCCGTTAGCTGTGGGTGCTCTTATCAATGGCTGGAGAAGCCAGCTGCACACGATGACACTCACCTTTGGGTAGCTGCACTGTGGGCTGCATGTTTGGGTGAGACGTGGCACGTGTTGGATGAAGCTCCGGTTGGAGGTTTTCATTCAGCGTGATGTTGTCTCGTGTCCCTGTAAGACCGCAATGAGGTAACAAACACGACAGAGAAAACACAAAGTAAGTGGTATGAAGAATTCTAAAGGTTCAAGCATCTCAGGACTGGATGGAGCTCATCCGAGCACATGTATCGTGCATACAAACATCACGCACGTATGCATTGCAGTGCTCACAGGAAGTGGCTTCATTTCCCTGTCATCTGTCTTCATTAGTGATGGCTGCACGCCTCTTAGGCTGACACCATATGCTACTCATAGGAGACCGTGCACGAAAAACCAGACATCACAAATACACACACAAAACTGTATTCACATAGACACATGCATACACTCAAGCCCTTTAAGTGTGCACATCAGCCTTCACAGAAACCCTGTGAATAGGCCTCTTTCTCTGACCATTCAAGTGTGAGGCACAAAAACAAACAGAAGAATGAGAAAATGGATGGCTGGGTGACACGATGCGTGAGAATCATGAATGGTGAACGGAG
Organism: Pagrus pagrus; assembly: GCF_965226575.1. Taxonomy (NCBI): domain Eukaryota; kingdom Metazoa; phylum Chordata; class Actinopteri; order Spariformes; family Sparidae; genus Pagrus; species Pagrus pagrus. The sequence continues at coordinate 12,635,043 of NC_140204.1, read as the reverse complement.
ACCATATTGTTATGAATACAGTCCATATTGTTATGGATGCTCAGTGTTGACACTGATGTGGGAGCAGTGAGTGAGAGGGTGGGGTGGGCTGTTTGGATCGACCTCTTTTACGGAGACAGTGGTATCAATCTTTATGTTTGATTGTTTAGTATCAAACCTTGTTAGTGTTTTCTTTCGTGGCACGGCTCTCAGGATAGTCAGCCACTTTGGTCCAGACTGAAATATCTCAAAAGTGCTTTCTCAACGAATCCTAATGAGCCTCTGACTTTTCCTTGAGTGCCAAAATGAGCTTTGTGGTTTTGATTGAAATGTCTCAATAACTTCTGGGATGGACTGCCATGAAATTTGGTACAAACAATCATGCCCCCTCAGGATAAATTATAATCCCCAGTCAATATTTGCCCATTTCTTTGGTTTGTGACCAAATAATTGCAAAACTATTGACATTTTCATTAGCCCCAGCATTACTTTATGCTTAGTGCTAATTAACCAATGTTAGCACCAATGTTAACTCTAAACAAAGATGGTGAATTAATGACGCATGTATTATGCATTACCACGGTGAACATGTAAGCATGCTGATGTTAGCATTGAGCATGATGTACGATAACAAAGGCAGTGTCACAGAGATGCTAACATGGAAGTAGACCTGTAGTCTTGTTTCTTTTCCCCTTTAATTGTAACATAATTATTTCAATAGCCAATGATACGTAGTAACTAATTTCAACTGAGTATTAGCAACAGGTTCATACTGCAACTAGGGCTGCAACTAACGGTTAATTTAATTGTTGATTAATCTGTTGATAATTTTCTCAATTCATCGATTAGTTGTTTGGTCTATAAATTGTCAGAAAAGGGGGAAAATGTCGGTCAGTGTTCCCAAAAGCCCAAGAAGTCGTCCTCAAATGTCTTGTTTTGTCCACAACCCAAAGATATTCAGTTAACTGTCAGAGGAGGAAAGAAACCAGATAATATTCACATTTTTGGAAGCTGGAATCAGAGAAATGTACCTATTTTTGCTTAAAGATTACTCAAGACTGATCAACTGATAATCACAATAGTTTGTGATTCAGTTAATGGTTGACATACATGATATGATATATATGTATTGATATATCATAATTTCTCTTCCTTAAGCTCAGATAGCCGGCCAGTAGCTTTAAGACTCTGCTACTTCATCCTGGCGCAGTCTTCAAGTTTTGACAAGAGGACTTAGAGAAGTTTGGGGGTGACGGTGGTGGTTATTGGTATGAAGAGCAAACCCAGACTGAGCACAGCAGTGAGTCTCCAGCACCCAGGAGGAGGCAGGAGGCTCTACCAACTTCCTTTGAAGCTGACTGGCAGCTGCCTGTCCAGCCGTATAACCATCTCTTCCTCATCTTGTATATGCATACACTTGACTTTTCTACAATATATGATACTCGAACAATCCGGATCATATACACTGTCTAGCTCTGGGGTGACAAGGAAATTCCTACCTCTTAACTGACAAGAGTCTGTCATTGGACCAAAACACAGTTATATTCTGCACTCTGTATCCACCTCTGTCTTTTCAATGTCTGCTGCACACTGACAGGCTTTCACCTGCCGTGTTACATTTCAGCTTGCAGTCATTCAGCGTGTGGGGTGCGGCGAACAGCGAGACTGGTGGGGATCTATCAATCAAAACTTTATCGGACTCACTGCGTCGACGGCATTATTATTGTTTTTGGCTTTCTCTCATCCAACGTAGTCACCTCTAGTGTTCTCCGGGCCTCAGGTAGGCAGCCAAGGCCCTCCATCCCATCCTGTTTGCCTTTAATATCCGTCAGCCCAACTTCGAATCACGTCGAGGCCACAGACGCTCACATCTCTCTCTATATTTCTGTCTCCCCAACTGTGGTGGACAGCGTGGTTGTCAGGCACTCTGGGCCCCTCGCCTACAAATTCCCTAATAACGGCACATTCCCCTAAATGTGTTTGTAATGTGGGCAATCATTTTCAGTAATGGATGCTTGTCAGTTTTATAGCGGTGAGAATGACGGTCTCATGACAGGGCACCTCCATTCAGCCGCAGCCCCTCCACCTCGCTGTCTGGTTCATACGCGGCACAACATCTCCCTCCAGTGGGGAACGCGGGGAACTATTTTCTCAGTGGACTGTCTTGTCTCCTGGCAAATAAATTTTGGGGTACTATTTTTGAAACAGTTTACATTTAGTAGATCGATAAATGTTGAGATTCTTATTGGATGAGGTTTGTTTAAAGCACAGTTGGCTAAATGTATATAAAATGATATGCTGTATGTAATTGTGTTTTTTGAATGCTAGTTGAAACTAGTTGGAGGAGCTACAATGATTAATCGCCTAGTTGTCAACTATTAAATTAATAATGACAATTATTTTCATAATCAACCGATAAGTTCAAGATATTTTTTGATTACAGTCAAAATTATATGATTCCAGCTTCTTAAATGTGAATATTTTGTTTCTTTACTCGTTTATTGTGGTAAGCATGATAAAATGGGTTGTGTATATTTGAGGACATCATCATGGGCTTTGGGAAACACTGCACGACATTTTTCAAAATTTTAAAGATCAAACAACCAATCAATTAATCGAGAAAACAATCAACAGATTGATTGGCAATGACAATGGTTGTAGTTGCAGCCCTAAGAGGAATTTATGGAGTATTTCTCTACTGTCTCACATGAAGGAATTTTTTTTTAAATTGTATATTGGCATCTTTGAAAGCACATTTTAATATTCATTTTACTCTCATGTTCTAAATGCGTTAATTTGAGTGCAATTCCCAGAAAAATATAAGAATACTAAATCTGGTTATCAATTCAAATTCTCTTTTGTCTGACAAGACAGTCTGCAACATATCTTATTCTCACATGATTTATGATTCAAATTGTTGCCTGTGAGATTCTGAGTGCGTTTTAAACCAGAAGACAATAGTGTGCAATCTTAAAATGTCTCTCCTACCCTTAAAACATGCTGTCCTCCTGGCATTTTTGTAAAATTCAAGACAGATCCACTTAGACGAGAGGGATGAGTCTGTATTATTCAGGCAGCCTGCTTGAGTCAATGCTATCGTGAACAGACACATGAGCGGGTGGTCAATGGAGTTGACACATTGTAAACGGTGGGCATGAGGTGACACGCTTTCTGGGAGTCTGCCCAGATTTGTCCTGGCATGACATAGTGGAGGGCACGGATGGGCTAAGTGGGGCAGAAGGAATACATACTCCCAATTCCCACGGATACGCGGTAGGTCAAGCCTGAGATGCAGCCAGAGAGAGAGAGACACACTGTTATAAACATAACACCTTATTAATGTATTTAGATTAAATAAGAAAGAAGGGAAATCAATGAAATATTGCAAGCAAGAACATTTAGAGAAAAGACCTTTTTTTTTTACTCATAAAGACATAAATGATAAGAAAAGAGATTTGAGAGCGTGAGCAAAAATCTTCATTTCAAATTTCTACAGTAAATTACTGTATTATTAGAAAGCTCAGAAATTGCACAGCTTATCATGACTTAACTGTAAATTACTTTATGTAAACTTTCACACACACACCCATAGTCACATGGTCATGTTTACCTATGGTGTGGTACAGTTGCAGGTACCCACTAGCTCAAAGCTGATGCACAAATAGTGACACACAGTCTTTGCAAGAGTGGATACATACAGAGGTTGAGACTGATGAGTTACTTCACAGTGAGGTAGAATTAAGTTCCTCATCATATCCGACAGCTTTATAGCCAGCTAACTAGAAAGACTGCAGCTATCATTTTTACCGTCATTTTCTTAAAAATGTCTGTTTGCGAGCTGACAACCTTAAAAAAAGTAGGCATAAATATATGTAAGGTGATTGACAAACATGACTACTTTATACACAAAACCAAAATAATTTATATCCATGAGAAGTGTTAACCTATCCTTAAGCATGAAAGGCAGAATTACTGTCAAATTATTGTCATTACTCTGTATCTGTTTCATAACTGGACTGTGTTCGATCTGAGATGAGATCACTGAGGGGTGGTTTCACGACTGCGGTACACTTTAAATGTTTTAGTTTTTTGTGAAAGATACCCACCTGGAAGACTCCACAGTCCTGAAACCTCCAGCGTCTTCAGCTTCCTCTCCAAATCCGCAACTCTGCTTCCGAGGATCCTGCAGGCCAAGAGTGGTGGGTCAGGTGACTTGTGAACTGCAAATAGCATTTGTGTGTATTCATGTTTCTCAGTTCAGTGTTTGCCTTGCAGGTGGAGAGGGACTCTCGGAACAGGCGAGCAAACATTAGAGAGTTAGGAAAGGGATGTTCAGCTGGGTGCATTCTGCAACCTCACCGCCAAATGCAACTAAACCCTACCCTGGTGTGTCAGGCAGATGAAGTGAAAAAAAGAAGCGTTACCTATTGGTGTGCCTCTGGTGCTGGATGACCAGGTTCTTCTCATGGATGGTCTCCAGCAGAGCCGTAGCGAGGGACTTGAGGTCGGAGATGGACTGAGGTGTGGCTGGCAGGCTGCAGCCCTGCTCTTCCAGGAGCATCTCCTGGACTAAAAATGAAGAGTAGAGAATGAGGAAAGAAAGAGAAAATGAGGGAAGACAATAAAAGTAGAGCGAGTTATACTTGAAGCTACAAGTGTTAATGACGCCATCAATTAAAAAATTGACCTCATTTACTATGATGTCCTGGGTACTAACCTACAACCTGCCAATAATACCCCAATAAAACTTTCACAAAACTTAAAATATACATAAAAGACAGAAAAGCAGTTACAAAACAAGAGATGGGGAAAACAGCATGACAAGTGCAAGACAGAGATGGAAAGTCGGAAACAGCTGTCTGCTAGGTGACACTCTCCTAACTTTAACTTCGGAGCCCACTGTGCTGCTTCTGCCAGCAGCTGTCAGTCATCATGGCAGGCTCATTTCCCTGCCAGTGGTGCTCTCCACCGCTCAGAATACAATTAGTAACCCAGCTGGTGTCCGGGCGGTGGCTTGAAGGATCGGCAAAACACAGGAGTTATTAAATAATGCAATGAGGCGCAGCCAGAAACAAAGAAAGAAACCAATATGTTATATTGAGGGGAGAATCAGTTGCAGAGTTTAAGTAATCAAAAACTACTCTACATGCTCTAAAACAAAGGGTACGCACATTATTTCTTACAACAGTTTCCAGATCAGCAGCTCTGGTATCTGTTTAAAGAGAATTCAGAGAGAGCTGAACAGTTTGTGTTTTCACCTTGTTTGGCTGAGAGGACTCCAGTGAGAGGACTGCTGTTTGATTTCCCATATGTGCTGGAGTTCTTCCTCCTCTCGAGAGCCGTCTGTGCAGAGGGAAAAACAAGAGAATAAAGCTCCCCTTGCCATGTCTGATAAACATTTCAAATCAAAGCAACCACTTTTACATGTTGTGCACATGCATAAGAATCCAGATTTTGTGAAATCAATTAATTTAATCAAAAAGCAGCTGTACACTTCCACTTTAACAGAGGCATTCCTTCCTTCCTACCTTGTACTTCATGATGTTAGATTTCAGCAGGTTCACCTCCTCTTGTAGTTGGCTGAAACGCTCATGCAAATACCTGCAGCAACAAAGATCACAATCAGATATGTACATGCAGTAACAGACACTAATAGTTGAAACTATTAGTTGAAACTCGGAAAATCATGAATATTCTGAATAACAAACTTGGAAAGAACATCAAAATAATATATGTTATGTATTTTAAACTGCTTGATCTTTGTCCTACACTCTGTTGCTTTGTCAAAAGGGCATCAGTCAGTGGAGAATACTGTGTCTGACTCAGTTCCTCTGCACTTCACAAAAACTAGGGCCGTGGTCCCAGCTAAACAGAAACCCGTGGTTAAGACAAGGCAGTTGCAGGTTGCTTAGCTATTTGTGACAGTTGTATGACAGCCCTTCCCCTCATACTCACTTTGTTGAGTAAAGAACAGACACAGAGAGCAGCTCGTTGCTCTTTGCTGTGGGTCCATTGATCTCTGGATGCTAGGGCCCATTTGCAAGTGCTATGAATAAACTCACAGAAAGACAGATCCTTGCTATAGCAACGGTGGTGCATGAAGATGCATTGGCTGGTAGCTCCACCGAATTATGCTACATTTTTAACTTGAATTTTTTCAGCTTTGTTGTTAAAACATGTATCGCCTATGGCAGACGAAAAGCAGGTATTTTGGATTAAGAACAGAGGAGCGCAGGACCACAACTGGATGAGGAGAGGTGGACTTTGTGTTTAAAACATCGATGTTTGGTGTTCAGACACAGCCAAAGTTGACAGGCAGTGTTTCCCTGACGTCAAACTTTTGATGTGGAGATGCTGACCAACATTACCTCGACACAAATTCAAAAGATGCACTATCTGTATGTACATTTTTATATAAAAAACTGCATATATGTTCTGTAATTTGTGTAGCATCAAGGAGCTTATGAACTTCCATATCGTAATGCAACCCTGTGTATAATGACAATTAAATTACCTTGTACCTTGTTACAGTTCTTTATTTGGCAGGTAGCCACCACATACATATCATCCCCCATGATCATTTTAAGTAGTGGGGGAAGAAAAAAAAAACCCTGCGTTATTGTTTTAACAAAGATTAAGTCACTAAAATAGCAGTAAATAGTAATAATTGAATTAATTAATTAAATCAAATAAATTTAAATTATTAGAAGGAAATAGAAAGCAAATGTAAAATAAAATGTTTCAGCTTTCTTATGATACAATACACCGATCAGGCATAACATTATGACCACCTGCCTAATATTGTGAAGGTTCCCCTTGTGCAGCCAAAACAGCTCTGATCTGTCAAGACATGGACTGAAGACCTCTGAGGGTGTCCTGTGGTGTCTGGCACCAGGGCGTTTTATTTATAGTGGATCCTCTGGGTCCTGTATGTCGGGGGGGTGGGGCCTCCATGGTTCAGACCTGCTCCAGCACGTCTTACAGATGCTCGATCAGATTGGGATCTGGGGAATTCGGAGGCCCAGTCAACAACTTGGGCCCTTTATTGTGTTCCTCGAGCTGTTCCTGAGCAGTGTTTAAGGTGTGTCAGGGCACATTGTCCTGTTGGGGGGCCACTGCCATTGGGTAGTGTTGTTGTGATGAGGGGGTGTACTTGGTCCACAACAGTGTTTGGATGGGTGGTGCATGTCAAGTGGCATTCACAGGAATGCCAGCACCCAAGGTTTCCCAGCAGAACATCACATTGTGATGAGATGATCAATGTTATTCACGTCACCTGTCAATGGTTTTAATGTTGTAGCTGATCGTTGTATATTAATATGATATATGAAAGATTTATTGTGTTGGCTTAACATTACAAAGTATAGAATGGCTCCACGACACACTGAAACACACTGAAAATGAAGTCACCAAGTTGGTGCACTTCTTAAAAAACCTGGGTTTTTTGTTAAAAATGTGAAGATACTAATTTAAAAAAACTAGACGTGTATCAGGCTTGAAACAATGTGACTATTGAGGAGGCTCTGTGAGGTAGATATCTGCTTTTTCAGCCCCAGTTACCTGTTCTCCATGCAGAGGGCATCCACATCAATGATGCGTGCCTCACGGTTGCCCAAGATGTGGTTGAGCTCCACGTTAACTCGGTAGGCCTTGTCCCTGAACACATTTCGCTCCGACTTCACATCCTGCAGCTCGTCTGTCAGAGCCTTCATGTTGTGCTCCATTTCCTCCATCTAGTAAAAGGTAACCAGGCAAAAAAACATTTGTAAGAGAAGCCACTGAAAGATATTTAAAAGCTTTGTTTACTAGAGTAAAGTTTGCTGAGAATGCCTACACTGTTTTCAGCAATCAGCAACCTAGGAGCACATCTACTGTTTTCAGATGAGTGAGTGGCTCCACCAGAGCAGCTAGAAATTAGGGTACCTCGTTCAAGAACACCGCAGCAGCTGGTTTAAAGGAGGGAAAAGTATGTTTCATCAAAATAATAAAATCCAAAATAACACCAGCAATGCCTCAAAAAACAGCAAACACTGTGGCGCGTGACGATAGGCATGAGGCGAGAATAGTTCCAGAAATGAGGCATGGCTGTGAAACACAATGCGAATGAATGGTGTTGTGATCTACTGAGGCCATTTTTAAAGAAATCTGCAAAGGATTTCTCTCAGTATCACTAATCCCTTTCCAAAACAAAACAGTCAAATTCCTTGTATGATTTCACGTGTTTGGCCACTAAAAAACAATAAGAAGCTAAAAATTGAAAAACCTGGATGCTTCACAAACTTTTCAACGCAACAGCACAAAAGAAAGACACACACGCTCGCTAGCACTGTCAATGACCCCCCCCCAGAAATGTCTGTGTCTCGTCAAATTTGATACCAGGGCTGAGGAACTAAATTTAGTCCCCTGTCGCCCTGGTACGTTAAGATTTCTTACTTCCAGAAAGGGTTCCTGGGCCCCTGGAAAAGTCAGTGCAGTCAAATAGGGCTAGCTGTAACAGTTCAGCCTTTCAACGTTTTTAATGTTGATGTTTTTGAGGATGTGCATGTGCAAATGTGTCTTAATTTTAGCTGTTTTTCTTGTTTGTTTTTTTAATAAAAAAATACAAAAAGGAAATATGTCAACCTGTAGGCTCGCTCTCTCTAGCTGTCGAACTAGATCCTCCCGTTCATGTGCGGGGAAATGGCGTGCCCCCACCTCCTCATCCCCCAACCTCTGTCGAGTGATGGTCATCCTCAGGAGCTGTGGTAAAAAAAGAAACATGTACAATTCACTGCTTCTCTAAAGCACATCTACTCACTTTTTGAGGGAGAGGGTCACGTTAAATTGCTTTTAAGTTTCACCTTGTTATCCCCCTGGGCCTCCGCAAGCCTCTGAGTCAGCTCCTTCACCTCCTCGGAAAGCTGTTTTGCTCGTTCTCTCGAGTCTCTCAACAGCTGAGCCAGGTTCACCTGAGGAGAAGGAGGAGAAGAGGAGTGAAGAAAGTGAAGGAGAAAGAAACAGAAAAGCAACACAGTCTAAAATTGCAAAGCAGCAGGTGACAGGCCACTTGATCCATCATGTGGGAGGTCCAACTCCACCGATATAACTCATTCAATTAGGGTATCACTTCCTCCACTAACAGGAACAATTGATAACATACATGAAATGACTGCTTTTATTAACAGCTTTTGAATGCTTCGTGCATCAACAAACACTGGACTAATTACATTTTCAAGATCAAAAGATCGGAAGGACAAAGAGAAGGGTTATGTTGGGCAACAACACACACAGTTATGTCTTTGCTATGGTATATATACTTGACGATTAATTTCACAATATCTGGACATCAGCAATATCATAGCTAAGAAGTAAAGTAAATTTTTGACACTTAGTATGTGAAACCTTACAAAAAGTGTAAAATACAGTATTTAATAATAAATAAAATATAATTCTAAATATTCACAATCACAACTAAAAAAACACCTCTCAGTCATTCCTTTGTAAAATCACATGCAGAGTATTTATTTCAGTGCAGATTTTAATTCGCCAATGACATTTTTCTTCAACCAATGTACAAATGTATGTATAAAAAGAGATGTAATTTGCATTGTCTTCACAGCACTAATTTGTTGTTTGTCCTCTATAAAGCAAGACTCCTGCAATGCAGCAGCCAACTCTTCACATGTGGCTGTCGGAGCGCCCTTGAAAGCACCACGAGGCAGAGTCCTACAGGACCACTACAAGACACACCCACCGTATCATTTATCCAAACCATAATTATCTGGTATAGGAAACATGTCTTGTCCAATAAAAAGTCTACAAGCTGCAGATAGACTGTGTCTTTGTTTGACGGTGAGATCCTGTATTTGATTTGATCTCAGGTCATCCTTACGTTTCAAAATCAACATAGAAAGGGAGAGAGAGGTTTGAATCAACCATGCCATGATAATAACACTATAACATAATGAAGGCAAGCAGTAAGACAGTCCTCGAAATCATCAACGACAACTTACTTGATTGCGTTTCTCTGGCGGCAAAGAGGGGTCACCGTCCTATAAGATAAAAAGAGTTACACAACAAAAATCATCTAATACAATTATTATGTTACATCGTGCACTGACTGCTTCATTAGATGGTACTAATAAAAGAGTTATAAAGGCAAATTCTCTACATGTAGACAAATAACATCACCTTGAAACTTTGAGCCACTCACAATAAGTTCCCTGTACTTTTTCTTGAGTCCCTGGTGACGCTCCCTCAGCTGGTTGGCCATCAGCTTGTACTGGTCTCTCTCCTGCTGACACGTATCCAGCTCCTTGGACAGAATGAGCAGGGCTTCTTTCTTACTCTCCAGCTTGCGTTTACACACCAGGAACTACAATAAATGGCAAACACAAGGACAGAACAGAGGGCAGTGGCATAATCAGTCGTATTATTGTGGATACATTTAATAACAGGCCTGTACATAACAGCCATTAATCATTACATCTTGTTCTTTGCTTTATAATCTCCAACAGACCTGAACCTGGGATGGAAATGGGTCAAATTACTGAGCTTTAACAGATCAGTTCACTACAGGTGGATAAACACACACCGGAGCCAAGTGTTTTAAGTGTAGATAAGACGCAGCAGAAGGAACAGAGTAAACCTTGATAGCGGTCAGACCAGCTCATAACCAAATTAAATGGCAGCAGCTGCCATGGAGCTGGATGTGCAGGAGCAGTATGTAGTAAAGCTTGTATGGTTTGTAGCACAACCATACTAATCCCTTATGCAAAGCAGCTGATGATTACTGAAACAGATGACTATTCTCTCACTTAATGGATTGTTAATAATAATGAATTCCACTTACTATGACATATGACAAAAAAACCTGAAAATGTTGTTTATTTTTCTTTTAGCAATTTTACTTTTTTAAAAATGACAAAAATGATTAATCAATTAACAAAATAGTTAGCAGTTATCTTTATTTTTTCTTGGATTACCAACCTGGCATGACCTATGCATGGCTACATAAACAGTCCCTGAAAGCTGCAAGAATATCTAAATATTCGATTTTTATTTTGACAGGAATTAGATTTTGAGTAACTGTATTATTGAGCCCTGCCTTTAACAGGTGTGGTGTTTCACTCTGCATTACAAGGCTATTGATTTGAGCGTTTTCATAACTATATATAAACTAAATATATGTAAATATAAACGCTGTTTTTTTGTTTTATTACTTACATTTACGCTACTTACGTCGTTATTGGCTTACATTGCGTTTTCACCTGCAAAATGCACCTGTCTCTTTTTAATAAACCCACACGGGTCGACTTTTACTCATTAGCTTTAATTGAACGCATGCTCGCAGTGTTAGGAGGCAAACGCGGCCCCACAGGTGGGTCACACCTGCTCTGTACGGCACCATGCGTGTTCAGAGGTGGGCAGGACTGTTACTGTAACCTCCACACTCGGAGACGGATGCTGTCGGCCTGACGAGGTAGCATGCTAACCCTGTCTCAGTCTAATCAGTCAATGTTTAGCCCTTAGCTGAAGACGTAAAGATAAGAGTTTTCTGTGCGATGTTACAGCTCCTCTGTCTATTAAACTAACAGCTCGTTCCATATGGACAGAAAGCCTCTGTAAAAATCAGTCCGCCTCTGCAACAGCTGTTCACGGTCTCCGTCGCTCTCTTACCTCGCTGACGAGCCCCTGCCAGTCACCTTCACTCCTCTTGGAAGACTGCATTATCCCAAAATATATATATATATATATATATGTATTTATATTTACTAAATGTCAGGATACAGGGCGCCTCTCTGCCTCCGCCCGAGGTGCCTCTCCTCCTCCGTTTGTTTATCTGCTGCAACGTCACTTTATTTCCCCCGGCTCTGCTGTCAAGTCGCGCGGAATGAAAACGGATACGACTTCCGGTACAGAGTTGAAATTATAGTGATCGTTTATGAACCTTATTTTGAGCAAGAATAGACATTTAAATTTGAAGTTTTAGATTTGAAACAGTGGGCAGCCTGCTTCATTCAGAAATAAAGCACCTGAGCGCCCCCCTGAAACGGAAATTGAATGTCTCCTTCAAATTAAAAGCAGAAAGTTGGAGCATCTGTCACACAGTGAGCATATTTTAACTTAGCCTACATTTTTTTTTTTTTTTTTTTTTAAATGCTCTATTTATCCTCACTTAAGCTTTTACAATTTTTAACTTTAACGACCTTGGCCTTCTTTCTAGTCTCACTTATGAAAGAGAAGTTTGGAGGGCTTGATTCAATGTGAACAGCTGCACTGTTGTCTTGGTCTAACCAGGTTTCAGTTAAAAACATAAAATTAAGATTGTGTTTGATGATAAAATCATGTATTAAAAAAGATTTTCCTGCCAGAGACCTGGGGCCTCATGTATCAATGTTGCGTACGCACAAAAAAGTGGCGTACGTCATTTTCCACGCCAACGTTCAGATGTATCAAAAGTGAAATGACCGTGGAAATGTGCGGTGCCCCACGCCAGCTTCATGGCTGGCGTACGCACGTTTCTACAGCTATTGTGCCTTTGGCGACACTTTGAGGTGATGCTGGGAAACTGTTTATTATGTGAAAACGATTAGTCCTCAGAGTAATGTGCACATCAGAGACACATTAATGGACAATGAACACACACGTGTTTGCAATCATATGGATGGATATAAAAGCATGCGCAAAGTGATGAAAAAATGGCATCAACAATGGCAGCCTTGGCCTTATTGGAAGACATCGCAAATGGTAATATCAGACGTGAGAGGGTGTTTAGAGAACGGGAAGATCTGTTGGCAAATGACGACAACTGGCTCATGAGTCGTTTTAGGTTGCCGAGGCCAGTGTTACTGGAGCTGTGCGCAGAGCTGCGGCCGGCCCTAGAACGACACACAGCCAGGAGCCAGGGGTTGTCCGTGTCCACACAGGTGCTGACCACTCTGGGGTTCCTGGCAACAGGAGCCTTCCAGAGGGAACTGGCCGACCGGTCAGGAGTGTGCCAGTCCACTCTGAGCCGAGCCATGCCAGCTGTGTGGGACGGGATCATAAGAATGTCATCCAGGTACATCAAATTCCCATACAATGCTGTTGAACAGGCCGACATTAAAGCGCAATTTGCAGCAAGAGCCGGTTTCCCTAATGTAATCGGAGCTATTGACTGCACACATGTTGCTATAAAAGCGCCATCACAGGATGAATTTGTTTTTGTCAACAGGAAACATTTTCATTCAATTAATGTTCAAATAATATGTGATGCGCAAATGCAGCTCACCAACATCGTGGCAAGGTGGCCTGGTTCAACGCATGACTTGTTCATTCTTACCAATAGCATGGTTGGTAACAGGCTGGAGGCTGGCACGGTGCGCGATGGGTGGCTTCTCGGTGAGTAAATCCGTTTAGTTGCGCCCCGAATGTAAACCAGCACAATGCCCATTTGGGCACGTGCATTCAAATATGTGCATTTGTTTTCCCTGGTGAAAATAGTGATAGAGCTATCTAACAAGCCCTTTATTGTCTCCTTGTGTTCAGTATTTGTGTCAAACGCGTGCGTAAAGTTGGAAATGTCACATTGCAGTAGCCACGGCGCACTTCTGCAGTCATTAATATAAGTGTGATCCGTCTTGTCTATTTCACATGTTATATTCTTCATTTGACTCCAGGGGACCGTGGCTACCCCCTGAGAACGTGGCTGTTGACCCCTCTCACTAACCCCAGCACCGAGCAAGAGAGGAGGTACAACGACCTCCATTCCCGAACTCGGGCAGTGGTGGAGAGGGCAATTGGCCTATTAAAGGGGCGCTGGCGCTGTCTGGACAGGTCGGGGGGGGTGTTGCTGTATACACCAGAGAAGGTGTGCCGCATTGTGCTGGCCTGTGGTGTCCTGCACAACGTGGCACACCGCCATGGCATACCACTGCCAGAACACATCCCCCAACCAGAGGAACCGGATGCCGGACCCGTCAACCTCGACCCACCCCGGGAAGCGATACGGGCCCGGCAGCATCTGATTTCAACGATGTAAAGAGGCAAGGACACAATTTACTGTTTAAGTGCATTTATTGCATGACACACATTTTCTAGCACATTGATCAGTTGATCGAGACGATCACTGACGCCATTGATTGCCCTTATAATTTCCTCCTGTGTTTCCAGCACAGCCTGAGTGAGGACACGGCCAGTTGGGCGGGCGTCAGCAGCTGGCGTGGAGTCGCCGGGGTGCGTGGTGCTGGTGGAGGTGGTGGAGGAGCCGGTGGAGACGCCAGGGCGCGTGGCGGTGGTGGAGACGCCAGGGCGCGCGGTGCTGGTGGAGGAGCCGGTGGAGACGCCAGGGCGCGCGGTGCTGGTGGAGGAGCCGGTGGAGACGCCAGGGCGCGTGGTGCTGGTGGAGGTGGTGGAGGAGCCGGTGGAGACGCCAGGGCCCGCGGTGCTGGTGGAGGAGCCGGTGGAGACGCCAGGGCGCGCGGTGCTGGAGGAGCCGGTGGAGACGCCAGGGCGCGTGGTGCTGGTGGAGGTGGTGGAGGAGCCGGTGGAGACGCCAGGGCGCGCGGTGCTGGTGGAGGTGCCCTCTCCTGGCTCATCGTCTATTACAAATGATAATAAAAAATTAAATAATTAAACATGGGTCAATGTGTTTATATCCTGGCAACTCTACGCACGAGCATGTGTAATGTGAGCAGCCTATTGTACGACCAGTATAATGACAACATTTCTGAGTTTCACACATTTACCTTGGGGATGATCTGTGTCGCCTTCATGGGCCCCCACAACTCCAGTTAGGGCTGTGTTACCCACAATGGCCGCCACTCTCTGCTCAAAGCGGGTCAGTTCCTCCCCTCCTGTCCCCCCGCCCGTTGCGGTCACGCTTCGGCGGTGGGCCGAAATCCTCCGCTTCACCTCCACCTTCACGTCGGACCATTTCTTTTTAATTTCTGGGAGTGTGCGCTTCTCCGACCCCACAGCGTTAACTGCCTCACACACACGCTCCCACTCACACTTCTTTCTTTTAGTGTTTATGCCTGTAGAAAGGCTGCCAAATAATACCGGTCGTCTTGTCTCGACTTCGCTTAGGAGCGTTTCGAGCTCAGAATCTGTAAAGTTCCGCTTCTTACCTTTATTCATTTTGTAAATCTGATGGTGCAGAGAGGGGAATCCCCGGTGCAGGCCCTATTTAAATACATTTGCATATTTAAATGGGGGCGTGGACAGGGAGGAGTTTAGCACTTCTACATGTGCGCTCAATTCCACGTTGATTGGGATGTACAAAGGAAAAGTGCTTGGATCGATGCGTACGCACACTTTGATACATCTGATTTCTTTTGTGCGTACGACAGTTTCTGGATTCTAGCGTACGCCATGTTTCAGTAGGAAATCCACGCAAGTCTTAGTACATGAGGCCCCTGATGTTTAATAAAGCTAAATTAAAAGAGTCAAAACCAGCTGTGCAATCTTTTGTGACAGTTTGTGGCTGACGAGGAATGGGAGCTAAATTTAATAGATTGGCAGATTTATTAAGGCACTTCAATTTAAACATTTTTCTATTACCAATCATAACATGAACTGAAGAAGCTTCCAGTACACTGGGCCCCGACTTTCACTGGGAATAGTCAGGAGTGACATCTTTAGAGCCTGGACCCATAAAACATCAGCAGTAAGAGACAGAAAGATCTAGGTGTGCTGAGCTCTTATCAGCTTGGGGAGGATGATGCCTGTGTGAAAGGGGTGGGGGTGGTGCGTGTCTTAACTTCACCGAAGGCTGAGGGTGTTTCAGGGGAATGAGAGGAGAGAAAATTGCAGTAGGGCGGGGGGTAAACTGTGTCCCAGCGATGACCAGCTTGTTCATTTGGTCAGTGAACTCCATGAGGGGGGACGAAGGCGACAACATGCCCACAGTAGATGGTGAACTGGGTGGGGTTTGGGATGGTGTAGACAGTGCAACCTCACAGAGAGAATCCTCTTCCCGTTCGTCCTGATGTCTCTCATGAGTGGAGCTCACTTCAGCTGGGGGCTGCGCTTGGTTTCCTTCGTGATTATCTCCTGTTTGTTTCAGCTTGTCTTGCCTCTTGTCCTAGGTGGAGGGAACAGATTGGTGACGCAGGCAGAAAGATATGTTGGACATAAACAGTTTGACTCCTGACCTATTTAGGAAGAGTGCATCTTGCTTAAAAAGATGTCTGCGGTCCCAAAAGAAATTGAAGCTGTCCAAAAAGTGCATAGAATGGACATTACATTCTTTGGAAAGCCATGTGTTCAGTGCCATCAATCTGCTGAATCTCTCAGCACCTCTTCTGACTGGTGGAAGGGGGCCACTGATCAAAACCTCAACATCCAGGGAGCTGACTGTGCTCAACAGATCAGTAAAATCTTGTTTGAGCATTTCAGACTGCTGCTTCACAATATCATTCATCCCCGTATGCAAAATGATCTTTTTGACAGTTGTATTTGCTGCAACAATACCAGGGATTCTCGCTGTCATGTCAGGAACCATATCCTTTGGAAAACAGAGAACCTTCATGTTTTCACCGCACATGAATCTCACATCTTTAACATTGGCATCTGTGGCGGTGAGTGGTACAGGTCATCAGATGGAGATGCAGAATCTCGGCATAGTGGAGCAAATCTGTTTTGCATTTTGACAGTTTGTTGTACGGGATGTTTGCTGTTGGTCTTTCCTTTAGCAACTGACCACAGCTGTGTCCTGCTCTGCACTGGAGTAGAGGAGGAAGAGGATGGTAGTGCTGGCCAGCCGGTAGCATCAGAGATCTCCGGGTGGACGGTTCTTCCTGTTATTCTTCCATCCATGTTCCAAGGAGCAGAATTCTTCTTCGGCTTTGCCCCAAGAGTGTTCCAGGGAGGACTTCCATGTGAAGATTTACTGCGGAGATCACAGCTCTCCCGTTTCTTATCAGTGCTAGGTAGCGTTCTCTTGTCCGCTGAAAGGAAGAGTGGTTTCATTTCCACACAGTCCGTTAACCTCCACATTCACTTCTAATCTGTGGATTTTGGTTTCCAACAAAGTGATCTTCTGCATGAGTTTGTGGAAATCGTCAGTGGTGAAGGGTGGCATCCTGTTGCGATGCTAGTTAGCCTTAGCTGCTAACAGGATTGTGCTACTTCTTAGGCCTCGCTAAGAAAGTGCTGAAAAAAAATTTGAAATGAGGCAGCAATATACTTTATCTCCAATTAATTATGCTCCCAGTGGTTTCTAAATATCCAGGAGTCACTGCCTGTAATCTCTCAGTGAAGAAAAAAAAGAATAATAGTGAAAAGAGGCAAGCAGAAGCGAGAGCAAGCTGAAAAGCGTCTGCACCCAAGCAGATACAGGAAGCAAGGATTCTACTCTGAAGGCTAATTTACAAAGAACAGAACAGAAACAGAATTGAGGCAAAATACCTCAAAGAAAAAGGATAATAAAATAGAAAATCACTCCTGCAGAGGCAAAGAAAAAGGCTGACAACTAAACTACTCTGGCGCAAATGGCTACAAAAAACTATGAACAGAAAATCACTCCAACCGGAGGAAAAAGCTATAAACAGAACTACACTCACAACTGACTATGAAAATACTTAATGAAACAAAAAGAGGCACTCCACCAGAGGCAAACAAATGGCTATGAACTTTAACTAGAATCTCAGAACAAAAAACAATTACAAACAAAAAAATCACTCATTAAAGAGGAAGCAAGAAATACAAACTTGATTGCGTGGCTATGAACAGGGCTGTGGATTAGGGCTGGGGTGCTGGACGAACACAAGACACTCTGGCACAGAACAAAGGGAGATGCAGACTATAAGACACATCAGGTGAGGGAGCACAGGTGGAAACAATTAGGAATCAGGGGAGACGTCAGACAGGTGGCACATGAAGAAGGGCAAGTGACCTGAAACGAAAGGAGAGTTACTTTTCAAAATAAAACAGGAAGTTCAAAAGACAAAAAACCCAAAACAAGACACCCCTCACCGCGGTGTGACAGTCATATGTTCCCACTGTTTAGTATATTGGTAGAATAAGTTTGTTGCCTTGTTTCAACATGTATTACTCTATTACTTAAATCTTGCTTGTACTTTGCATTTCAAAGGGCACGGTCAGTAACACAAATAGACATTTAAAGTGTGTGAACTGACAGGACACTGTGGTAGAATAACTTTTGACAACAATTATAAAATTAAAACAAATACAGTGAGAGGTCTTCTTGTCCTTTTTTTGACAGAAAATTAGAGCCACAGTCTGTAGAGCATGGAACCAGAGGATACAGCAAAATGTAGTTTCATTTTTACACTTTTTTTGGCTTATACTCCCCTTCTAAGTGGTTCTCGACCAATGGGGTCTTTTCTCCCGCTTTTAGAGACCAGTCAATTTAACTCGTACAGTTTACGGCTGACTGATAAAATTAGTGTACCTATCTCTGATGTAGGATGTAGAACAGCAAAAGGAGGCTTTCACCTTTACCTTCCTTCCTGTTATATTACTATATTATACTTACGTTTGACTCATTCTTGTTGGCATGAACAATGGGATCTTGCCAGACTCTGTGTACGTGTTTAACTAGAAGTGGACACATGAAACATCTGCCAGGCTTCTTCCTTGGAGGTTACTCGAGGTTAGACTGAATGCCGCCATGCCCTATCTCAATATCTGAGGACACATAATAACAATGTGCGTGTATGCAATAAAAAATATATATGTACACTAAAGTGAGCAGAAAGTCCATTAAAATTATACTTCATTATATTATCTTCTAATCTACTTACTGTTACTGTCAACCTTTGGAAAATAGTTACTCTATACAACACATATGCAAAACTTTACAGGCTCATTTCACCAGAGACACGTTGACATGTCACAGCAGGTAAAAACACAGGTGTAAATAATAAAATGAATCATGACTGAATTCCATTTTGTCAGGCTTAGCAGATAAAGAGGACTCAGATGCAGAAAGGTGGCAGTATCGACAGGCTTTTATTTTCTGTTTAGCAGCTCTTCAGACAGAATGACAAAACATTAGGCTATGAAAAATCTATGTGTCCAGGGGACCAAACACAGAACAACAGACAGTGCAAAACAACAAAACTACACTGATCTCGAGAACTCTCTCTATGAAAATTTAACAAACTGAAAATCACTCAACGAGGAGGGTGAAAATTTAACAAACTGAAAATCACTCAACGAGGAGGGCTTACAGGCTATAAAAATTAACCTACTCTGAATTACAAAACTTTATGAACGAAAAGCGCTCCAAAACGGAGGAAAAAACAAATGCTATGAAGCTATATGACAGAAACAAACAACTGACCATAAAATACTATTAACAAAAAATCACTCTTCTTCAGAGGACTACTAACCAAAAAATAAAGCTTGGCAATACTTAACTTAGTACGGAATCGAGGCAGAGAACAAGGCTGTGGACAGGGCTGGATGTATTCGACAAGACGAACGAAATACTCTGGCAACGCAGACAGGGGAAGACAAAGACTATATACACATGAGGAGGGGTGACAGGTGGAAACAATCAGGGATCAGGGGAGACGCCAGACCGGTGACACAAGAGGAAGGGCAAGTGACCTGAAACGAGAGGAGAGTTACTTTTCAAAATAAAACATGAATTTCACAAGACAAAAACCCAAGACAGGACACTCCTCACCGCGGTGTGACACATTTAGCTTCAGGGTCCTGGTATTGTTCGTGCTTGTTCACTGTCACACTGTCATATCTAACTGGGAAACTTCAATAGAAGAGGCACCATTGATGTTGCTTGCAACATTTCTTGTTATGATAAGTTAAATGATGTCAGGTGGGAAAAAGGCCTACAGGACTGTTTTATTTTTAAAGCAGTCCTGTAGAGAAGTGTTGCTAAAGCCTTGCTATGAGGCATGGATTACACACTATTAACAAACTCACTAATTTTGTGCTTTTTCTTGCTGACTTCTTCTAAGACTCTGAAGTCCTTAATCCTTTTTTCATTCAACTTCGCTTCCACTGGGTTGGGACTCTTGAACTGGGCCACCCCGGTGATCCTCAATGGCTTATTGAAGGACATAATCATACTGACTGTGCTTAAGGGATAACTGGAAATAAAGTCTGCATCAGAGTTAACTCGCTCAGTCTTAAGCAGCCTTGTAAAAAGACTGAACCACACATATCTCTTAAAAAGAGTTGAAAATGTGTAATTATTGTTTCAGTGTTTATAAATTATGATACTCGTACACTCACTGGTGCTCAAGGACGTTTCGGATAAAGCGCAGTAATCCCAGTGCATTGTCAGGGTAGGCTTTGCTATGGGCATCCATATTATTGACCAACTTGCAATGGAAACTGCAACACCACAAATAATTATTATGAGTTGTTAATGACTGTCTAGTACTGCTGTTCTGAAACTGTGGTGGTATGTGAGTTTACTCGAGTGGTACACAGAGGAATCCAAGGAATATTTTTTGAAACATATAATGAACACATAATTCTTTATAAAATACGACAGAATTGCGAATGAACCTTTTTTTCAATAGCTTCCAGGTCATTTGATCCATTGACTCAAAATCAATGCCAAAATGTCTTCTGATACTGGTTAAATGAGACACTTCTGTTTTTATGGGATTTTTTTCATGAAAACATCGGCCATCTGTTCAATAGCTTCCAGGTCAGTTGACACAAAATCGGATGGATTCGGGACCATGCCCAATTGACTCAGAGCCCTCCAAAAACCCTAGAACCAAGTTTCAGGTACATATCACTTTCCATACTGTTTCTGTACGTTTTCTATAATAGCTCCCAGGTCATTTGAGCCATCGACTCGAAATCAATGCCGACATGTCTTGTTATACTGGTAGAATGAGACACAACAGTTTTTATTGGATTTTAGTGGAATTTCTATTTTTCATGAATATTTTTTTTTTTAAATCACGATTTTTGGCGAATACACCGCCCAATTTTTTCAATAGCTCCCAGGTCATTTGAGGCATCAACTCCAAATCAATGCCGACATGTCTTGTTATACTGGTAGAATGAGACACAGCAGTTTTTATTGGATTTTAGTGGAATTTCTATTTTTCATGAATATTTTAATGAAAAATCACCGCGAATACACCGCATGTATTTTTTCAATAGCTTCCAGGTCTTTGGACCGATTGACTGAAAATTTCTCCCAAACGTGGTCCTGTATTGGCTGAACGAGACACAGCAATCCCCATTGGATTCGGGTGGAATTTGTATTTTTGGTGAATATTTTAGTGAAAGGGGGCCATTTTTCATGAAAACCTCGGCTGATTTTTTCAATAGCTTCCAGGTCTTTGGACCGATGACTCCAAATTTCTTCCAAATGTGGTCCTCTACTGGCTGAACGAGACACAGCAGTCCCCATTGGATTCGGGTGGAATTTGTATTTTTGGTGAATATTTTAGTGAAAAGGGACAATCTTTCATGGGGCTGGGTTAAGGCTACGGTTAGGGTTAGGATTATGGGGCTAGGGTTAGGGTAACGGTCGTCTTTTGGCCGATTGACTTGAAATTGATCACGAATATCGTCAATACCAGCGGAAGGAAGGGACAGCAGTTTTTATTGGATTTTAGTGGAATTTGTATTTTTGGTGAATATTTTGGTGAAAGGGGGCCATTTTTCATGAAAACCTCAGCCCATTTTTTCAATAGCTTCCAGGTCTTTGGACCGATTGACTCCAAATTTCTCCCAGACGTGGTCCTATACTGGCTGAACGAGACACAGCAGTCCCCATTGGATTCAGGTGGAATTTGTATTTTTGGTGAATATTTTAGTGAAAAGGGACAATCTTTCATGGGGCTGGGTTAAGGCTATGGTTAGGGTTAGGGTTATGGGGCTAGGGTTAGGGTTACGGTCGTCTTTTGGCCGATTGACTCGAAATTGATCACGAATGTCCTCGATGCCGGTGGAAGGAAGGGACAGCAGTTTTTATTGGATTTCAGTGGAATTTGTATTTTTGGTGAATATTTTAAAGAAAGGCGGCCATTTTTCATGAAAACCGTGGTTATGGGGCCAGGGTTAGGGTTACGGTCGTCTTTTGGCCGATTGACTTGAAATTGATCACGAATATCGTCAATACTGGCGGAAGGAAGGGACAGCAGTTTTTATTAGATTTTAGTGGAATTTGTATTTTTGGTGAATATTTTAGTGAAAGGGGGCCATTTTTCATGAAAACCTCAGCCCATTTTTTCAATAGCTTCCAGGTCTTTGGACCGATTGACTCCAAATGTCTCCCAGACGTGGTCCTATACTGGCTGAACGAGACACAGCAGTCCCCGTTGGATTCGGGTGAAATTTGTATTTTTGGTGAATATTTTAGTGAAAGGGGCCATTTTAAATGAGGCTGGCTTAAGGCTGCTGTTAGGGCTAGGGTTAGGGTTAAGGGGCTAGGGTTTCGGATCACGGTCGTCTTTTGACCGATTGACTCGAAATTGATCACGCATGTCCTCCTCACCGGTGGAATGAGGCTCGCCAGTTTTGGTTGGATTCTGGTGGAATTTATATTTTACATGAATATTTTAAAGGAAAAGCGACCATTTTTCATCAAAACCTTGGCCGATTTTTTCAATAGCTTCCAGGTCTTTGGACCGATTGACTTGAAATTTCCCCCAAACATGCTCCTGTACTGGCTGAACGAGACACAGCAGTCCCCGTTGGATTCGGGTGAAATTTGTATTTTTGGTGAATATTTTAGTCAGAGGGACAATGTTTCATGAGGCCTGGCTTAAGGCTGAGGCTAGGGTTAGGGTTAGGGTTAGGGTTAGTGATTGGCTGGACCAATTGACTCGAAATCGATCACGCATGTCCTCCTCACCGGTGTAAGCAGGGTCGCCAGTTTTGGTTGGATTCCGGTGGAATTTGTATTTTACATGAATATTTTAAAGAAAAGACCATTTTTCATGAAAAAAAACCTCGGCGATTTATTTCAATAGCTTCCAGGTCTTTGGGCCGATTGACTCGAAATTTCTCCCAAACGTGCTCCTATGCTGGCTGAACGAGACACAGCAGTCCCCGTTGGATTCAGGTGGAATTTGTATTTTTGGTGAATATTTTAGTGCAAGGGGCCATTTTAAATGAGGCTGGCTTAAGGCTGCTGTTAGGGCTAGGGTTAGGGTTAAGGGGCTAGGGTTTCGGATCACGGTCGTCGCTGGACCGATTGACTCGAAATTTATCACGCATGTCCTCCTCACCGGTGGAATGAGGCTCGCCAGTTTTGGTTGGATTCTGGTGGAATTTGTATTTTACATGAATATTTTAAAGGAAAAGTGGCCATTTTTCATCAAAACCTCGGCCGATTTTTTCAATAGCTTCCAGGTCTTTGGACCGATTGACTCGAAATTTCCACCAAACGTGCTCCTGTACTGGCTGAGCGAGACACAGCAGTCCCCGTTGGATTCGGGTGAAATTTGTATTTTTGGTGAATATTTTAGTGAGAGGGACAATGTTTCATGAGGCCTGGCTTAAGGCTGAGGCTAGGGTTAGGGTTAGGGTTATGGAGCTAGGGTTAGGGTTATGGGGCTAGGGCTAGGGTTACGGTCGTCTTTTGACGGATTGACTCGAAATTGCACACGCATGTCCTCCTCACTGGTGGAATGAGGCTCGCCGGTTTTGGTTGGATTCCGGTGGAATTTGTATTTTTGGTGAATATTTTAAAGAAAAAAATGGCCTTTTTCATGAAAACGTCGGCCGATTTTTTCAATAGCTTCCAGGTCTTTGGACCGATTGACTCAAAATTTCTCCCAGACGTGGTCCTATACTGGCTGAACGAGACACAGCAGTCCCCATTGGATTCGGGTGAAATTTGTATTTTTGGCGAATATTTTAAAGAAAAAATGGCCTTTTTCATGAAAACGTCGGCCGATTTTTTCAATAGCTTCCAGGTCTTTGGACCGATTGACTCGAAATTTCTCCCAGACGTGGTCCTATACTGGCTGAACGAGACACAGCAGTCCCCATTGGATTCGGGTGAAATTTGTATTTTTGGCGAATATTTTAGTGAGAGGGACAATGTTTCATGAGGCTGGCTTAAGGCTGAGGCTAGGGTTAGGGTTAGGGTTATGGGGCTAGAGTTAGGGTTACGGTCGTCTTTTGACCGATTGACTCGAAATTGCACACGCATGTCCTCCTCACTGGTGGAATGAGGCTCACCGGTTTTGGTTGGATTCCGGTGGAATTTGTATTTTTGGTGAATATTTTAAAGAAAAAAATGGCCTTTTTCATGAAAACGTCGGCCGATTTTTTCAATAGCTTCCAGGTCTTTGGACCGATTGACTCGAAATTTCTCCCAGACGTGGTCCTATACTGGCTGAACGAGACACAGCAGTCCCCATTGCATTCGGGTGAAATTTGTATTTTTGGCGAATATTTTAAAGAAAAAATGGCCTTTTTCATGAAAACGTCGGCCGATTTTTTCAATAGCTTCCAGGTCTTTGGACCGATTGACTCGAAATTTCTCCCAGACGTGGTCCTATACTGGCTGAACGAGACACAGCAGTCCCCATTGGATTCGGGTGAAATTTGTATTTTTGGCGAATATTTTAAAGAAAAAATTGCCTTTTTCATGAAAACGTCGGCCGATTTTTTCAATAGCTTCCAGGTCTTTGGACCGATTGACTCGAAATTTCTCCCAGACGTGGTCCTATACTGGCTGAACGAGACACAGCAGTCCCCATTGGATTCGGGTGAAATTTGTATTTTTGGCGAATATTTTAGTGAGAGGGACAATGTTTCATGAGGCTGGCTTAAGGCTGAGGCTAGGGTTAGGGTTAGGGTTAGGGTTATGGGGCTAGAGTTAGGGTTACGGTCGTCTTTTGACCGATTGACTCGAAATTGCACACGCATGTCCTCCTCACTGGTGGAATGAGGCTCGCCGGTTTTGGTTGGATTCCGGTGGAATTTGTATTTTTGGTGAATATTTTAAAGAAAAAAATGGCCTTTTTCATGAAAACGTCGGCCGATTTTTTCAATAGCTTCCAGGTCTTTGGACCGATTGACTCAAAATTTCTCCCAGACGTGGTCCTATACTGGCTGAACGAGACACAGCAGTCCCCATTGGATTCGGGTGAAATTTGTATTTTTGGCGAATATTTGAAAGAAAAAATGGCCTTTTTCATGAAAACGTCGGCCGATTTTTTCAATAGCTTCCAGGTCTTTGGACCGATTGACTCGAAATTTCCCCCAAACGTGCTCCTGTACTGGCTGAACGAGACACAGCAGTCCCCGTTGGATTCGGGTGAAATTTGTATTTTTGGTGAATATTTTAGTCAGAGGGACAATGTTTCATGAGGCCTGGCTTAAGG
The DNA here is from genome assembly GCF_965226575.1 of Pagrus pagrus. Taxonomy (NCBI): domain Eukaryota; kingdom Metazoa; phylum Chordata; class Actinopteri; order Spariformes; family Sparidae; genus Pagrus; species Pagrus pagrus. The sequence continues at coordinate 12,609,799 of NC_140204.1, read as the reverse complement.
CTGAGGCTAGGGTTAGGGTTAGGGTTAGGGTTAGTGATTGGCTGGACCGATTGACTCGAAATCGATCACGCATGTCCTCCTCACCGGTGTAAGCAGGGTCGCCAGTTTTGGTTGGATTCCGGTGGAATTTGTATTTTACATGAATATTTTAAAGAAAAGACCATTTTTCATGAAAAAAAACCTCGGCGATTTATTTCAATAGCTTCCAGGTCTTTGGGCCGATTGACTCGAAATTTCTCCCAGACGTGGTCCTATACTGGCTGAACGAGACACAGCAGTCCCCATTGGATTCGGGTGAAATTTGTATTTTTGGCGAATATTTTAGTGAGAGGGACAATGTTTCATGAGGCTGGCTTAAGGCTGAGGCTAGGGTTAGGGTTAGGGTTAGGGTTATGGGGCTAGGGTTAGGGTTACGGTCGTCTTTTGACCGATTGACTCGAAATTCAACACGCATGTTCTCCTCACTGGTGGAATGAGGCTCGCCGGTTTTGGTTGGATTCTGGTGGAATATGTAGTTTTGGTGAATATATTAAAGAAAAAAATGGCCTTTTTCATGAAAACGTCGGCCGATTTTTTCAATAGCTTCCAGGTCTTTGGACCGATTGACTCGAAATTTCTCCCAGACGTGGTCCTATACTGGCTGAACGAGACACAGCAGTCCCCATTGGATTCGGGTGAAATTTGTATTTTTGGCGAATATTTGAAAGAAAAAATTGCCTTTTTCATGAAAACGTCGGCCGATTTTTTCAATAGCTTCCAGGTCTTTGGACCGATTGACTTGAAATTTCTCCCAGACGTGGTCCTATACTGGCTGAACGAGACACAGCAGTCCCCATTGGATTCCGGTGAAATTTGTATTTTTGGCGAATATTTTAGTGAGAGGGACAATGTTTCATGAGGCTGGCTTAAGGCTGAGGCTAGGGTTAGGGTTAGGGTTAGGGTTATGGGGCTAGAGGTAGGGTTACGGTCGTCTTTTGACCGATTGACTCGAAATTGCACACGCATGTCCTCCTCACTGGTGGAATGAGGCTCGCCGGTTTTGGTTGGATTCCGGTGGAATTTGTATTTTTGGTGAATATTTTAAAGAAAAAAATGGCCTTTTTCATGAAAACGTCGGCCGATTTTTTCAATAGCTTCCAGGTCTTTGGACCGATTGACTCAAAATTTCTCCCAGACGTGGTCCTATACTGGCTGAACGAGACACAGCAGTCCCCATTGGATTCGGGTGAAATTTGTATTTTTGGCGAATATTTGAAAGAAAAAATGGCCTTTTTCATGAAAACGTCGGCCGATTTTTTCAATAGCTTCCAGGTCTTTGGACCGATTGACTTGAAATTTCTCCCAGACGTGGTCCTATACTGGCTGAACGAGACACAGCAGTCCCCATTGGATTCGGGTGAAATTTGTATTTTTGGCGAATATTTGAAAGAAAAAATGGCCTTTTTCATGAAAACGTCGGCCGATTTTTTCAATAGCTTCCAGGTCTTTGGACCGATTGACTTGAAATTTCTCCCAGACGTGGTCCTATACTGGCTGAACGAGACACAGCAGTCCCCATTGGATTCCGGTGAAATTTGTATTTTTGGCGAATATTTTAGTGAGAG